>NC_140457.1:16214005-16875213 GCF_963576455.1 Neolamprologus multifasciatus | reverse complement strand
TGCCAACAGAGTTCCTCAACAAGGAAACTTTAAATCCACATCCTTCAGGTTATATATAATACTGAATATATTATATCAGTAAAGCTAATTATATTTTTATTATTTACCATGTTTACAATCAGTGATTTGGTCCTATGTATTGTCTTAATGATAATAAATATAAACACTACACGTATCTGGTGATGACAGCATACAACATTAAGTCTAAGCATCAATCGTCTTCCAAAAAAAAAATGAAGCCAGCTGAAAGTTCAGTGCTTGAGTTTATTCAGTTTAGCGACACACGTGCGGCTGCATCGCTATTTATCTGTCAAAACGTGCTGTCCGAGTGAGCCAGTCAAAAAAGGCCTCGCCGCTGACGTCACCATCCGCCCGGACATGTGTCCCCTTTTCTTTTTTTCCCCCCTTTTGGCACTCTGAACAGTTGGATTATAAGATCACGAATTTGGGTTAGCTCCATCTACGTCAATCTAAAAATTGGTGTAAGTAATGTTAAGCATGGTTTGTTTTGAGATTTGCAGATTTGTATTTATTCTTTTTTTTTTTTTACAGTAGTAGTGCTGACCGAGCAAATGCATCAGCTACCTGCTGCAAAAACTGACACAGACAATCAACACCCAGGCATGCAACACTAAAAACCAATAAAATCCATCCTTCTAGTTAAGTTTGAATCAAATTACAGCTTAATACCACGATCAGAATTTTGATTTCTTTTTAAATCGCTGTTATTATATTCTGCGAGGTTTTTAAAGAGTGAGTTCACACCAAATTTTGGAAAGATGATAAACATCGCTGCTCGTCGGCGGAGAAAATCCGATTATTGGGCTAACTGCTGTGACTCTTTGGTTCATATTTGTGTTTTAACACAGCCATGTTAGAAGCTGAATAATAAAGTCTGCCAGCGCTGGAGAAATTATTCTTTAGTCCCGGAAGACACACTTAAGAATTTCTGTCAAAGTTTTTCTTAGTGGTTCTGAAGTTTTAGCACAGCATGGCAATGCATTAAAGATGCATCTTTCAGTTCATTATCAAAGCTCTGATTTTTCCACAAAATTACAAGGCTCAGTGGGATGGTTTCTGTGTATATCACTTGTACATCTTTACTACTTCTTTTCAGTTATTAGCCAACATGTATAGCAGTACAAATATATCTGTGATTACGGACCTGATAACCCAATAATAGGCATGACATAGTTATTAGTTAATGAGTGATGTCAACTATCTGCAAATATGATGACATTTATAAAAAGCTGCATATCTGCCGTATAGAATCATTTTTGCACTTTAAAACATGGTGCCATAAAGAGCTAAGGCCATTAAAATGTTTCTTATGTGTCAAAAAGATGGTTTTTTAGCACAAGGGAAGGGGGAGTAAAAACAAAACACACAAACATACATACACACACATACATACACACACACACAACCCTCTGCAGTTCAAATTCAGACCAAATCCAGGAGTGGGTGATGCAATCATTTACATGCTGCTGAAAGCTTACTCCCATCGAGATAGTAACTGCATTGTGAGGATTGCCAATGTTTTATTTCTCAGGTGCATTTAATATGATTTAAGCTGCTGCTAGTGATAGAGAAAATACATAAACATAAGCAGACATGTCCATCATCTCATCAATTGCTGATTACCTGACAGACAGGCTGCGGTATGTGAGACTGAGCAGTATAGGAGCTACACAGGGGCCTGCGGCGTCTCCATACTCAGGTTGTGCACCTCAAACTTTTAGCACAACTCCAGGTCATGCCATCTACAGAAATACTCTGACAATTCTTCAGCAGTGGTTGGAAATGTTAGTGATGGGCAGGAGGAGTACAGAGCACTAAAAATAGTGATCGACGTCAGTATGAAGAGGACGGCTACAAGACTCGTGTCTATCCTGGGACAGGATGTTGATGTTGTGGGGGAGTACAAGAACCCGGCATCTACATTGACAACAACAACAAAAAAAGGGTAGGATGAGAAGGCTCTGTTTCCTAAGGAAGCTGAGATTCTTTGATGTGTGCAGCAAGATGATGGATCCTGAACCATACACACCGCCAGACAGGAGTGGAGCACATTCTCCAAACAACAATAAGAATGCATCATCATTTCAACTTCTGTAACAAAATCTTTTCCAAAAAGTATTTTCTCATTCATTCATTAAAGAAACTGTCTTGGAACTGCTATTGGCACATACAAATGTGTCTTCCACATTCTCAGTAAAGCAATCATTTATAAGAATTTGTTTTTGTTGCATTAATATAGCATCCATGAGTGTCAGTCCCTGTTAAGACTGATATTGAAAGACTGGAATATGTTAATCTGTAGTATGACATCTATTTTGCGTCATGAGGGGCTGACATATTTTTTAAACTGTTATTTATTTATTTATTATGGAAATCGTCTTCATTCTCATGGCACAAACAGAGTAATAACACCAAAAGCAAAACTATCAAACTAAAAATATCAGTGAAATATGGGTCAAATTGCTATTTTAAAGCCCCTTGTTGCACAGACTTTCACAATAAGTGATTTTCTTCCAAACTGGCACAGGGGATTACAGGGTATCTTACCTGTTCTACCCCTCTGCTCGACCCACATACAAGAGGTCGCTGTGCACCGGTCACACACAGCATTAAGCTCCTGTGCTGGCTGCAACATCTGTGCCTTAATGTAGCCACAAGCTCTTAAAACACTCCCACGTGTTTACGCTGTGCCTACGAGTGATGGGTTTGAGCCCTTTTCCTTTTTTCCCTGCGCTGCAGCTCCGTCACACTCAAGCCTTAGCCAATGAATAATCGCCGTTCCAATTTTTGCTCAATTTGCCCTCAATTTAGTCTGTCAGACTGACAGCATGCCCGTTTTCTCACACTTTCTGCAAAATGTCAAATCATGTGTCCTCTGTTAAAATCTTAAAGGTGATCTGGACTGCATTTCCCACCTGTTAACGCCTTCCTTAAGTACGATGGGCTGGATTTGTGCCTGAGAGGCAACGATGGGGGTTAAATCGTGCTAATATTGTAGCTTAGTCATTGGTTGACGCAGTCCTGGCGCGGTATTGTAAAGTTTACTGAGAGCTCAAAGCTAAAACAGCTACGTGGATACTGAAGTCTTGAATATGTTTCTATGACATCAACCACGATCGGTTGCATAAAGGTTAGCTTAAACACTGCTACACAGTCACAGACGTGCTCTGGTGAAAATGAACTAAAGGTTTGTTTTGGTCGGTTTCGAGTTGAAGCTAAGCTAAAGGGAGGCGCGCTGGGTTGTCGTTTACTACCAGCTGGAAAAAAGTGCTAGCAGCACTGAGAGCTGAATCGAGATGAGTGTTTCACGGGAAATTAAACGTAAGTGCCGCTTTCAGTTTACGTTTTTTGGGCATGTTTAACGGCTATTGTTATATGACTATTAAAATTAAGTAACTGTTACATCTCGATTGTTTGCAGAGCTGCAGAAAGCAAAGAGCAAAGCCCAGAGCAGCAACAACTTAAAGGAGGAAGCCAACATCTGTAATCAGCTAGGAGAGCTGCTGTCCAGGAGCGGTGTGTATAGTCTGCCCAATATCAGCACTGTGTTATTTTAGCACTGCGAGTACTGCAGTTATGGATTGTTTTTGATCCTCAGCTTTTCCTGTCACAGCGTCACAATGTTTTATAGATCACCAACACTCTCGAATAATCTTGATTTTTCTGATCATTTTTGTCCCTTTACTTTATAACTGTGCAAGTGGATAAAAGTGCCATTACTTGCATATTTACTCCCACCTGGAGCCACTTGAATGTTGAGGATTTCAGTATTTTCCAGTTTGACCATGGCTGCTTCTTAGTACACAGCTGTGTCACTGTAGAGTTTAATCACGGGATACATTTCAGAGGCTTTACATTCATTTGCTTTCTTATGCTTTTGTCTTCAAGTGAGTCAAATTTCATCTGGTGCCGATCAAGGTTATTAACTAAAAGCCAAAACTAGATGTGAAAAGCATTTAAATTAACTAAGATAAAACTAGAATGTAGAAAAAATGTAATGATTTTTGTAAACTTGGAAAACTAAAACAATAAACGATAAATAGTGGACACTTTGGCATTTATTTGGTAAAAATTTTTTATCACAGCTTGCCTGATGAAGCTTTGAAATACATGTTTATTAAGATTCTGGATGTCAACAACACAGTGAGCCAACTCTTTTAAAAGTTCTGCTTTCATTATGATACCAGTATGGATCCTGCCTCTGACATGTGCCCGCCATACAATAATAATTAAATCTAAAATTAGCCCTGAAACTAATAAAACTAAAATGAAATGAGCAAACTGCAAGGTTATGTGCTGCACTACAATTCATCTGATGACTTTGATTAACGTAAACAGTTTGAGCAAAGGATGCAATAATATTCAATCTAGTAATTCATTTATTCTTTATACGCTTTTTCATACCAGCAACATTTTGTTTGCAGTGTAATTTTTTTTCTTTTGCCTTCCTCATTTAAAGTGTAACATTTACCTTTCTGCTTTGTGTGTGTCTCAGGTGATTATCAGGCTGCCATTAGGGAGCACCAGCAGGAGTTGTCTCTCTCTGAAGTACTAAATGATGTGATTGGACGAGCTGTGGCCAATCGTAAGATAGGAGAGTGCTTTGCAGAGTTGGGCAACATTGAGGCAGCTTTAAAAGTAAGTAAACTGACGCTTCCAAAGTTTATTAAAGCTTAAGTGATAAACTTTCTAATTCAAGTGGTGTTTAGGACCTGCATAAGTGGATGCGTGTCTCTTCTTCAGCACCAGCGTCTTCACCTGGACCTGGCTCGATCTGTCAGAGATCATGCTGAAGAGCAAAAGGGCGCTGGCCACTATCGGTCGGAACCTACCTCTTCCGTTATGAAACGGACCAATCGAGGAAGAGCTTGGAGCAAGCAGAGGAGGCCTTCAGGAAGAGCTTGGGCATTGTGGATGACCGGCTGGAGGGTGTGTACTGTTTGTATCGTCCCAGTGGTTTTTAATGGGCGATTTCTTTGTTTCGTTATTCCTAATCCTCTACCTGGCTGCAGGGACTGTGCCACAGCGAGAGATCAATGAGATGAAGGCGCGGTCTCTTCCTCAATCTGGGTCTGGTCTGTGATTCATCTGGGCGAGCACAAACGCTGCAGCGAGTTCATCCGGCGAAGTGTATTTATTGCCGAGTAAGAACATCCTAAACTTTGCTCCACGTCTAAGCATGTCGATCTTTTTCATCGACAGCTTTTAAAATGCTTATTTTGAATAACCAGTCAACTGAGATATCTCGTTATTCCCCGGTAAAGGAAGAGCCAGTTGCTGAGGATCTCTACCGTGCAAACTTTAACCTGGGCAACATCTACTTCCGTAACGGTCAACGCTCTAATTCGGTCCGCTGCTTAGAGCAGGCCAAAGAGTGCGCCCGGAAGATTAAGACAAATTTAGTGAGAGCGAGTGCTTTCACGCATCGGCAAGGTACGAGCTCCACCATATCCTCTTATTTTCTCCTGTTGCGATCATGCAGGTTTGAAGTGTGTGTTTAATTGTTTAAACATGCGATGCTAACAGGTGCAGCTGTTCTCTGGGTGACTTTGTAGCAGCGCGGACGATCTCTGAAAGAAAGCTGTCTTGCTGGGTTCCCAGCAGCCGCTGGACAGACAGACGGTGAAGAAAGCTTTCAAATATGGTGACGTGAACGGTTAGATATGTTTGTTTTTTTACTTACTTGTAGCTGCACGGATGGTACAGTGTATTTCTTTCCTATCACACAGCTGACCGAGGCTGTAAATTAGAGGAAGAGCTGGGGAAGATCAGGGCAAAAACCCAGCTCCCATCAGGCTGTCGAGCTGGCAGAGCAGCTCGGGGATCTCTGCTGTAAAGTTGGCTGCTACAGCAAAGCTCTGGAAGCTTATCAAGCTCAGGTGAGAAGCATCAAAAGAGTCACATGGCTAATTCTCACATTTTTTTCACTTTTCTTTTTAATAGTTGCAACGTAGAGTCTAAATGTGACTTGTCTAAAGCGGTGTTGGTTTGTTGTGTAGCTAAAGGGTGCTGAGGCGTTGGGAAAGCCTGCCAGGGAGCTGGCTGTCATCCACGTGTCCCTGGCTGCCACCTACGCAGACCTGAAACAACACAGCAAGGCGGTGGAGCACTACAGAAAGGAGCTGGCGTTACGACAGGGCAGCTCTACAGAGGTGATCTGCAAATTCACCCGTCTGCCCTGTGGTAGACATGAATGTGTGACTTATTACTTATATTTGTGCGCGTCAGGAGTGTAGCACGTGGCTAAACATCGCAGCAGCTCAGGAGGAGAGCGGCTGTGCTTTGGAGGATGTGGAGAGGAGCTACAATACAGCTTTACGCTGCGCTCAGGAGTCTGGACAGGCCAGGCTGCAGGTGAGAGATAAATTAGTCAGCTGTGTTGAAAACTAAGCAGAAATTTAAGATATCTTGTAAAGGCGCGGTCATGAATATCATGCACGACCAAAACGCACATTGACTTCCACAGAAGCGCGTGTTGAGGCTCTGGCTGGCGTACCAGAGACGAAGTGGCTCATCGGATGCTGACGACACCGAGGCGAGGCTGCAGGAGCTGTGTGCTTCGGAGGGCTGGAATCCAGATGGGAGTGATGGTGAGGAGGAAGAGGAGGAGGAAATGGACAACAGCGAACCGCTGGATGACAGTGATGTCATCCTCTCAGACTCAGGTAAAATGCGCGCGGGTAACTATCCGGAAAGCACTGACATCTCTATACAGAGGGATGCTTTGATTCACGTTACCTTTCATGTGGTTTGCAGACGATGATCTGGAGGGTTATGACAAGATGGTGTCAGGGAGGAGGAAAACAGGACGGGTGAGTGATGTGCGAGTTGTCATTTCTTCTTTGTAGACTACGGTTTAGATCTTCATTCTTGGCCTTTTTTGTGTCTGTCTTTCTGCTTTAGTGGAACAAGCGGAACGAGAAGGGAGAGACGTCTCTTCACAGAGCATGCATAGATGGGAATCTGAAGCAGGTCCAGTACCTGGTAGAACAGGTATAAAGAAGATGATTCATTATTTTAATTCAATAAGTTTTTAACTCTTGGAATCAGGAGGGAAAACGTAAAGTTGAGCACCATCAACATATAAACTGATTCACTCGTTGATGGTTGGTCACTATAATAAACAGTTCAGGCTTGAGGCTTTCTGCTTAACTCAACAGAACAAGTGCAGCAACAAACTTCTTGGACTTGAACTTCTTGTCTGAGTTTTTAAAATATTTACCACCTTAAAAAAACAACAACCCTGCATCATGCAGTTTGATGAGAACATCGGTTGGCTCAAATATAAATGATTTATTAGGAGTGTTCATGAAGGTTGTATGGAGGACAAAAAATGTACAGACAGAATCTGTAACGTCAAAGAGCCTGGATGATCTGATGAAAGCTTTTGTTTATTTGCATATCAGGGTCACCCAGTGAACCCCAGGGACTACTGTGGCTGGACTCCCCTCCATGAAGCCTGCAACCATGGTCACTATGGTAAGTCCTGTCAGAGTCTCTGGAAAACTGTACCCGCTCCCTCGCTCATCTTTCTCTGCTCTTCGTGCAGATATCGTGGCTCTGCTCTTGGAGCACGGCGCTAACGTTAACGACCCCGGTGGCCCTTTATGCGAGGGTGTGACTCCTCTCCACGACGCCGTCGCATGTGGCAATTTAGAAGTCACAAGGCTCTTGGTGGAACGAGGGGCCTGTGTCACACTGCGCAACTCCAAGGTTTGTGTGTTTGGCTGTGTTCAACCTGAAAGCCCATTTCAGCAGGATTTTCTTTGCTGGCAGAAGGTGGCGGTAAAACATCTTCTTTATTTAAAAAAAACAAAACAAACATGTCTTCCACACTTTAATGGAGGACTTTCCTAACAGTGTTACAAACTTACGGGTCACACTGACCACACTTACATACAGTTAGTGTGCACAGTCTTCATAGGTTCAAAAGTTATTGGACAAACATCATTTTAAATATAAAGACTGTTTTTAATACTTGGATGAGGAAAAATCTATTTAAAAAGTGGTTGTAATTGTAGGGTGATTAAAATCAGAGTAATGTGTTCATTTTTCCTGCTTCTCGCTGCTGAGGCTGATTATAAAAATATTTTTAAAGTTATGAATCTCTCTGATAAAAGTTTTACTTTCTGTTACTGAGGAATGATTGAAAATTTGTGCACGCACCCTCTGGTTGGGAATGAAATCCTGGACCATGCTTTCTGTTGGCAATATTGAAGTCACCCCCACCTCCTTTGGAGAAAGTCCAGTCTGCTGAACTTGCGCGCCTTAATCTCACATTTTTATCTCCACCAGGGTGAAACTGCTTTGGACACCTTGCGTCAGTGGCAGAGGACCTACAGCAGGGAGCTGGATCATGAGACCAGGCAGAAGTGTATTGCTACAGAGAGACTTCTGAGGAAGGCGCTAGCAGGAGGAGGTGAAGCTCTTGCATCATCGCACTGCGTTAGCCTCGGTCTGCCTTTTTAAACCTGCTTTCAAACGCTCGTGTTTCGCACTTATCTCTGCCGACCACAGTGCCTGAAGCTCCGGCCCCGGCCAAGCCTTTTGATGCCCTGCAGGACAGCCAGCTGTTTGATGCGGAGAGTTCTGAGCCACTCTCGACCACTGGAGGGGGCTCTTTGTCCAGCCAAGACTGGCCGCGAAGCAGGAGCTCGGGGGTGAAAGCGTCAGGCGCCAGCCGCAAACAGCGGCAGACCAATGGCTCAACACAGCGGCACAGAGCCAGGGGAACAGAAGCTGCTGTACTGTATGGGGTAATGTCTGATGATGCTTTCAATGTGGACAGACAGAATACATCATGTCTTTTCACAAGTGTAGTAGATTCATCTATATTGTACAAGCAGAATTCTTCAGATCTTTGATGTGTAATATATATATTTTTTAGATTAACAGCAGCAGCTCAGATGACAGCGAGCCTGACACCCCGGTTAGTCCTCTCCGTCCTGTCCGTCCTAGACAAGGTTTCCCAGCAGCTCAGAGTCAGAAAGAACCTCCTGCGAACAAAGAATCTGCCTCAGTTCCCACCTCAGGACAGGAAGGCATCAGGCAGGCCTCTACGCCGTCTGTGTTTGCCCGAGAAGAGTACCACAGTGCTATCAGAGGCTTGGGCAGCGCCAAAACACTTCTCCAGGGTCTCTCGCAGCCTCAGCTCTCCAGCACACCTGCCATTTCTTCCAGCACCAAATCAGCTCTTGTTCCCGAGGACGAGTATCTGGCTGATGACTGGTTGGAAGACGATTTGGTGGAGATCCAGCCGAAGAAAAAGCGGAGGCTTCGAATGGAGCAGAATGGGCCAAGAGTAGAGGAAACTGCTTCGTCTTCTGCAGCTCGAAGTCAAAACAAGCATTTAAACTCGGACACAACCTGCAGAGGTAATTAGTCTGGATTTGTTTGGTTTTTCTTTTTCTTGGTTTTGCCAGTTTTGTAGCTTGTTGTGCCCTTTTTCTTTCAGGATCTGCAGTTTCCTCCCTCTCCAGTAGAGGCCTCTGTCAGAGAAAGAACAGCTTGGGGAAGCCTCACCAGGTCAAAATGACTCAGATACCAGGTGTGGCCAGATTGGGGAGAAGAGAAGTCAACCGGTCACACAGTCCCACCGTTACAGAAGATGACGATTCCAGATCAGACACACCGCCCCCACCTCTCCTTATCCATGCTCAGGTCAGAAGTTGCTGTTTGTTAGTTACGGATGGAGTAACACTAAGGAAATACACACAACACAGTGATTGTGAATAAGTCACTCCAAGTGTGGAAAGGTGATAGTCAGAGTGAGACTACACATGAATTATTCAGGAAATGCACACTCAGTAAGAGAATAACTATAATTCAGTGTCACTAGGCGATATAACTTGAAGATGATGTGTCTTCATTTCTGATTCATTTTGAACAGTGATGAATGTAAACGTAATTGAGCACGAGCTCATCAAAACAGGGGAGCTGTTTTTACATATTTCTGCAGCCTGGATGCCGTGGGCTTTGTCAAGAGTAAAAGATGACATCGCTCATTTCGGATCTTATATATAGTTATACCTTGGTGTTTCGTAGCATCACCTGACAAACTTTTACTTTCCTGATGTTTAGACTTTCTGATCCCTCCACAGACTCTGCTTTGTCTTTCTACTAAGAGTTGACGACATTGAATACAGATGTTTTAACAGGGCTTGAATGTTTTATTTTGTTTACTCTAGCCTCCAACTCAAACTTTGGCTGCGCCTATGCCCACGTCACTTCCTCCACCAATCAGAATGAGGGTCCGGGTTCAGGAAGACGTCTTCCTGATCCCAGTTCCACAAAGGTCGGTGAAAAGTTTTAAGTTTGAGCAGTATATAAAAATAAATCCCAATCTGATTGGTATAGTGTTTTGTTGTTGTTGTTGTTGTTGTTGTTGTTTTTAAATTCTGTTTAATCACCTCCCATTGCTCTGCATCCCAGTGAGGCCAACTCCTGCTCTGTGTCGTGGCTGTGTGAGCAGGCAGCTCAGCGTTACTACCAGAAATGTGGCCTCCTGCCTCGTCTCTCTCTGCAGAAAGAAGGCGCTCTGCTCTCCCCGCAGGACCAGCTACTGGCCGTCCTGCACACAAATGAAGAGGTGAGGTGACACTGAGGAGAGCCAGAAGTGACCATACTTGGACCACAGACAATTTAAAAGATGCTGAAGACTGCCATGATTGGTTTATGAAGTCTGATCACGAGTCTTTAAGACAAATGTTGTCACCGTTGCCATCTTAGATTTAAAAAAAAAACAGTGACAAGAGGACGGCTATGACTGTGAAACAGCCAGTGAGCATACTCCTTTTCTTAGGCACAGTATGACCCAAATTCATAAAATAGACTTTCTCGTAGACACAGAGGTCTTTTTGAAATCACTGATAGAAGGAATGGAGGTTCTAGGTCCTTCCACAATGACTTCATTTTTCTTACCCAGATGAGGCGTGCAGGTTTTAGACTGTATGATTCTGGTAAGAAGGTGAAGGGCTGACTATGTTAACAAGCTGCCTGAGAAACTACAAACTGAGAAACTGTAAAGATTAGAACCATTTCTATTACCAGACTGGATGCTGACTTGCTTTTGGAGCCAACTTCCAGGTGACACTGAAGGAATCACAGTTTTTGGGATTGAATCCTTGGCTTCACTTTCCCGCACTAGTGCAGGATAACTGATGGGTTTGTGTTGCAGGTTCTGGCTGAAGTTTGCTCGTGGGATCTCCCTCCTCTCCCTGAGCGATACAAGAAGGCCTGTCAAAGTCTGGCAGTGGGTGAGCAACACAGAGGAAATGCATTATACAACGCACACATGTGCATTTTTGTATTCTGTTATGAAGTAGCGTCTCTTTCTACCTGTAGATGAGAACAAGCGTGTCTCCCGGCTATGTGAGGTTCAGGACCGGGGTTCCTCCGTGTCAGTGTGCGGACTCGGTTTGGCTGCCTCTTCCCTCGGCCCGCTCCTCCGTGCCCTAAAACTTCAGGCCAGCCTCACCGAGCTGCGAATTTCTGGAAACCGTATGTCTGACAATCTTCTCCCTGAGCTGATTGCCACAACGCTCACCATGCCTCGTCTGCAGCTGCTGGACATTTCTGCCAACTGCATTACAGGGGACGGCCTGGAGAAGGCTGTAAATGCTTTAAAGGGACAGAGTGCACCTGCATTCCCGGTAAGGGCCTCAGCTAGCCAATACTGGCAGCTCCAGGTTTACCATCTAACCTGTATTTAACTACCTCTGGTCTTAATAACTACCTTAGATCTTAATAACAAGCTAACCTGATTCGTATCAATGATATCTGTCAGAGAGAATTGGCTCTCGTGATCATTTGCTTTTTCTGCTCGTTTCCACTCAAAGTGCCTGGAGGAGCTGGACCTCAGTATGAACCCACTGGGGGACGGCGTGTCTGAGTCTCTGTCCTGTCTGCTGTCCTGCTGCCCTGTGCTAGCCAAGCTGTCTCTGCAGGCCTGTGGCCTCACTGCTCGTTTCCTTCAGCAGCATCGACTGCTGCTAGCCAGCGTGCTCACAGGTGACTCTCTAACAAGCAGCTGACTGAAGCCTTAAGCTTCACTGAACTCCCACCCATAAGCAAAACTGCAACTAACTTTACATCTTCTGAACGTTCAGGCACAGGCCATTTGAAAGCAGTGTGCCTGTCCCACAATCCCCTGGGCTCCACCGGCTTTGAGCTGGTGTTAAAGACTCTTCCCCTCCACTGCCTCACACACGTGGACCTGTCAGCTGTCTGCAGAGGGCCTGCTGATTACCCGGCACTGGAACACCTCGCCAAAGTCCTGTCACAGGTGTGCACGCAAAAATCATGCAATGTCATTTATTGTCGAAAGATATAACTGTGCAATCAGGTTAAGACTTTTGTGTTTTTGCAGGACGAGTGCTCTCTGACCCACCTCAGCCTGGCTGCAAATGGGCTGACAGACAGCAGCGTAGCTACCTTGGCGAGGTTTGTGTGTGAGGGCGTCATTTCTACGGCTCAGTTATTACTCATGTTATTAGGGCTTTGCCTTTGTTTAAATTGTCACCCTTTACTGGCCTGTTGGACTTTTTATTATTATTTCACAGGTGCCTCTCGTCGTGTCCCACACTGGTGAGTCTGAATCTGTCAGGAAATCCGTCTGTTACATCAGCGGGACTTCACAACATCCTCGGCGTCTGTCAGAGAGGCCCGTCGACCACTGACACTTCTAAACCTCGAAGGTATGCATATGTGTGAACTTGGAGATACTCCATGGACATGGAGTTTCACACTAATTCACAATTTGGATTTCTTTGATGTTTTTATCACCTGTGCAAAGTTGTACTTGGCAACAGTTTGTTTCTTGCTATCAGTCTGTTTCCTTTTGACACATTTCTAAGTTTGAACATTTAGTATGTATGCACAGAGGTGTTACATGGTGAGTACACACACAGACATTACAATATAGAAGTGTGGTTTAAAGATTGGAGAAAAAAAAAAAGATTAGTTGTGAATTAATTTTCCATTTTATGGAGCAGAAAACATTACTGGATGCTAGCTAATAGGCTACATTTGGATGTCAAATATTTATAGGGGGGGGGGGGGGGGGGATGGAAATTATGGATATGAAATAAAATGTTTCTTTGTTGCTTAACCTGCAGGTTGTCAGGTCTCTGGCCCCTGGGAGAGTCAAGACCTGGACAGTTTGTCAGAGCTGGTCCAGGATATCCGTCTTTGCTCTCAGGCCCTCAACAAGCTGGACCGACAGACCTTGAAGCAGCGATGGGACAGGACTCGGTCACACGGACACTTTCTCGACCGAAACTCCAAGTGCCTCCTCTCTGCCACCTCCACTTGAGGGTGGCAGGTGTGTTCATAATAAATAATTAATAATCAATTATTAATTTCATAATAATTCATAATAAAAGTGGTCATTTTTATAAACATTTTGTTTAATGAGGCTACACCAAAAAGAAACTAGATGAAAACAAAATAAAGTGACATGGTGTCCACCAACAGTCTGATAGCTTGTGTTTTATGCATTTTTGTCTGCCTTATTTATACATGTAAAGCTCTGTATCTGTATAAAGAGTTTGTGTTAGTGTGTGAGAGGTTTTGTGTCACAATGGTCCTGTTTTGTAGGATTTGATTAAAAAAAACAAACACAATTAAAGTAACCGACGATGCTATACGTTGACATTGTTCTTTCACTGTAAGACTCAGCAGGCTATGGTGAATAATCACAGCGATTTTCAGGTCTCTGAAGAAATCTATCTAGAATCTATGACAGTGTAAAAACACCCTGCATTTTTAAATGTGCGGCGACATTTGAATGAGGCGCATAGCAGCAGAGGGAGCCAACGCACCACAAATGGTACACAGCCACAGATGCGCTTTGTGCAATGTATTTGTGACATGCAGGAGTGTCAATGTGGATAAGTTGAAAATCAAAAGCTAAAGAGCTCATTCTTGCACTGTTTTGATCAGAACACATGTGGGAATTTTCAAGTGTTGAGAATTTGTAATTATAAAGTGAATTAGGGAAAGATATTAGATACTGCCACTGGCTAGATTTCAACCCGGGTCTCTCGCTCCCAAAGCGCGTTCTCCATAATATATTTCAAGCGTTTACCACAACTGAGAGGTGAAAACTGCTGTTTCTTCGTGTTACAAAATGTTCTGTAACTCCAAAAGTACACGGGCTGTCGACATCATTCTTTCACTGTAACAATCAGCAGGCTTTAATAAAAAAATTAAAAAAATCAAGGCGGTTTTCAGGTCTCTAAAGAAAAATACATCTAGAAGATATGACGAGTTGAAAACGCCTCGGTTACAGAATTTCAGCTGTCATTTTCACTCAAGTCTCCATATACTTTGAATGTGGACATTTTTTAACTGTGTTGCTTCGAGGCCATATGCAAGAAAACGGCAACTCCTACAATAATGACAGTGTCATTTTGTGAAAGGCAAGAAAAATAGCTACGTTTTGATGTATAATTTGTGTTAATGAAGGCAAAATAGAGCGTTTGTTGGGACATGAAGAAAAGATTGAGGAAAGCGACAATGGGTGGCGTGTTTGGCGTCCATAGCAACCATAACAAGCAATATTGATTGATGGAAAAGAGATTTTGAGACAGTGGTAAAAAGCAGAGAGAACCCATCTATAGGCTCGCCTGTAGGCTTCTAAGCAAGCCTAGCAGGTGAATTTCAGAGCCAGGGATCTTGGAATATTTTTTTTTTTTTTTTTTTTTTTTGTCCCCTACATATGGTCCGCATGGGATTCGAACCACTGCCCTCTGTCTTCAATCTCTGCCATAGGGCCTGTCACGTTCCCATGTGCCACTTGGGCGGCCCGGTAACACAGGGCAAAAGGGGTATATTTAAAGTGCACACCCGTGCACAGCCGCACCCCCATTTTCGCCTCTTTTCATTAGCTGGACACCAGGCCTTATCTAGTCAGCCGTGCCAACCACATCCCTGGCAATGTGTACCTACTTCAAGCTGCATACAAATGTAACGCTCACAATTTTCTGCTGTCACTCTAACCGTCTCCATAGACTTTGAATGTGGACATTTTTTTTAACTGTGTTACTTCGAGGCCATATGCAAGAAAACGGCAACTCCTACAATAATGACAGTGTCATTTTGTGAAAGGCAAGAAAAATACCTGCGTTTTGATGTATAATTTGTGTTAATGAAGGCAAAATTGAGCGTTTGTTCGGACATGAAGAAAAGATTGAGAAAGTGACAATGGGTGGCGTGTTTGGCGTCCATAGCAACCATAACAACCAATATTGATTGATTTTCTGCTGTCACTGATGTCACACCTATGCGCCACTGCCCTCTGTGGAGAATGGGACAAATGTGCTTGCACATCAACCTATGGACTCAGACGGACTGTAAATCATCATCTTCCTCACTCAAGGTAACCTTATGGCTTGTAGGAACACTGCACATGTATGATAAGACTGTAGCCCTTCAACCGGCCCTTGAAAGGTTGCTGAAGACAGTGAACACCGTGGAATTCCCAGTATCACTGTGGTCCTGGGTTTTTTCACCTTCCTGCTAAGTGTTTCTGCCACCTCCTCTCAACCACTGAATACAAGCAGTGTTGCCAACTCCTCAGTTAGCAAAATCGCTATGCTAGTCAGTGTGGCTGCTCTACCAGGTGTAACAATGAAGTTTAACACCCAGGCATCCATGAAAAAAGAATTTCTGAAATGTAACAGAGTTAGAAGTTAGCAGAGAGTTAGCTCGCTAGTTTCCATCTAAATATAATATACCAGGTTCTGACTGAGGGATTTCTAAAACAAATTAAAAGGCACAGCTCTGCTATCACTTCCGACATACATGAAGACAGGAAAGTAAGCAGCAGTGATGTTTGTAGGGTTACTGAAGTTTGGCTAGCTGGTATATAGTGATGTGCTATGTGACTAGCGAAACAGCTATGTTAGCATAACATTAACACAGTGATGAACGGGAACTTTTTTTCCACTGGATAAGAGTTAAGGTGAGGGTTCCCGATGGTTAGGGACAACTGCAGTGGCATGGCAGGATGCTGTAAACGGACCAAACAACTGAGATAATCCATCCACATACGAGGTTAGTCATTAATGTGCTGCTGCATTGCCTGGGCTGTAGTTACATGGTAAGGTTTTAAAAACTGAGCTTTAAAATGAATGAAATCAATATCCTTATTTTCCTTATTATATTGTTTTATGTACTTTAATAAAGAAGGCTTATAGAGCAAGGCCACTTTTGACTCACAAAGTGCTCACCCAGACTAAAAAACAGGAGGTTTTAGTGCATATTAATAGATAGACACAGAAAGGAGGAACTATCCATATAAGCAATGTTTGAAAGTGTGTGTGACGTCTGAAGTACAGAAATAATACCATATAAGACACATGTTGAGCTAAAAATGTTAGAGCTCTTGCAACTGGCGTTTGAGCTGTGCAGGGGTCTCTCTCTTCCGGAAGATGATTGAATAAAAAGAAATATAAATGTTTTAACACACTATGAGTCGGTTTTCTGTGTTCTATCATGGGGACAAAAGAATCGGGGTTTAATAATGTGCATTTTTGTATTCTGTTATGAAGTACCGTCTCTTTCTACCTGTAGATGAGAACAAGCGTGTCTCCCGGCTATGTGAGGTTCAGGACTGGGGTTCCTCCGTGTCAGTGTGCGGACTCGGTTTGGCCGCCTCTTCCCTCGGCCCGCTCCTCCGTGCCCTAAAACTTCAGGCCAGCCTCACCGAGCTGCGAATTTCTGAAAACAGTATGTCTGATAATCTTCTCCCTGAGCTGATTGCCACAACGCTCACCATGCCTCGTCTGCAGCTGCTGGACATTTCTGCCAACTGCATTACAGGGGACGGCCTGGAGAAGGCTGTAAATGCTTTAAAGGGACAGAGTGCACCTGCATTCCCGGTAAGGGCCTCAGCTAGCCAATACCGGCAGCTCCAGGTTTACCATCTAACCTGTATTTAACTACCTCTGGTCTTAATAACTACCTTAGATCTTAATAACAAGCTAACCTGATTCGTATCAATGATATCTGTCAGAGAGAATTGGCTCTCGTGATCATTTGCTTTTTCTGCTCGTTTCCACTCAAAGTTCCTGGAGGAGTGTTGTGGAAGTTTTTTCCACTTAAAATAAAGCCTGCAGACGAGCGGTGAGCGGTAGCTAACATTCTTTTAATCCATGCACACAACATACAAACAAGCTTGTGGAGCCTCCATGGCCGCGGGACAGACGGTCAGCAGAGTATCACTGAGCCTAGCATAGCTCTCAGTTAAAATACCTTCTCCAGGAACAAAGGCAGTACACAGCTGTTTCACCCCTTAAGGTTCACACTCCCTTGCTACTTCCCAGAGTCCTCAAGAGACAAAGACTGGTCCTCTGAGTTCCTGTTTCCCCAACATCTTTGCTACACCCCCTACCATTTGTCTCAAGTATGAGTGTCAGACATGTTAATACAATAACATAATGCGATTAAATACCTAGGTAAAAGAAATTCCTATACAATCCCACCCTTTGATTCTAAAATCAAGAATCACATTAAAACCAGAATTTCTTTCCTGACATTCTGTATATCACATCAACATTATTGTACACTTAAAGGAGTTTCACACTGTGTATCCTCACTTCACTGTTTCTCCCACCACCCTTTGTCATCTTTAATCTTCCCCACAATCTAAGCTCTCACATGCAAATGGAAACACCAATGATACAGAGGAAAGGTCTTCTCCAGAGTGTCAAAGTACTTTGCATGGCAAAGTGAAACAGCATTTAGGTGGTCATTCTCTGTCACAGTCATGGCTCCTGTGTCCTGTGCCCATTTACAGAGTCATAATTCCAACGCTGATCTTCCTTGCGTTGTCACTTTTGGAGCTTGGCACGCTCTCTCCATCCCTCGATTTCTGTTCCAACGCGGGCTGTAGATTTAAGGCAGAGCACGTCGTACACCTTAGTTGTCTTCCTCAGCGTCAACGACGAAACTCTTTCATTTTATTTTAAGATTTTGCTGTTCAAAATCTCCTCGTGATAATCCTTTGGAAGCCCAGTGGTGCAGTCCACTGTCGTTTGTCAGTTGTCCTGGCGATGGTCCCTGCTTCTCACTGGTCCTCTTGAAGCGTTGTCTCCCAGTCATGGTCTGCATCTGCGCCTCAGTCAATCCTTCTGTGGCAGGATGAATGTTATTCTTTGGTTCCACCCACTTTCAGCCTGGCGCATTAGGGGGCGCTAGTATAAATAGTGGCCCTGTGAGCATTCCTGGATCGCTTACCTGAGATCTCCTTTTTGGTCACCTGACTTCCCCTTGGTGTGGCAGAGATTATTCTGAAGCCTCCATCGCGGCTGGTAGGTGTTTACCCATCGTAGTGTGTGCATTACCTTACTTGATGGTAAACGGATATTGTTTTTAGGTCATAGCTGTGGAAGCCTCCTATGACCCCTGCTCATGTTTCATGACGCGGGGTTACTCGGTATGTAATTCAATTTCGTCTCGATCCTTGCCTTTTATTGTTTGTTTTATAGTAATTATTTATTATGCTTTGCAGGAAGTGTGGGCCTGGTTTTACGCAACGCCACACTAACTGAAGTGCTGCTGCTTTGCTTTGCTTGGCTTTTACCGTCTGTTCCCGTTGTGAAGTTTCTTTTTCCTGCTGCTGTCCGCTTTTTAACGTGGACGTCGGCGTGGACAGCGGCCATATGCACGCCGGTTATGGGAGTCAGCTGGCGTACATATTGATGAGCGTATGATTAATTTATAGTCGGGCAGACGGCTAGTTGGAGTAATACGGCGATCCCGGTTGCTCCAGATTTTAAAGTTTTATCCAGATTGTATGTTTTTCTGTTTTTATTTGTAGTTTGGATTTTTGTTACACCACTGGTGGGAGGCCCTTTTTATAGCTGCAGATCACCAGTGTGGTCCTGCAGTAGGGTTATCCCCCAGCGCTACATTAATTTTGTTATCTATTAAAATTTTCTTTGTTTCTTTTATTCAGATGCGGAGTGCCGATGTGGAGGAGACCAGGGTGCCTTGGTGGTGGGATCCCTTGAGTGTACACACCTGCCTTGTTTAGTTTATTAGTGTGAGTGTGTGATTTTTGTGTTGCACTTGTGTCTTGGTGTGTTTTCTTTTTTTGAGTTTGTGCGTGGCATCCCTGCCCCTCCACTGGTAAAGCCTCAGCGCTGAATATATTTTTAAGCATATTTGTACGTGGATTTTTATGACTGTGTTTTTATACGGTGTTTTAGATAATTGTTAATAAATTGTCAATTTGTTTTAACATTGAACCTCGTCTCTGTACTGAGTATAACAAAACCTAACTGCCTTCGTGGTGATTAGTGTTACTGATTATTCTCTGGGTGAAATTCCCAGAGTGGCGTTGTCTTTTAAAACTGAAGAGTATTTACTTTATTCTCACCTCGTGCTGCCACAAACTTGGCGTTTGTCGACAGGACATACTCTTTAAAAACAGAGACGTGTGTTCCTTTTTATTTATTTTTTTATTATCTGGTGTAACGTAAATTGTTTTTAATTTATTTTGTACAGGATAAAAGCAAAGCAGCAGCTACTTTGGTGTTGGATTCCACAGCTGTGTTACAGAGATGGAGGAAGAGTTACAGGAACTCAGGGACTTGATTGCGCAGCTAAAAGCAGACAATGAGAGGCTGCATCAGGAGAGGGCTGTTGGGTCAGGTACAAGTGCTACACCTTCTACTTCAACTGCATCATCTGTTAACCCCCCAACTGCTAGTGTCTCTGTAGCAGAGAGACTAGTTTTTGTGCCCCGTGACAGAAAATGCCCCATGTTTAGAGGAAAATCAGGTATAGGGTTGAATGAATGGTTGGAGGAAATAGAAGGTTGTGCTAGGGCACGTCATTTGTCTTTGGCTGATAAAGCATTTTTCCTGTTTGACCACCTGGAAGGGGAAGCACGTGAGGAGATCAAATATCACTCTAGTGCAGAGAGGACTGATCCCACTAAGATAATCACTATATTGCAAGAACTTTATGGCTGTTCAGACTCCTATGTAGCATTGCAGGAAGCTTTCTTCTCTAGAAAACAGCAGGAAGGTGAGACACTGCAAGAGTTTTCCCTTGCCCTCTTGGGTCTTATGGAAAAAGTTAAATCGAGTGCCCCTAATGGCATGCCCAATGCTGATGTTTTACTAAGAGATCAATTTGTTGAACAGGTCTTAGACAGTACATTGCGGCGGGAGTTAAAGCAGCTAGTAAGGAGGCAGCCAACCCTGACATTATTAGAGATTAGAGGGGAAGCTATTAGGTGGGAACGTGAAGGGTTGCCTAGTGGTGTTAGACATAGAAGTAGTTCTGTCCCTTCTGTCTATGGCATTCAGTATGGGGTCCATAGCGGTCCTTCAGGAATAGCCCAGTCCACCCATCTGTCTGAGATGAGTGAGATGAAGGAATTGTTAAAACGCCAGCAGGAGCAACTTAATCAGCTCACTCAGAGCATTGCTCGATTGCAGGGCCCCCATCGAATGTCTCGCTCGGGACGGAGCGATGCCATTATATGCAGACGTTGTCAGCAACCTGGACATTTTGCTCGGGAGTGTGATGGGGAACGTGTTCCTCGTTCCCGGCCTCCTTCGCAGGCCCCTCGGCATAATCGCCGGCACTCTCCCTTAAATACGGCTTCGGAAAACTAGCACCCTCCGTACTGCCGAGCCACAGTTCGGGTGGGGTGTCTATTGGCTCAAGGGTTGCTTCCAATGGTCCAGAGGCAGTCTCCAAATTAGTTTCATCCTGTCCGCATATAGATGTGGACATGGGTCGGTATAAAAGTACCTTGTTTGGTTGATACAGGGTCCATGGTGTCTACAATTACTGAAAGCTTTTTCCGCCAGCACTTTGAGTCCTGGGGCCAAGAACATCTCCAAGCTTGTCATTGGTTGCAGCTTAAAGCGGCTAATGGTTTGTCTATTCCCTACCTTGGCTATATAGAGCTAGGTGTAGAGCTCTGTGGTAAGTTTATTCCACAGTGTGGCGTGTTGATCGTTAAGGATCCGCCAGGTGCAGGACCTTCTATGGTTCCAGGTGTATTGGGGATGAATGTGATTCGGAAGTGTTACCACGAGCTTTTTGGGCAACATGGTGGAGCATTGTTTAGTTTGGGCTCTGTCATAGAGGCCCCTAAACCCCTTGTGCATGCGCTGCAAAAGTGTCATGATGTTAGTACAAGAGCCCCACCGGATTTGTCTGGCCATGTGAGAGTGAGAGGTAAGCGAGCATGTTGCATTCCAGGTGGTGTAATGAAAATGGTGGCCGCCACCTGTTCTGAGCAATATTCAGGCGCCACAGTGTTATTTGAACCCAATGATGTAAATTTGCCTGCTGGACTTTTAGCGTCCCCTGCATTGGTTCGAGTGGTTAGAGGTACTGCATACATACCAGTTGTTAATGTAGGGACCACAGCGGTTTTGCTTCATCCCAGGACCATTATGGGGACCCTGGAGGATGTTCACATTGTCAGTTTGCCTGCTGGTGTGACAGAAATACCCCATAACATAGCCACAATGGCATCTCACACCACCACTCCTACTGTGCAGGATCAGATGGAAGGGATTGATTTGTCTAAACTGTCAGCAGAGGAACAGGGACAGGTGAGGTCTCTCCTTAAGAAATACAGCTCGGTCTTTTCTGCTCACGACACTGATTTGGGTTGCACTAACTTGATCTCCCATGACATTCCGCTCTTAGATGATATCCCCGTGCGGCAGCGTTATAGGCGCATCCCCCCTTCAGAGTATGAGGTTGTGAAAGAGCACATTAACCAGTTACTAGGCGCTAAGGTGATTAGAGAGAGTAGCAGCCCCTATGCTTCTCCCATTGTGCTTGTTAAGAAAAAGGATGGCAGCCCACGCATGTGTGTTGATTATCGGCAATTGAACAACAAGACGAGGAAAGATGCATTCCCCCTGCCGCGCATTGAGGAATCCCTAGATGCGCTGACTGGTGCGCGTTGGTTTTCCACCATGGATTTAGCCAGTGGCTACAATCAGGTCCCAGTTACGGAAGAGGATAGGCCCAAGACTGCCTTCTGTACTCCTTTTGGCCTATTTGAGTGGAACCGAATGCCATTTGGGCTCTGTAATGCCCCTAGCACCTTCCAGAGACTAATGCAACGCCTTTTCGGTGATCAACAGTGCCAGTCTCTGCTTCTCTATCTTGATGACATTATAATCTTCTCATCAACAGTACAGCAACATCTTGAGCGGCTGGATGTGGTGCTAGGTCGGCTTCAGCAGGAGGGTTTGAAAGCAAAGCTTGCCAAATGTGCCTTTTTCCAGCGGGAGGTTTGCTACTTGGGCCACGTCATCTCCGATCAGGGTGTCTCCACGGACCCTAGCAAGGTTGAAGTGGTGGCTAACTGGCAGCCTCCTAAGACTGTTTCAGAACTGCGGTCCTTTCTTGGGTTTGCCAGCTATTATCGCCGTTTTGTAGAGGGTTTTGCCAAGCTGGCGGCACCTCTGCATAGACTGGTGGCAGAATGGGGAGACAGAAAATCAAAGAAGAGGTCAGAGCATGGTGTAATGGAGAACTGGACTGCAGAGTGTGCTCAAAGTTTCGAGGCATTAAAGACTAAACTGACAACAGCACCAGTGCTGGCATATGCAGATTTCACTTTGCCTTTTATTTTAGAGGTAGATGCCAGTCATGGCGGCCTAGGGGCAGTGCTCTCCCAGGAGCAGGGAGGTAAGGTGAGGCCAATAGCCTATGCCAGTCGGGGTTTGAGGCCTACTGAGCGCAATATGCTAAATTATAGCTCAATGAAGCTGGAGTTTTTGGCACTTAAGTGGGCCATGACTGAGAAGTTTAGAGAGTACTTGTTGGGCCACAAGTGTATTGTTTACACTGACAACAATCCTCTTAGTCATTTGTCTTCTGCTAAACTTGGGGCTACTGAACAGCGCTGGGCAGCTCAGCTCGCTTCATTTGACTTCGACTTAAAGTACAGGTCAGGAAGGAGTAATAAGAATGCAGACGCTTTATCTCGCCAGCATCCACCCGATCCTCAGGAAATTAAAGCCATGGTTCCTGGTACAGCCTTGCCTGAACCTCTTCAACAAGCCTTGCAGCTAGGACCAGTTGAGGTATCCCAAGCTGCCATTACAGTTTTGCCCCATCTCACTACTCCTGATCTTCATGCCCTCCAACAGGTTGATCCAGTGATAAAAGAGATCCTGGGGTTCTGGAGACGGAAGCAGCGACCTAGCTTCGAGGAGCGGCAGCAACTTGCCCCACCTGTTCTGGTGCTGCTACGACAATGGGATCGTCTGATTGAAAGGGATGGAGTTCTGTATCGTCAGGTTCATCGCCCTGACGGTGCCGAGGTAGTACTTCAGCTTTTGCTGCCTAGTTCACTAATGGAGCAGGTGCTGACCCATCTTCATCAGGACCATGGCCATCAAGGTGTGGAAAGGACCCTAGCGCTTCTCCGCTCACGGTGCTACTGGCCAGGGATGTCTGCTGAGGTAGCTCGTTGGTGTCAGAGATGTGAACGTTGCCAAGTTGCAAAAGACACCCAACCAGCAGCTCAAAGTTTCATGGGACATTTGTTGGCTTCTCGACCAAATGAAATCTTGGCCATTGATTACACCCTGCTTGAACCTTCCCGGAATGGGTTGGAGAACGTCTTGGTAATGACTGATGTTTTTAGCAAGTATACATTGGCTGTCCCCACTCGTGACCAATGTGCTGCTACAGTGGCCCAGGTTCTCGTAACAGAGTGGTTCTCAAAGTTTGGTGTACCGGCGCGTATTCATTCTGATCAGGGTCGTAACTTTGAAAGCTCCCTGATCCAGCAGCTCTGCAAGTTTTATGGTATTGAGAAGTCCCATACTACTCCTTATCATCCGGCTGGAAATGGTCAGTGCGAACGCTTTAATAGGACTTTGCATAATTTGTTGCGGACCCTGCCAGTATCCAGGAAAAGGGACTGGAATGTATGTTTGCCCCAGTTACTCTATTGCTATAACACCACTCCCCATCAGGCTACTGGGGAAACTCCATTCTTATTGATGTTTGGACAAGAACCCAGGTTGCCAGTGGACTTTCTGTTGGGCAGAGTACCGGATCCCATCAGTGGAGATGTGCATGAGTGGATTCAGGAGCATAAAGCCCGGCTACAGGTTGTCCATGAAGGAGCCAAGGAACGACTGCAACTGGCTGCCGACCGCAGGAAGAGGCACCATGATAAAAAGGTGAAAGAGGCACCATTGAATGAGGGGCAGTTGGTGTTCCTGCGCGATTTGAGTGGAAGAGGGAGATGTAAGATCCAAGATCGATGGAAACCAGCGGTATATAGGATCCTGAAGGCACCTAAAGCAGGTGGGGCAGTATATACCATTGCACCTGCAGATGATCCTAGCAGTGTGAAGCATGTTCATCGAACGTTGTTAAAGGCTGTGGTAATAGCAGCTATACCATCAGAAGGGCCTGCTCCGAGCAGTAGCCCACATGGCCCAGAAATACCATCCTCAGAACATGACTCATCAAGTGACAGTGACCTGCTATTCCTGAGCGTAGGAGCCCCTCAAGTAAATGTTCTACCATCTTATAGCCCAGTGGCTGTGCTTCCAAGTAGCTCTGGGTTGTTGCTCTCACCAGAAGACCGGCTTTCCCCCGTTCCAGCCATTTGTACAGCGACCCCGAGTGCAGCACCAGTTCCATCCATGCGAAGAACAACACGGTCCACGGCTGGCCAGCATTCAAACATCCATCATCTCCCAAGACCAACAGGGGAGGTGGCACCAGGGGCTGCAAACTCTATTTCTGAGCTTAGGGTGCATGCTGTCTCTGCATTGTTTAGGCCTTGGGATTAACCTGGGTGTCCTTGTAATCCATCGTCGGGGCGACGATGCAAAAGGGAGGGGTAGATTGTGGCAGGATGAATGTTATTCTTTGGTTCCACCCACTTTCAGCCTGGCGCATTAGGGGGCGCTAGTATAAATAGTGGCCCTGTGAGCATTCCTGGATCGCTTACCTGAGATCTCCTTTTTGGTCACCTGACTTCCCCTTGGTGTGGCAGAGATTATTCTGAAGCCTCCATCGCGGCTGGTAGGTGTTTACCCATCGTAGTGTGTGCATTACCTTACTTGATGGTAAACGGATATTGTTTTTAGGTCATAGCTGTGGAAGCCTCCTATGAGCCCCTGCTCATGTTTCATGACGCGGGGTTACTCGGTATGTAATTCAATTTCGTCTCGATCCTTGCCTTTTATTGTTTGTTTTATAGTAATTATTTATTATGCTTTGCAGGAAGTGTGGGCCTTGGTTTTACGCAACGCCACACTAACTGAAGTGCTGCTGCTTTGCTTTGCTTGGCTTTTATCGTCTGTTCCCGTTGTGAAGGTTCTTTTTCCTGCTGCTGTCCGCTTTTTAACGTGGACGTCGGCGTGGACAGCGGCCATATGCACGCCGGTTATGGGAGTCAGCTGGCGTACATATTGATGAGCGTATGATTAATTTATAGTCGGGCAGACGGCTAGTTGGAGTAATACGGCGATCCCGGTTGCTCCAGATTTTAAAGTTTTATCCAGATTGTATGTTTTTCTGTTTTTATTTGTAGTTTGGATTTTTGTTACACCACTGGTGGGAGGCCCTTTTTATAGCTGCAGATCACCAGTGTGGTCCTGCAGTAGGGTTATCCCCCAGCGCTACATTAATTTTGTTATCTATTAAAATTTTCTTTGTTTCTTTTATTCAGATGCGGAGTGCCGATGTGGAGGAGACCAGGGTGCCTTGGTGGTGGGATCCCTTGAGTGTACACACCTGCCTTGTTTAGTTTATTAGTGTGAGTGTGTGATTTTTGTGTTGCACTTGTGTCTTGGTGTGTTTTCTTTTTTTGAGTTTGTGCGTGGCATCCCTGCCCCTCCACTGGTAAGCCTCAGCGCTGAATATATTTTTAAGCATATTTGTACGTGGATTTTTATGACTGTGTTTTTATACGGTGTTTTAGATAATTGTTAATAAATTGTCAATTTGTTTTAACATTGAACCTCGTCTCTGTACTGAGTATAACAAACCTAACTGCCTTCGTGGTGATTAGTGTTACTGATTATTCTCTGGGTGAAATTCCCAGAGTGGCGTTGTCTTTTAAAACTGAAGAGTATTTACTTTATTCTCACCTCGTGCTGCCACACTTCCATATCCCTCATGTCACAGTTCCTGCAATTTAAAAATGAAAACTTCCCCGGAAAAACCCTCTTTTGCCCTATGTTAGCTTATCGCAATTAGACATACACAATAAAGTTGTGCACTGTCTCTTAAAAATTCTCAGGGCTTCTCCCCTGAAGTAGCTTCACTCCAGGCCCTGTTGTAAGAAAAAAACATTAGCCAGTGGTGTGTCCTGCTGTAAATCATGTGATTAGATCATATGATTAGCCCTCTGCTGTGGAAAAAGTGATATAGATGTTAGCGCAGCGCGTCTGTATGCACACTTTCTCACAGTGACCTCTGCACTGTAAACAATACAAGGTCATGAATAACACACCGCTGGTAAATTCACAAAGACACAGAAAGTGGCATTTAAAAGGTTAAGTCAGCACGGCTCAAAAGCCCATGCAACCCGTTGCTGTCACCTTTCTGCTCCTGTAAAAAGAAACATACATATATACATCCACCCTTTTGTCTCTCTGGGTGGAGGTGCAATCTTGCATATTGGTGTCAAGTCAGTCAAGTTTTTGTCAGTCCAGTCAATCCCCGTGTTTATTGCTGATAGCAGAACCTCTTGTGTCGCATTAAGTTTCTACTGCCAGCAATGACGTCATTTCAAAAAGGAAAAAAAAAGAATTTAGACTGGATTACCTCGCTGAATCCTTTTTGCCAGGGACTTGTTTTCTGATTGTCCCAAATAAGTGGCTTTCTCCCGAGCCCATTTTAATTTTGGAGGAGCTCACTTGCGATTGTTCAACATGTTGTGTAGCGCTTTCGATTCCGATCTTGCAGGCCTGCTTGAAAAAGAGAAAATTGCCAAACAAAAATCTCAGTGCACTGTTAAAAATCAAAAAACATGAAGGCCTAGTTTTAGAAGTTGTCTAAGCGTACTCTCTTAGAATGATAAAAAAAACAAAACTAATTGGCAGGTTCAAAGTGGTACCAAAAGAAAATGCATCAGCCACGTAAATCCCCAAAACTTTCATCCACCAGTCACACACCTCACACAACAGCAATATTCTATTAGAAAATGAGTTTTTGTTTTCCCCATGTACCCAGATGTGTGTCACGATAAGACCTCCCTCACACATCAGAAACCAGAAACTCAATAATCTATTAGTCTCCACTCATCTGACCCTCCCGCAGCATTCTGTTCACCGCTGATTCAATCATCCTTCCCCAAAAATAATACTAGTTCACTCGTCTATGTATCACTTCTTAACCTACTAAGCTAACCGGACAAGATGATGGTAACAGAAATGCTTAAAATGCTATTTGGTCTTCATGAGCTTCATTGCATGTGTGTATGTGTTAGTAGGATTAATGCATTTTTCTGTTTGTGTAATTTTTGTGTACCTCTCCTTTTTGCGGTGCTCCAGACACTTTTCAATTCTCCACGCAAGGCAGTCGTTTTTTTCCTTCCCAGTTTCCTAAACCCAAATTTCATTCCCACACTACAGCTTCCTCCATGTTGTCCCCTGCTCCTTTGACTGTGGTCTCGTCTCATCTCTCCCCCTTGCAGCAGTCCAGTGAGAGTCAGTTGTCTTTCAGCTTTGTCCTGTGTCTTCCACTGTCTCATTTTGCCATTTTTGCGCCGAAAGTGGCAAATGTCCAACTCAAGCAGTCTTTTCAAAAGTCCATTCACACAGTGAAGTTGCAGCTCCTTGGAAATGCACATCCATCCATCCAGTCATGATGATGCCATTTTTCTCCTTGCTGTTGCTGTCTTGCACAGCTGTTGCTGCTGGACCTTTTCTTCACTGCTCAGGATACTGCTGTGAGCTCTCGAGATCCATCTCGTTGTTCTGGAACTGCATTTCTTGTCTTCAGGGAGAGATTCTTGGAGCTTGTGTTCTCAGGGTGACAAACACATGGAAGTTAAGCTGTAAAACAATTCAGCCAAAACTTGGCTTGAGTGTTTCTAATGATGTTAACCTATCATTTTCTTCCGACTGCTGCACGTGGAAAATTGATCCAGGTCTGCTCTTCACCTGCAAGTGACACACTGAGACATTTTGATCATTCTTCTCATTGCTTAAAACAACACATCTCCCCTCTCTGGTTCTGAACTCCCCTTTCTTAAAAACCCAGAGAGATTGTAGTTGTTCTACGTTGAAAAACACCAAACCCTCTTCCTATTTTGCTTATTTTTATCAACAATTCTGCTAAAAAAAATTTCGTGTGTGTCCACCCTAGGGGAGCTGGTGGCCTGCAGTACCACCTTCTCCCTCTAGTTGGAAACAACTGTTACACACAT
Organism: Neolamprologus multifasciatus; assembly: GCF_963576455.1. Taxonomy (NCBI): domain Eukaryota; kingdom Metazoa; phylum Chordata; class Actinopteri; order Cichliformes; family Cichlidae; genus Neolamprologus; species Neolamprologus multifasciatus. The sequence continues at coordinate 16,846,793 of NC_140457.1, read as the reverse complement.
TTCTCCTCTCTCTCTTTTTTTTTTTTCTTGTTTTTGTTGAGTGTCAGACATGTTAATACAATAACATAATGCGATTAAATACCTAGGTAAAACAAATTCCTATACAAGAAGCTGGACCTCAGTGTGTGTGTGTGTGACGTCTGAAGTACAGAAATAATACCATATAAGACACATGTTGAGCTAAAAATGTTAGAGCTCTTGCAACTGGCGTTTGAGCTGTGCAGGGGTCTCTCTCTTCCGAAAGATGATTGAATAAAAAGAAATATAAATGTTTTAACACACTATGAGTCGGTTTTCTGTGTTCTATCATGGGGACAAAAGAATCGGGGTTTAATAATGTGCATTTTTGTATTCTGTTATGAAGTACCGTCTCTTTCTACCTGTAGATGAGAACAAGCGTGTCTCCCGGCTATGTGAGGTTCAGGACTGGGGTTCCTCCGTGTCAGTGTGCGGACTCGGTTTGGCCGCCTCTTCCCTCGGCCCGCTCCTCCGTGCCCTAAAACTTCAGGCCAGCCTCACCGAGCTGCGAATTTCTGAAAACAGTATGTCTGACAATCTTCTCCCTGAGCTGATTGCCACAACGCTCACCATGCCTCGTCTGCAGCTGCTGGACATTTCTGCCAACTGCATTACAGGGGACGGCCTGGAGAAGGCTGTAAATGCTTTAAAGGGACAGAGTGCACCTGCATTCCCGGTAAGGGCCTCAGCTAGCCAATACTGGCAGCTCCAGGTTTACCATCTAACCTGTATTTAACTACCTCTGGTCTTAATAACTACCTTAGATCTTAATAACAAGCTAACCTGATTCGTATCAATGATATCTGTCAGAGAGAATTGGCTCTCGTGATCATTTGCTTTTTCTGCTCGTTTCCACTCAAAGTGCCTGGAGGAGCTGGACCTCAGTATGAACCCACTGGGGGACGGCGTGTCTGAGTCTCTGTCCTGTCTGCTGTCCTGCTGCCCTGTGCTAGCCAAGCTGTCTCTGCAGGCCTGTGGCCTCACTGCTCGTTTCCTTCAGCAGCATCGACTGCTGCTAGCCAGCGTGCTCACAGGTGACTCTCTAACAAGCAGCTGACTGAAGCTTAAGCTTCACCGAACTCCCACCCATAAGCAAAACTGCAACTAACTTTACATCTTCTGAACGTTCAGGCACAGGCCATTTGAAAGCAGTGTGCCTGTCCCACAGTCCCCTGGGCTCCACCGGCTTTGAGCTGGTGTTAAAGACTCTGCCCCTCCACTGCCTCACACACGTGGACCTGTCAGCTGTCTGCAGAGGGCCTGCTGATTACCCGGCACTGGAACACCTCGTCAAAGTCCTGTCACAGGTGTGCACGCAAAAATCATGCAATGTCATTTATTGTCGAAAGATATAACTGTGCAATCAGGTTAAGACTTTTGTGTTTTTGCAGGACGAGTGCTCTCTGACCCACCTCAGCCTGGCTGCAAATGGGCTGACAGACAGCAGCGTAGCTACCTTGGCGAGGTTTGTGTGTGAGGGCGTTATTTCTACGGCTCAGTTATTACTCATGTTATTAGGGCTTTGCCTTTGTTTAAATTGTCACCCTTTACTGGCCTGTTGGACTTTTTATTATTATTTCACAGGTGCCTCTCGTCGTGTCCCACACTGGTGAGTCTGAATATGTCAGGAAATCCGTCTGTTACATCAGCGGGACTTCACAACATCCTGGCGTCTGTCAGAGAGGCCCGTCGACCACTGACACTTCTAAACCTCGAAGGTATGCATATGTGTGAACTTGGAGATACTCCATGGACATGGAGTTTCACACTAATTCACAATTTGGATTTCTTTGATGTTTTTATCACCTGTGCAAAGTTGTACTTGGCAACAGTTTGTTTCTTGCTATCAGTCTGTTTCCTTTTGACACATTTCTAAGTTTGAACATTTAGTATGTATGCACAGAGGTGTTACATGGTGAGTACACACACAGACATTACAATATAGAAGTGTGGTTTAAAGATTGGAGAAAAAAAAAAGATTAGTTGTGAATTAATTTTCCATTTTATGGAGCAGAAAACATTGCTGGATGCTAGCTAATAGGCTACATTTGGATGTCAAATATTTATAGGGGGGGGGGGATGGAAATTATGGATATGAAATAAAATGTTTCTTTGTTGCTTAACCTGCAGGTTGTCAGGTCTCTGGCCCCTGGGAGAGTCAAGACCTGGACAGTTTGTCAGAGCTGGTCCAGGATATCCGTCTTTGCTCTCAGGCCCTCAACAAGCTGGACCGACAGACCTTGAAGCAGCGATGGGACAGGACTCAGTCACACGGACACTTTCTCAACCGAAACTCCAAGTGCCTCCTCTCTGCCACCTCCACTTGAGGGTGGCAGGTGTGTTCATAATAAATAATTAATAATGAATTATTAATTTCATAATAATTCATAATAAAAGTGGTCATTTTTATAAACATTTTGTTTAATGAGGCTACACCAAAAAGAAACTAGATGAAAACAAAATAAAGTGACATGGTGTCCACCAACAGTCTTATAGCTTGTGTTTTATGCATTTTGTCTGCCTTATTTATACATGTAAAGCTCTGTATCTGTATAAAGAGTTTGTGTTAGTGTGTGAGAGGTTTTGTGTCACAATGGTCCTGTTTTGTAGGATTTGATTAAAAAAAACAAACACAATTAAAGTAACCGACGATGCTATACGTTGACATTGTTCTTTCACTGTAAGACTCAGCAGGCTATGGTGAATAATCACAGCGATTTTCAGGTCTCTGAAGAAATCTATCTAGAATCTATGACAGTGTAAAAACACCCTGCATTTTAAATGTGCGGCGACATTTGAATGAGGCGCATAGCAGCAGAGGGAGCCAACGCACCACAAATGGTACACAGCCACAGATGCGCTTTGTGCAATGTATTTGTGACATGCAGGAGTGTCAATGTGGATAAGTTGAAAATCAAAAGCTAAAGAGCTCATTCTTGCACTGTTTTGATCAGAACACATGTGGGAATTTTCAAGTGTTGAGAATTTTTAATTATAAAGTGAATTGGGGAAAGATATTAGATACTGCCACTGGCTAGATTTCAACCCGGGTCTCTCGCTCCCAAAGCGTGTTCTCCATAATATATTTCAAGCGTTTACCACAACTGAGAGGTGAAAACTGCTGTTTCTTCGTGTTACAAAATGTTCTGTAACTCCAAAAGTACACGGGCTGTCGACATCATTCTTTCACTGTAACAATCAGCAGGCTTTAATAAAAAAAATTAAAAAAAATCAAGGCGGTTTTCAGGTCTCTAAAGAAAAATACATCTAGAAGATATGACGAGTTGAAAACGCCTCGGTTACAGAATTTCAGCTGTCATTTTCACTCAAGTCTCCATATACTTTGAATGTGGACATTTTTTAACTGTGTTGCTTCGAGGCCATATGCAAGAAAACGGCAACTCCTACAATAATGACAGTGTCATTTTGTGAAAGGCAAGAAAAATAGCTACGTTTTGATGTATAATTTGTGTTAATGAAGGCAAAATAGAGCGTTTGTTGGGACATGAAGAAAAGATTGAGAAAGCGACAATGGGTGGCGTGTTTGGCGTCCATAGCAACCATAACAAGCAATATTGATTGATGGAAAAGAGATTTTGAGACAGTGGTAAAAAGCAGAGAGAACCCATCTATAGGCTCGCCTGTAGGCTTCTAAGCAAGCCTAGCAGGTGAATTTCAGAGCCAGGGATCTTGGAATATTTTTTTTTTTTTTTTTTTGTCCCCTACATATGGTCCGCATGGGATTCGAACCACTGCCCTCTGTCTTCAATCTCTGCCATAGGGCCTGTCACGTTCCCATGTGCCACTTGGGCGGCCCGGTAACACAGGGCAAAAGGGGTATATTTAAAGTGCACACCCGTGCACAGCCGCACCCCCATTTTCGCCTCTTTTCATTAGCTGGACACCAGGCCTTATCTAGTCAGCCGTGCCAACCACATCCCTGGCAATGTGTACCTACTTCAAGCTGCATACAAATGTAACGCTCACAATTTTCTGCTGTCACTCTAACCGTCTCCATAGACTTTGAATGTGGACATTTTTTTTAACTGTGTTACTTCGAGGCCATATGCAAGAAAACGGCAACTCCTACAATAATGACAGTGTCATTTTGTGAAAGGCAAGAAAAATACCTGCGTTTTGATGTATAATTTGTGTTAATGAAGGCAAAATTGAGCGTTTGTTCGGACATGAAGAAAAGATTGAGAAAGTGACAATGGGTGGCGTGTTTGGCGTCCATAGCAACCATAACAACCAATATTGATTGATTTTCTGCTGTCACTGATGTCACACCTATGCGTCACTGCCCTCTGTGGAGAATGGGACAAATGTGCTTGCACATCAACCTATGGACTCAGACGGACTGTAAATCATCATCTTCCTCACTCAAGGTAACCTTATGGCTTGTAGGAACACTGCACATGTATGATAAGACTGTAGCCCTTCAACCGGCCCTTGAAAGGTTGCTGAAGACAGTGAACACCGTGGAATTCCCAGTATCACTGTGGTCCTGGGTTTTTTCACCTTCCTGCTAAGTGTTTCTGCCACCTCCTCTCAACCACTGAATACAAGCAGTGTTGCCAACTCCTCAGTTAGCAAAATCGCTATGCTAGTCAGTGTGGCTGCTCTACCAGGTGTAACAATGAAGTTTAACACCCAGGCATCCATGAAAAAAGAATTTCTGAAATGTAACAGAGTTAGAAGTTAGCAGAGAGTTAGCTCGCTAGTTTCCATCTAAATAGAATATACCAGGTTCTGACTGAGGGATTTCTAAAACAAATTAAAAGGCACAGCTCTGCTATCACTTCCGACATACATGAAGACAGGAAAGTAAGCAGCAGTGATGTTTGTAGGGTTACTGAAGTTTGGCTAGCTGGTATATAGTGATGTCCTATGTGACTAGCGAAACAGCTATGTTAGCATAACATTAACACAGTGATGAACGGGAACTTTTTTTCCACTGGATAAGAGTTAAGGTGAGGGTTCCCGATGGTTAGGGACAAATGCAGTGGCATGGCAGGATGCTGTAAACGGACCAAACAACTGAGATAATCCATCCACATACGAGGTTAGTCATTAATGTGCTGCTGCATTGCCTGGGCTGTAGTTACATGGTAAGGTTTTAAAAACTGAGCTTTAAAATGAATGAAATCAATATCCTTATTTTCCTTATTATATTGTTTTATGTACTTTAATAATGAAGGCTTATAGAGCAAGGCCACTTTTGACTCACAAAGTGCTCACCCAGACTAAAAAACAGGAGTGTAGCACTCTCGTGTGATGCGACGAGCCAATAATCACTCTCGATGTTAGTCCGCTGTGAAACTTTAATGCGTACTCCAGCACACGACAAAACACCCAGACGGCACCGGAAGAACAAACTCCCCCCACCATACTTTTCCGGTTGGATTAGTCCCCCACAGTTATGGCAGGTCTGCACAAACAAATATTGCTTGGTGATCATTTAACCAATGATCTACATCTTCCCCATTTAGCTTGTAGCACCTAACAAAACTAATTCACTCACAAGTTTCTAAACAGTGCTTCTTAACACAACTTTAACTTAACAATGTTTTTTTGCTTGGAGTAACCCCACACCTTAACATAACAGCAATTATGAAAAATGCAAATAGCCATTAAGCATCATATTTCAACATACTGACAACAAACTGATTACACCTAAGGCTTCCTAGTGTTTTCCATTTACATGTATCTTGGGTTGGGTCTGCAGATGCGACCTGCACGTGTAGTGTATGGTGTCTGGTTCACAATGTTCTGGCCGGGCACCTGCACAGCAGGTTGGGGCTGAGGAGGGGATGTGTTTTGTGAATCTTCGTTTGAGCGTGTGTGTGATTGCGGTGTGAGTGTGGAACTGTCCATTGTAGAATGGTTAGTGTCCTCGCACTCAGGGTCATAGTCATGGAGTGGTGGCGGCGGCGGTTCTGCCACTGGGAGGATGTGGCGGCGATTCCTCCTGTAGGTTCTTCCATCGACCTGAATGATATAGGATCGTGGCTCCTTGCTCTTCCTTTCCACAATTCCCAGCTTGTCGTAGCCTTTCTCTGTCTGCACGCGGACCACTTGTCCTTCTTGCAACGGCTGTAGCGTGCGACTGGACTTATCATAGTGACGCTTCAGTCTGAGTCTTTTGTCGCGAAGTCGGTCACAGATCTGTCCTGTGTCTTTTGCAATGGGTGCCAACAGCTTGCTGCACACAGGAATGCCCGCGCGTGTCTGACGAGACATGAGGCGTTCAGCAGGGGAGCCTAGTTGTGTGTCACGGGGAATGTTTCTAAGGTTTAGGAGGTCAAGAAACACGTCGGTTCCATCTCGGTGAGATTTTTCCATGAGGTGTTTTGCGCTGCGCACCGCTCTCTCAGCAAGACCGTTTGACTGTGGAAACTCTGGGCTGCTGGTTGAATGGGTGAAGTCCCACTGTTTTGCGAAATCAATAAACTGTTGACTAGTGTATTGTCTGCCATTGTCAGTGAGGAGCGTGTGCGGTGTGCCATGAACTGAAAAGTGTCTCTTTAGCTTGGAGATGACCGCTGCTGTGGTCAAGTCACGGAGAAGGTCAATCTCAATCCATCCTGAATAGGATTTGCAAGGACCTGGTATTGTTTTCCATGCCAGGTAAAAATGTCAGCAGCCACCGTTGACCATGGGAGGTCTGGAACAGGGTGCAGTTGTAGCGGTTCTCTCTGCTGATGTGTCTTAGTGCTGTTACACACAGTGCAAGAGAGCAGCTCTTCTGCGATGTCTTTTGACATTGCTGGCCAAAAAATGACACTCCTAGCTCTGCGCTTGGTTGCTTCGGTACCTGGATGGCCTTTGTGTACGATGTTGATGTACTCTTTGTGCAGGGACTGGGGAATGACAGTTTTGTGGCTTTTCATGATGATCCCATCCTCCATGCTGAGCTCATCTCTATATGGAAAAAACGGAGCTAGAGCGGGCTGTACTTGGCTCTCTCTGCTGGGCCATCCTCGCTGAATGACTGTGCTGAGCGCTTGTAGCACATCATCTTGTGCTGTGTGCTGTCTTAGCTCCTCCAGGTGAGCAGTGGAGATGTAGCTCACTGTCATCACTTCATAATCAGTGTGTTCAATCGGGCAGCGTGACAGCGGGGCGAGCGGGGCTCTTGAAAGGGTGTCGGCTAGATACATGTATTTCCCCTTTTTGTAGACCAGACTGATGTCGTAACTCTGTAGTCGCAGTAACATCCTCTGGAGCCGGGCAGGGGCGGCATGGATTGGCTTTTTCATTATGGTCACCAGGGGCTGGTGGTCGGTTTCAATGATTGTTGCTTTGCCATAGACATAATCTTTGAATTTCGTGCAGGCAAACACCACGGCGAGGAGCTCCTTCTCTATTTGAGCATATCGCGTCTCTGTGTCAGTGAGAGCACGCGAGGTGAAGGCCACCGGTCTGCCATTTTGCAAACACGCGGCACCCAGCCCATAGCATGATGCATCACATGTCAGTGTGACTGGCTCCTTGACATTGTAATACGCCAATACTGGCGGGCTGGAGAGGCATGATTTGAGGTGGTCGAAAGCCTCCTGGTGCTGTGGGAACCAGCACCACGCAGTCTCCTTGTGGGTTAGTTTCCTTAGGGGTGCTGCAATCTCACTAAGGTTTGGTATGGATTTCCCAAGGTAATTAACCATACAGAGGAAGCGCTGTAGCGACGTGACATCCGTGGGCACCGGCATTGCTCCTATTGCTGTGGTTTTGGAGGGGTCTGCTTTTAGACCGTCTCTTGTGAAGATGTGGCCCACATATGACACTTGATCTAGGCGAAATTTGCACTTGTCAGGGTTTAGCCTGAGTTTGATCTCTCGAGCACGTGTCAGCACTTTCTTCAGGTTGGCATCATGTTCGGCCACTCCGTGTCCTCCGATGATGATGTCATCCACGATGACAGAGCACGGGTAACCGGCAAACAGCTGTTCCATGGAGCGCTGGATCACCTCACTGGCTGAATTGATACCAAAGGGCATCCGCAGAAACCTGTATCGCCCAAATGGGGTGCTGAATGTGGTCAGCATTGAGGATTTCTCGTCGAGCCGTATTTGCCAGAAGGAGTTTTTTGCATCTAGCACTGAGAACACTGTCGCTCCTGACATCTGTGCTGCCACTTCCTCAACGCTGCGCATTGGGTGATGGGGTCTTTTCAGTGCTGTGTTGAGGTCTTTTGGATTTATGCACAGTCTGATCTCATGCTTGTCTTTCTTGTGTGCTGCCACCATTGAGGACACCCAGTCAGTAGGCTCGGTGACTGGTGTTACAACGCCGATGCGTTGCATGCGTTCAAGTTCAGCTTTGACTCTTTCTTGCATCGCGACGGGGATGCGGTGAGCTGGACGGACCACAGGCTGTACATCAGGGTCTAGCATCATTGAGTATGTGACTGGAAGTTCCCCCAGTTCATCACTGAACAGGTCATAGTATTGTGTGAATATGTGAGAGCTGAAATCTGTGCTGCTTTCTGTGCTGATCTGGTGGACCTCAGGGCTCATTTTCACAATGCCCATTTCCATGCATGCTCGAAATCCTAGCAGCGGTTGCACTTCTCTATCCACCAAAAAGAAAGGCAACGTGTGACACTGCTTCTTTAAGCAACAAGGGAGTGTAACAATTCCAGTGGTCTGAATTCTCGTGCCTCCATAGGCAACAAGGCTCACAGGATTCTCTTGTTTGACTGTCTGTCTTCCGCCATTCACTGTTTCGAAAGTCTTAAGTGACATGACATTGCATTTTGCTCCTGTATCTACTTTCATCTCAGTGGGCTCGCCATTTATGTGAATTGTGACAAATCCCTCATCTTTTTTATTAGCTTTAGTGTGGATGCAGTCAATCTGTCTGTCAAGCTCTACACCATCCACGTAAAACGTGTCATCCTGAAGTGGTGGCTCACTCACTGTTAATTCGTTCACAAGCCGCCTTGCAGTCTGTCTGTTAGGGTGGGCTCTGTGATGGCTGCGTGGTTTAGACTTGCAGCAACTTTTGTAGTGATTCAGTTTTTTACAGTTGTGACACTGTTGTCCAAATGCTGGACACTTGTCTCGCTTGGCCACATGGCTGCCTCCACAATTGGAGCATTTGGTGACAGTCTGTGGGAATGGAAGGGGCTTAGGCTTGTGCTTGCTGTTCAGAATGGGCTTTACTGCGTCGACACTGGTAGCTTGTGTAGCTAGTGTCTTGCTGTTTTTTTCAGTCATTTCGTGTATTCGACACACCGAGATAGCTTTAGCAAGTGTTAGCTCGCTGTCTCTTAGCAGAGCCTTTCTCAACGTGTCGCTAATGACACCACAGACGATACGATCACTGAGCATCTCGTCAGTGAGGTCCACAAAGTGACAACATTTAGCCTTGATCTTTAAATCACTGATGAATGATTCAAGTGTCTCACCTGGCTTCTGATTTCTGGTGTGGAATCTATATCTTTCCATCGTTCTGTTGTGTTGAGGATTGCAGATTTCTCGAAATTTTGCCTTCAAACATTCTGGATCCTCTCTGGACTCAGCAGCAGTGAGTATCTCTCCATCTGCGGCAGATAGATGGAGAGAGAGAGATGGAGGTTTTAGTGCATATTAATAGATAGACACAGAAAGGAGGAACTATCCATATAAGAAATGTTTGAAAGTGTGTGTGACGTCTGAAGTACAGAAATAATACCATATAAGACACATGTTGAGCTAAAAATGTTAGAGCTCTTGCAACTGGCGTTTGAGCTGTGCAGGGGTCTCTCTCTTCCGGAAGATGATTGAATAAAAAGAAATATAAATGTTTTAACACACTATGAGTCGGTTTTCTGTGTTCTATCATGGGGACAAAAGAATCGGGGTTTAATAATGTGCATTTTTGTATTCTGTTATGAAGTACCGTCTCTTTCTACCTGTAGATGAGAACAAGCGTGTCTCCCGGCTATGTGAGGTTCAGGACTGGGGTTCCTCCGTGTCAGTGTGCGGACTCGGTTTGGCCGCCTTTTCCCTCGGCCCGCTCCTCCGTGCCCTAAAACTTCAGGCCAGCCTCACCGAGCTGCGAATTTCTGAAAACAGTATGTCTGACAATCTTCTCCCTGAGCTGATTGCCACAACGCTCACCATGCCTCGTCTGCAGCTGCTGGACATTTCTGCCAACTGCATTACAGGGGACGGCCTGGAGAAGGCTGTAAATGCTTTAAAGGGACAGAGTGCACCTGCATTCCCGGTAAGGGCCTCAGCTAGCCAATACTGGCAGCTCCAGGTTTACCATCTAACCTGTATTTAACTACCTCTGGTCTTAATAACTACCTTAGATCTTAATAACAAGCTAACCTGATTCGTATCAATGATATCTGTCAGAGAGAATTGGCTCTTGTGATCATTTGCTTTTTCTGCTCGTTTCCACTCAAAGTGCCTGGAGGAGCTGGACCTCAGTATGAACCCACTGGGGGACGGCGTGTCTGAGTCTCTGTCCTGTCTGCTGTCCTGCTGCCCTGTGCTAGCCAAGCTGTCTCTGCAGGCCTGTGGCCTCACTGCTCGTTTCCTTCAGCAGCATCGACTGCTGCTAGCCAGCGTGCTCACAGGTGACTCTCTAACAAGCAGCTGACTGAAGCCTTAAGCTTCACTGAACTCCCACCCATAAGCAAAACTGCAACTAACTTTACATCTTCTGAACGTTCAGGCACAGGCCATTTGAAAGCAGTGTGCCTGTCCCACAGTCCCCTGGGCTCCACCGGCTTTGAGCTGGTGTTAAAGACTCTGCCCCTCCACTGCCTCACACACGTGGACCTGTCAGCTGTCTGCAGAGGGCCTGCTGATTACCCGGCACTGGAACACCTCGCCAAAGTCCTGTCACAGGTGTGCACGCAAAAATCATGCAATGTCATTTATTGTCGAAAGATATAACTGTGCAATCAGGTTAAGACTTTTGTGTTTTTGCAGGACGAGTGCTCTCTGACCCACCTCAGCCTGGCTGCAAATGGGCTGACAGACAGCAGCGTAGCTACCTTGGCGAGGTTTGTGTGTGAGGGCGTCATTTCTACGGCTCAGTTATTACTCATGTTATTAGGGCTTTGCCTTTGTTTAAATTGTCACCCTTTACTGGCCTGTTGGACTTTTTATTATTATTTCACAGGTGCCTCTCGTCGTGTCCCACACTGGTGAGTCTGAATCTGTCAGGAAATCCGTCTGTTACATCAGCGGGACTTCACAACATCCTGGCGTCTGTCAGAGAGGCCCGTCGACCACTGACACTTCTAAACCTCGAAGGTATGCATATGTGTGAACTTGGAGATACTCCATGGACATGGAGTTTCACACTAATTCACAATTTGGATTTCTTTGATGTTTTTATCACCTGTGCAAAGTTGTACTTGGCAACAGTTTGTTTCTTGCTATCAGTCTGTTTCCTTTTGACACATTTCTAAGTTTGAACATTTAGTATGTATGCACAGAGGTGTTACATGGTGAGTACACACACAGACATTACAATATAGAAGTGTGGTTTAAAGATTGGAAAAAAAAAAAAGATTAGTTGTGAATTAATTTTCCATTTTATGGAGCAGAAAACATTACTGGATGCTAGCTAATAGGCTACATTTGGATGTCAAATATTTATAGGGGGGGGGGGTGGGGGTGGGATGGAAATTATGGATATGAAATAAAATGTTTCTTTGTTGCTTAACCTGCAGGTTGTCAGGTCTCTGGCCCCTGGGAGAGTCAAGACCTGGACAGTTTGTCAGAGCTGGTCCAGGATATCCGTCTTTGCTCTCAGGCCCTCAACAAGCTGGACCGACAGACCTTGAAGCAGCGATGGGACAGGACTCGGTCACACGGACACTTTCTCGACCGAAACTCCAAGTGCCTCCTCTCTGCCACCTCCACTTGAGGGTGGCAGGTGTGTTCATAATAAATAATTAATAATGAATTATTAATTTCATAATAATTCATAATAAAAGTGGTCATTTTTATAAACATTTTGTTTAATGAGGCTACACCAAAAAGAAACTAGATGAAAACAAAATAAAGTGACATGGTGTCCACCAACAGTCTGATAGCTTGTGTTTTATGCATTTTTGTCTGCCTTATTTATACATGTAAAGCTCTGTATCTGTATAAAGAGTTTGTGTTAGTGTGTGAGAGGTTTTGTGTCACAATGGTCCTGTTTTGTAGGATTTGATTAAAAAAAACAAACACAATTAAAGTAACAGACGATGCTATACGTTGACATTGTTCTTTCACTGTAAGACTCAGCAGGCTATGGTGAATAATCACAGCGATTTTCAGGTCTCTGAAGAAATCTATCTAGAATCTATGACAGTGTAAAAACACCCTGCATTTTTAAATGTGCGGCGACATTTGAATGAGGCGCATAGCAGCAGAGGGAGCCAACGCACCACAAATGGTACACAGCCACAGATGCGCTTTGTGCAATGTATTTGTGACATGCAGGAGTGTCAATGTGGATAAGTTGAAAATCAAAAGCTAAAGAGCTCATTCTTGCACTGTTTTGATCAGAACACATGTGGGAATTTTCAAGTGTTGAGAATTTGTAATTATAAAGTGAATTAGGGAAAGATATTAGATACTGCCACTGGCTAGATTTCAACCCGGGTCTCTCGCTCCCAAAGCGCGTTCTCCATAATATATTTCAAGCGTTTACCACAACTGAGAGGTGAAAACTGCTGTTTCTTCGTGTTACAAAATGTTCTGTAACTCCAAAAGTACACGGGCTGTCGACATCATTCTTTCACTGTAACAATAAGCAGGCTTTAATAAAAACTTTTTAAAAAAAATCAAGGCGGTTTTCAGGTCTCTAAAGAAAAATACATCTAGAAGATATGACGAGTTGAAAACGCCTCGGTTACAGAATTTCAGCTGTCATTTTCACTCAAGTCTCCATATACTTTGAATGTGGACATTTTTTAACTGTGTTGCTTCGAGGCCATATGCAAGAAAACGGCAACTCCTACAATAATGACAGTGTCATTTTGTGAAAGGCAAGAAAAATACCTGCGTTTTGATGTATAATTTGTGTTAATGAAGGCAAAATTGAGCGTTTGTTCGGACATGAAGAAAAGATTGAGAAAGCCACAATGGGTGGCGTGTTTGGCATCCATAGCAACCATAACAAGCAATATTGATTGATGGAAAAGAGATTTTGAGACAGTGGTAAGTAAAAAAGCAGAGTGAACCTATCTATAGGCTCGCCTGTAGGCTTGTAAGCAAGCCTAGCAGGTGAATTTCAGAAACAGGGACACTTGGAATATTTTTTTGTTTGTCCCCTACATTGGTCCGCATGGGATTCGAACCGCTGCCCTCTGTCTTCAATCTCCGCCACGGGCCCTGTCACGATCCCATGTGCCACTTGGGCGGCCCTGTAACACAGGGCAAAAGGGGTATATTTAAAGTGCACACCCGTTGCACAATGGGTGGCGTGTTTGGCGTCCATAGCAACCATAACAACCAATATTGATTGATTTTCTGCTGTCACTCTAACGCAGCAACTTAAGTGTTCCTGATGTCACACCTATGCGTCACTGCCCTCTGTGGAGAATGGGACAAATGTGCTTGCACATCAACCTATGGACTCAGACGGACTGTAAATCATCATCTTCCTCACTCAAGGTAACCTTATGGCTTGTAGGAACACTGCACATGTATGATAAGACTGTAGCCCTTCAACCGGCCCTTGAAAGGTTGCTGAAGACAGTGAACACCGTGGAATTCCCAGTATCACTGTGGTCCTGGGTTTTTTCACCTTCCTGCTAAGTGTTTCTGCCACCTCCTCTCAACCACTGAATACAAGCAGTGTTGCCAACTCCTCAGTTAGCAAAATCGCTATGCTAGTCAGTGTGGCTGCTCTACCAGGTGTAACAATGAAGTTTAACACCCAGGCATCCATGAAAAAAGAATTTCTGAAATGTAACAGAGTTAGAAGTTAGCAGAGAGTTAGCTCGCTAGTTTCCATCTAAATATAATATACCAGGTTCTGACTGAGGGATTTCTAAAACAAATTAAAAGGCACAGCTCTGCTATCACTTCCGACATACATGAAGACAGGAAAGTAAGCAGCAGTGATGTTTGTAGGGTTACTGAAGTTTGGCTAGCTGGTATATAGTGATGTGCTATGTGACTCGCGAAACAGCTATGTTAGCATAACATTAACACAGTGATGAACGGGAACTTTTTTTCCACTGGATAAGAGTTAAGGTGAGGGTTCCCGATGGTTAGAGACAAATGCAGTGGCATGGCAGGATGCTGTAAACGGACCAAACAACTGAGATAATCCATCCACATACGAGGTTAGTCATTAATGTGCTGCTGCATTGCCTGGGCTGTAGTTACATGGTAAGGTTTTAAAAACTGAGCTTTAAAATGAATGAAATCAATATCCTTATTTTCCTTATTATATTGTTTTATGTACTTTAATAATGAAGGCTTATAGAGCAAGGCCACTTTTGACTCACAAAGTGCTCACCCAGACTAAAAAACAGGAGGTTTTAGTGCATATTAATAGATAGACACAGAAAGGAGGAACTTTCCATATAAGCAATGTTTGAAAGTGTGTGTGACGTCTGAAGTACAGAAACAATACCATATAAGACACATGTTGAGCTAAAAATGTTAGAGCTCTTGCAACTGGCGTTTGAGCTGTGCAGGGGTCTCTCTCTTCCGGAAGATGATTGAATAAAAAGAAATATAAATGTTTTAACACACTATGAGTCGGTTTTCTGTGTTCTATCATGGGGACAAAAGAATCGGGGTTTAATAATGTGCATTTTTGTATTCTGTTATGAAGTACCGTCTCTTTCTACCTGTAGATGAGAACAAGCGTGTCTCCCGGCTATGTGAGGTTCAGGACTGGGGTTCCTCCGTGTCAGTGTGCGGACTCGGTTTGGCCGCCTCTTTCCCTCGGCCCGCTCCTCCGTGCCCTAAAACTTCAGGCCAGCCTCACCGAGCTGCGAATTTCTGAAAACAGTATGTCTGACAATCTTCTCCCTGAGCTGATTGCCACAACGCTCACCATGCCTCGTCTGCAGCTGCTGGACATTTCTGCCAACTGCATTACAGGGGACGGCCTGGAGAAGGCTGTAAATGCTTTAAAGGGACAGAGTGCACCTGCATTCCCGGTAAGGGCCTCAGCTAGCCAATACTGGCAGCTCCAGGTTTACCATCTAACCTGTATTTAACTACCTCTGGTCTTAATAACTACCTTAGATCTTAATAACAAGCTAACCTGATTCGTATCAATGATATCTGTCAGAGAGAATTGGCTCTCGTGATCATTTGCTTTTTCTGCTCGTTTCCACTCAAAGTGCCTGGAGGAGCTGGACCTCAGTATGAACCCACTGGGGGACGGCGTGTCTGAGTCTCTGTCCTGTCTGCTGTCCTGCTGCCCTGTGCTAGCCAAGCTGTCTCTGCAGGCCTGTGGCCTCACTGCTCGTTTCCTTCAGCAGCATCGACTGCTGCTAGCCAGCGTGCTCACAGGTGACTCTCTAACAAGCAGCTGACTGAAGCCTTAAGCTTCACTGAACTCCCACCCATAAGCAAAACTGCAACTAACTTTACATCTTCTGAACGTTCAGGCACAGGCCATTTGAAAGCAGTGTGCCTGTCCCACAGTCCCCTGGGCTCCACCGGCTTTGAGCTGGTGTTAAAGACTCTGCCCCTCCACTGCCTCACACACGTGGACCTGTCAGCTGTCTGCAGAGGGCCTGCTGATTACCCGGCACTGGAACACCTCGCCAAAGTCCTGTCACAGGTGTGCACGCAAAAATCATGCAATGTCATTTATTGTCGAAAGATATAACTGTGCAATCAGGTTAAGACTTTTGTGTTTTTGCAGGACGAGTGCTCTCTGACCCACCTCAGCCTGGCTGCAAATGGGCTGACAGACAGCAGCGTAGCTACCTTGGCGAGGTTTGTGTGTGAGGGCGTCATTTCTACGGCTCAGTTATTACTCATGTTATTAGGGCTTTGCCTTTGTTTAAATTGTCACCCTTTACTGGCCTGTTGGACTTTTTATTATTATTTCACAGGTGCCTCTCGTCGTGTCCCACACTGGTGAGTCTGAATCTGTCAGGAAATCCGTCTGTTACATCAGCGGGACTTCACAACATCCTGGCGTCTGTCAGAGAGGCCCGTCGACCACTGACACTTCTAAACCTCGAAGGTATGCATATGTGTGAACTTGGAGATACTCCATGGACATGGAGTTTCACACTAATTCACAATTTGGATTTCTTTGATGTTTTTATCACCTGTGCAAAGTTGTACTTGGCAACAGTTTGTTTCTTGCTATCAGTCTGTTTCCTTTTGACACATTTCTAAGTTTGAACATTTAGTATGTATGCACAGAGGTGTTACATGGTGAGTACACACACAGACATTACAATATAGAAGTGTGGTTTAAAGATTGGAAAAAAAAAAAGATTAGTTGTGAATTAATTTTCCATTTTATGGAGCAGAAAACATTACTGGATGCTAGCTAATAGGCTACATTTGGATGTCAAATATTTATAGGGGGGGGGGGGGTGGGTGGGATGGAAATTATGGATATGAAATAAAATGTTTCTTTGTTGCTTAACCTGCAGGTTGTCAGGTCTCTGGCCCCTGGGAGAGTCAAGACCTGGACAGTTTGTCAGAGCTGGTCCAGGATATCCGTCTTTGCTCTCAGGCCCTCAACAAGCTGGACCGACAGACCTTGAAGCAGCGATGGGACAGGACTCAGTCACACGGACACTTTCTCGACCAAAACTCCAAGTGCCTCCTCTCTGCCACCTCCACTTGAGGGTGGCAGGTGTGTTCATAATAAATAATTAATAATGAATTATTAATTTCATAATAATTCATAATAAAAGTGGTCATTTTTATAAACATTTTGTTTAATGAGGCTACACCAAAAAGAAACTAGATGAAAACAAAATAAAGTGACATGGTGTCCACCAACAGTCTGATAGCTTGTGTTTTATGCATTTTTGTCTGCCTTATTTATACATGTAAAGCTCTGTATCTGTATAAAGAGTTTGTGTTAGTGTGTGAGAGGTTTTGTGTCACAATGGTCCTGTTTTGTAGGATTTGATTAAAAAAAAACAAACACAATTAAAGTAACCGACGATGCTATACGTTGACATTGTTCTTTCACTGTAAGACTCAGCAGGCTATGGTGAATAATCACAGCGATTTTCAGGTCTCTGAAGAAATCTATCTAGAATCTATGACAGTGTAAAAACACCCTGCATTTTTAAATGTGCGGCGACATTTGAATGAGGCGCATAGCAGCAGAGGGAGCCAACGCACCACAAATGGTACACAGCCACAGATGCGCTTTGTGCAATGTATTTGTGACATGCAGGAGTGTCAATGTGGATAAGTTGAAAATCAAAAGCTAAAGAGCTCATTCTTGCACTGTTTTGATCAGAACACATGTGGGAATTTTCAAGTGTTGAGAATTTGTAATTATAAAGTGAATTGGGGAAAGATATTAGATACTGCCACTGGCTAGATTTCAACCCGGGTCTCTCGCTCCCAAAGCGCGTTCTCCATAATATATTTCAAGCGTTTACCACAACTGAGAGGTGAAAACTGCTGTTTCTTCGTGTTACAAAATGTTCTGTAACTCCAAAAGTACACGGGCTGTCGACATCATTCTTTCACTGTAACAATCAGCAGGCTTTAATAAAATTTTTTTTAAAAAAATCAAGGCGGTTTTCAGGTCTCTAAAGAAAAATACATCTAGAAGATATGACGAGTTGAAAACGCCTCGGTTACAGAATTTCAGCTGTCATTTTCACTCAAGTCTCCATATACTTTGAATGTGGACATTTTTTAACTGTGTTGCTTCGAGGCCATATGCAAGAAAACGGCGACTCCTACAATAATGACAGTGTCATTTTGTGAAAGGCAAGAAAAATAGCTACGTTTTGATGTATAATTTGTGTTAATGAAGGCAAAATTGAGCGTTTGTTGGGACATGAAGAAAAGATTGAGAAAGCGACAATGGGTGGCGTGTTTGGCATCCATAGCAACCATAACAAGCAATATTGATTGATGGAAAAGAGATTTTGAGACAGTGGTAAAAAAAGCAGAGTGAACCTATCTATAGGCTCGCCTGTAGGCTTGTAAGCAAGCCTAGCAGGTGAATTTCAGAAACAGGGACACTGGAATATTTTTTTGTTTGTCCCCTACATTGGTCCGCATGGGATTCGAACCGCTGCCCTCTGTCTTCAATCTCCGCCACGGGCCCTGTCACGATCCCATGTGCCACTTGGGCGGCCCTGTAACACAGGGCAAAAGGGGTATATTTAAAGTGCACACCCGTGCACAGCCGCACCCCCATTTTCGCCTCTTTTCATTAGCTGGACACCAGGCCTTATCTACTCAGCCGTGCCAACCACATCCCTGGCAATGTGTACCTACTTCAAGCCGCATACAAGTGTAACGCTCACAATTTTCTGCTGTCACTCTAACCGTCTCCATAGACTTTGAATGTGGACATTTTTTTTTAACTGTGTTGCTTCGAGGCCATATGCAAGAAAACGGCAACTCCTACAATAATGACAGTGTCATTTTGTGAAAGGCAAGAAAAATACCTGCGTTTTGATGTATAATTTGTGTTAATGAAGGCAAAATTGAGCGTTTGTTCGGACATGAAGAAAAGATTGAGAAAGCCACAATGGGTGGCGTGTTTGGCATCCATAGCAACCATAACAAGCAATATTGATTGATGGAAAAGAGATTTTGAGACAGTGGTAAAAAAGCAGAGTGAACCTATCTATAGGCTCGCCTGTAGGCTTGTAAGCAAGCCTAGCAGGTGAATTTCAGAAACAGGGACACTGGAATATTTTTTTGTTTGTCCCCTACATTGGTCCGCATGGGATTCGAACCGCTGCCCTCTGTCTTCAATCTCCGCCACGGGCCCTGTCACGATCCCATGTGCCACTTGGGCGGCCCTGTAACACAGGGCAAAAGGGGTATATTTAAAGTGCACACCCGTTGCACAATGGGTGGCGTGTTTGGCGTCCATAGCAACCATAACAACCAATATTGATTGATTTTCTGCTGTCACTCTAACGCAGCAACTTAAGTGTTCCTGATGTCACACCTATGCGTCACTGCCCTCTGTGGAGAATGGGACAAATGTGCTTGCACATCAACCTATGGACTCAGACGGACTGTAAATCATCATCTTCCTCACTCAAGGTAACCTTATGGCTTGTAGGAACACTGCACATGTATGATAAGACTGTAGCCCTTCAACCGGCCCTTGAAAGGTTGCTGAAGACAGTGAACACCGTGGAATTCCCAGTATCACTGTGGTCCTGGGTTTTTTCACCTTCCTGCTAAGTGTTTCTGCCACCTCCTCTCAACCACTGAATACAAGCAGTGTTGCCAACTCCTCAGTTAGCAAAATCGCTATGCTAGTCAGTGTGGCTGCTCTACCAGGTGTAACAATGAAGTTTAACACCCAGGCATCCATGAAAAAAGAATTTCTGAAATGTAACAGAGTTAGAAGTTAGCAGAGAGTTAGCTCGCTAGTTTCCATCTAAATATAATATACCAGGTTCTGACTGAGGGATTTCTAAAACAAATTAAAAGGCACAGCTCTGCTATCACTTCCGACATACATGAAGACAGGAAAGTAAGCAGCAGTGATGTTTGTAGGGTTACTGAAGTTTGGCTAGCTGGTATATAGTGATGTGCTATGTGACTCGCGAAACAGCTATGTTAGCATAACATTAACACAGTGATGAACGGGAACTTTTTTTCCACTGGATAAGAGTTAAGGTGAGGGTTCCCGATGGTTAGAGACAAATGCAGTGGCATGGCAGGATGCTGTAAACGGACCAAACAACTGAGATAATCCATCCACATACGAGGTTAGTCATTAATGTGCTGCTGCATTGCCTGGGCTGTAGTTACATGGTAAGGTTTTAAAAACTGAGCTTTAAAATGAATGAAATCAATATCCTTATTTTCCTTATTATATTGTTTTATGTACTTTAATAATGAAGGCTTATAGAGCAAGGCCACTTTTGACTCACAAAGTGCTCACCCAGACTAAAAAACAGGAGGTTTTAGTGCATATTAATAGATAGACACAGAAAGGAGGAACTTTCCATATAAGCAATGTTTGAAAGTGTGTGTGACGTCTGAAGTACAGAAACAATACCATATAAGACACATGTTGAGCTAAAAATGTTAGAGCTCTTGCAACTGGCGTTTGAGCTGTGCAGGGGTCTCTCTCTTCCGGAAGATGATTGAATAAAAAGAAATATAAATGTTTTAACACACTATGAGTCGGTTTTCTGTGTTCTATCATGGGGACAAAAGAATCGGGGTTTAATAATGTGCATTTTTGTATTCTGTTATGAAGTACCGTCTCTTTCTACCTGTAGATGAGAACAAGCGTGTCTCCCGGCTATGTGAGGTTCAGGACTGGGGTTCCTCCGTGTCAGTGTGCGGACTCGGTTTGGCCGCCTTTTCCCTCGGCCCGCTCCTCCGTGCCCTAAAACTTCAGGCCAGCCTCACCGAGCTGCGAATTTCTGAAAACAGTATGTCTGACAATCTTCTCCCTGAGCTGATTGCCACAACGCTCACCATGCCTCGTCTGCAGCTGCTGGACATTTCTGCCAACTGCATTACAGGGGACGGCCTGGAGAAGGCTGTAAATGCTTTAAAGGGACAGAGTGCACCTGCATTCCCGGTAAGGGCCTCAGCTAGCCAATACTGGCAGCTCCAGGTTTACCATCTAACCTGTATTTAACTACCTCTGGTCTTAATAACTACCTTAGATCTTAATAACAAGCTAACCTGATTCGTATCAATGATATCTGTCAGAGAGAATTGGCTCTCGTGATCATTTGCTTTTTCTGCTCGTTTCCACTCAAAGTGCCTGGAGGAGCTGGACCTCAGTATGAACCCACTGGGGGACGGCGTGTCTGAGTCTCTGTCCTGTCTGCTGTCCTGCTGCCCTGTGCTAGCCAAGCTGTCTCTGCAGGCCTGTGGCCTCACTGCTCGTTTCCTTCAGCAGCATCGACTGCTGCTAGCCAGCGTGCTCACAGGTGACTCTCTAACAAGCAGCTGACTGAAGCCTTAAGCTTCACTGAACTCCCACCCATAAGCAAAACTGCAACTAACTTTACATCTTCTGAACGTTCAGGCACAGGCCATTTGAAAGCAGTGTGCCTGTCCCACAGTCCCCTGGGCTCCACCGGCTTTGAGCTGGTGTTAAAGACTCTGCCCCTCCACTGCCTCACACACGTGGACCTGTCAGCTGTCTGCAGAGGGCCTGCTGATTACCCGGCACTGGAACACCTCGCCAAAGTCCTGTCACAGGTGTGCACGCAAAAATCATGCAATGTCATTTATTGTCGAAAGATATAACTGTGCAATCAGGTTAAGACTTTTGTGTTTTTGCAGGACGAGTGCTCTCTGACCCACCTCAGCCTGGCTGCAAATGGGCTGACAGACAGCAGCGTAGCTACCTTGGCGAGGTTTGTGTGTGAGGGCGTCATTTCTACGGCTCAGTTATTACTCATGTTATTAGGGCTTTGCCTTTGTTTAAATTGTCACCCTTTACTGGCCTGTTGGACTTTTTATTATTATTTCACAGGTGCCTCTCGTCGTGTCCCACACTGGTGAGTCTGAATCTGTCAGGAAATCCGTCTGTTACATCAGCGGGACTTCACAACATCCTGGCGTCTGTCAGAGAGGCCCGTCGACCACTGACACTTCTAAACCTCGAAGGTATGCATATGTGTGAACTTGGAGATACTCCATGGACATGGAGTTTCACACTAATTCACAATTTGGATTTCTTTGATGTTTTTATCACCTGTGCAAAGTTGTACTTGGCAACAGTTTGTTTCTTGCTATCAGTCTGTTTCCTTTTGACACATTTCTAAGTTTGAACATTTAGTATGTATGCACAGAGGTGTTACATGGTGAGTACACACACAGACATTACAATATAGAAGTGTGGTTTAAAGATTGGAAAAAAAAAAAGATTAGTTGTGAATTAATTTTCCATTTTATGGAGCAGAAAACATTACTGGATGCTAGCTAATAGGCTACATTTGGATGTCAAATATTTATAGGGGGGGGGGGGGGGTGGGATGGAAATTATGGATATGAAATAAAATGTTTCTTTGTTGCTTAACCTGCAGGTTGTCAGGTCTCTGGCCCCTGGGAGAGTCAAGACCTGGACAGTTTGTCAGAGCTGGTCCAGGATATCCGTCTTTGCTCTCAGGCCCTCAACAAGCTGGACCGACAGACCTTGAAGCAGCGATGGGACAGGACTCAGTCACACGGACACTTTCTCGACCAAAACTCCAAGTGCCTCCTCTCTGCCACCTCCACTTGAGGGTGGCAGGTGTGTTCATAATAAATAATTAATAATGAATTATTAATTTCATAATAATTCATAATAAAAGTGGTCATTTTTATAAACATTTTGTTTAATGAGGCTACACCAAAAAGAAACTAGATGAAAACAAAATAAAGTGACATGGTGTCCACCAACAGTCTGATAGCTTGTGTTTTATGCATTTTTGTCTGCCTTATTTATACATGTAAAGCTCTGTATCTGTATAAAGAGTTTGTGTTAGTGTGTGAGAGGTTTTGTGTCACAATGGTCCTGTTTTGTAGGATTTGATTAAAAAAAACAAACACAATTAAAGTAACCGACGATGCTATACGTTGACATTGTTCTTTCACTGTAAGACTCAGCAGGCTATGGTGAATAATCACAGCGATTTTCAGGTCTCTGAAGAAATCTATCTAGAATCTATGACAGTGTAAAAACACCCTGCATTTTTAAATGTGCGGCGACATTTGAATGAGGCGCATAGCAGCAGAGGGAGCCAACGCACCACAAATGGTACACAGCCACAGATGCGCTTTGTGCAATGTATTTGTGACATGCAGGAGTGTCAATGTGGATAAGTTGAAAATCAAAAGCTAAAGAGCTCATTCTTGCACTGTTTTGATCAGAACACATGTGGGAATTTTCAAGTGTTGAGAATTTGTAATTATAAAGTGAATTGGGGAAAGATATTAGATACTGCCACTGGCTAGATTTCAACCCGGGTCTCTCGCTCCCAAAGCGCGTTCTCCATAATATATTTCAAGCGTTTACCACAACTGAGAGGTGAAAACTGCTGTTTCTTCGTGTTACAAAATGTTCTGTAACTCCAAAAGTACACGGGCTGTCGACATCATTCTTTCACTGTAACAATCAGCAGGCTTTAATAAAAAATTTTTAAAAAAAATCAAGGCGGTTTTCAGGTCTCTAAAGAAAAATACATCTAGAAGATATGACGAGTTGAAAACGCCTCGGTTACAGAATTTCAGCTGTCATTTTCACTCAAGTCTCCATATACTTTGAATGTGGACATTTTTTAACTGTGTTGCTTCGAGGCCATATGCAAGAAAACGGCGACTCCTACAATAATGACAGTGTCATTTTGTGAAAGGCAAGAAAAATACCTGCGTTTTGATGTATAATTTGTGTTAATGAAGGCAAAATTGAGCGTTTGTTGGGACATGAAGAAAAGATTGAGAAAGCGACAATGGGTGGCGTGTTTGGCATCCATAGCAACCATAACAAGCAATATTGATTGATGGAAAAGAGATTTTGAGACAGTGGTAAGTAAAAAGCAGAGTGAACCTATCTATAGGCTCGCCTGTAGGCTTGTAAGCAAGCCTAGCAGGTGAATTTCAGAAACAGGGACACTGGAATATTTTTTTGTTTGTCCCCTACATTGGTCCGCATGGGATTCGAACCGCTGCCCTCTGTCTTCAATCTCCGCCACGGGCCCTGTCACGATCCCATGTGCCACTTGGGCGGCCCTGTAACACAGGGCAAAAGGGGTATATTTAAAGTGCACACCCGTTGCACAATGGGTGGCGTGTTTGGCGTCCATAGCAACCATAACAACCAATATTGATTGATTTTCTGCTGTCACTCTAACCCAGCAACTTAAGTGTTCCTGATGTCACACCTATGCGTCACTGCCCTCTGTGGAGAATGGGACAAATGTGCTTGCACATCAACCTATGGACTCAGACGGACTGTAAATCATCATCTTCCTCACTCAAGGTAACCTTATGGCTTGTAGGAACACTGCACATGTATGATAAGACTGTAGCCCTTCAACCGGCCCTTGAAAGGTTGCTGAAGACAGTGAACACCGTGGAATTCCCAGTATCACTGTGGTCCTGGGTTTTTTCACCTTCCTGCTAAGTGTTTCTGCCACCTCCTCTCAACCACTGAATACAAGCAGTGTTGCCAACTCCTCAGTTAGCAAAATCGCTATGCTAGTCAGTGTGGCTGCTCTACCAGGTGTAACAATGAAGTTTAACACCCAGGCATCCATGAAAAAAGAATTTCTGAAATGTAACAGAGTTAGAAGTTAGCAGAGAGTTAGCTCGCTAGTTTCCATCTAAATATAATATACCAGGTTCTGACTGAGGGATTTCTAAAACAAATTAAAAGGCACAGCTCTGCTATCACTTCCGACATACATGAAGACAGGAAAGTAAGCAGCAGTGATGTTTGTAGGGTTACTGAAGTTTGGCTAGCTGGTATATAGTGATGTGCTATGTGACTCGCGAAACAGCTATGTTAGCATAACATTAACACAGTGATGAACGGGAACTTTTTTTCCACTGGATAAGAGTTAAGGTGAGGGTTCCCGATGGTTAGAGACAAATGCAGTGGCATGGCAGGATGCTGTAAACGGACCAAACAACTGAGATAATCCATCCACATACGAGGTTAGTCATTAATGTGCTGCTGCATTGCCTGGGCTGTAGTTACATGGTAAGGTTTTAAAAACTGAGCTTTAAAATGAATGAAATCAATATCCTTATTTTCCTTATTATATTGTTTTATGTACTTTAATAATGAAGGCTTATAGAGCAAGGCCACTTTTGACTCACAAAGTGCTCACCCAGACTAAAAAACAGGAGGTTTTAGTGCATATTAATAGATAGACACAGAAAGGAGGAACTTTCCATATAAGCAATGTTTGAAAGTGTGTGTGACGTCTGAAGTACAGAAACAATACCATATAAGACACATGTTGAGCTAAAAATGTTAGAGCTCTTGCAACTGGCGTTTGAGCTGTGCAGGGGTCTCTCTCTTCCGGAAGATGATTGAATAAAAAGAAATATAAATGTTTTAACACACTATGAGTCGGTTTTCTGTGTTCTATCATGGGGACAAAAGAATCGGGGTTTAATAATGTGCATTTTTGTATTCTGTTATGAAGTACCGTCTCTTTCTACCTGTAGATGAGAACAAGCGTGTCTCCCGGCTATGTGAGGTTCAGGACTGGGGTTCCTCCGTGTCAGTGTGCGGACTCGGTTTGGCCGCCTTTTCCCTCGGCCCGCTCCTCCGTGCCCTAAAACTTCAGGCCAGCCTCACCGAGCTGCGAATTTCTGAAAACAGTATGTCTGACAATCTTCTCCCTGAGCTGATTGCCACAACGCTCACCATGCCTCGTCTGCAGCTGCTGGACATTTCTGCCAACTGCATTACAGGGGACGGCCTGGAGAAGGCTGTAAATGCTTTAAAGGGACAGAGTGCACCTGCATTCCCGGTAAGGGCCTCAGCTAGCCAATACTGGCAGCTCCAGGTTTACCATCTAACCTGTATTTAACTACCTCTGGTCTTAATAACTACCTTAGATCTTAATAACAAGCTAACCTGATTCGTATCAATGATATCTGTCAGAGAGAATTGGCTCTCGTGATCATTTGCTTTTTCTGCTCGTTTCCACTCAAAGTGCCTGGAGGAGCTGGACCTCAGTATGAACCCACTGGGGGACGGCGTGTCTGAGTCTCTGTCCTGTCTGCTGTCCTGCTGCCCTGTGCTAGCCAAGCTGTCTCTGCAGGCCTGTGGCCTCACTGCTCGTTTCCTTCAGCAGCATCGACTGCTGCTAGCCAGCGTGCTCACAGGTGACTCTCTAACAAGCAGCTGACTGAAGCCTTAAGCTTCACTGAACTCCCACCCATAAGCAAAACTGCAACTAACTTTACATCTTCTGAACGTTCAGGCACAGGCCATTTGAAAGCAGTGTGCCTGTCCCACAGTCCCCTGGGCTCCACCGGCTTTGAGCTGGTGTTAAAGACTCTGCCCCTCCACTGCCTCACACACGTGGACCTGTCAGCTGTCTGCAGAGGGCCTGCTGATTACCCGGCACTGGAACACCTCGCCAAAGTCCTGTCACAGGTGTGCACGCAAAAATCATGCAATGTCATTTATTGTCGAAAGATATAACTGTGCAATCAGGTTAAGACTTTTGTGTTTTTGCAGGACGAGTGCTCTCTGACCCACCTCAGCCTGGCTGCAAATGGGCTGACAGACAGCAGCGTAGCTACCTTGGCGAGGTTTGTGTGTGAGGGCGTCATTTCTACGGCTCAGTTATTACTCATGTTATTAGGGCTTTGCCTTTGTTTAAATTGTCACCCTTTACTGGCCTGTTGGACTTTTTATTATTATTTCACAGGTGCCTCTCGTCGTGTCCCACACTGGTGAGTCTGAATCTGTCAGGAAATCCGTCTGTTACATCAGCGGGACTTCACAACATCCTGGCGTCTGTCAGAGAGGCCCGTCGACCACTGACACTTCTAAACCTCGAAGGTATGCATATGTGTGAACTTGGAGATACTCCATGGACATGGAGTTTCACACTAATTCACAATTTGGATTTCTTTGATGTTTTTATCACCTGTGCAAAGTTGTACTTGGCAACAGTTTGTTTCTTGCTATCAGTCTGTTTCCTTTTGACACATTTCTAAGTTTGAACATTTAGTATGTATGCACAGAGGTGTTACATGGTGAGTACACACACAGACATTACAATATAGAAGTGTGGTTTAAAGATTGGAAAAAAAAAAAAGATTAGTTGTGAATTAATTTTCCATTTTATGGAGCAGAAAACATTACTGGATGCTAGCTAATAGGCTACATTTGGATGTCAAATATTTATAGGGGGGGGGGGGGGGGGGGGATGGAAATTATGGATATGAAATAAAATGTTTCTTTGTTGCTTAACCTGCAGGTTGTCAGGTCTCTGGCCCCTGGGAGAGTCAAGACCTGGACAGTTTGTCAGAGCTGGTCCAGGATATCCGTCTTTGCTCTCAGGCCCTCAACAAGCTGGACCGACAGACCTTGAAGCAGCGATGGGACAGGACTCAGTCACACGGACACTTTCTCGACCGAAACTCCAAGTGCCTCCTCTCTGCCACCTCCACTTGAGGGTGGCAGGTGTGTTCATAATAAATAATTAATAATGAATTATTAATTTCATAATAATTCATAATAAAAGTGGTCATTTTTATAAACATTTTGTTTAATGAGGCTACACCAAAAAGAAACTAGATGAAAACAAAATAAAGTGACATGGTGTCCACCAACAGTCTGATAGCTTGTGTTTTATGCATTTTTGTCTGCCTTATTTATACATGTAAAGCTCTGTATCTGTATAAAGAGTTTGTGTTAGTGTGTGAGAGGTTTTGTGTCACAATGGTCCTGTTTTGTAGGATTTGATTAAAAAAAACAAACACAATTAAAGTAACAGACGATGCTATACGTTGACATTGTTCTTTCACTGTAAGACTCAGCAGGCTATGGTGAATAATCACAGCGATTTTCAGGTCTCTGAAGAAATCTATCTAGAATCTATGACAGTGTAAAAACACCCTGCATTTTTAAATGTGCGGCGACATTTGAATGAGGCGCATAGCAGCAGAGGGAGCCAACGCACCACAAATGGTACACAGCCACAGATGCGCTTTGTGCAATGTATTTGTGACATGCAGGAGTGTCAATGTGGATAAGTTGAAAATCAAAAGCTAAAGAGCTCATTCTTGCACTGTTTTGATCAGAACACATGTGGGAATTTTCAAGTGTTGAGAATTTGTAATTATAAAGTGAATTGGGGAAAGATATTAGATACTGCCACTGGCTAGATTTCAACCCGGGTCTCTCGCTCCCAAAGCGCGTTCTCCATAATATATTTCAAGCGTTTACCACAAGTGAGAGGTGAAAACTGCTGTTTCTTCGTGTTACAAAATGTTCTGTAACTCCAAAAGTACACGGGCTGTCGACATCATTCTTTCACTGTAACAATCAGCAGGCTTTAATAAAAACTTTTTAAAAAAAATCAAGGCGGTTTTCAGGTCTCTAAAGAAAAATACATCTAGAAGATATGACGAGTTGAAAACGCCTCGGTTACAGAATTTCAGCTGTCATTTTCACTCAAGTCTCCATATACTTTGAATGTGGACATTTTTTAACTGTGTTGCTTCGAGGCCATATGCAAGAAAACGGCGACTCCTACAATAATGACAGTGTCATTTTGTGAAAGGCAAGAAAAATAGCTACGTTTTGATGTATAATTTGTGTTAATGAAGGCAAAATAGAGCGTTTGTTGGGACATGAAGAAAAGATTGAGAAAGCGACAATGGGTGGCGTGTTTGGCATCCATAGCAACCATAACAAGCAATATTGATTGATGGAAAAGAGATTTTGAGACAGTGGTAAGTAAAAAAGCAGAGTGAACCTATCTATAGGCTCGCCTGTAGGCTTGTAAGCAAGCCTAGCAGGTGAATTTCAGAAACAGGGACACTGGAATATTTTTTTGTTTGTCCCCTACATTGGTCCGCATGGGATTCGAACCGCTGCCCTCTGTCTTCAATCTCCGCCACGGGCCCTGTCACGATCCCATGTGCCACTTGGGCGGCCCTGTAACACAGGGCAAAAGGGGTATATTTAAAGTGCACACCCGTGCACAGCCGCACCCCCATTTTCGCCTCTTTTCATTAGCTGGACACCAGGCCTTATCTAGTCAGCCGTGCCAACCACATCCCTGGCAATGTGTACCTACTTCAAGCCGCATACAAGTGTAACGCTCACAATTTTCTGCTGTCACTCTAACCGTCTCCATAGACTTTGAATGTGGACATTTTTTTTTAACTGTGTTGCTTCGAGGCCATATGCAAGAAAACGGCAACTCCTACAATAATGACAGTGTCATTTTGTGAAAGGCAAGAAAAATACCTGCGTTTTGATGTATAATTTGTGTTAATGAAGGCAAAATTGAGCGTTTGTTCGGACATGAAGAAAAGATTGAGAAAGCGACAATGGGTGGCGTGTTTGGCATCCATAGCAACCATAACAAGCAATATTGATTGATGGAAAAGAGATTTTGAGACAGTGGTAAAAAAGCAGAGTGAACCTATCTATAGGCTCGCCTGTAGGCTTGTAAGCAAGCCTAGCAGGTGAATTTCAGAAACAGGGACACTGGAATATTTTTTTGTTTGTCCCCTACATTGGTCCGCATGGGATTCGAACCGCTGCCCTCTGTCTTCAATCTCCGCCACGGGCCCTGTCACGATCCCATGTGCCACTTGGGCGGCCCTGTAACACAGGGCAAAAGGGGTATATTTAAAGTGCACACCCGTTGCACAATGGGTGGCGTGTTTGGCGTCCATAGCAACCATAACAACCAATATTGATTGATTTTCTGCTGTCACTCTAACCCAGCAACTTAAGTGTTCCTGATGTCACACCTATGCGTCACTGCCCTCTGTGGAGAATGGGACAAATGTGCTTGCACATCAACCTATGGACTCAGACGGACTGTAAATCATCATCTTCCTCACTCAAGGTAACCTTATGGCTTGTAGGAACACTGCACATGTATGATAAGACTGTAGCCCTTCAACCGGCCCTTGAAAGGTTGCTGAAGACAGTGAACACCGTGGAATTCCCAGTATCACTGTGGTCCTGGGTTTTTTCACCTTCCTGCTAAGTGTTTCTGCCACCTCCTCTCAACCACTGAATACAAGCAGTGTTGCCAACTCCTCAGTTAGCAAAATCGCTATGCTAGTCAGTGTGGCTGCTCTACCAGGTGTAACAATGAAGTTTAACACCCAGGCATCCATGAAAAAAGAATTTCTGAAATGTAACAGAGTTAGAAGTTAGCAGAGAGTTAGCTCGCTAGTTTCCATCTAAATATAATATACCAGGTTCTGACTGAGGGATTTCTAAAACAAATTAAAAGGCACAGCTCTGCTATCACTTCCGACATACATGAAGACAGGAAAGTAAGCAGCAGTGATGTTTGTAGGGTTACTGAAGTTTGGCTAGCTGGTATATAGTGATGTGCTATGTGACTAGCGAAACAGCTATGTTAGCATAACATTAACACAGTGATGAACGGGAACTTTTTTTCCACTGGATAAGAGTTAAGGTGAGGGTTCCCGATGGTTAGGGACAAATGCAGTGGCATGGCAGGATGCTGTAAACGGACCAAACAACTGAGATAATCCATCCACATACGAGGTTAGTCATTAATGTGCTGCTGCATTGCCTGGGCTGTAGTTACATGGTAAGGTTTTAAAAACTGAGCTTTAAAATGAATGAAATCAATATCCTTATTTTCCTTATTATATTGTTTTATGTACTTTAATAATGAAGGCTTATAGAGCAAGGCCACTTTTGACTCACAAAGTGCTCACCCAGACTAAAAAACAGGAGGTTTTAGTGCATATTAATAGATAGACACAGAAAGGAGGAACTTTCCATATAAGCAATGTTTGAAAGTGTGTGTGACGTCTGAAGTACAGAAACAATACCATATAAGACACATGTTGAGCTA
Source organism: Neolamprologus multifasciatus (assembly GCF_963576455.1). Taxonomy (NCBI): domain Eukaryota; kingdom Metazoa; phylum Chordata; class Actinopteri; order Cichliformes; family Cichlidae; genus Neolamprologus; species Neolamprologus multifasciatus. The sequence goes on along the minus strand of NC_140457.1, from coordinate 16,816,114 downwards.
AAAATGTTAGAGCTCTTGCAACTGGCGTTTGAGCTGTGCAGGGGTCTCTCTCTTCCGGAAGATGATTGAATAAAAAGAAATATAAATGTTTTAACACACTATGAGTCGGTTTTCTGTGTTCTATCATGGGGACAAAAGAATCGGGGTTTAATAATGTGCATTTTTGTATTCTGTTATGAAGTACCGTCTCTTTCTACCTGTAGATGAGAACAAGCGTGTCTCCCGGCTATGTGAGGTTCAGGACTGGGGTTCCTCCGTGTCAGTGTGCGGACTCGGTTTGGCCGCCTTTTCCCTCGGCCCGCTCCTCCGTGCCCTAAAACTTCAGGCCAGCCTCACCGAGCTGCGAATTTCTGAAAACAGTATGTCTGACAATCTTCTCCCTGAGCTGATTGCCACAACGCTCACCATGCCTCGTCTGCAGCTGCTGGACATTTCTGCCAACTGCATTACAGGGGACGGCCTGGAGAAGGCTGTAAATGCTTTAAAGGGACAGAGTGCACCTGCATTCCCGGTAAGGGCCTCAGCTAGCCAATACTGGCAGCTCCAGGTTTACCATCTAACCTGTATTTAACTACCTCTGGTCTTAATAACTACCTTAGATCTTAATAACAAGCTAACCTGATTCGTATCAATGATATCTGTCAGAGAGAATTGGCTCTCGTGATCATTTGCTTTTTCTGCTCGTTTCCACTCAAAGTGCCTGGAGGAGCTGGACCTCAGTATGAACCCACTGGGGGACGGCGTGTCTGAGTCTCTGTCCTGTCTGCTGTCCTGCTGCCCTGTGCTAGCCAAGCTGTCTCTGCAGGCCTGTGGCCTCACTGCTCGTTTCCTTCAGCAGCATCGACTGCTGCTAGCCAGCGTGCTCACAGGTGACTCTCTAACAAGCAGCTGACTGAAGCCTTAAGCTTCACTGAACTCCCACCCATAAGCAAAACTGCAACTAACTTTACATCTTCTGAACGTTCAGGCACAGGCCATTTGAAAGCAGTGTGCCTGTCCCACAGTCCCCTGGGCTCCACCGGCTTTGAGCTGGTGTTAAAGACTCTGCCCCTCCACTGCCTCACACACGTGGACCTGTCAGCTGTCTGCAGAGGGCCTGCTGATTACCCGGCACTGGAACACCTCGCCAAAGTCCTGTCACAGGTGTGCACGCAAAAATCATGCAATGTCATTTATTGTCGAAAGATATAACTGTGCAATCAGGTTAAGACTTTTGTGTTTTTGCAGGACGAGTGCTCTCTGACCCACCTCAGCCTGGCTGCAAATGGGCTGACAGACAGCAGCGTAGCTACCTTGGCGAGGTTTGTGTGTGAGGGCGTCATTTCTACGGCTCAGTTATTACTCATGTTATTAGGGCTTTGCCTTTGTTTAAATTGTCACCCTTTACTGGCCTGTTGGACTTTTTATTATTATTTCACAGGTGCCTCTCGTCGTGTCCCACACTGGTGAGTCTGAATCTGTCAGGAAATCCGTCTGTTACATCAGCGGGACTTCACAACATCCTGGCGTCTGTCAGAGAGGCCCGTCGACCACTGACACTTCTAAACCTCGAAGGTATGCATATGTGTGAACTTGGAGATACTCCATGGACATGGAGTTTCACACTAATTCACAATTTGGATTTCTTTGATGTTTTTATCACCTGTGCAAAGTTGTACTTGGCAACAGTTTGTTTCTTGCTATCAGTCTGTTTCCTTTTGACACATTTCTAAGTTTGAACATTTAGTATGTATGCACAGAGGTGTTACATGGTGAGTACACACACAGACATTACAATATAGAAGTGTGGTTTAAAGATTGGAAAAAAAAAAAAAGATTAGTTGTGAATTAATTTTCCATTTTATGGAGCAGAAAACATTACTGGATGCTAGCTAATAGGCTACATTTGGATGTCAAATATTTATAGGGGGGGGGGGGGGGTGGGATGGAAATTATGGATATGAAATAAAATGTTTCTTTGTTGCTTAACCTGCAGGTTGTCAGGTCTCTGGCCCCTGGGAGAGTCAAGACCTGGACAGTTTGTCAGAGCTGGTCCAGGATATCCGTCTTTGCTCTCAGGCCCTCAACAAGCTGGACCGACAGACCTTGAAGCAGCGATGGGACAGGACTCAGTCACACGGACACTTTCTCGACCGAAACTCCAAGTGCCTCCTCTCTGCCACCTCCACTTGAGGGTGGCAGGTGTGTTCATAATAAATAATTAATAATGAATTATTAATTTCATAATAATTCATAATAAAAGTGGTCATTTTTATAAACATTTTGTTTAATGAGGCTACACCAAAAAGAAACTAGATGAAAACAAAATAAAGTGACATGGTGTCCACCAACAGTCTGATAGCTTGTGTTTTATGCATTTTTGTCTGCCTTATTTATACATGTAAAGCTCTGTATCTGTATAAAGAGTTTGTGTTAGTGTGTGAGAGGTTTTGTGTCACAATGGTCCTGTTTTGTAGGATTTGATTAAAAAAAACAAACACAATTAAAGTAACCGACGATGCTATACGTTGACATTGTTCTTTCACTGTAAGACTCAGCAGGCTATGGTGAATAATCACAGCGATTTTCAGGTCTCTGAAGAAATCTATCTAGAATCTATGACAGTGTAAAAACACCCTGCATTTTTAAATGTGCGGCGACATTTGAATGAGGCGCATAGCAGCAGAGGGAGCCAACGCACCACAAATGGTACACAGCCACAGATGCGCTTTGTGCAATGTATTTGTGACATGCAGGAGTGTCAATGTGGATAAGTTGAAAATCAAAAGCTAAAGAGCTCATTCTTGCACTGTTTTGATCAGAACAGAATGGTTAAAATGTACCCTCTTAGATGAGCCCTGGCTAGATGTTGAACAGGCACTATGCAATGATCTAGAGATTTCAGACCTACCATTTATTAGCTCAAACATCAAAAGACATGAATGCTTTAAAAGCATCAACATCAGCTTTTCTCTGTCAGCATGGTGGGAGTTTCTAAAAATAACGGAGTCTTCATTAATCCCATGCAAACGTACACCTATCTGGAATAACCCTGACATATTACAAAACAAAAATATGATTAATTTCCCAGAATGGAGTTGTAAAGGAATTAAATACTTAGAACATATATTAGAGGGAACAGAATTTATTCCATTTGACAGACTAGTTACACAATATGGGATCAACAAGAAAAGATTTTTAGAATATCAACAAATTAAATCCATAGTAAAAAAGAAATTTAACCTCAGTCAAGTTGAATTACAAACACCACCAAGTGTGGTTCAATTTCTTACTCTTAAATCCCCCAAACTATTATCTAAAATATACAGAACACTTTCTAAAATAGATGAATCAATATCCCTTCCTATTGCAAAGTGGGAAGCAGATTTATCAGTCAGCTTAGACCAAAACGTCTGGTCTCAGATTTGCTTAAAAACCTTTAAATTTATTAAAAATCCCAATCTGCAATTAATACAATACAAAATACTGCATAGAGTGCACTATACAGGTCATCGAATGTTTAAGATGGGCTTTACATCCGCCAACAACTGCTCACACTGTCAAGGCAATACACCAGACAGTTACATCCACGCTCTTTGGTTCTGTCCACCAGTGCAGAAGTTTTGGCACGAGATATGTGAGGACTTATCAAAGTGTCTGAAATGTAAAATTCCAACCTCCCCTTTAGTATGCTTGTTGGGAAATTTGGATGATGTCACTACAGAAATTAATACAGTCCACATGGTTTTTATTGCCCTATGCATCGCCAAGAAAACGGTCCTCATGAACTGGAAAAATAAAAATAATCTTAATTCTAGCCAATACAGAAACTATCTAATAGATCACATTAGTCTCGATATAGCCTCTGCCACCACATTAGATCAATCCCTCTGGGCTCCTTTGATCTGCTCCATCACCTAGCGGGGGTGGGGGGTCGTGGTTTGGTCCCGCCTTGGCTATTGTGGTTGATGTGGAGGTTGGGATGGGCTTAGGGCACCTGGAGGACCCCTAGAGACGTTATCCCTGGAGGGCTTAACCCGGGGGTTGTGTTCATAACCTGGTTAGTGGCTCTGGTCGCTCTCAGAGGTTGTTCTCCTCGTGGCCGCGTGCAGCGGGGCTGGAGGATGGTCTGTGCTGGCGGACGTAGGTTACTGGCCTGGTGGCCTGGCTGCCCCTGAGTGGATCCGGGGCGGGCGTGGGGGTTTGGGGTTCGGGGGTACTTCGCCTCCGTGCTGGGGCTCTGGCTGGGCCTTGGGGGCTTCGGTCCTCGTCGGTGTGTCGCCGAGGTTGTGGGCGGGTGGGTGCACGGGGGCTCAGCCCTGGCGCAGGGGGCCTCTTGTGCATCGGCCTAACCGGGGGGCTCTTGAACTGGCAGGGAGGTTGTTCCATCTTTGCAGGAGTCCACTCTGCAGGTGGGGGAGAGACATAGGAGAGGTGGAGAATAAACTTAACCTGGGTGTCTGTGTCTTGTGTAGTCTGGGAGATGATTGAATGTTGGGGTGGGTACAGTTTCCTCTGCGGTGGGGTAGAGTGGGCTGCCCCGGGTCCTGTGGGGCTTGGCGGTGTTGCTGCCGTAGGCCCCGGTCTGGATGGGCCTGGGCTCCCTTGCCTTGGTGGATACCAGAGGACGGGGGTGCATATTGGGGTCAGCGGGGGAGCTGGCCCTAGGGAGGGACACCCTCCCCTCCCTTCTTTTCCTCCCCATCCCCGTCTGCCTCCCTCTTCACGCTCCACCACACCCACCCACACAGGTAGGGCTTTGGGGTGCGGGTGTGTCACCAGGGTGCAGGGGAGACATTCCCCCCCCCTCTGTCCTCTTCTGGCCACCTGTGCCTCAATTTTATCTCACAACTTAGACATCCACATTACTTACACTCTCATAACACACACATATATATATATATAGGGCCTTGAGGGTGGGCACGTTAACGGCGTCCAGTAGACGGTCTGTGTATTCAAACCTGCCTCTGGCGCCGGTGCCCACCTCTCAATTTTAAATCCATGTAGACATTGAGGGTTCTCGGGAGGGGCCGTGCTAACACCTGCTGCTCTCTGGCAGCAGCACCATGCTCTCCCTTGTTTTAAATACACTTTAGAGCAACACGCAGCAACACTACACTTGAGCGGGAGGAGGGAGGTATGGGGTCTTAACACACCCCTGTTCTCTGCTAGCCATCGGGGCGGGGGGGCTGGGAAGAGATGCTGGCTGTCCGATTGGCCTCCCTGCTGCTGCGGAGCCTGGGGCGGTCTGCTTGCCTCCACCCCGGAGGGAAGGGTAACATCTCTTGGGTCTGGGTGCCGTTTCCATCTCTGGGGGTGAGGATACCTGGACCCGGGATATAGAGTATGTTTGGGGAGTGTGATTGTGTGTACATGTCCATTTACGTTTATTCCTGCGTTGGGTGAGTGCTGAGTGTTTGTATATGTGTGCATGAGGGTGGGAATGCATGTCTGTGTCTGTGTGTGCCTGTTTGTCTGTGTCTATATGTCAGGTCGGGTCTTAGACTTCACCTCTCTGGGAACTCCAAGGCCCTCCAAAGTGTGGAGGCCTATCTCCCCTCACCACACTCCCTGCCGGTGACTGATGCCCTCAGGGGTCGGTGCGTTGGTGGTTCTTGGTGTCCGGGGCTGGGCGCTCAGGTATGTACCAGCTCACTCCCGGTGACTACTTGGCGGGGCCTGGCGCCTGCTGCTCGGTCAGGCCTCTTCCGGGGCGCGGGGGGCCCTCGGGCCTCCGGCCTCTGTGCCTGTGGCTCGGTTCACTCTGGCACAGCTGGCTGCCGGCAGAGCCGGCGGGCACGCCGGTGCAGCCCCCTCTAGCTTCTGCCCGGTGGCTACTGGGTGACCCCTCATCTGGGGATCCTCAGCCCTTCCCATGAAGGTGGCACGGATGCCCCTCCGGTGGTCCTCCTTGGGCTCTTGCACTCTGGGGCCTCTGGATGTCTGGGGCCTGGATCTCCTCCATGCCTGCTTCATGCCCTGGGGGACGGGGCTATGGCTCTCTACATCCTCTAGCAGACCATTACATGGGGAAACCATTTGAATACAAGCGCGCCGATCCACACAGGTGTGCACATGGGTGTTCACTATTCGTAGACTTAAATCACACCTTTCTTGGCTGCTACTTCAAAGCACATTGTGCGCTGTCTGTCCTGCGTGCTGCACAACAACATTCAATATTTAGTATTTACTGCTGTTTTCACTTAGCTAGATTAATGCGATGGTGTTGTGTATAGTATGTTGCATTGTTTTGTTTTTTTTTTTTGCTTGTTTTCTATTCTTTTTCTCTCAACAGGTGATCCCGGAGATATTTTTTCTTCCCCCCTTTCTCACTGTCCCTCTCCCCTTCTGTTTTTCTTTTCCTTCCTCTTTCTTTCTCCCTTTCCTATCCCTCACTCATGTCTGTCCCGTCTGTAACAACTGAAAATAAAATAAATAATAAAAACAAAGGTCGATCAAATGGACCAATACGGCAATGCCATGATGATCCATTTGGCAAAATAAATCCATTGGGTATCCTTGTTGGTCTTCAGACAACAATTCTGACGGCTAAAGAACCAAATGGGACAGGCGGAAAAAAAAAAAAAAAAAAAAAAAAAAAAAAAAAAAAAAAGAAAACAGTATGTCTGACAATCTTCTCCCTGAGCTGATTGCCACAACGCTCACCATGCCTCGTCTGCAGCTGCTGGACATTTCTGCCAACTGCATTACAGGGGACGGCCTGGAGAAGGCTGTAAATGCTTTAAAGGGACAGAGTGCACCTGCATTCCCGGTAAGGGCCTCAGCTAGCCAATACTGGCAGCTCCAGGTTTACCATCTAACCTGTATTTAACTACCTCTGGTCTTAATAACTACCTTAGATCTTAATAACAAGCTAACCTGATTCGTATCAATGATATCTGTCAGAGAGAATTGGCTCTCGTGATCATTTGCTTTTTCTGCTCGTTTCCACTCAAAGTGCCTGGAGGAGCTGGACCTCAGTATGAACCCACTGGGGGACGGCGTGTCTGAGTCTCTGTCCTGTCTGCTGTCCTGCTGCCCTGTGCTAGCCAAGCTGTCTCTGCAGGCCTGTGGCCTCACTGCTCGTTTCCTTCAGCAGCATCGACTGCTGCTAGCCAGCGTGCTCACAGGTGACTCTCTAACAAGCAGCTGACTGAAGCCTTAAGCTTCACTGAACTCCCACCCATAAGCAAAACTGCAACTAACTTTACATCTTCTGAACGTTCAGGCACAGGCCATTTGAAAGCAGTGTGCCTGTCCCACAGTCCCCTGGGCTCCACCGGCTTTGAGCTGGTGTTAAAGACTCTGCCCCTCCACTGCCTCACACACGTGGACCTGTCAGCTGTCTGCAGAGGGCCTGCTGATTACCCGGCACTGGAACACCTCGCCAAAGTCCTGTCACAGGTGTGCACGCAAAAATCATGCAATGTCATTTATTGTCGAAAGATATAACTGTGCAATCAGGTTAAGACTTTTGTGTTTTTGCAGGACGAGTGCTCTCTGACCCACCTCAGCCTGGCTGCAAATGGGCTGACAGACAGCAGCGTAGCTACCTTGGCGAGGTTTGTGTGTGAGGGCGTCATTTCTACGGCTCAGTTATTACTCATGTTATTAGGGCTTTGCCTTTGTTTAAATTGTCACCCTTTACTGGCCTGTTGGACTTTTTATTATTATTTCACAGGTGCCTCTCGTCGTGTCCCACACTGGTGAGTCTGAATCTGTCAGGAAATCCGTCTGTTACATCAGCGGGACTTCACAACATCCTGGCGTCTGTCAGAGAGGCCCGTCGACCACTGACACTTCTAAACCTCGAAGGTATGCATATGTGTGAACTTGGAGATACTCCATGGACATGGAGTTTCACACTAATTCACAATTTGGATTTCTTTGATGTTTTTATCACCTGTGCAAAGTTGTACTTGGCAACAGTTTGTTTCTTGCTATCAGTCTGTTTCCTTTTGACACATTTCTAAGTTTGAACATTTAGTATGTATGCACAGAGGTGTTACATGGTGAGTACACACACAGACATTACAATATAGAAGTGTGGTTTAAAGATTGGAAAAAAAAAAAAGATTAGTTGTGAATTAATTTTCCATTTTATGGAGCAGAAAACATTACTGGATGCTAGCTAATAGGCTACATTTGGATGTCAAATATTTATGGGGGGGGGGGGGGGGGGGGGGTGGAAATTATGGATATGAAATAAAATGTTTCTTTGTTGCTTAACCTGCAGGTTGTCAGGTCTCTGGCCCCTGGGAGAGTCAAGACCTGGACAGTTTGTCAGAGCTGGTCCAGGATATCCGTCTTTGCTCTCAGGCCCTCAACAAGCTGGACCGACAGACCTTGAAGCAGCGATGGGACAGGACTCAGTCACACGGACACTTTCTCGACCGAAACTCCAAGTGCCTCCTCTCTGCCACCTCCACTTGAGGGTGGCAGGTGTGTTCATAATAAATAATTAATAATGAATTATTAATTTCATAATAATTCATAATAAAAGTGGTCATTTTTATAAACATTTTGTTTAATGAGGCTACACCAAAAAGAAACTAGATGAAAACAAAATAAAGTGACATGGTGTCCACCAACAGTCTGATAGCTTGTGTTTTATGCATTTTTGTCTGCCTTATTTATACATGTAAAGCTCTGTATCTGTATAAAGAGTTTGTGTTAGTGTGTGAGAGGTTTTGTGTCACAATGGTCCTGTTTTGTAGGATTTGATTAAAAAAAACAAACACAATTAAAGTAACAGACGATGCTATACGTTGACATTGTTCTTTCACTGTAAGACTCAGCAGGCTATGGTGAATAATCACAGCGATTTTCAGGTCTCTGAAGAAATCTATCTAGAATCTATGACAGTGTAAAAACACCCTGCATTTTTAAATGTGCGGCGACATTTGAATGAGGCGCATAGCAGCAGAGGGAGCCAACGCACCACAAATGGTACACAGCCACAGATGCGCTTTGTGCAATGTATTTGTGACATGCAGGAGTGTCAATGTGGATAAGTTGAAAATCAAAAGCTAAAGAGCTCATTCTTGCACTGTTTTGATCAGAACACATGTGGGAATTTTCAAGTGTTGAGAATTTGTAATTATAAAGTGAATTGGGGAAAGATATTAGATACTGCCACTGGCTAGATTTCAACCCGGGTCTCTCGCTCCCAAAGCGCGTTCTCCATAATATATTTCAAGCGTTTACCACAAGTGAGAGGTGAAAACTGCTGTTTCTTCGTGTTACAAAATGTTCTGTAACTCCAAAAGTACACGGGCTGTCGACATCATTCTTTCACTGTAACAATCAGCAGGCTTTAATAAAAACTTTTTAAAAAAAATCAAGGCGGTTTTCAGGTCTCTAAAGAAAAATACATCTAGAAGATATGACGAGTTGAAAACGCCTCGGTTACAGAATTTCAGCTGTCATTTTCACTCAAGTCTCCATATACTTTGAATGTGGACATTTTTTAACTGTGTTGCTTCGAGGCCATATGCAAGAAAACGGCGACTCCTACAATAATGACAGTGTCATTTTGTGAAAGGCAAGAAAAATAGCTACGTTTTGATGTATAATTTGTGTTAATGAAGGCAAAATAGAGCGTTTGTTGGGACATGAAGAAAAGATTGAGAAAGCGACAATGGGTGGCGTGTTTGGCATCCATAGCAACCATAACAAGCAATATTGATTGATGGAAAAGAGATTTTGAGACAGTGGTAAGTAAAAAAGCAGAGTGAACCTATCTATAGGCTCGCCTGTAGGCTTGTAAGCAAGCCTAGCAGGTGAATTTCAGAAACAGGGACACTGGAATATTTTTTTGTTTGTCCCCTACATTGGTCCGCATGGGATTCGAACCGCTGCCCTCTGTCTTCAATCTCCGCCACGGGCCCTGTCACGATCCCATGTGCCACTTGGGCAGCCCTGTAACACAGGGCAAAAGGGGTATATTTAAAGTGCACACCCGTGCACAGCCGCACCCCCATTTTCGCCTCTTTTCATTAGCTGGACACCAGGCCTTATCTAGTCAGCCGTGCCAACCACATCCCTGGCAATGTGTACCTACTTCAAGCCGCATACAAGTGTAACGCTCACAATTTTCTGCTGTCACTCTAACCGTCTCCATAGACTTTGAATGTGGACATTTTTTTTTAACTGTGTTGCTTCGAGGCCATATGCAAGAAAACGGCGACTCCTACAATAATGACAGTGTCATTTTGTGAAAGGCAAGAAAAATACCTGCGTTTTGATGTATAATTTGTGTTAATGAAGGCAAAATTGAGCGTTTGTTCGGACATGAAGAAAAGATTGAGAAAGCCACAATGGGTGGCGTGTTTGGCATCCATAGCAACCATAACAAGCAATATTGATTGATGGAAAAGAGATTTTGAGACAGTGGTAAAAAAGCAGAGTGAACCTATCTATAGGCTCGCCTGTAAGCAAGCCTAGCAGGTGAATTTCAGAAACAGGGACACTGGAATATTTTTTTGTTTGTCCCCTACATTGGTCCGCATGGGATTCGAACCGCTGCCCTCTGTCTTCAATCTCCGCCACGGGCCCTGTCACGATCCCATGTGCCACTTGGGCGGCCCTGTAACACAGGGCAAAAGGGGTATATTTAAAGTGCACACCCGTTGCACAATGGGTGGCGTGTTTGGCGTCCATAGCAACCATAACAACCAATATTGATTGATTTTCTGCTGTCACTCTAACCCAGCAACTTAAGTGTTCCTGATGTCACACCTATGCGTCACTGCCCTCTGTGGAGAATGGGACAAATGTGCTTGCACATCAACCTATGGACTCAGACGGACTGTAAATCATCATCTTCCTCACTCAAGGTAACCTTATGGCTTGTAGGAACACTGCACATGTATGATAAGACTGTAGCCCTTCAACCGGCCCTTGAAAGGTTGCTGAAGACAGTGAACACCGTGGAATTCCCAGTATCACTGTGGTCCTGGGTTTTTTCACCTTCCTGCTAAGTGTTTCTGCCACCTCCTCTCAACCACTGAATACAAGCAGTGTTGCCAACTCCTCAGTTAGCAAAATCGCTATGCTAGTCAGTGTGGCTGCTCTACCAGGTGTAACAATGAAGTTTAACACCCAGGCATCCATGAAAAAAGAATTTCTGAAATGTAACAGAGTTAGAAGTTAGCAGAGAGTTAGCTCGCTAGTTTCCATCTAAATATAATATACCAGGTTCTGACTGAGGGATTTCTAAAACAAATTAAAAGGCACAGCTCTGCTATCACTTCCGACATACATGAAGACAGGAAAGTAAGCAGCAGTGATGTTTGTAGGGTTACTGAAGTTTGGCTAGCTGGTATATAGTGATGTGCTATGTGACTCGCGAAACAGCTATGTTAGCATAACATTAACACAGTGATGAACGGGAACTTTTTTTCCACTGGATAAGAGTTAAGGTGAGGGTTCCCGATGGTTAGAGACAAATGCAGTGGCATGGCAGGATGCTGTAAACGGACCAAACAACTGAGATAATCCATCCACATACGAGGTTAGTCATTAATGTGCTGCTGCATTGCCTGGGCTGTAGTTACATGGTAAGGTTTTAAAAACTGAGCTTTAAAATGAATGAAATCAATATCCTTATTTTCCTTATTATATTGTTTTATGTACTTTAATAATGAAGGCTTATAGAGCAAGGCCACTTTTGACTCACAAAGTGCTCACCCAGACTAAAAAACAGGAGGTTTTAGTGCATATTAATAGATAGACACAGAAAGGAGGAACTTTCCATATAAGCAATGTTTGAAAGTGTGTGTGACGTCTGAAGTACAGAAACAATACCATATAAGACACATGTTGAGCTAAAAATGTTAGAGCTCTTGCAACTGGCGTTTGAGCTGTGCAGGGGTCTCTCTCTTCCGGAAGATGATTGAATAAAAAGAAATATAAATGTTTTAACACACTATGAGTCGGTTTTCTGTGTTCTATCATGGGGACAAAAGAATCGGGGTTTAATAATGTGCATTTTTGTATTCTGTTATGAAGTACCGTCTCTTTCTACCTGTAGATGAGAACAAGCGTGTCTCCCGGCTATGTGAGGTTCAGGACTGGGGTTCCTCCGTGTCAGTGTGCGGACTCGGTTTGGCCGCCTTTTCCCTCGGCCCGCTCCTCCGTGCCCTAAAACTTCAGGCCAGCCTCACCGAGCTGCGAATTTCTGAAAACAGTATGTCTGACAATCTTCTCCCTGAGCTGATTGCCACAACGCTCACCATGCCTCGTCTGCAGCTGCTGGACATTTCTGCCAACTGCATTACAGGGGACGGCCTGGAGAAGGCTGTAAATGCTTTAAAGGGACAGAGTGCACCTGCATTCCCGGTAAGGGCCTCAGCTAGCCAATACTGGCAGCTCCAGGTTTACCATCTAACCTGTATTTAACTACCTCTGGTCTTAATAACTACCTTAGATCTTAATAACAAGCTAACCTGATTCGTATCAATGATATCTGTCAGAGAGAATTGGCTCTCGTGATCATTTGCTTTTTCTGCTCGTTTCCACTCAAAGTGCCTGGAGGAGCTGGACCTCAGTATGAACCCACTGGGGGACGGCGTGTCTGAGTCTCTGTCCTGTCTGCTGTCCTGCTGCCCTGTGCTAGCCAAGCTGTCTCTGCAGGCCTGTGGCCTCACTGCTCGTTTCCTTCAGCAGCATCGACTGCTGCTAGCCAGCGTGCTCACAGGTGACTCTCTAACAAGCAGCTGACTGAAGCCTTAAGCTTCACTGAACTCCCACCCATAAGCAAAACTGCAACTAACTTTACATCTTCTGAACGTTCAGGCACAGGCCATTTGAAAGCAGTGTGCCTGTCCCACAGTCCCCTGGGCTCCACCGGCTTTGAGCTGGTGTTAAAGACTCTGCCCCTCCACTGCCTCACACACGTGGACCTGTCAGCTGTCTGCAGAGGGCCTGCTGATTACCCGGCACTGGAACACCTCGCCAAAGTCCTGTCACAGGTGTGCACGCAAAAATCATGCAATGTCATTTATTGTCGAAAGATATAACTGTGCAATCAGGTTAAGACTTTTGTGTTTTTGCAGGACGAGTGCTCTCTGACCCACCTCAGCCTGGCTGCAAATGGGCTGACAGACAGCAGCGTAGCTACCTTGGCGAGGTTTGTGTGTGAGGGCGTCATTTCTACGGCTCAGTTATTACTCATGTTATTAGGGCTTTGCCTTTGTTTAAATTGTCACCCTTTACTGGCCTGTTGGACTTTTTATTATTATTTCACAGGTGCCTCTCGTCGTGTCCCACACTGGTGAGTCTGAATCTGTCAGGAAATCCGTCTGTTACATCAGCGGGACTTCACAACATCCTGGCGTCTGTCAGAGAGGCCCGTCGACCACTGACACTTCTAAACCTCGAAGGTATGCATATGTGTGAACTTGGAGATACTCCATGGACATGGAGTTTCACACTAATTCACAATTTGGATTTCTTTGATGTTTTTATCACCTGTGCAAAGTTGTACTTGGCAACAGTTTGTTTCTTGCTATCAGTCTGTTTCCTTTTGACACATTTCTAAGTTTGAACATTTAGTATGTATGCACAGAGGTGTTACATGGTGAGTACACACACAGACATTACAATATAGAAGTGTGGTTTAAAGATTGGAAAAAAAAAAAAAAGATTAGTTGTGAATTAATTTTCCATTTTATGGAGCAGAAAACATTACTGGATGCTAGCTAATAGGCTACATTTGGATGTCAAATATTTATAGGGGGGGTGGGGGGGGTGGGATGGAAATTATGGATATGAAATAAAATGTTTCTTTGTTGCTTAACCTGCAGGTTGTCAGGTCTCTGGCCCCTGGGAGAGTCAAGACCTGGACAGTTTGTCAGAGCTGGTCCAGGATATCCGTCTTTGCTCTCAGGCCCTCAACAAGCTGGACCGACAGACCTTGAAGCAGCGATGGGACAGGACTCAGTCACACGGACACTTTCTCGACCGAAACTCCAAGTGCCTCCTCTCTGCCACCTCCACTTGAGGGTGGCAGGTGTGTTCATAATAAATAATTAATAATGAATTATTAATTTCATAATAATTCATAATAAAAGTGGTCATTTTTATAAACATTTTGTTTAATGAGGCTACACCAAAAAGAAACTAGATGAAAACAAAATAAAGTGACATGGTGTCCACCAACAGTCTGATAGCTTGTGTTTTATGCATTTTTGTCTGCCTTATTTATACATGTAAAGCTCTGTATCTGTATAAAGAGTTTGTGTTAGTGTGTGAGAGGTTTTGTGTCACAATGGTCCTGTTTTGTAGGATTTGATTAAAAAAAACAAACACAATTAAAGTAACCGACGATGCTATACGTTGACATTGTTCTTTCACTGTAAGACTCAGCAGGCTATGGTGAATAATCACAGCGATTTTCAGGTCTCTGAAGAAATCTATCTAGAATCTATGACAGTGTAAAAACACCCTGCATTTTTAAATGTGCGGCGACATTTGAATGAGGCGCATAGCAGCAGAGGGAGCCAACGCACCACAAATGGTACACAGCCACAGATGCGCTTTGTGCAATGTATTTGTGACATGCAGGAGTGTCAATGTGGATAAGTTGAAAATCAAAAGCTAAAGAGCTCATTCTTGCACTGTTTTGATCAGAACACATGTGGGAATTTTCAAGTGTTGAGAATTTGTAATTATAAAGTGAATTAGGGAAAGATATTAGATACTGCCACTGGCTAGATTTCAACCCGGGTCTCTCGCTCCCAAAGCGCGTTCTCCATAATATATTTCAAGCGTTTACCACAAGTGAGAGGTGAAAACTGCTGTTTCTTCGTGTTACAAAATGTTCTGTAACTCCAAAAGTACACGGGCTGTCGACATCATTCTTTCACTGTAACAATCAGCAGGCTTTAATAAAAACTTTTTTTAAAAAATCAAGGCGGTTTTCAGGTCTCTAAAGAAAAATACATCTAGAAGATATGACGAGTTGAAAACGCCTCGGTTACAGAATTTCAGCTGTCATTTTCACTCAAGTCTCCATATACTTTGAATGTGGACATTTTTTAACTGTGTTGCTTCGAGGCCATATGCAAGAAAACGGCGACTCCTACAATAATGACAGTGTCATTTTGTGAAAGGCAAGAAAAATAGCTACGTTTTGATGTATAATTTGTGTTAATGAAGGCAAAATAGAGCGTTTGTTGGGACATGAAGAAAAGATTGAGAAAGCCGACAATGGGTGGCGTGTTTGGCATCCATAGCAACCATAACAAGCAATATTGATTGATGGAAAAGAGATTTTGAGACAGTGGTAAGTAAAAAAGCAGAGTGAACCTATCTATAGGCTCGCCTGTAGGCTTGTAAGCAAGCCTAGCAGGTGAATTTCAGAAACAGGGACACTGGAATATTTTTTTGTTTGTCCCCTACATTGGTCCGCATGGGATTCGAACCGCTGCCCTCTGTCTTCAATCTCCGCCACGGGCCCTGTCACGATCCCATGTGCCACTTGGGCGGCCCTGTAACACAGGGCAAAAGGGGTATATTTAAAGTGCACACCCGTTGCACAATGGGTGGCGTGTTTGGCGTCCATAGCAACCATAACAACCAATATTGATTGATTTTCTGCTGTCACTCTAACGCAGCAACTTAAGTGTTCCTGATGTCACACCTATGCGTCACTGCCCTCTGTGGAGAATGGGACAAATGTGCTTGCACATCAACCTATGGACTCAGACGGACTGTAAATCATCATCTTCCTCACT
Source organism: Neolamprologus multifasciatus (assembly GCF_963576455.1). Taxonomy (NCBI): domain Eukaryota; kingdom Metazoa; phylum Chordata; class Actinopteri; order Cichliformes; family Cichlidae; genus Neolamprologus; species Neolamprologus multifasciatus. The sequence continues at coordinate 16,800,395 of NC_140457.1, read as the reverse complement.
CAAGGTAACCTTATGGCTTGTAGGAACACTGCACATGTATGATAAGACTGTAGCCCTTCAACCGGCCCTTGAAAGGTTGCTGAAGACAGTGAACACCGTGGAATTCCCAGTATCACTGTGGTCCTGGGTTTTTTTCACCTTCCTGCTAAGTGTTTCTGCCACCTCCTCTCAACCACTGAATACAAGCAGTGTTGCCAACTCCTCAGTTAGCAAAATCGCTATGCTAGTCAGTGTGGCTGCTCTACCAGGTGTAACAATGAAGTTTAACACCCAGGCATCCATGAAAAAAGAATTTCTGAAATGTAACAGAGTTAGAAGTTAGCAGAGAGTTAGCTCGCTAGTTTCCATCTAAATATAATATACCAGGTTCTGACTGAGGGATTTCTAAAACAAATTAAAAGGCACAGCTCTGCTATCACTTCCGACATACATGAAGACAGGAAAGTAAGCAGCAGTGATGTTTGTAGGGTTACTGAAGTTTGGCTAGCTGGTATATAGTGATGTGCTATGTGACTCGCGAAACAGCTATGTTAGCATAACATTAACACAGTGATGAACGGGAACTTTTTTTCCACTGGATAAGAGTTAAGGTGAGGGTTCCCGATGGTTAGAGACAAATGCAGTGGCATGGCAGGATGCTGTAAACGGACCAAACAACTGAGATAATCCATCCACATACGAGGTTAGTCATTAATGTGCTGCTGCATTGCCTGGGCTGTAGTTACATGGTAAGGTTTTAAAAACTGAGCTTTAAAATGAATGAAATCAATATCCTTATTTTCCTTATTATATTGTTTTATGTACTTTAATAATGAAGGCTTATAGAGCAAGGCCACTTTTGACTCACAAAGTGCTCACCCAGACTAAAAAACAGGAGGTTTTAGTGCATATTAATAGATAGACACAGAAAGGAGGAACTTTCCATATAAGCAATGTTTGAAAGTGTGTGTGACGTCTGAAGTACAGAAACAATACCATATAAGACACATGTTGAGCTAAAAATGTTAGAGCTCTTGCAACTGGCGTTTGAGCTGTGCAGGGGTCTCTCTCTTCCGGAAGATGATTGAATAAAAAGAAATATAAATGTTTTAACACACTATGAGTCGGTTTTCTGTGTTCTATCATGGGGACAAAAGAATCGGGGTTTAATAATGTGCATTTTTGTATTCTGTTATGAAGTACCGTCTCTTTCTACCTGTAGATGAGAACAAGCGTGTCTCCCGGCTATGTGAGGTTCAGGACTGGGGTTCCTCCGTGTCAGTGTGCGGACTCGGTTTGGCCGCCTTTTCCCTCGGCCCGCTCCTCCGTGCCCTAAAACTTCAGGCCAGCCTCACCGAGCTGCGAATTTCTGAAAACAGTATGTCTGACAATCTTCTCCCTGAGCTGATTGCCACAACGCTCACCATGCCTCGTCTGCAGCTGCTGGACATTTCTGCCAACTGCATTACAGGGGACGGCCTGGAGAAGGCTGTAAATGCTTTAAAGGGACAGAGTGCACCTGCATTCCCGGTAAGGGCCTCAGCTAGCCAATACTGGCAGCTCCAGGTTTACCATCTAACCTGTATTTAACTACCTCTGGTCTTAATAACTACCTTAGATCTTAATAACAAGCTAACCTGATTCGTATCAATGATATCTGTCAGAGAGAATTGGCTCTCCTGATCATTTGCTTTTTCTGCTCGTTTCCACTCAAAGTGCCTGGAGGAGCTGGACCTCAGTATGAACCCACTGGGGGACGGCGTGTCTGAGTCTCTGTCCTGTCTGCTGTCCTGCTGCCCTGTGCTAGCCAAGCTGTCTCTGCAGGCCTGTGGCCTCACTGCTTGTTTCCTTCAGCAGCATCGACTGCTGCTAGCCAGCGTGCTCACAGGTGACTCTCTAACAAGCAGCTGACTGAAGCCTTAAGCTTCACTGAACTCCCACCCATAAGCAAAACTGCAACTAACTTTACATCTTCTGAACGTTCAGGCACAGGCCATTTGAAAGCAGTGTGCCTGTCCCACAGTCCCCTGGGCTCCACCGGCTTTGAGCTGGTGTTAAAGACTCTGCCCCTCCACTGCCTCACACACGTGGACCTGTCAGCTGTCTGCAGAGGGCCTGCTGATTACCCGGCACTGGAACACCTCGCCAAAGTCCTGTCACAGGTGTGCACGCAAAAATCATGCAATGTCATTTATTGTCGAAAGATATAACTGTGCAATCAGGTTAAGACTTTTGTGTTTTTGCAGGACGAGTGCTCTCTGACCCACCTCAGCCTGGCTGCAAATGGGCTGACAGACAGCAGCGTAGCTACCTTGGCGAGGTTTGTGTGTGAGGGCGTCATTTCTACGGCTCAGTTATTACTCATGTTATTAGGGCTTTGCCTTTGTTTAAATTGTCACCCTTTACTGGCCTGTTAGACTTTTTATTATTATTTCACAGGTGCCTCTCGTCGTGTCCCACACTGGTGAGTCTGAATCTGTCAGGAAATCCGTCTGTTACATCAGCGGGACTTCACAACATCCTGGCGTCTGTCAGAGAGGCCCGTCGACCACTGACACTTCTAAACCTCGAAGGTATGCATATGTGTGAACTTGGAGATACTCCATGGACATGGAGTTTCACACTAATTCACAATTTGGATTTCTTTGATGTTTTTATCACCTGTGCAAAGTTGTACTTGGCAACAGTTTGTTTCTTGCTATCAGTCTGTTTCCTTTTGACACATTTCTAAGTTTGAACATTTAGTATGTATGCACAGAGGTGTTACATGGTGAGTACACACACAGACATTACAATATAGAAGTGTGGTTTAAAGATTGGAAAAAAAAAAAAAAGATTAGTTGTGAATTAATTTTCCATTTTATGGAGCAGAAAACATTACTGGATGCTAGCTAATAGGCTACATTTGGATGTCAAATATTTATGGGGGGGGGGGGGGGGGGGGGATGGAAATTATGGATATGAAATAAAATGTTTCTTTGTTGCTTAACCTGCAGGTTGTCAGGTCTCTGGCCCCTGGGAGAGTCAAGACCTGGACAGTTTGTCAGAGCTGGTCCAGGATATCCGTCTTTGCTCTCAGGCCCTCAACAAGCAGGACCGACAGACCTTGAAGCAGCGATGGGACAGGACTCAGTCACACGGACACTTTCTCGACCAAAACTCCAAGTGCCTCCTCTCTGCCACCTCCACTTGAGGGTGGCAGGTGTGTTCATAATAAATAATTAATAATGAATTATTAATTTCATAATAATTCATAATAAAAGTGGTCATTTTTATAAACATTTTGTTTAATGAGGGTACACCAAAAAGAAACTAGATGAAAACAAAATAAAGTGACATGGTGTCCACCAACAGTCTGATAGCTTGTGTTTTATGCATTTTTGTCTGCCTTATTTATACATGTAAAGCTCTGTATCTGTATAAAGAGTTTGTGTTAGTGTGTGAGAGGTTTTGTGTCACAATGGTCCTGTTTTGTAGGATTTGATTAAAAAAAACAAACACAATTAAAGTAACCGACGATGCTATACGTTGACATTGTTCTTTCACTGTAAGACTCAGCAGGCTATGGTGAATAATCACAGCGATTTTCAGGTCTCTGAAGAAATCTATCTAGAATCTATGACAGTGTAAAAACACCCTGCATTTTTAAATGTGCGGCGACATTTGAATGAGGCGCATAGCAGCAGAGGGAGCCAACGCACCACAAATGGTACACAGCCACAGATGCGCTTTGTGCAATGTATTTGTGACATGCAGGAGTGTCAATGTGGATAAGTTGAAAATCAAAAGCTAAAGAGCTCATTCTTGCACTGTTTTGATCAGAACACGTGGGAATTTTCAAGTGTTGAGAATTTGTAATTATAAAGTGAATTAGGGAAAGATATTAGATACTGCCACTGGCTAGATTTCAACCCGGGTCTCTCGCTCCCAAAGCGCGTTCTCCATAATATATTTCAAGCGTTTACCACAACTGAGAGGTGAAAACTGCTGTTTCTTCGTGTTACAAAATGTTCTGTAACTCCAAAAGTACACGGGCTGTCGACATCATTCTTTCACTGTAACAATCAGCAGGCTTTAATAAAAACTTTTTAAAAAAAATCAAGGCGGTTTTCAGGTCTCTAAAGAAAAATACATCTAGAAGATATGACGAGTTGAAAACGCCTCGGTTACAGAATTTCAGCTGTCATTTTCACTCAAGTCTCCATATACTTTGAATGTGGACATTTTTTAACTGTGTTGCTTCGAGGCCATATGCAAGAAAACGGCAACTCCTACAATAATGACAGTGTCATTTTGTGAAAGGCAAGAAAAATAGCTACGTTTTGATGTATAATTTGTGTTAATGAAGGCAAAATTGAGCGTTTGTTCGGACATGAAGAAAAGATTGAGAAAGCCACAATGGGTGGCGTGTTTGGCAGTAGTAATACACTTGCACTTTTTTTTCCATCAATCAATATCTCAGCTTGCTGCGATGCATGCAATTTATTTTGAAAACGGCACAAGTGGGAATTTCTTCCGAATGGGTAATGTCGGCATGTTCACAAGCGTTTTATTTAATTTAACTAGTTTTCCACACATCTACTGGGTTTCTTTCCAGGGTTGATGCGATCATTTTATTTAAAAATTGGGATTTCGCAATGTTGAACTAAGACAAAACCTGTCTAGACAAATGGTAGGGGGGGTGGGGTGGGAAACAGGACCTCCAGAGTAGGTGTCTTTTGTCTCTTCGAGAACTCTGGGAAGTAGCATGGGAGTGTGAACCTTAAGGTGTGAAACAGTTGTGTACTGGCATTGTTCCTGGAGAAGGTATTTAACTGAGACCTATGCGAAGCTCAGGGTGAACTCAGCATTCGTCGCGACAACATCACTTTCTTTGAGACCATCAAAACTATCATCGTTCTTTATAACATGGACATCTTAAACGGTAAGTAAAACAAAACCTATTATTGTATTTTTAAAAGTGTTATGTTAACATATTATAGGATATTCAAACTATCTTTTTCCTAAAACAAAAGCTTAATTTTCAGGAGTTCGGGAGAACGGCACAGCACCCTTTTCTTTAGAAACGGGGGCTTTTAAAGATGGAACAACATCTCTAACAGGCACAAGGTGTGTACAGAATTACGCGATTTTTAATCGTATGTATGTTTTAAGCTTGCGATTGTTTTAAATTATATAATAACAGAGTTTTTCTTTGATTTGTTCCAGGGTTAACAAACTGAGCAGGAAAACATTCAGACACCGCGACCACAGAGCCCATCCTTACAAAAGGTATGTATACAACGGGGTGTATAATTGTGTATTTAAAAAAACAGCAAATGGGTTTAAACAATTCCAAATGTTCTAAAACCGACCGTTTTACACATACAGAGCCACGCCAGAGAACCTTATGTGCGGAGAACCAGGGCCGTCAGGAATAACGCACACTACAAGGTATATATATAAATTAGATAAAAAGAGATAGAGAGGGAGACACGCTTATTCTGTTTGAAATGGGTACATGTATAAATGTTTTAACACATATCTATCTTCACAGACTGCAGCACAGTACCCCTCCACATAATGATCAGGACACCGTACTCCAGACGTTTTTGGAATGTTTAAACAGTATCGACCTCCCAGAACAACAAAAACCTGGAGCTTTGTGCAACAGTGGAGAATCAGAAGCGATCTTCATCAGCGGTCCTGCAACACCCCCGAGTGAGTGCTTGCCTCGTGATTTCTCTGATGTTTTTGAATACAGTATATCAGATTTCGATCTTGTTCATATACCCACCCCACCAGAATGTGTCAGAAATAGCATTGATTCACACGTAGATTTTGAAGACGACGGTATAACAGACTCTCAAATATCAGCGGCGTATGATGCTTACATGAAGGTTTCAGATGCTCAACCTGTTGAACAGAGTCATATAGCTTCATTAGTTGATAAATTATGTTTGATTGAAGCTAGACTCAATCAATACCACCAAGAAGCACAGATACAAAACCAACAGTTTATCAAATTCATAAAAAAAGTGTGTAGTACATTAGACATCATCTGCAGCAAAATTTCAAGTCCCTGACTTTTAAAATCCAGACCATGGACCCTCCAAATAAATTATTTAAGCATAATAACGGAACCTCCAGTCCTGTTAGATGTTTTGACTTAGAGACTTTTATGCAGTGGGCTGAAGAAACAGATAACAAATTAGACAATATTATAGCTAGACTTAATAGTGTGCCTGCATCAGCCTCATCTGATACACATCCTCGTCAGACTGTTCCTACGCCTGCTATTGCTGATGGGGCTATTGTTGTTGTTGTTAATAATAGTGATAGTACATCAGGTGTTGCTCGGACCACTGTTGTTACTGATGCTAACCGTATTGCTGCTGCTGCTGCTGTTATTGAGTCTGTTACCGCTTCTACTAGTACTACAGACGCACATGCGTGTCCGGGCACCGCTGCAACACCACACACCCCCTCAGTCATTGTAAATTTCTCACAAAGTGATACTATCGTGATTGAGCCCGTTGTGCAATCTGGATCTGGCAGGCGCTCCCAGCCACACATTAGAGAGATACCTAATTTTAATGCTCGCGAATTGCGTGAGCGCCTTGATTTTAGGGGTATAAGTCTTGATCATCCAGAACAAGTACCTGCGCGAGTGCGCGAGTGCTTAGCCAATGTGGTAGACCGAGCTGTGGCTGGATCTCAACAGGGCAGCGTTCTAAACGTAGTCCTGCGTGGCCCCTCGCTGGCTTCAGATGTTCAGGCTGTTTTAAACGCTGATGATCGGTATGATCCGGAGCTGTTTCTCGATCGAATTGCACAAGTTATGCAGAGTAATGATGAATCTATCGGTGATGATGAATTAGAGTTTATTGTCACGGTAGCTCAGAACAGTAGTGGTGGGGCTCGCTTAAGACTGGCACAAATCCCTTATGATGAGATTCTCTCAAAGAAAGGCAGACATTTATACACACCAAACAACACACACAACAATTTGTGCTTCTCCCTATGTATAGCACATTCATTAAACTCATCAGCCTCTGAGCTAGAAAAACTCGCTACAGCTAAACGGATGCATGCTGAAGTAGGTCTATGCGACAAGCAGCAAGTATCATTCACAGATGTCAGTAAATTTGAGAAGCACTTCAACATTAAGATTGTAATCTATTACCACACAGAAGGGCGTAAACGCCTGGAATGTTTTTTCACACATGAAGAGCGAAACACAAACACGCTGATGATGTATCTCCATAATCAACATTACCACATGATTTTAAACCCAACCGCTTTTCTTGGTGCATCCTATGTGTGTAATTTCTGTTACAGTACATATAATTCACCATTACATCATTCCTGTAAACATAGATGTAACACATGTTATACACTCTGTCAACACCACAGGGGTCCCACAGTGAAATGCAGCGACTGTAACCGCATCTGCAAATCACAACACTGTTACCAGCAACACAAATTACCAGAATTAAAACACAACATGACCCCCTGTGATAATATGAAACATTGCATGCACTGTGGCACCACATATAAAGAATCCAAGAAATCGCCACACAGATGTGCCCAGCCTAGATGCGAGCACTGCCGCGAGCCTAAATTAACCGGAGACTCCGACCATCAGTGTTTCATACAGCCTGTTGAAAAACAGAAGCCTACCGATAAATACATTTTATATGATTTCGAGACTAGGTACCACAACGGTAAACACGAGGCTAACTTTGTGTGTGCGTCTGATCTGAAGGGCAATAAGTTCACATTTAACACATTAAAGTGTGTGGAGGCGTTTGTGCAACATTACAGACGCCCAAGGTTTTGTGGGTACACTTTCATAGCACATAATGCATCTGGCTTTGACAACTACATACTCCTCGAGTACTTTGTCAGACAGTGCATAACACCTAGTGTCATAATGAGCGGCAGCCGTGTGATTTTGATGTATGACAGGGACTATGACCAGCGATGGATTGATTCGTTCAGCTTTTTGCCCATGGGCCTTGCCAAAATACCCTCTGCTTTAGGTTTTCAAGACCTGCAGAAGGGCCATTTCCCACACAGGTTTAATACGAGGGATAATGAGCATTATGTGGGCCCGTACCCAGACCCCTCCTTCTACGGCTATGAGTACATGTCTGAAAGCGATAAGGTGCGATTCATGGAATGGTACCAGGTTGCCTCACAGAATCCCTTTGATTTTCAGGCTGAACTCAGGCGTTACTGTGTTAACGATGTTGATGTCCTGCGTAAAGCATGCAGCATTTATCGTGACACGTTACTGGGTTGTACACAAGTTGATCCATTCATGTATACCACCTTGGCTGCATTTAGTATGGGTGTGTATAAAACGCTGTTTCTGCCTAGAGACACGCTCGCTCTCACGTATGACGGGGCATACGTTGAGCAGAATAAGACGTTTTCTAACGTCTCTATCGAATGGCTTCAATACGTGTCCCACACCACCAACAAAGTGGTAAAACATGCTCTCAGAGGAGGCGAACAGAGGGTTGGACCGTATTTTGTGGACGGTTTTGACCCCACAAGTAATACAGCTTATGAATTTGCAGGATGTTTTCACCACGGCTGTGTTAAATGTTACCCCGAGAGCGAAGTTAATCCTGTCAGCAAAGCATCCTATGGACTGCTGCATCGCATGTTTTGTGACAAAGTTGATGCACTGAGATCACAACACAGTGTGAACGTAATAGTGATGTGGGAATGTGAATGGGCTGGCTTGAAGCAGACAGACCCTACAGTTGTGGCTTTCATGCACACATACAGAAAGCCAGAACGCATGAATCCCCGAGACGCTCTTTTTGGAGGTCGCACAAATGCTATAAAGCTGTACCACAAGACTGGTTGTGATGAAAAAATATTTTACTACGACTTCACCAGTCTCTATCCCACAGTGCAGTCTAAAAAAGACTATCCTGTAGGACACCCTCAAGTCATTTACACCAACTTTGACAAGCTAGAAAATTATTTCGGCTTAGTTAAATGCACAGTGCTCCCCCCTAAGGGTCTTTTTCACCCCGTCATTCCCTACAGGTGCCACGGAAAACTGATGTTTCCACTCTGCAGCATGTGTGCTGAAGACCAAAACCAGCATACTGCATGTGGGCACAGGGACAGTGAGCGGGTATTGAAAGGCACTTGGGTCTCATTTGAGCTTGAAAAAGCTGTTGAGAAGGGATACAGGGTTCTTGCTATTGATGAGGTGTGGCATTTCCCCAATAAGACCGACACATTGTTTAAAGACTATGTGAAAGCCTTCCTAAAACTCAAACAGGAGGCCTCGGGGTATCCTGAACACGTCAAGACACCTGACGAACAGAAGAAGTACATAGACGAGTATTATGAGAAGGAGGGAATAATGCTAGACCCATCCAAGATTTGTGTAAATAAAGCTGTTCGTAACTGTAACAAGCTGTTGCTAAACTCGTTATGGGGTCGTTTCAGCATGAGGTCAAATATGGCATCATCTGAGCTCATTACAGACCCTTCCAGATTTAGCCAGCTAATGTTTAGCGACCAGTACGACGTGCGTCAGTTTTGTTTCATCTCTGACGACGTCGCAATGGTGCAGTGGCGGCATGCTGATGGTTGCATGCCGTGTTAAGGACGTTAATGTTTTTGTCGGGGCCATGACCACTGCACACGCCAGACTCATGCTGTATGATTTGCTAGACAACTTGCAGCAGCGCGTGCTGTATTGTGACACGGACAGTGTCATTTTCACGGCACGCCCTGGCGAGTGGATGCCTCCTCTAGGTCCGTTTCTGGGGGATCTCACAAGCGAATTAGACTGTGGAGAGGGTGGTGTGGAGGATTACATAGCGGAATTTGTTTCCGGTGGGCCAAAATGCTACGCGTATCACACATCGTTGGGCAAGACCCAGGTCAAATGTAAAGGCGTGACACTGAACGCACTAAACTCAAAAGTTGTCACCCATGAATCCTTGAAAGGTTTAGTCCACAAGTTTGTAACCAATCAGACATCAGACGCACACCTAGTTGCCGTGTCTGATAGCATCAGACGCGATAAAAAGAAGCTTCATTTGAAGAATAAAACCATTGTGAAAAAAGTTAAAGTTGTTTACAATAAGCGCCGTGTGCTCCCAGACTATACAACCGTACCTTATGGATTTTAAATTAGAACAGGGGTTTGACGCCCGGTTGCAGCACCCGTTCAGTATGGTGGTCAGCGGTCCCAGTAACTGCGGCAAGACTTTTTTTGTTAAAAGCATAATTGAAAATTCTTCCCGGATTATATCATGCAGCATTGACAATATTGTATATATATACTCATGCTGGCAGCCATTATATGACCAGCTTCTTAAGATAAGAGACATAAACTTTGTTAACGGTATACCCGAATCTCTTGCTGATGACACCCTTCTTCCTGCAGAAAAGAACAATTTGTTAATTATAGACGATGTAATGAACGATGCAGCTAACAATTTAGAAGTACAAAATGTGTTCACAAAGTATGTGCATCATAGGAATTTGAGTTGTATATATCTAGTTCAGAATTTGTTTATTCAAGGAAAATCCAGTAGAACCATTTCCTTGAACACTAACTATCTAATATTGTTTAAAAATCCGAGAGATAAATATCAGGTTATGCTTTTAGGTAGGCAAATGTTTCCGGGTAATACTAAATATTTTATAGAAGCGTTTAATGATGCCACATCCACAACATACGGGTATCTTTTAATAGACTATAAAGCTAAGACCCCGGACTATTTAAGACTCAGAACAAATTTACTATCAGAGCGTCCGGTTGTTTACATTCCAAAACAAAAATCAGCAAAGAGGTGAAAGGATGTCATCACGCATGCGGAGGAATCTGTCTCTGTTGGAGATGATATACAGGGCTCCTCCTACTCTACGCAGAGTTATTATTAGTAATTCAAACTTAGATTTTATCAATGCGCTGTGTGAGATAGCCTTTAATGTATTGCATGGTAACATACCACTGACCAATCAGCAGTACAAACAGCTGAAAAAGAAAAAATCAATAATCAGACTGATTGCAGACAAAAAAATAAAAACTTTGAAAAAGAGAAAGACAATCAACCAATCTGGAGGGTTTTTACTGCCGCTATTAGGGGCTGCAATCCCTTTCATAACCAGTCTGATAGCAAACAGGTGAAAATGGAACATGTGCAAAAGATGTTTTTGGTACCCCAACACCAGTTGGACTTAATAAAGCAACAGCAGCAGCAGCAGCAGCAGCAAACAGACAGCATCAGACAACAGTCTCAGAACGAGTTGGACAAGGAGATGTTACAAGTGTTACAAGATTCTGACATAGATGTGTATGAGAAGGCTAAAAAATACAGCGATATTCTCCAAAGATACCTTACCCTTGTGAGACAAGGTGCCCGTGAAAAGAATGTATTGTCTTTATCATTACCTGAACAATTTAACAGGGATGTGCAACCCCAGTCGACGGACACATCGCCTGTTCATGGTGATGCAGGGGTGAGGGATCTTGTTGCGGAGAATGTTTTAACACACATACCTAAAAGGTGTAGGAGGAATGCAGAACTTATTCTATCAGCGGTGAGCCGTTCGCCACACTTGATCTCTTACAACGACAAAGGCGAAATTGTTGTTGATAAACACACCATCCCTGGTTCACACATTTATGATCTAATTAAAGGCGTCACAACCACACACACACCCTCTGAGGGTTTGAGACCTATCGGCTGGACAGAGTTTTTAAAAGCTGTCTCAGATTTAAACGTACCGTTATCAGCCATATCTAACACAGGCATACGTAAGACCGTCGCCATGTATAAAACCGATCACACACTGTCTGAAGACCCTGGTTTTTTAAAACACACACCAAAAAAGATCACCCCTGGTGGACCGCTGCGACATAGTACACTAAAAAAAATAAAGAATTAAAAAAAACAAATTAAAGGGGGGTCCTGTAGAGTGGTTGGATTTTTGAATTCAGGTTTTTTCTTATTGCACCTGAAATTGTTTTTCTGCTAAAAATATTTGCTGTTTGGTGTTTTTTCTACTGTAATGTTTTTTTCACTTATTGCTGCTAAATTGTTTTGTTTTGTTTTATTTTATTACTGTTAAATATATTATGTCTTTATTACTGTTAAATATATGTTTTTCTTTTTTATTACGGCTTAATGTTTGATTTCTTTTATTTATGTTTAAAACAATGTATGTTGTAAATCTATATATTTATATACGAGATTTGATAATAAATACCATTGACTCGATTATCATGCTCTCATGTTGTTTTTATTATTCTCATTAGTACATGTCAGTATCCGCATTGCACACACACGTAATCACTGCATACAGCAACAGGTTGTATGTTGTTGACAAATCGACACACCATAGCATCATTACAAATTAAATCAGACCCATACATGTTAAGCACACGCTCATAAGATACACCATTTTGCACATGATATAAAAAAAATACACAATGTTGACCGCATGTGATGGAGAAGTCGTTCTGCACTTGTTTTCCTGAATATAAAACAGTGGAACAGTTTTTTAGAAGAAACATCTTTATTGCTGGGGGAAAACTGTCTAACGAGTGACCAAAACTATCAAAAAAATAACCGCGTCTGTCTCTCGAAATATAAACAGCAAGCCAATGTTCCCCGGGCATCGTAGAAGGGTGGGTGTTTACAATACTCATAGCAGGGAGTCTTTGAAGCCGTTCAGTGGTTAGCTGATCATAGGCTAACACGCCTAGGAAATGTGTGTTTTTATTGATAATGCTGCCGATCACGGCTGATAGTTCTATAGTGTTCATGACCGTTTTGTCTCAATAGTAGTCCAAGAGCACCTGTCTCATGTTAGATATTTCAATGACTGAATCAAATACCGAATAACACAAGAGGTTCACTGTACGGGGTAGTGGATTTCTGAAACGGGTTTCCAATCTCACGTTCCCAGTTTTAATTAACGACACATTCCCTGAATGTCCTTCGTCAGCTTCCAGATTGAAACAGAATAAAGTGTAGCCGTTACCAAAGTCCGCACGCGTAATAGCTAAGGATCTGTCCTTTAAATGTCTTTCTGTGGTTTGTATCAGCTGGTAAAATTCTCTGGTATAGTGTTTTCTCTGGAAATTGGGCTGGAATGGTTTAGCAGGATAAGCCTGACTATCAGCATATAAAGACATAAATTCTATATCGCAGTTTTCAAAATGAAATGGATTATGCTGGTAGGAGCCAGTGTATGCTTCATTGTCTATAAATGCAATGATCACAAATTTAGGTATCCTACCCATAAATAAATTGTCATTTGTTGATATTCTAGCCCCTGCAGGTATGGAGAAGGTCTTTAAAGACACTCTGTCTACCGTGTATTTTGCGTTTGCATGGTGCAATGCCTTGCTGTGTGCAAGTCTGACGGTCGGTGATACACTAACTTTCTTGACAAAGAGACTGGCTGAGACAATTTTAACTCTGTATGCATTGGCATCCGCTGTCATGAGAGCAAATTCGTCTTTAGAGCGCACAAATTTCAGTGACAGGTCGATTCCATTAAGTAACAGTTTTTCTTGAAAAAACAGGTCTGCATGTACTGGTGCAATCAATTCAACAATACTGCTATTTGCTGTGTAGCCACCTCTGGTCACCAGGCCCTGGTTCTCTCCTTCTATAGATGTGTCATTCATGTGTGATGATGTATCCTTACAGAATAACCCGGTGCTGAACTGTGTGTCTAAAGTGTCCTTATTATAATTGATAAGACATTCTATCACACCTCTGTATGGATATGTGTTGGATGATTGACTAATGAGGCGGTCTCCCAAATTAACATCAACTTGGCTAAATATGCTGCATCCAGGATAATTAATAAATCCTACATTAGCGTCCCTAGCCAGGTTTGAGCCATCAGCGTTTGTGATTCTCACACGTGTGTAGATATATGAGTCATTTAGATCCAGGTAATCTTCACCGGATGATGAGATGTAAAACTCGATCGGCCCTCCATCAGTGATTGCAGATACAGGTGGGATTTTGATAAATGTACTTTTCTCAATGCTAGTCTGTGTGTAGGGAACAGTAAACAGGTCCAGCTCTGTTTTTACACATTCTCCAGAATGACTGTGTAACAGTGCCATTTAGAATATGTCAAACTCTGCAGTTTTAGAACGACTGGTTCTGGGTCTTTTCACTCTGCGTGGCGGTGTCCGTTTGCTAGCTCTCCTGCTAGGTTTTGTGGTTTTACGCTTTTTAGTAGTGATGGGTCGTTCGCGAACGAAATGGCTCTTAGATCCGACTCTTTGAAGTGAACGACGGGAGCCGGCTCCTTATCGCGAGCCGTCACGTGGGTTTTTCCTCTCTCTCTCTCGCACTTTTTTTCGCTTCACTCCGCACGCGAGCCTTGTGCTTTACGCTGGGCAGAGGGGGGAGGGGCGGTAGTTACTCAGTAGCACAGGAACAGAGCGGGAGGGAGAGAGAGAGAAAGAGAGCCAGGGACAACAACGTCACATTAGAAAGGTAAAGTAATCATCCACAACTATTTTCGGTTGCAGATGATAAAGGATGTAGAAAGTTTATTCATGCAGGCCCATATGACAGAGAATATGCATCTTCTTTTTGTTTTCATATTTTAATTTATATTTAATTGTGTTGTGGTTTGCTATGTTTTGTGTTGTTTCATTTTAAATTTGTTTAAAAGGAAAAAGCTGAAAATTTAAATAGTTAAAAGTTGAAATGTGAATAGTTGGTTTTTGTATTATATGATTTATTTATTACATTTTATGTGGAGTGAATAAATAAAAGTATATTTACGGTGGCCCCTACAGACAAAGCACATACAAACTTCAAATCACGTACAAACTCCGAAGCACGTAAAAACACGTAAAAACTCCGAAGCACGTAAAAACTCCAAATCACGTAAAAACTCAAAAGCACGTAAAAATTCAAAACACGTACAAAAGACAACAGAAGTGCTCCAGGATAGTGTTGAGCTTTTGTTACCTAGTGGCTACACAAGCCAGCAAGTACCAACGACCGGATTTGGTGTGTGGTAATAACAGGTAAATGAACATTTGTTTTAAATTATTTGAATATATATGAGTGCCTGTGTATAAATACACAAACAATACACACATGCTTTCAATTGTGTAATTTAAGTGATCTAGTAGCTCTGCTTTGGAAGTTCAGTTCATGCTAGAAATGTGTTTTGGAGTTTGTAGTGCTTTGTCTCTAGGGGCCACCGCATATATTTATTATAAACATATATAAATAAACCCACTTTGTTTTACGTTAGTAATTCCTTTTGTGCATAATTTTATATTACTGTTAATAATAAATTAATTAAAGCAACAAAACAACCTGAAGAGCCGGTTCGGAGCCGAAAGAGCCGGCTCTTTTTAGTGAGCCGAACCGAAAGAGCCGGATCTCTAAAAAGAGCCGGAAATCCCATCACTACTTTTTAGACAACGGTTGCACTGGGGGTGGGGTCTTAGATGGTCTGGGCGTATACACATACAATCCGCTACCGTCCTGCTTAGTGGTTGAGGGTCTGGTTATGTGACATCAGACACTATGCCCGATGCGGCTGTTTTTAGGTGTGGTTTGACTATGCTAACTCCTTTTTTAAACAGTGGTACAGCAAATCTAAACAAGCTGCGGAACAACCCACCCAGCCCTGACCCATATTGCGTACTGGTCCCAACATACCCTCCGAGCTCTCCACCAGCCTGTGATAAGTAGTATTTTACATATTTTGAGTCATCAGTGTTGTAGACGGCCATCCTTTTTTTCAAAAATGCTGGGTTATCGGTCGGAAGTGTAACTTGACAAACACCTTGCCGTATAAAAAGGGTATGTGTTGATTTCGATCGTCTTTCAAATCAATTTCTATGTCGTCGATCAATGTCTTTGACACAGGTGTGTAGTGTGGGCTGTCAAATTGTAGAATAGGCAAGCGGCGGTCATCGTCCGTGATATTTATAGCTCTTAATAGCCTCGCGTGGGCGTCACCCACAAGCTGGTAATCAACGATATCTGCATAAATAAAGATGTTATATTTTCCCCCGTATATGTCTGCGGGGTGCGGGGCATATGTGTTTTTATAATGAAGTACAAACGGCTCTCCTGTTTCGAATCCTAGGATTTCCGCCAGTCTCCCTCTAAATGTGAGAATAGTGCCCCTAGGTCCCATAACACAGGCATGGTTAGTAACTGTGTTGTATTGCATTTTAAGGTCTCCAGTGGTTTGGTACTGCTGACATTTAAAATTAAATTCTTTTATTATCTGTTCCACAGATGCATAATGACCCACAGACAGTTCGATCATGGTTACGGCGATGGTTCCATCTTTGACTGGGTCATGAATTTCCACTTGCGAATCTGATTGTGGAAAAGACATCCATATGCGTGGGTACTGTATCTCTATAACAGCAACCTCATACGGCTGATCCAAAACGATAGGTTTTGCTAGCTTTGTTCTAAAATTAGATATCTTATTACCCGGGTAAACATGCGCCGAAGCATTCGAGAAGAGGCTTACATAGAAGCCTGCATTGTTGTTGTTCTTTTTATTCATGCTTTCTCCGTCTATGCTCAGTGTTGAATGAATGTGTGTAGAGCTGCGTCATCTGAGTTAATTACGCCTCAACGATGTCTTTCTCTGGAATCCACGAATTAAAGCTGTCGGGCCATCCTAGCCATTTCACTAGCACATGCTTTTTCCGACCCACTTTTTTTCTAGCCAATATGTTTTCAATTTTAAATGTTTTGTTTTCATCAACAACCACACGTTGTATCTCAGGCTCATAAAATGACCCTTTCAATACCTCTCCTGCTAGATCCGCTAGTCTGTACACTGGGGGCTGTCTCCCTATACGTTCCTTGACTGTGAAAATCTCATCGGTGTAGGTCTGCTCGTATCCTTTTCGAAACTTTCCTCTCAGTTTTGATATTCGTACAGTGTCGCCAATATTAAATTTAAAGCACAGTTCCCTCTGAGGCCTCGTTTTGTACAGCGCGTTAAACACCGACTTCTCATTATCCTTATTCACCTCTGCCGGAGCCATTTGGATAGATCTGTGATAAGCATTGTTATATGCTTGTGTGAGATCTGGTATGACATCTACATATCTCCGGGAGTTGGCTGATGTTAAGTACTTCCACATTCTACCCTTGAAGCTACGATTGAATCTCTCGACAATACTGCATTTAACCTCGCTAGCTGTTGAGAAATGCTTGATATTATATCGCTCCATTAGCTGTTTAAAGGTTGTATTATAAAACTCTTTGCCTTCATCTGTTTGTAGTTTCACAGGGATCCTACCCTCACTAAGTATATCCTCAAAAGCAGCTGATACAACATTCGCTGTCTTGTTTGTTAGGCATCTAACCCATGCGTATTTTGAGAATACATCTATACATGTTAGCAGATATCTCACATTATCATTATCTGACACATATTCACACATGTCAACCAGATCGGCTTGAAACTGTTTGTCGACCCCTGTCACCAATACTCTATTTCTGGGGAAATGGATCCTCACAGGTTTATGGAGTGTGTAAGTGTCGTCTTGTTCTAAATAATGTTTGACCTGAGATATTGGAGGTGTTACACCTGATGCCTCCCCTGCCGCTATACGTAGCTTATTTAAACTGGCCAACCCCGCAGGATGGGCTGGATCATGATATATTTTATGCAATGTGCTTTCCATGACTGTGCAAACCACAAATGACTAAGAAGTTGGTGTTAACACGTCTTTTTATTTAATTTTCACACAGACACAATCACAGACAATGGATACTTGAACAGCACACATTAAACCAGGTGTCTCCCACCCCAGTAGTTTCCAATCATGCGGAGCATGGCTGGTTTAACACGTCGGGCGCAAGTACTTGCTTCTAGCAGGTCCACAATGTTGTCATTAATGGCGCATACTATATTTCGCTCTGATCTCAGTTCACACATGAGGTGTTCTGCAACTCTGCGGATTTGTGTTCCAGTCCCATCTGTGGTGTTTGAGCGTACAAACAGCTGGATGGCTGGGATGAATCGGTCAGTCTTGAGCCTTATCATCACATCGTCATAGTAGGTGTCGAAGAAATACTCAGACAATTCCTGCAAGCAGCTGTGTTGCACCTGACTGGGGTGGCCTGTTTGGCATCCGTAACATGTCTCTTGTAGAAACTCATTCAGCGCCAACATCAACAGGTGGAGAGTTGCGAGTTTGATGTCGATTACAGTTTCCTCCCACAGGTCTGATATGAGGGGGTCCTGTGAGCATGATGGTGAGGGTGGTGGAGTCTGGGGGGTCGGGATTAGCAGCCCTATTGATGGTGACTCTGACAGGTCCCACGACGGCGAGTCATTCTCTGTAAAATGAAAACCACAAGCTCTTAATTTGTCACATAGATACACACACAACCCCACACACACACCCCTCACATTAAACCTACCAGTTTATTGTTTAGTTGTCGGAAGGTCTTATGATTTTAGGTTTGCACAGGGTAGCAGGCAAACCAGTCTTCGGACAACTCGCCAGATCGTCAAAAACAAGGCGTTTTCTAATACTCTCGTACGCAGTGTTGAGTCTGTCCCTCTTGATCGCGTCGTCAATCTGGCTAAACAGACGCGACAAACCTCTCCAGTCGCACCACTGTATAAAAAAACAAGTCCTTAAACCATCTTGTGCGCTCTTCAAGGTTTAGAGGGTAAGGATTTAACCTCCAGTTTTCAAGCCCTCTGGAAGCAATAAGACTATCCCTGTCATCACATGCACTGAGAAAAATAAAGTCTTCAGGGTTGCGATTGAAACGATCAGCCTCAACCCTGTAAAGCTCAGGGCCTGATGCACTGTTCCACTGGGAAACATACAACACCTCTGGGAAGCCCACATTGTCCAGGTCCGCACACACTACGGTCCGGAAGAGCTTCCAGTTTTTGGTAGAGATGCTTTGGGGTTCCCCCCAAAACAATCCCTCGCCACAATCTACACTAAGCACAACTGTCCCTTCGGTATATTTAATGGTATACACATACCCTTCAGCGCCGCGATATTCTAACTTAAATACAGTCCCATCTACGGCATTTTCACAGCGTTGCTTTTTACGTTGAGGACCCCGGCTGCATACTCCTGTAGACATACCTAGAGCGGCTGTGGCATGGGCGATGTCCTGGCTGGGTGTCATGGTTGATACAGATGGTATTCTGTGCTCCTTAGGTCGGTGAGTCGTTGGGGGTCCTTAGCGCGATGTGTCTGTGCGGTGATGGTCTTAGAATGTGAAAGGATCACTTTTATACCTATATAACCTAAGCCATCCCACTAGGAGGAGTCGATACCGCCCAGAGGGTGTGTTTTCACACCTGAACGCGCATGCGCCGAGCACATCTGAACGCGCATGCGCACACGCACGAATCCGACCAAACGGGGTGGGAGGTGTGTGGGGGGGGGGGGGGGGGGGGGGGCAAAAAAAGTGCAGGTATATTACTACTTTTGGCATCCATAGCAACCATAACAAGCAATATTGATTGATGGAAAAGAGATTTTGAGACAGTGGTAAGTAAAAAAGCAGAGTGAACCTATCTATAGGCTCGCCTGTAGGCTTGTAAGCAAGCCTAGCAGGTGAATTTCAGAAACAGGGACACTGGAATATTTTTTTGTTTGTCCCCTACATTGGTCCGCATGGGATTCGAACCGCTGCCCTCTGTCTTCAATCTCCGCCACGGGCCCTGTCACGATCCCATGTGCCATCCCACCCATAAGCAAAACTGCAACTAACTTTACATCTTCTGAACGTTCAGGCACAGGCCATTTGAAAGCAGTGTGCCTGTCCCACAGTCCCCTGGGCTCCACCGGCTTTGAGCTGGTGTTAAAGACTCTGCCCCTCCACTGCCTCACATACGTGGACCTGTCAGCTGTCTGCAGAGGGCCTGCTGATTACCCGGCACTGGAACACCTCGCCAAAGTCCTGTCACAGGTGTGCACGCAAAAATCATGCAATGTCATTTATTGTCGAAAGATATAACTGTGCAATCAGGTTAAGACTTTTGTGTTTTTGCAGGACGAGTGCTCTCTGACCCACCTCAGCCTGGCTGCAAATGGGCTGACAGACAGCAGCGTAGCTACCTTGGCGAGGTTTGTGTGTGAGGGCGTCATTTCTACGGCTCAGTTATTACTCATGTTATTAGGGCTTTGCCTTTGTTTAAATTGTCACCCTTTACTGGCCTGTTGGACTTTTTATTATTATTTCACAGGTGCCTCTCGTCGTGTCCCACACTGGTGAGTCTGAATCTGTCAGGAAATCCGTCTGTTACATCAGCGGGACTTCACAACATCCTGGCGTCTGTCAGAGAGGCCCGTCGACCACTGACACTTCTAAACCTCGAAGGTATGCATATGTGTGAACTTGGAGATACTCCATGGACATGGAGTTTCACACTAATTCACAATTTGGATTTCTTTGATGTTTTTATCACCTGTGCAAAGTTGTACTTGGCAACAGTTTGTTTCTTGCTATCAGTCTGTTTCCTTTTGACACATTTCTAAGTTTGAACATTTAGTATGTATGCACAGAGGTGTTACATGGTGAGTACACACACAGACATTACAATATAGAAGTGTGGTTTAAAGATTGGAAAAAAAAAAAAGATTAGTTGTGAATTAATTTTCCATTTTATGGAGCAGAAAACATTACTGGATGCTAGCTAATAGGCTACATTTGGATGTCAAATATTTATAGGGGGGGGGGGGTGGGTGGGATGGAAATTATGGATATGAAATAAAATGTTTCTTTGTTGCTTAACCTGCAGGTTGTCAGGTCTCTGGCCCCTGGGAGAGTCAAGACCTGGACAGTTTGTCAGAGCTGGTCCAGGATATCCGTCTTTGCTCTCAGGCCCTCAACAAGCTGGACCGACAGACCTTGAAGCAGCGATGGGACAGGACTCAGTCACACGGACACTTTCTCGACCAAAACTCCAAGTGCCTCCTCTCTGCCACCTCCACTTGAGGGTGGCAGGTGTGTTCATAATAAATAATTAATAATGAATTATTAATTTCATAATAATTCATAATAAAAGTGGTCATTTTTATAAACATTTTGTTTAATGAGGGTACACCAAAAAGAAACTAGATGAAAACAAAATAAAGTGACATGGTGTCCACCAACAGTCTGATAGCTTGTGTTTTATGCATTTTTGTCTGCCTTATTTATACATGTAAAGCTCTGTATCTGTATAAAGAGTTTGTGTTAGTGTGTGAGAGGTTTTGTGTCACAATGGTCCTGTTTTGTAGGATTTGATTAAAAAAAACAAACACAATTAAAGTAACCGACGATGCTATACGTTGACATTGTTCTTTCACTGTAAGACTCAGCAGGCTATGGTGAATAATCACAGCGATTTTCAGGTCTCTGAAGAAATCTATCTAGAATCTATGACAGTGTAAAAACACCCTGCATTTTTAAATGTGCGGCGACATTTGAATGAGGCGCATAGCAGCAGAGGGAGCCAACGCACCACAAATGGTACACAGCCACAGATGCGCTTTGTGCAATGTATTTGTGACATGCAGGAGTGTCAATGTGGATAAGTTGAAAATCAAAAGCTAAAGAGCTCATTCTTGCACTGTTTTGATCAGAACACATGTGGGAATTTTCAAGTGTTGAGAATTTGTAATTATAAAGTGAATTGGGGAAAGATATTAGATACTGCCACTGGCTAGATTTCAACCCGGGTCTCTCGCTCCCAAAGCGCGTTCTCCATAATATATTTCAAGCGTTTACCACAACTGAGAGGTGAAAACTGCTGTTTCTTCGTGTTACAAAATGTTCTGTAACTCCAAAAGTACACGGGCTGTCGACATCATTCTTTCACTGTAACAATCAGCAGGCTTTAATAAAAATTTTTTTAAAAAAAATCAAGGCGGTTTTCAGGTCTCTAAAGAAAAATACATCTAGAAGATATGACGAGTTGAAAACGCCTCGGTTACAGAATTTCAGCTGTCATTTTCACTCAAGTCTC
This sequence comes from Neolamprologus multifasciatus, assembly GCF_963576455.1. NCBI lineage: Eukaryota > Metazoa > Chordata > Actinopteri > Cichliformes > Cichlidae > Neolamprologus > Neolamprologus multifasciatus. Next base: position 16,778,426 of record NC_140457.1, on the reverse strand, counting down.
CATATACTTTGAATGTGGACATTTTTTAACTGTGTTGCTTCGAGGCCATATGCAAGAAAACGGCGACTCCTACAATAATGACAGTGTCATTTTGTGAAAGGCAAGAAAAATAGCTACGTTTTGATGTATAATTTGTGTTAATGAAGGCAAAATAGAGCGTTTGTTGGGACATGAAGAAAAGATTGAGAAAGCGACAATGGGTGGCGTGTTTGGCATCCATAGCAACCATAACAAGCAATATTGATTGATGGAAAAGAGATTTTGAGACAGTGGTAAGTAAAAAAGCAGAGTGAACCTATCTATAGGCTCGCCTGTAGGCTTGTAAGCAAGCCTAGCAGGTGAATTTCAGAAACAGGGACACTGGAATATTTTTTTGTTTGTCCCCTACATTGGTCCGCATGGGATTCGAACCGCTGCCCTCTGTCTTCAATCTCCGCCACGGGCCCTGTCACGATCCCATGTGCCACTTGGGCGGCCCTGTAACACAGGGCAAAAGGGGTATATTTAAAGTGCACACCCGTGCACAGCCGCACCCCCATTTTCGCCTCTTTTCATTAGCTGGACACCAGGCCTTATCTAGTCAGCCGTGCCAACCACATCCCTGGCAATGTGTACCTACTTCAAGCCGCATACAAGTGTAACGCTCACAATTTTCTGCTGTCACTCTAACCGTCTCCATAGACTTTGAATGTGGACATTTTTTTTTAACTGTGTTGCTTCGAGGCCATATGCAAGAAAACGGCAACTCCTACAATAATGACAGTGTCATTTTGTGAAAGGCAAGAAAAATACCTGCGTTTTGATGTATAATTTGTGTTAATGAAGGCAAAATTGAGCGTTTGTTCGGACATGAAGAAAAGATTGAGAAAGCCACAATGGGTGGCGTGTTTGGCATCCATAGCAACCATAACAAGCAATATTGATTGATGGAAAAGAGATTTTGAGACAGTGGTAAAAAAGCAGAGTGAACCTATCTATAGGCTCGCCTGTAGGCTTGTAAGCAAGCCTAGCAGGTGAATTTCAGAAACAGGGACACTGGAATATTTTTTTGTTTGTCCCCTACATTGGTCCGCATGGGATTCGAACCGCTGCCCTCTGTCTTCAATCTCCGCCACGGGCCCTGTCACGATCCCATGTGCCACTTGGGCGGCCCTGTAACACAGGGCAAAAGGGGTATATTTAAAGTGCACACCCGTTGCACAATGGGTGGCGTGTTTGGCGTCCATAGCAACCATAACAACCAATATTGATTGATTTTCTGCTGTCACTCTAACCCAGCAACTTAAGTGTTCCTGATGTCACACCTATGCGTCACTGCCCTCTGTGGAGAATGGGACAAATGTGCTTGCACATCAACCTATGGACTCAGACGGACTGTAAATCATCATCTTCCTCACTCAAGGTAACCTTATGGCTTGTAGGAACACTGCACATGTATGATAAGACTGTAGCCCTTCAACCGGCCCTTGAAAGGTTGCTGAAGACAGTGAACACCGTGGAATTCCCAGTATCACTGTGGTCCTGGGTTTTTTCACCTTCCTGCTAAGTGTTTCTGCCACCTCCTCTCAACCACTGAATACAAGCAGTGTTGCCAACTCCTCAGTTAGCAAAATCGCTATGCTAGTCAGTGTGGCTGCTCTACCAGGTGTAACAATGAAGTTTAACACCCAGGCATCCATGAAAAAAGAATTTCTGAAATGTAACAGAGTTAGAAGTTAGCAGAGAGTTAGCTCGCTAGTTTCCATCTAAATATAATATACCAGGTTCTGACTGAGGGATTTCTAAAACAAATTAAAAGGCACAGCTCTGCTATCACTTCCGACATACATGAAGACAGGAAAGTAAGCAGCAGTGATGTTTGTAGGGTTACTGAAGTTTGGCTAGCTGGTATATAGTGATGTGCTATGTGACTCGCGAAACAGCTATGTTAGCATAACATTAACACAGTGATGAACGGGAACTTTTTTTCCACTGGATAAGAGTTAAGGTGAGGGTTCCCGATGGTTAGGGACAAATGCAGTGGCATGGCAGGATGCTGTAAACGGACCAAACAACTGAGATAATCCATCCACATACGAGGTTAGTCATTAATGTGCTGCTGCATTGCCTGGGCTGTAGTTACATGGTAAGGTTTTAAAAACTGAGCTTTAAAATGAATGAAATCAATATCCTTATTTTCCTTATTATATTGTTTTATGTACTTTAATAATGAAGGCTTATAGAGCAAGGCCACTTTTGACTCACAAAGTGCTCACCCAGACTAAAAAACAGGAGGTTTTAGTGCATATTAATAGATAGACACAGAAAGGAGGAACTTTCCATATAAGCAATGTTTGAAAGTGTGTGTGACGTCTGAAGTACAGAAACAATACCATATAAGACACATGTTGAGCTAAAAATGTTAGAGCTCTTGCAACTGGCGTTTGAGCTGTGCAGGGGTCTCTCTCTTCCGGAAGATGATTGAATAAAAAGAAATATAAATGTTTTAACACACTATGAGTCGGTTTTCTGTGTTCTATCATGGGGACAAAAGAATCGGGGTTTAATAATGTGCATTTTTGTATTCTGTTATGAAGTACCGTCTCTTTCTACCTGTAGATGAGAACAAGCGTGTCTCCCGGCTATGTGAGGTTCAGGACTGGGGTTCCTCCGTGTCAGTGTGCGGACTCGGTTTGGCCGCCTTTTCCCTCGGCCCGCTCCTCCGTGCCTTAAAACTTCAGGCCAGCCTCACCGAGCTGCGAATTTCTGAAAACAGTATGTCTGACAATCTTCTCCCTGAGCTGATTGCCACAACGCTCACCATGCCTCGTCTGCAGCTGCTGGACATTTCTGCCAACTGCATTACAGGGGACGGCCTGGAGAAGGCTGTAAATGCTTTAAAGGGACAGAGTGCACCTGCATTCCCGGTAAGGGCCTCAGCTAGCCAATACTGGCAGCTCCAGGTTTACCATCTAACCTGTATTTAACTACCTCTGGTCTTAATAACTACCTTAGATCTTAATAACAAGCTAACCTGATTCGTATCAATGATATCTGTCAGAGAGAATTGGCTCTCGTGATCATTTGCTTTTTCTGCTCGTTTCCACTCAAAGTGCCTGGAGGAGCTGGACCTCAGTATGAACCCACTGGGGGACGGCGTGTCTGAGTCTCTGTCCTGTCTGCTGTCCTGCTGCCCTGTGCTAGCCAAGCTGTCTCTGCAGGCCTGTGGCCTCACTGCTCGTTTCCTTCAGCAGCATCGACTGCTGCTAGCCAGCGTGCTCACAGGTGACTCTCTAACAAGCAGCTGACTGAAGCCTTAAGCTTCACTGAACTCCCACCCATAAGCAAAACTGCAACTAACTTTACATCTTCTGAACGTTCAGGCACAGGCCATTTGAAAGCAGTGTGCCTGTCCCACAGTCCCCTGGGCTCCACCGGCTTTGAGCTGGTGTTAAAGACTCTGCCCCTCCACTGCCTCACACACGTGGACCTGTCAGCTGTCTGCAGAGGGCCTGCTGATTACCCGGCACTGGAACACCTCGCCAAAGTCCTGTCACAGGTGTGCACGCAAAAATCATGCAATGTCATTTATTGTCGAAAGATATAACTGTGCAATCAGGTTAAGACTTTTGTGTTTTTGCAGGACGAGTGCTCTCTGACCCACCTCAGCCTGGCTGCAAATGGGCTGACAGACAGCAGCGTAGCTACCTTGGCGAGGTTTGTGTGTGAGGGCGTCATTTCTACGGCTCAGTTATTACTCATGTTATTAGGGCTTTGCCTTTGTTTAAATTGTCACCCTTTACTGGCCTGTTGGACTTTTTATTATTATTTCACAGGTGCCTCTCGTCGTGTCCCACACTGGTGAGTCTGAATCTGTCAGGAAATCCGTCTGTTACATCAGCGGGACTTCACAACATCCTGGCGTCTGTCAGAGAGGCCCGTCGACCACTGACACTTCTAAACCTCGAAGGTATGCATATGTGTGAACTTGGAGATACTCCATGGACATGGAGTTTCACACTAATTCACAATTTGGATTTCTTTGATGTTTTTATCACCTGTGCAAAGTTGTACTTGGCAACAGTTTGTTTCTTGCTATCAGTCTGTTTCCTTTTGACACATTTCTAAGTTTGAACATTTAGTATGTATGCACAGAGGTGTTACATGGTGAGTACACACACAGACATTACAATATAGAAGTGTGGTTTAAAGATTGGAAAAAAAAAAAAAAGATTAGTTGTGAATTAATTTTCCATTTTATGGAGCAGAAAACATTGCTGGATGCTAGCTAATAGGCTACATTTGGATGTCAAATATTTATGGGGGGGGGGGGGGGGTGGGATGGAAATTATGGATATGAAATAAAATGTTTCTTTGTTGCTTAACCTGCAGGTTGTCAGGTCTCTGGCCCCTGGGAGAGTCAAGACCTGGACAGTTTGTCAGAGCTGGTCCAGGATATCCGTCTTTGCTCTCAGGCCCTCAACAAGCAGGACCGACAGACCTTGAAGCAGCGATGGGACAGGACTCAGTCACACGGACACTTTCTCGACCGAAACTCCAAGTGCCTCCTCTCTGCCACCTCCACTTGAGGGTGGCAGGTGTGTTCATAATAAATAATTAATAATGAATTATTAATTTCATAATAATTCATAATAAAAGTGGTCATTTTTATAAACATTTTGTTTAATGAGGGTACACCAAAAAGAAACTAGATGAAAACAAAATAAAGTGACATGGTGTCCACCAACAGTCTGATAGCTTGTGTTTTATGCATTTTTGTCTGCCTTATTTATACATGTAAAGCTCTGTATCTGTATAAAGAGTTTGTGTTAGTGTGTGAGAGGTTTTGTGTCACAATGGTCCTGTTTTGTAGGATTTGATTAAAAAAAACAAACACAATTAAAGTAACCGACGATGCTATACGTTGACATTGTTCTTTCACTGTAAGACTCAGCAGGCTATGGTGAATAATCACAGCGATTTTCAGGTCTCTGAAGAAATCTATCTAGAATCTATGACAGTGTAAAAACACCCTGCATTTTTAAATGTGCGGCGACATTTGAATGAGGCGCATAGCAGCAGAGGGAGCCAACGCACCACAAATGGTACACAGCCACAGATGCGCTTTGTGCAATGTATTTGTGACATGCAGGAGTGTCAATGTGGATAAGTTGAAAATCAAAAGCTAAAGAGCTCATTCTTGCACTGTTTTGATCAGAACACATGTGGGAATTTTCAAGTGTTGAGAATTTGTAATTATAAAGTGAATTAGGGAAAGATATTAGATACTGCCACTGGCTAGATTTCAACCCGGGTCTCTCGCTCCCAAAGCGCGTTCTCCATAATATATTTCAAGCGTTTACCACAACTGAGAGGTGAAAACTGCTGTTTCTTCGTGTTACAAAATGTTCTGTAACTCCAAAAGTACACGGGCTGTCGACATCATTCTTTCACTGTAACAATCAGCAGGCTTTAATAAAAACTTTTTTAAAAAAAATCAAGGCGGTTTTCAGGTCTCTAAAGAAAAATACATCTAGAAGATATGACGAGTTGAAAACGCCTCGGTTACAGAATTTCAGCTGTCATTTTCACTCAAGTCTCCATATACTTTGAATGTGGACATTTTTTAACTGTGTTGCTTCGAGGCCATATGCAAGAAAACGGCAACTCCTACAATAATGACAGTGTCATTTTGTGAAAGGCAAGAAAAATAGCTACGTTTTGATGTATAATTTGTGTTAATGAAGGCAAAATTGAGCGTTTGTTCGGACATGAAGAAAAGATTGAGAAAGCCACAATGGGTGGCGTGTTTGGCAGTAGTAATACACTTGCACTTTTTTTTCCATCAATCAATATCTCAGCTTGCTGCGATGCATGCAATTTATTTTGAAAACGGCACAAGTGGGAATTTCTTCCGAATGGGTAATGTCGGCATGTTCACAAGCGTTTTATTTAATTTAACTAGTTTTCCACACATCTACTGGGTTTCTTTCCAGGGTTGATGCGATCATTTTATTTAAAAATTGGGATTTCGCAATGTTGAACTAAGACAAAACCTGTCTAGACAAATGGTAGGGGGGGTGGGGTGGGAAACAGGACCTCCAGAGTAGGTGTCTTTTGTCTCTTCGAGAACTCTGGGAAGTAGCATGGGAGTGTGAACCTTAAGGTGTGAAACAGTTGTGTACTGGCATTGTTCCTGGAGAAGGTATTTAACTGAGACCTATGCGAAGCTCAGGGTGAACTCAGCATTCGTCGCGACAACATCACTTTCTTTGAGACCATCAAAACTATCATCGTTCTTTATAACATGGACATCTTAAACGGTAAGTAAAACAAAACCTATTATTGTATTTTTAAAAGTGTTATGTTAACATATTATAGGATATTCAAACTATCTTTTTCCTAAAACAAAAGCTTAATTTTCAGGAGTTCGGGAGAACGGCACAGCACCCTTTTCTTTAGAAACGGGGGCTTTTAAAGATGGAACAACATCTCTAACAGGCACAAGGTGTGTACAGAATTACGCGATTTTTAATCGTATGTATGTTTTAAGCTTGCGATTGTTTTAAATTATATAATAACAGAGTTTTTCTTTGATTTGTTCCAGGGTTAACAAACTGAGCAGGAAAACATTCAGACACCGCGACCACAGAGCCCATCCTTACAAAAGGTATGTATACAACGGGGTGTATAATTGTGTATTTAAAAAAACAGCAAATGGGTTTAAACAATTCCAAATGTTCTAAAACCGACCGTTTTACACATACAGAGCCACGCCAGAGAACCTTATGTGCGGAGAACCAGGGCCGTCAGGAATAACGCACACTACAAGGTATATATATAAATTAGATAAAAAGAGATAGAGAGGGAGACACGCTTATTCTGTTTGAAATGGGTACATGTATAAATGTTTTAACACATATCTATCTTCACAGACTGCAGCACAGTACCCCTCCACATAATGATCAGGACACCGTACTCCAGACGTTTTTGGAATGTTTAAACAGTATCGACCTCCCAGAACAACAAAAACCTGGAGCTTTGTGCAACAGTGGAGAATCAGAAGCGATCTTCATCAGCGGTCCTGCAACACCCCCGAGTGAGTGCTTGCCTCGTGATTTCTCTGATGTTTTTGAATACAGTATATCAGATTTCGATCTTGTTCATATACCCACCCCACCAGAATGTGTCAGAAATAGCATTGATTCACACGTAGATTTTGAAGACGACGGTATAACAGACTCTCAAATATCAGCGGCGTATGATGCTTACATGAAGGTTTCAGATGCTCAACCTGTTGAACAGAGTCATATAGCTTCATTAGTTGATAAATTATGTTTGATTGAAGCTAGACTCAATCAATACCACCAAGAAGCACAGATACAAAACCAACAGTTTATCAAATTCATAAAAAAAGTGTGTAGTACATTAGACATCATCTGCAGCAAAATTTCAAGTCCCTGACTTTTAAAATCCAGACCATGGACCCTCCAAATAAATTATTTAAGCATAATAACGGAACCTCCAGTCCTGTTAGATGTTTTGACTTAGAGACTTTTATGCAGTGGGCTGAAGAAACAGATAACAAATTAGACAATATTATAGCTAGACTTAATAGTGTGCCTGCATCAGCCTCATCTGATACACATCCTCGTCAGACTGTTCCTACGCCTGCTATTGCTGATGGGGCTATTGTTGTTGTTGTTAATAATAGTGATAGTACATCAGGTGTTGCTCGGACCACTGTTGTTACTGATGCTAACCGTATTGCTGCTGCTGCTGCTGTTATTGAGTCTGTTACCGCTTCTACTAGTACTACAGACGCACATGCGTGTCCGGGCACCGCTGCAACACCACACACCCCCTCAGTCATTGTAAATTTCTCACAAAGTGATACTATCGTGATTGAGCCCGTTGTGCAATCTGGATCTGGCAGGCGCTCCCAGCCACACATTAGAGAGATACCTAATTTTAATGCTCGCGAATTGCGTGAGCGCCTTGATTTTAGGGGTATAAGTCTTGATCATCCAGAACAAGTACCTGCGCGAGTGCGCGAGTGCTTAGCCAATGTGGTAGACCGAGCTGTGGCTGGATCTCAACAGGGCAGCGTTCTAAACGTAGTCCTGCGTGGCCCCTCGCTGGCTTCAGATGTTCAGGCTGTTTTAAACGCTGATGATCGGTATGATCCGGAGCTGTTTCTCGATCGAATTGCACAAGTTATGCAGAGTAATGATGAATCTATCGGTGATGATGAATTAGAGTTTATTGTCACGGTAGCTCAGAACAGTAGTGGTGGGGCTCGCTTAAGACTGGCACAAATCCCTTATGATGAGATTCTCTCAAAGAAAGGCAGACATTTATACACACCAAACAACACACACAACAATTTGTGCTTCTCCCTATGTATAGCACATTCATTAAACTCATCAGCCTCTGAGCTAGAAAAACTCGCTACAGCTAAACGGATGCATGCTGAAGTAGGTCTATGCGACAAGCAGCAAGTATCATTCACAGATGTCAGTAAATTTGAGAAGCACTTCAACATTAAGATTGTAATCTATTACCACACAGAAGGGCGTAAACGCCTGGAATGTTTTTTCACACATGAAGAGCGAAACACAAACACGCTGATGATGTATCTCCATAATCAACATTACCACATGATTTTAAACCCAACCGCTTTTCTTGGTGCATCCTATGTGTGTAATTTCTGTTACAGTACATATAATTCACCATTACATCATTCCTGTAAACATAGATGTAACACATGTTATACACTCTGTCAACACCACAGGGGTCCCACAGTGAAATGCAGCGACTGTAACCGCATCTGCAAATCACAACACTGTTACCAGCAACACAAATTACCAGAATTAAAACACAACATGACCCCCTGTGATAATATGAAACATTGCATGCACTGTGGCACCACATATAAAGAATCCAAGAAATCGCCACACAGATGTGCCCAGCCTAGATGCGAGCACTGCCGCGAGCCTAAATTAACCGGAGACTCCGACCATCAGTGTTTCATACAGCCTGTTGAAAAACAGAAGCCTACCGATAAATACATTTTATATGATTTCGAGACTAGGTACCACAACGGTAAACACGAGGCTAACTTTGTGTGTGCGTCTGATCTGAAGGGCAATAAGTTCACATTTAACACATTAAAGTGTGTGGAGGCGTTTGTGCAACATTACAGACGCCCAAGGTTTCGTGGGTACACTTTCATAGCACATAATGCATCTGGCTTTGACAACTACATACTCCTCGAGTACTTTGTCAGACAGTGCATAACACCTAGTGTCATAATGAGCGGCAGCCGTGTGATTTTGATGTATGACAGGGACTATGACCAGCGATGGATTGATTCGTTCAGCTTTTTGCCCATGGGCCTTGCCAAAATACCCTCTGCTTTAGGTTTTCAAGACCTGCAGAAGGGCCATTTCCCACACAGGTTTAATACGAGGGATAATGAGCATTATGTGGGCCCGTACCCAGACCCCTCCTTCTACGGCTATGAGTACATGTCTGAAAGCGATAAGGTGCGATTCATGGAATGGTACCAGGTTGCCTCACAGAATCCCTTTGATTTTCAGGCTGAACTCAGGCGTTACTGTGTTAACGATGTTGATGTCCTGCGTAAAGCATGCAGCATTTATCGTGACACGTTACTGGGTTGTACACAAGTTGATCCATTCATGTATACCACCTTGGCTGCATTTAGTATGGGTGTGTATAAAACGCTGTTTCTGCCTAGAGACACGCTCGCTCTCACGTATGACGGGGCATACGTTGAGCAGAATAAGACGTTTTCTAACGTCTCTATCGAATGGCTTCAATACGTGTCCCACACCACCAACAAAGTGGTAAAACATGCTCTCAGAGGAGGCGAACAGAGGGTTGGACCGTATTTTGTGGACGGTTTTGACCCCACAAGTAATACAGCTTATGAATTTGCAGGATGTTTTCACCACGGCTGTGTTAAATGTTACCCCGAGAGCGAAGTTAATCCTGTCAGCAAAGCATCCTATGGACTGCTGCATCGCATGTTTTGTGACAAAGTTGATGCACTGAGATCACAACACAGTGTGAACGTAATAGTGATGTGGGAATGTGAATGGGCTGGCTTGAAGCAGACAGACCCTACAGTTGTGGCTTTCATGCACACATACAGAAAGCCAGAACGCATGAATCCCCGAGACGCTCTTTTTGGAGGTCGCACAAATGCTATAAAGCTGTACCACAAGACTGGTTGTGATGAAAAAATATTTTACTACGACTTCACCAGTCTCTATCCCACAGTGCAGTCTAAAAAAGACTATCCTGTAGGACACCCTCAAGTCATTTACACCAACTTTGACAAGCTAGAAAATTATTTCGGCTTTGTTAAATGCACAGTGCTCCCCCCTAAGGGTCTTTTTCACCCCGTCATTCCCTACAGGTGCCACGGAAAACTGATGTTTCCACTCTGCAGCATGTGTGCTGAAGACCAAAACCAGCATACTGCATGTGGGCACAGGGACAGTGAGCGGGTATTGAAAGGCACTTGGGTCTCATTTGAGCTTGAAAAAGCTGTTGAGAAGGGATACAGGGTTCTTGCTATTGATGAGGTGTGGCATTTCCCCAATAAGACCGACACATTGTTTAAAGACTATGTGAAAGCCTTCCTAAAACTCAAACAGGAGGCCTCGGGGTATCCTGAACACGTCAAGACACCTGACGAACAGAAGAAGTACATAGACGAGTATTATGAGAAGGAGGGAATAATGCTAGACCCATCCAAGATTTGTGTAAATAAAGCTGTTCGTAACTGTAACAAGCTGTTGCTAAACTCGTTATGGGGTCGTTTCAGCATGAGGTCAAATATGGCATCATCTGAGCTCATTACAGACCCTTCCAGATTTAGCCAGCTAATGTTTAGCGACCAGTACGACGTGCGTCAGTTTTGTTTCATCTCTGACGACGTCGCAATGGTGCAGTGGCGGCATGCTGATGGTTGCATGCCGTGTTAAGGACGTTAATGTTTTTGTCGGGGCCATGACCACTGCACACGCCAGACTCATGCTGTATGATTTGCTAGACAACTTGCAGCAGCGCGTGCTGTATTGTGACACGGACAGTGTCATTTTCACGGCACGCCCTGGCGAGTGGATGCCTCCTCTAGGTCCGTTTCTGGGGGATCTCACAAGCGAATTAGACTGTGGAGAGGGTGGTGTGGAGGATTACATAGCGGAATTTGTTTCCGGTGGGCCAAAATGCTACGCGTATCACACATCGTTGGGCAAGACCCAGGTCAAATGTAAAGGCGTGACACTGAACGCACTAAACTCAAAAGTTGTCACCCATGAATCCTTGAAAGGTTTAGTCCACAAGTTTGTAACCAATCAGACATCAGACGCACACCTAGTTGCCGTGTCTGATAGCATCAGACGCGATAAAAAGAAGCTTCATTTGAAGAATAAAACCATTGTGAAAAAAGTTAAAGTTGTTTACAATAAGCGCCGTGTGCTCCCAGACTATACAACCGTACCTTATGGATTTTAAATTAGAACAGGGGTTTGACGCCCGGTTGCAGCACCCGTTCAGTATGGTGGTCAGCGGTCCCAGTAACTGCGGCAAGACTTTTTTTGTTAAAAGCATAATTGAAAATTCTTCCCGGATTATATCATGCAGCATTGACAATATTGTATATATATACTCATGCTGGCAGCCATTATATGACCAGCTTCTTAAGATAAGAGACATAAACTTTGTTAACGGTATACCCGAATCTCTTGCTGATGACACCCTTCTTCCTGCAGAAAAGAACAATTTGTTAATTATAGACGATGTAATGAACGATGCAGCTAACAATTTAGAAGTACAAAATGTGTTCACAAAGTATGTGCATCATAGGAATTTGAGTTGTATATATCTAGTTCAGAATTTGTTTATTCAAGGAAAATCCAGTAGAACCATTTCCTTGAACACTAACTATCTAATATTGTTTAAAAATCCGAGAGATAAATATCAGGTTATGCTTTTAGGTAGGCAAATGTTTCCGGGTAATACTAAATATTTTATAGAAGCGTTTAATGATGCCACATCCACAACATACGGGTATCTTTTAATAGACTATAAAGCTAAGACCCCGGACTATTTAAGACTCAGAACAAATTTACTATCAGAGCGTCCGGTTGTTTACATTCCAAAACAAAAATCAGCAAAGAGGTGAAAGGATGTCATCACGCATGCGGAGGAATCTGTCTCTGTTGGAGATGATATACAGGGCTCCTCCTACTCTACGCAGAGTTATTATTAGTAATTCAAACTTAGATTTTATCAATGCGCTGTGTGAGATAGCCTTTAATGTATTGCATGGTAACATACCACTGACCAATCAGCAGTACAAACAGCTGAAAAAGAAAAAATCAATAATCAGACTGATTGCAGACAAAAAAATAAAAACTTTGAAAAAGAGAAAGACAATCAACCAATCTGGAGGGTTTTTACTGCCGCTATTAGGGGCTGCAATCCCTTTCATAACCAGTCTGATAGCAAACAGGTGAAAATGGAACATGTGCAAAAGATGTTTTTGGTACCCCAACACCAGTTGGACTTAATAAAGCAACAGCAGCAGCAGCAGCAGCAGCAAACAGACAGCATCAGACAACAGTCTCAGAACGAGTTGGACAAGGAGATGTTACAAGTGTTACAAGATTCTGACATAGATGTGTATGAGAAGGCTAAAAAATACAGCGATATTCTCCAAAGATACCTTACCCTTGTGAGACAAGGTGCCCGTGAAAAGAATGTATTGTCTTTATCATTACCTGAACAATTTAACAGGGATGTGCAACCCCAGTCGACGGACACATCGCCTGTTCATGGTGATGCAGGGGTGAGGGATCTTGTTGCGGAGAATGTTTTAACACACATACCTAAAAGGTGTAGGAGGAATGCAGAACTTATTCTATCAGCGGTGAGCCGTTCGCCACACTTGATCTCTTACAACGACAAAGGCGAAATTGTTGTTGATAAACACACCATCCCTGGTTCACACATTTATGATCTAATTAAAGGCGTCACAACCACACACACACCCTCTGAGGGTTTGAGACCTATCGGCTGGACAGAGTTTTTAAAAGCTGTCTCAGATTTAAACGTACCGTTATCAGCCATATCTAACACAGGCATACGTAAGACCGTCGCCATGTATAAAACCGATCACACACTGTCTGAAGACCCTGGTTTTTTAAAACACACACCAAAAAAGATCACCCCTGGTGGACCGCTGCGACATAGTACACTAAAAAAAATAAAGAATTAAAAAAAACAAATTAAAGGGGGGTCCTGTAGAGTGGTTGGATTTTTGAATTCAGGTTTTTTCTTATTGCACCTGAAATTGTTTTTCTGCTAAAAATATTTGCTGTTTGGTGTTTTTTCTACTGTAATGTTTTTTTCACTTATTGCTGCTAAATTGTTTTGTTTTGTTTTATTTTATTACTGTTAAATATATTATGTCTTTATTACTGTTAAATATATGTTTTTCTTTTTTATTACGGCTTAATGTTTGATTTCTTTTATTTATGTTTAAACAATGTATGTTGTAAATCTATATATTTATATACGAGATTTGATAATAAATACCATTGACTCGATTATCATGCTCTCATGTTGTTTTTATTATTCTCATTAGTACATGTCAGTATCCGCATTGCACACACACGTAATCACTGCATACAGCAACAGGTTGTATGTTGTTGACAAATCGACACACCATAGCATCATTACAAATTAAATCAGACCCATACATGTTAAGCACACGCTCATAAGATACACCATTTTGCACATGATATAAAAAAAATACACAATGTTGACCGCATGTGATGGAGAAGTCGTTCTGCACTTGTTTTCCTGAATATAAAACAGTGGAACAGTTTTTTAGAAGAAACATCTTTATTGCTGGGGGAAAACTGTCTAACGAGTGACCAAAACTATCAAAAAAATAACCGCGTCTGTCTCTCGAAATATAAACAGCAAGCCAATGTTCCCCGGGCATCGTAGAAGGGTGGGTGTTTACAATACTCATAGCAGGGAGTCTTTGAAGCCGTTCAGTGGTTAGCTGATCATAGGCTAACACGCCTAGGAAATGTGTGTTTTTATTGATAATGCTGCCGATCACGGCTGATAGTTCTATAGTGTTCATGACCGTTTTTGTCTCAATAGTAGTCCAAGAGCACCTGTCTCATGTTAGATATTTCAATGACTGAATCAAATACCGAATAACACAAGAGGTTCACTGTACGGGGTAGTGGATTTCTGAAACGGGTTTCCAATCTCACGTTCCCAGTTTTAATTAACGACACATTCCCTGAATGTCCTTCGTCAGCTTCCAGATTGAAACAGAATAAAGTGTAGCCGTTACCAAAGTCCGCACGCGTAATAGCTAAGGATCTGTCCTTTAAATGTCTTTCTGTGGTTTGTATCAGCTGGTAAAATTCTCTGGTATAGTGTTTTCTCTGGAAATTGGGCTGGAATGGTTTAGCAGGATAAGCCTGACTATCAGCATATAAAGACATAAATTCTATATCGCAGTTTTCAAAATGAAATGGATTATGCTGGTAGGAGCCAGTGTATGCTTCATTGTCTATAAATGCAATGATCACAAATTTAGGTATCCTACCCATAAATAAATTGTCATTTGTTGATATTCTAGCCCCTGCAGGTATGGAGAAGGTCTTTAAAGACACTCTGTCTACCGTGTATTTTGCGTTTGCATGGTGCAATGCCTTGCTGTGTGCAAGTCTGACGGTCGGTGATACACTAACTTTCTTGACAAAGAGACTGGCTGAGACAATTTTAACTCTGTATGCATTGGCATCCGCTGTCATGAGAGCAAATTCGTCTTTAGAGCGCACAAATTTCAGTGACAGGTCGATTCCATTAAGTAACAGTTTTTCTTGAAAAAACAGGTCTGCATGTACTGGTGCAATCAATTCAACAATACTGCTATTTGCTGTGTAGCCACCTCTGGTCACCAGGCCCTGGTTCTCTCCTTCTATAGATGTGTCATTCATGTGTGATGATGTATCCTTACAGAATAACCCGGTGCTGAACTGTGTGTCTAAAGTGTCCTTATTATAATTGATAAGACATTCTATCACACCTCTGTATGGATATGTGTTGGATGATTGACTAATGAGGCGGTCTCCCAAATTAACATCAACTTGGCTAAATATGCTGCATCCAGGATAATTAATAAATCCTACATTAGCGTCCCTAGCCAGGTTTGAGCCATCAGCGTTTGTGATTCTCACACGTGTGTAGATATATGAGTCATTTAGATCCAGGTAATCTTCACCGGATGATGAGATGTAAAACTCGATCGGCCCTCCATCAGTGATTGCAGATACAGGTGGGATTTCGATAAATGTACTTTTCTCAATGCTAGTCTGTGTGTAGGGAACAGTAAACAGGTCCAGCTCTGTTTTTACACATTCTCCAGAATGACTGTGTAACAGTGCCATTTAGAATATGTCAAACTCTGCAGTTTTAGAACGACTGGTTCTGGGTCTTTTCACTCTGCGTGGCGGTGTCCGTTTGCTAGCTCTCCTGCTAGGTTTTGTGGTTTTACGCTTTTTAGTAGTGATGGGTCGTTCGCGAACGAAATGGCTCTTAGATCCGACTCTTTGAAGTGAACGACGGGAGCCGGCTCCTTATCGCGAGCCGTCACGTGGGTTTTTTCTCTCTCTCTCTCGCACTTTTTTTCGCTTCACTCCGCACGCGAGCCTTGTGCTTTACGCTGGGCAGAGGGGGGAGGGGCGGTAGTTACTCAGTAGCACAGGAACAGAGCGGGAGGGAGAGAGAGAGAAAGAGAGCCAGGGACAACAACGTCACATTAGAAAGGTAAAGTAATCATCCACAACTATTTTCGGTTGCAGATGATAAAGGATGTAGAAAGTTTATTCATGCAGGCCCATATGACAGAGAATATGCATCTTCTTTTTGTTTTCATATTTTAATTTATATTTAATTGTGTTGTGGTTTGCTATGTTTTGTGTTGTTTCATTTTAAATTTGTTTAAAAGGAAAAAGCTGAAAATTTAAATAGTTAAAAGTTGAAATGTGAATAGTTGGTTTTTGTATTATATGATTTATTTATTACATTTTATGTGGAGTGAATAAATAAAAGTATATTTACGGTGGCCCCTACAGACAAAGCACATACAAACTTCAAATCACGTACAAACTCCGAAGCACGTAAAAACACGTAAAAACTCCGAAGCACGTAAAAACTCCAAATCACGTAAAAACTCAAAAGCACGTAAAAATTCAAAACACGTACAAAAGACAACAGAAGTGCTCCAGGATAGTGTTGAGCTTTTGTTACCTAGTGGCTACACAAGCCAGCAAGTACCAACGACCGGATTTGGTGTGTGGTAATAACAGGTAAATGAACATTTGTTTTAAATTATTTGAATATATATGAGTGCCTGTGTATAAATACACAAACAATACACACATGCTTTCAATTGTGTAATTTAAGTGATCTAGTAGCTCTGCTTTGGAAGTTCAGTTCATGCTAGAAATGTGTTTTGGAGTTTGTAGTGCTTTGTCTCTAGGGGCCACCGCATATATTTATTATAAACATATATAAATAAACCCACTTTGTTTTACGTTAGTAATTCCTTTTGTGCATAATTTTATATTATTGTTAATAATAAATTAATTAAAGCAACAAAACAACCTGAAGAGCCGGTTCGGAGCCGAAAGAGCCGGCTCTTTTTAGTGAGCCGAACCGAAAGAGCCGGATCTCTAAAAAGAGCCGGAAATCCCATCACTACTTTTTAGACAACGGTTGCACTGGGGGTGGGGTCTTAGATGGTCTGGGCGTATACACATACAATCCGCTACCGTCCTGCTTAGTGGTTGAGGGTCTGGTTATGTGACATCAGACACTATGCCCGATGCGGCTGTTTTTAGGTGTGGTTTGACTATGCTAACTCCTTTTTTAAACAGTGGTACAGCAAATCTAAACAAGCTGCGGAACAACCCACCCAGCCCTGACCCATATTGCGTACTGGTCCCAACATACCCTCCGAGCTCTCCACCAGCCTGTGATAAGTAGTATTTTACATATTTTGAGTCATCAGTGTTGTAGACGGCCATCCTTTTTTTCAAAAATGCTGGGTTATCGGTCGGAAGTGTAACTTGACAAACACCTTGCCGTATAAAAAGGGTATGTGTTGATTTCGATCGTCTTTCAAATCAATTTCTATGTCGTCGATCAATGTCTTTGACACAGGTGTGTAGTGTGGGCTGTCAAATTGTAGAATAGGCAAGCGGCGGTCATCGTCCGTGATATTTATAGCTCTTAATAGCCTCGCGTGGGCGTCACCCACAAGCTGGTAATCAACGATATCTGCATAAATAAAGATGTTATATTTTCCCCCGTATATGTCTGCGGGGTGCGGGGCATATGTGTTTTTATAATGAAGTACAAACGGCTCTCCTGTTTCGAATCCTAGGATTTCCGCCAGTCTCCCTCTAAATGTGAGAATAGTGCCCCTAGGTCCCATAACACAGGCATGGTTAGTAACTGTGTTGTATTGCATTTTAAGGTCTCCAGTGGTTTGGTACTGCTGACATTTAAAATTAAATTCTTTTATTATCTGTTCCACAGATGCATAATGACTCACAGACAGTTCGATCATGGTTACGGCGATGGTTCCATCTTTGACTGGGTCATGAATTTCCACTTGCGAATCTGATTGTGGAAAAGACATCCATATGCGTGGGTACTGTATCTCTATAACAGCAACCTCATACGGCTGATCCAAAACGATAGGTTTTGCTAGCTTTGTTCTAAAATTAGATATCTTATTACCCGGGTAAACATGCGCCGAAGCATTCGAGAAGAGGCTTACATAGAAGCCTGCATTGTTGTTGTTCTTTTTATTCATGCTTTCTCCGTCTATGCTCAGTGTTGAATGAATGTGTGTAGAGCTGCGTCATCTGAGTTAATTACGCCTCAACGATGTCTTTCTCTGGAATCCACGAATTAAAGCTGTCGGGCCATCCTAGCCATTTCACTAGCACATGCTTTTTCCGACCCACTTTTTTTCTAGCCAATATGTTTTCAATTTTAAATGTTTTGTTTTCATCAACAACCACACGTTGTATCTCAGGCTCATAAAATGACCCTTTCAATACCTCTCCTGCTAGATCCGCTAGTCTGTACACTGGGGGCTGTCTCCCTATACGTTCCTTGACTGTGAAAATCTCATCGGTGTAGGTCTGCTCGTATCCTTTTCGAAACTTTCCTCTCAGTTTTGATATTCGTACAGTGTCGCCAATATTAAATTTAAAGCACAGTTCCCTCTGAGGCCTCGTTTTGTACAGCGCGTTAAACACCGACTTCTCATTATCCTTATTCACCTCTGCCGGAGCCATTTGGATAGATCTGTGATAAGCATTGTTATATGCTTGTGTGAGATCTGGTATGACATCTACATATCTCCGGGAGTTGGCTGATGTTAAGTACTTCCACATTCTACCCTTGAAGCTACGATTGAATCTCTCGACAATACTGCATTTAACCTCGCTAGCTGTTGAGAAATGCTTGATATTATATCGCTCCATTAGCTGTTTAAAGGTTGTATTATAAAACTCTTTGCCTTCATCTGTTTGTAGTTTCACAGGGATCCTACCCTCACTAAGTATATCCTCAAAAGCAGCTGATACAACATTCGCTGTCTTGTTTGTTAGGCATCTAACCCATGCGTATTTTGAGAATACATCTATACATGTTAGCAGATATCTCACATTATCATTATCTGCCACATATTCACACATGTCAACCAGATCGGCTTGAAACTGTTTGTCGACCCCTGTCACCAATACTCTATTTCTGGGGAAATGGATCCTCACAGGTTTATGGAGTGTGTAAGTGTCGTCTTGTTCTAAATAATGTTTGACCTGAGATATTGGAGGTGTTACACCTGATGCCTCCCCTGCCGCTATACGTAGCTTATTTAAACTGGCCAACCCCGCAGGATGGGCTGGATCATGATATATTTTATGCAATGTGCTTTCCATGACTGTGCAAACCACAAATGACTAAGAAGTTGGTGTTAACACGTCTTTTTATTTAATTTTCACACAGACACAATCACAGACAATGGATACTTGAACAGCACACATTAAACCAGGTGTCTCCCACCCCAGTAGTTTCCAATCATGCGGAGCATGGCTGGTTTAACACGTCGGGCGCAAGTACTTGCTTCTAGCAGGTCCACAATGTTGTCATTAATGGCGCATACTATATTTCGCTCTGATCTCAGTTCACACATGAGGTGTTCTGCAACTCTGCGGATTTGTGTTCCAGTCCCATCTGTGGTGTTTGAGCGTACAAACAGCTGGATGGCTGGGATGAATCGGTCAGTCTTGAGCCTTATCATCACATCGTCATAGTAGGTGTCGAAGAAATACTCAGACAATTCCTGCAAGCAGCTGTGTTGCACCTGACTGGGGTGGCCTGTTTGGCATCCGTAACATGTCTCTTGTAGAAACTCATTCAGCGCCAACATCAACAGGTGGAGAGTTGCGAGTTTGATGTCGATTACAGTTTCCTCCCACAGGTCTGATATGAGGGGGTCCTGTGAGCATGATGGTGAGGGTGGTGGAGTCTGGGGGGTCGGGATTAGCAGCCCTATTGATGGTGACTCTGACAGGTCCCACGACGGCGAGTCATTCTCTGTAAAATGAAAACCACAAGCTCTTAATTTGTCACATAGATACACACACAACCCCACACACACACCCCTCACATTAAACCTACCAGTTTATTGTTTAGTTGTCGGAAGGTCTTATGATTTTAGGTTTGCACAGGGTAGCAGGCAAACCAGTCTTCGGACAACTCGCCAGATCGTCAAAAACAAGGCGTTTTCTAATACTCTCGTACGCAGTGTTGAGTCTGTCCCTCTTGATCGCGTCGTCAATCTGGCTAAACAGACGCGACAAACCTCTCCAGTCGCACCACTGTATAAAAAACAAGTCCTTAAACCATCTTGTGCGCTCTTCAAGGTTTAGAGGGTAAGGATTTAACCTCCAGTTTTCAAGCCCTCTGGAAGCAATAAGACTATCCCTGTCATCACATGCACTGAGAAAAATAAAGTCTTCAGGGTTGCGATTGAAACGATCAGCCTCAACCCTGTAAAGCTCAGGGCCTGATGCACTGTTCCACTGGGAAACATACAACACCTCTGGGAAGCCCACATTGTCCAGGTCCGCACACACTACGGTCCGGAAGAGCTTCCAGTTTTTGGTAGAGATGCTTTGGGGTTCCCCCCAAAACAATCCCTCGCCACAATCTACACTAAGCACAACTGTCCCTTCGGTATATTTAATGGTATACACATACCCTTCAGCGCCGCGATATTCTAACTTAAATACAGTCCCATCTACGGCATTTTCACAGCGTTGCTTTTTACGTTGAGGACCCCGGCTGCATACTCCTGTAGACATACCTAGAGCGGCTGTGGCATGGGCGATGTCCTGGCTGGGTGTCATGGTTGATACAGATGGTATTCTGTGCTCCTTAGGTCGGTGAGTCGTTGGGGGTCCTTAGCGCGATGTGTCTGTGCGGTGATGGTCTTAGAATGTGAAAGGATCACTTTTATACCTATATAACCTAAGCCATCCCACTAGGAGGAGTCGATACCGCCCAGAGGGTGTGTTTTCACACCTGAACGCGCATGCGCCGAGCACATCTGAACGCGCATGCGCACACGCACGAATCCGACCAAACGGGGTGGGAGGTGTGGGGTGGGGGTGGGGGGGGCAAAAAAAGTGCAGGTATATTACTACTTTTGGCATCCATAGCAACCATAACAAGCAATATTGATTGATGGAAAAGAGATTTTGAGACAGTGGTAAGTAAAAAAGCAGAGTGAACCTATCTATAGGCTCGCCTGTAGGCTTGTAAGCAAGCCTAGCAGGTGAATTTCAGAAACAGGGACACTGGAATATTTTTTTGTTTGTCCCCTACATTGGTCCGCATGGGATTCGAACCGCTGCCCTCTGTCTTCAATCTCCGCCACGGGCCCTGTCACGATCCCATGTGCCATCCCACCCATAAGCAAAACTGCAACTAACTTTACATCTTCTGAACGTTCAGGCACAGGCCATTTGAAAGCAGTGTGCCTGTCCCACAGTCCCCTGGGCTCCACCGGCTTTGAGCTGGTGTTAAAGACTCTGCCCCTCCACTGCCTCACATACGTGGACCTGTCAGCTGTCTGCAGAGGGCCTGCTGATTACCCGGCACTGGAACACCTCGCCAAAGTCCTGTCACAGGTGTGCACGCAAAAATCATGCAATGTCATTTATTGTCGAAAGATATAACTGTGCAATCAGGTTAAGACTTTTGTGTTTTTGCAGGACGAGTGCTCTCTGACCCACCTCAGCCTGGCTGCAAATGGGCTGACAGACAGCAGCGTAGCTACCTTGGCGAGGTTTGTGTGTGAGGGCGTCATTTCTACGGCTCAGTTATTACTCATGTTATTAGGGCTTTGCCTTTGTTTAAATTGTCACCCTTTACTGGCCTGTTGGACTTTTTATTATTATTTCACAGGTGCCTCTCGTCGTGTCCCACACTGGTGAGTCTGAATCTGTCAGGAAATCCGTCTGTTACATCAGCGGGACTTCACAACATCCTGGCGTCTGTCAGAGAGGCCCGTCGACCACTGACACTTCTAAACCTCGAAGGTATGCATATGTGTGAACTTGGAGATACTCCATGGACATGGAGTTTCACACTAATTCACAATTTGGATTTCTTTGATGTTTTTATCACCTGTGCAAAGTTGTACTTGGCAACAGTTTGTTTCTTGCTATCAGTCTGTTTCCTTTTGACACATTTCTAAGTTTGAACATTTAGTATGTATGCACAGAGGTGTTACATGGTGAGTACACACACAGACATTACAATATAGAAGTGTGGTTTAAAGATTGGAAAAAAAAAAAGATTAGTTGTGAATTAATTTTCCATTTTATGGAGCAGAAAACATTACTGGATGCTAGCTAATAGGCTACATTTGGATGTCAAATATTTATAGGGGGGGGGGGGGGGGGGGGATGGAAATTATGGATATGAAATAAAATGTTTCTTTGTTGCTTAACCTGCAGGTTGTCAGGTCTCTGGCCCCTGGGAGAGTCAAGACCTGGACAGTTTGTCAGAGCTGGTCCAGGATATCCGTCTTTGCTCTCAGGCCCTCAACAAGCTGGACCGACAGACCTTGAAGCAGCGATGGGACAGGACTCAGTCACACGGACACTTTCTCGACCAAAACTCCAAGTGCCTCCTCTCTGCCACCTCCACTTGAGGGTGGCAGGTGTGTTCATAATAAATAATTAATAATGAATTATTAATTTCATAATAATTCATAATAAAAGTGGTCATTTTTATAAACATTTTGTTTAATGAGGCTACACCAAAAAGAAACTAGATGAAAACAAAATAAAGTGACATGGTGTCCACCAACAGTCTGATAGCTTGTGTTTTATGCATTTTTGTCTGCCTTATTTATACATGTAAAGCTCTGTATCTGTATAAAGAGTTTGTGTTAGTGTGTGAGAGGTTTTGTGTCACAATGGTCCTGTTTTGTAGGATTTGATTAAAAAAAACAAACACAATTAAAGTAACCGACGATGCTATACGTTGACATTGTTCTTTCACTGTAAGACTCAGCAGGCTATGGTGAATAATCACAGCGATTTTCAGGTCTCTGAAGAAATCTATCTAGAATCTATGACAGTGTAAAAACACCCTGCATTTTTAAATGTGCGGCGACATTTGAATGAGGCGCATAGCAGCAGAGGGAGCCAACGCACCACAAATGGTACACAGCCACAGATGCGCTTTGTGCAATGTATTTGTGACATGCAGGAGTGTCAATGTGGATAAGTTGAAAATCAAAAGCTAAAGAGCTCATTCTTGCACTGTTTTGATCAGAACACATGTGGGAATTTTCAAGTGTTGAGAATTTGTAATTATAAAGTGAATTGGGGAAAGATATTAGATACTGCCACTGGCTAGATTTCAACCCGGGTCTCTCGCTCCCAAAGCGCGTTCTCCATAATATATTTCAAGCGTTTACCACAACTGAGAGGTGAAAACTGCTGTTTCTTCGTGTTACAAAATGTTCTGTAACTCCAAAAGTACACGGGCTGTCGACATCATTCTTTCACTGTAACAATCAGCAGGCTTTAATAAAAACTTTTTTAAAAAAATCAAGGCGGTTTTCAGGTCTCTAAAGAAAAATACATCTAGAAGATATGACGAGTTGAAAACGCCTCGGTTACAGAATTTCAGCTGTCATTTTCACTCAAGTCTCCATATACTTTGAATGTGGACATTTTTTAACTGTGTTGCTTCGAGGCCATATGCAAGAAAACGGCGACTCCTACAATAATGACAGTGTCATTTTGTGAAAGGCAAGAAAAATACCTGCGTTTTGATGTATAATTTGTGTTAATGAAGGCAAAATTGAGCGTGTGTTCGGACATGAAGAAAAGATTGAGAAAGCGACAATGGGTGGCGTGTTTGGCATCCATAGCAACCATAACAAGCAATATTGATTGATGGAAAAGAGATTTTGAGACAGTGGTAAGTAAAAAAGCAGAGTGAACCTATCTATAGGCTCGCCTGTAGGCTTGTAAGCAAGCCTAGCAGGTGAATTTCAGAAACAGGGACACTGGAATATTTTTTTGTTTGTCCCCTACATTGGTCCGCATGGGATTCGAACCGCTGCCCTCTGTCTTCAATCTCCGCCACGGGCCCTGTCACGATCCCATGTGCCACTTGGGCGGCCCTGTAACACAGGGCAAAAGGGGTATATTTAAAGTGCACACCCGTGCACAGCCGCACCCCCATTTTCGCCTCTTTTCATTAGCTGGACACCAGGCCTTATCTAGTCAGCCGTGCCAACCACATCCCTGGCAATGTGTACCTACTTCAAGCCGCATACAAGTGTAACGCTCACAATTTTCTGCTGTCACTCTAACCGTCTCCATAGACTTTGAATGTGGACATTTTTTTTTAACTGTGTTGCTTCGAGGCCATATGCAAGAAAACGGCAACTCCTACAATAATGACAGTGTCATTTTGTGAAAGGCAAGAAAAATACCTGCGTTTTGATGTATAATTTGTGTTAATGAAGGCAAAATTGAGCGTTTGTTCGGACATGAAGAAAAGATTGAGAAAGCCACAATGGGTGGCGTGTTTGGCATCCATAGCAACCATAACAAGCAATATTGATTGATGGAAAAGAGATTTTGAGACAGTGGTAAAAAAGCAGAGTGAACCTATCTATAGGCTCGCCTGTAGGCTTGTAAGCAAGCCTAGCAGGTGAATTTCAGAAACAGGGACACTGGAATATTTTTTTGTTTGTCCCCTACATTGGTCCGCATGGGATTCGAACCGCTGCCCTCTGTCTTCAATCTCCGCCACGGGCCCTGTCACGATCCCATGTGCCACTTGGGCGGCCCTGTAACACAGGGCAAAAGGGGTATATTTAAAGTGCACACCCGTTGCACAATGGGTGGCGTGTTTGGCGTCCATAGCAACCATAACAACCAATATTGATTGATTTTCTGCTGTCACTCTAACCCAGCAACTTAAGTGTTCCTGATGTCACACCTATGCGTCACTGCCCTCTGTGGAGAATGGGACAAATGTGCTTGCACATCAACCTATGGACTCAGACGGACTGTAAATCATCATCTTCCTCACTCAAGGTAACCTTATGGCTTGTAGGAACACTGCACATGTATGATAAGACTGTAGCCCTTCAACCGGCCCTTGAAAGGTTGCTGAAGACAGTGAACACCGTGGAATTCCCAGTATCACTGTGGTCCTGGGTTTTTTCACCTTCCTGCTAAGTGTTTCTGCCACCTCCTCTCAACCACTGAATACAAGCAGTGTTGCCAACTCCTCAGTTAGCAAAATCGCTATGCTAGTCAGTGTGGCTGCTCTACCAGGTGTAACAATGAAGTTTAACACCCAGGCATCCATGAAAAAAGAATTTCTGAAATGTAACAGAGTTAGAAGTTAGCAGAGAGTTAGCTCGCTAGTTTCCATCTAAATATAATATACCAGGTTCTGACTGAGGGATTTCTAAAACAAATTAAAAGGCACAGCTCTGCTATCACTTCCGACATACATGAAGACAGGAAAGTAAGCAGCAGTGATGTTTGTAGGGTTACTGAAGTTTGGCTAGCTGGTATATAGTGATGTGCTATGTGACTCGCGAAACAGCTATGTTAGCATAACATTAACACAGTGATGAACGGGAACTTTTTTTCCACTGGATAAGAGTTAAGGTGAGGGTTCCCGATGGTTAGGGACAAATGCAGTGGCATGGCAGGATGCTGTAAACGGACCAAACAACTGAGATAATCCATCCACATACGAGGTTAGTCATTAATGTGCTGCTGCATTGCCTGGGCTGTAGTTACATGGTAAGGTTTTAAAAACTGAGCTTTAAAATGAATGAAATCAATATCCTTATTTTCCTTATTATATTGTTTTATGTACTTTAATAATGAAGGCTTATAGAGCAAGGCCACTTTTGACTCACAAAGTGCTCACCCAGACTAAAAAACAGGAGGTTTTAGTGCATATTAATAGATAGACACAGAAAGGAGGAACTTTCCATATAAGCAATGTTTGAAAGTGTGTGTGACGTCTGAAGTACAGAAATAATACCATATAAGACACATGTTGAGCTAAAAATGTTAGAGCTCTTGCAACTGGCGTTTGAGCTGTGCAGGGGTCTCTCTCTTCCGGAAGATGATTGAATAAAAAGAAATATAAATGTTTTAACACACTATGAGTCGGTTTTCTGTGTTCTATCATGGGGACAAAAGAATCGGGGTTTAATAATGTGCATTTTTGTATTCTGTTATGAAGTACCGTCTCTTTCTACCTGTAGATGAGAACAAGCGTGTCTCCCGGCTATGTGAGGTTCAGGACTGGGGTTCCTCCGTGTCAGTGTGCGGACTCGGTTTGGCCGCCTCTTCCCTCGGCCCGCTCCTCCGTGCCCTAAAACTTCAGGCCAGCCTCACCGAGCTGCGAATTTCTGAAAACAGTATGTCTGACAATCTTCTCCCTGAGCTGATTGCCACAACGCTCACCATGCCTCGTCTGCAGCTGCTGGACATTTCTGCCAACTGCATTACAGGGGACGGCCTGGAGAAGGCTGTAAATGCTTTAAAGGGACAGAGTGCACCTGCATTCCCGGTAAGGGCCTCAGCTAGCCAATACTGGCAGCTCCAGGTTTACCATCTAACCTGTATTTAACTACCTCTGGTCTTAATAACTACCTTAGATCTTAATAACAAGCTAACCTGATTCGTATCAATGATATCTGTCAGAGAGAATTGGCTCTCGTGATCATTTGCTTTTTCTGCTCGTTTCCACTCAAAGTGCCTGGAGGAGCTGGACCTCAGTATGAACCCACTGGGGGACGGCGTGTCTGAGTCTCTGTCCTGTCTGCTGTCCTGCTGCCCTGTGCTAGCCAAGCTGTCTCTGCAGGCCTGTGGCCTCACTGCTCGTTTCCTTCAGCAGCATCGACTGCTGCTAGCCAGCGTGCTCACAGGTGACTCTCTAACAAGCAGCTGACTGAAGCCTTAAGCTTCACTGAACTCCCACCCATAAGCAAAACTGCAACTAACTTTACATCTTCTGAACGTTCAGGCACAGGCCATTTGAAAGCAGTGTGCCTGTCCCACAGTCCCCTGGGCTCCACCGGCTTTGAGCTGGTGTTAAAGACTCTGCCCCTCCACTGCCTCACACACGTGGACCTGTCAGCTGTCTGCAGAGGGCCTGCTGATTACCCGGCACTGGAACACCTCGCCAAAGTCCTGTCACAGGTGTGCACGCAAAAATCATGCAATGTCATTTATTGTCGAAAGATATAACTGTGCAATCAGGTTAAGACTTTTGTGTTTTTGCAGGACGAGTGCTCTCTGACCCACCTCAGCCTGGCTGCAAATGGGCTGACAGACAGCAGCGTAGCTACCTTGGCGAGGTTTGTGTGTGAGGGCGTCATTTCTACGGCTCAGTTATTACTCATGTTATTAGGGCTTTGCCTTTGTTTAAATTGTCACCCTTTACTGGCCTGTTGGACTTTTTATTATTATTTCACAGGTGCCTCTCGTCGTGTCCCACACTGGTGAGTCTGAATCTGTCAGGAAATCCGTCTGTTACATCAGCGGGACTTCACAACATCCTGGCGTCTGTCAGAGAGGCCCGTCGACCACTGACACTTCTAAACCTCGAAGGTATGCATATGTGTGAACTTGGAGATACTCCATGGACATGGAGTTTCACACTAATTCACAATTTGGATTTCTTTGATGTTTTTATCACCTGTGCAAAGTTGTACTTGGCAACAGTTTGTTTCTTGCTATCAGTCTGTTTCCTTTTGACACATTTCTAAGTTTGAACATTTAGTATGTATGCACAGAGGTGTTACATGGTGAGTACACACACAGACATTACAATATAGAAGTGTGGTTTAAAGATTGGAAAAAAAAAAAAGATTAGTTGTGAATTAATTTTCCATTTTATGGAGCAGAAAACATTACTGGATGCTAGCTAATAGGCTACATTTGGATGTCAAATATTTATAGGGGGGGGGGGGGGGGTGGGATGGAAATTATGGATATGAAATAAAATGTTTCTTTGTTGCTTAACCTGCAGGTTGTCAGGTCTCTGGCCCCTGGGAGAGTCAAGACCTGGACAGTTTGTCAGAGCTGGTCCAGGATATCCGTCTTTGCTCTCAGGCCCTCAACAAGCTGGACCGACAGACCTTGAAGCAGCGATGGGACAGGACTCAGTCACACGGACACTTTCTCGACCGAAACTCCAAGTGCCTCCTCTCTGCCACCTCCACTTGAGGGTGGCAGGTGTGTTCATAATAAATAATTAATAATGAATTATTAATTTCATAATAATTCATAATAAAAGTGGTCATTTTTATAAACATTTTGTTTAATGAGGCTACACCAAAAAGAAACTAGATGAAAACAAAATAAAGTGACATGGTGTCCACCAACAGTCTGATAGCTTGTGTTTTATGCATTTTTGTCTGCCTTATTTATACATGTAAAGCTCTGTATCTGTATAAAGAGTTTGTGTTAGTGTGTGAGAGGTTTTGTGTCACAATGGTCCTGTTTTGTAGGATTTGATTAAAAAAAACAAACACAATTAAAGTAACCGACGATGCTATACGTTGACATTGTTCTTTCACTGTAAGACTCAGCAGGCTATGGTGAATAATCACAGCGATTTTCAGGTCTCTGAAGAAATCTATCTAGAATCTATGACAGTGTAAAAACACCCTGCATTTTTAAATGTGCGGCGACATTTGAATGAGGCGCATAGCAGCAGAGGGAGCCAACGCACCACAAATGGTACACAGCCACAGATGCGCTTTGTGCAATGTATTTGTGACATGCAGGAGTGTCAATGTGGATAAGTTGAAAATCAAAAGCTAAAGAGCTCATTCTTGCACTGTTTTGATCAGAACACATGTGGGAATTTTCAAGTGTTGAGAATTTGTAATTATAAAGTGAATTGGGGAAAGATATTAGATACTGCCACTGGCTAGATTTCAACCCGGGTCTCTCGCTCCCAAAGCGCGTTCTCCATAATATATTTCAAGCGTTTACCACAACTGAGAGGTGAAAACTGCTGTTTCTTCGTGTTACAAAATGTTCTGTAACTCCAAAAGTACACGGGCTGTCGACATCATTCTTTCACTGTAACAATCAGCAGGCTTTAATAAAAACTTTTTAAAAAAATCAAGGCGGTTTTCAGGTCTCTAAAGAAAAATACATCTAGAAGATATGACGAGTTGAAAACGCCTCGGTTACAGAATTTCAGCTGTCATTTTCACTCAAGTCTCCATATACTTTGAATGTGGACATTTTTTAACTGTGTTGCTTCGAGGCCATATGCAAGAAAACGGCGACTCCTACAATAATGACAGTGTCATTTTGTGAAAGGCAAGAAAAATAGCTACGTTTTGATGTATAATTTGTGTTAATGAAGGCAAAATAGAGCGTTTGTTGGGACATGAAGAAAAGATTGAGAAAGCGACAATGGGTGGCGTGTTTGGCATCCATAGCAACCATAACAAGCAATATTGATTGATGGAAAAGAGATTTTGAGACAGTGGTAAGTAAAAAAGCAGAGTGAACCTATCTATAGGCTCGCCTGTAGGCTTGTAAGCAAGCCTAGCAGGTGAATTTCAGAAACAGGGACACTGGAATATTTTTTTGTTTGTCCCCTACATTGGTCCGCATGGGATTCGAACCGCTGCCCTCTGTCTTCAATCTCCGCCACGGGCCCTGTCACGATCCCATGTGCCACTTGGGCGGCCCTGTAACACAGGGCAAAAGGGGTATATTTAAAGTGCACACCCGTGCACAGCCGCACCCCCATTTTCGCCTCTTTTCATTAGCTGGACACCAGGCCTTATCTAGTCAGCCGTGCCAACCACATCCCTGGCAATGTGTACCTACTTCAAGCCGCATACAAGTGTAACGCTCACAATTTTCTGCTGTCACTCTAACCGTCTCCATAGACTTTGAATGTGGACATTTTTTTTTAACTGTGTTGCTTCGAGGCCATATGCAAGAAAACGGCAACTCCTACAATAATGACAGTGTCATTTTGTGAAAGGCAAGAAAAATACCTGCGTTTTGATGTATAATTTGTGTTAATGAAGGCAAAATTGAGCGTTTGTTCGGACATGAAGAAAAGATTGAGAAAGCCACAATGGGTGGCGTGTTTGGCATCCATAGCAACCATAACAAGCAATATTGATTGATGGAAAAGAGATTTTGAGACAGTGGTAAAAAAGCAGAGTGAACCTATCTATAGGCTCGCCTGTAGGCTTGTAAGCAAGCCTAGCAGGTGAATTTCAGAAACAGGGACACTGGAATATTTTTTTGTTTGTCCCCTACATTGGTCCGCATGGGATTCGAACCGCTGCCCTCTGTCTTCAATCTCCGCCACGGGCCCTGTCACGATCCCATGTGCCACTTGGGCGGCCCTGTAACACAGGGCAAAAGGGGTATATTTAAAGTGCACACCCGTTGCACAATGGGTGGCGTGTTTGGCGTCCATAGCAACCATAACAACCAATATTGATTGATTTTCTGCTGTCACTCTAACCCAGCAACTTAAGTGTTCCTGATGTCACACCTATGCGTCACTGCCCTCTGTGGAGAATGGGACAAATGTGCTTGCACATCAACCTATGGACTCAGACGGACTGTAAATCATCATCTTCCTCACTCAAGGTAACCTTATGGCTTGTAGGAACACTGCACATGTATGATAAGACTGTAGCCCTTCAACCGGCCCTTGAAAGGTTGCTGAAGACAGTGAACACCGTGGAATTCCCAGTATCACTGTGGTCCTGGGTTTTTTCACCTTCCTGCTAAGTGTTTCTGCCACCTCCTCTCAACCACTGAATACAAGCAGTGTTGCCAACTCCTCAGTTAGCAAAATCGCTATGCTAGTCAGTGTGGCTGCTCTACCAGGTGTAACAATGAAGTTTAACACCCAGGCATCCATGAAAAAAGAATTTCTGAAATGTAACAGAGTTAGAAGTTAGCAGAGAGTTAGCTCGCTAGTTTCCATCTAAATATAATATACCAGGTTCTGACTGAGGGATTTCTAAAACAAATTAAAAGGCACAGCTCTGCTATCACTTCCGACATACATGAAGACAGGAAAGTAAGCAGCAGTGATGTTTGTAGGGTTACTGAAGTTTGGCTAGCTGGTATATAGTGATGTGCTATGTGACTAGCGAAACAGCTATGTTAGCATAACATTAACACAGTGATGAACGGGAACTTTTTTTCCACTGGATAAGAGTTAAGGTGAGGGTTCCCGATGGTTAGGGACAAATGCAGTGGCATGGCAGGATGCTGTAAACGGACCAAACAACTGAGATAATCCATCCACATACGAGGTTAGTCATTAATGTGCTGCTGCATTGCCTGGGCTGTAGTTACATGGTAAGGTTTTAAAAACTGAGCTTTAAAATGAATGAAATCAATATCCTTATTTTCCTTATTATATTGTTTTATGTACTTTAATAATGAAGGCTTATAGAGCAAGGCCACTTTTGACTCACAAAGTGCTCACCCAGACTAAAAAACAGGAGGTTTTAGTGCATATTAATAGATAGACACAGAAAGGAGGAACTTTCCATATAAGCAATGTTTGAAAGTGTGTGTGACGTCTGAAGTACAGAAACAATACCATATAAGACACATGTTGAGCTAAAAATGTTAGAGCTCTTGCAACTGGCGTTTGAGCTGTGCAGGGGTCTCTCTCTTCCGGAAGATGATTGAATAAAAAGAAATATAAATGTTTTAACACACTATGAGTCGGTTTTCTGTGTTCTATCATGGGGACAAAAGAATCGGGGTTTAATAATGTGCATTTTTGTATTCTGTTATGAAGTACCGTCTCTTTCTACCTGTAGATGAGAACAAGCGTGTCTCCCGGCTATGTGAGGTTCAGGACTGGGGTTCCTCCGTGTCAGTGTGCGGACTCGGTTTGGCCGCCTTTTCCCTCGGCCCGCTCCTCCGTGCCCTAAAACTTCAGGCCAGCCTCACCGAGCTGCGAATTTCTGAAAACAGTATGTCTGACAATCTTCTCCCTGAGCTGATTGCCACAACGCTCACCATGCCTCGTCTGCAGCTGCTGGACATTTCTGCCAACTGCATTACAGGGGACGGCCTGGAGAAGGCTGTAAATGCTTTAAAGGGACAGAGTGCACCTGCATTCCCGGTAAGGGCCTCAGCTAGCCAATACTGGCAGCTCCAGGTTTACCATCTAACCTGTATTTAACTACCTCTGGTCTTAATAACTACCTTAGATCTTAATAACAAGCTAACCTGATTCGTATCAATGATATCTGTCAGAGAGAATTGGCTCTCGTGATCATTTGCTTTTTCTGCTCGTTTCCACTCAAAGTGCCTGGAGGAGCTGGACCTCAGTATGAACCCACTGGGGGACGGCGTGTCTGAGTCTCTGTCCTGTCTGCTGTCCTGCTGCCCTGTGCTAGCCAAGCTGTCTCTGCAGGCCTGTGGCCTCACTGCTCGTTTCCTTCAGCAGCATCGACTGCTGCTAGCCAGCGTGCTCACAGGTGACTCTCTAACAAGCAGCTGACTGAAGCCTTAAGCTTCACTGAACTCCCACCCATAAGCAAAACTGCAACTAACTTTACATCTTCTGAACGTTCAGGCACAGGCCATTTGAAAGCAGTGTGCCTGTCCCACAGTCCCCTGGGCTCCACCGGCTTTGAGCTGGTGTTAAAGACTCTGCCCCTCCACTGCCTCACACACGTGGACCTGTCAGCTGTCTGCAGAGGGCCTGCTGATTACCCGGCACTGGAACACCTCGCCAAAGTCCTGTCACAGGTGTGCACGCAAAAATCATGCAATGTCATTTATTGTCGAAAGATATAACTGTGCAATCAGGTTAAGACTTTTGTGTTTTTGCAGGACGAGTGCTCTCTGACCCACCTCAGCCTGGCTGCAAATGGGCTGACAGACAGCAGCGTAGCTACCTTGGCGAGGTTTGTGTGTGAGGGCGTCATTTCTACGGCTCAGTTATTACTCATGTTATTAGGGCTTTGCCTTTGTTTAAATTGTCACCCTTTACTGGCCTGTTGGACTTTTTATTATTATTTCACAGGTGCCTCTCGTCGTGTCCCACACTGGTGAGTCTGAATCTGTCAGGAAATCCGTCTGTTACATCAGCGGGACTTCACAACATCCTGGCGTCTGTCAGAGAGGCCCGTCGACCACTGACACTTCTAAACCTCGAAGGTATGCATATGTGTGAACTTGGAGATACTCCATGGACATGGAGTTTCACACTAATTCACAATTTGGATTTCTTTGATGTTTTTATCACCTGTGCAAAGTTGTACTTGGCAACAGTTTGTTTCTTGCTATCAGTCTGTTTCCTTTTGACACATTTCTAAGTTTGAACATTTAGTATGTATGCACAGAGGTGTTACATGGTGAGTACACACAC
Source organism: Neolamprologus multifasciatus (assembly GCF_963576455.1). Taxonomy (NCBI): domain Eukaryota; kingdom Metazoa; phylum Chordata; class Actinopteri; order Cichliformes; family Cichlidae; genus Neolamprologus; species Neolamprologus multifasciatus. The sequence continues at coordinate 16,745,330 of NC_140457.1, read as the reverse complement.
AGACATTACAATATAGAAGTGTGGTTTAAAGATTGGAAAAAAAAAAAAGATTAGTTGTGAATTAATTTTCCATTTTATGGAGCAGAAAACATTACTGGATGCTAGCTAATAGGCTACATTTGGATGTCAAATATTTATAGGGGGGGGGGGGGGGGTGGGATGGAAATTATGGATATGAAATAAAATGTTTCTTTGTTGCTTAACCTGCAGGTTGTCAGGTCTCTGGCCCCTGGGAGAGTCAAGACCTGGACAGTTTGTCAGAGCTGGTCCAGGATATCCGTCTTTGCTCTCAGGCCCTCAACAAGCTGGACCGACAGACCTTGAAGCAGCGATGGGACAGGACTCAGTCACACGGACACTTTCTCGACCGAAACTCCAAGTGCCTCCTCTCTGCCACCTCCACTTGAGGGTGGCAGGTGTGTTCATAATAAATAATTAATAATGAATTATTAATTTCATAATAATTCATAATAAAAGTGGTCATTTTTATAAACATTTTGTTTAATGAGGCTACACCAAAAAGAAACTAGATGAAAACAAAATAAAGTGACATGGTGTCCACCAACAGTCTGATAGCTTGTGTTTTATGCATTTTTGTCTGCCTTATTTATACATGTAAAGCTCTGTATCTGTATAAAGAGTTTGTGTTAGTGTGTGAGAGGTTTTGTGTCACAATGGTCCTGTTTTGTAGGATTTGATTAAAAAAAACAAACACAATTAAAGTAACCGACGATGCTATACGTTGACATTGTTCTTTCACTGTAAGACTCAGCAGGCTATGGTGAATAATCACAGCGATTTTCAGGTCTCTGAAGAAATCTATCTAGAATCTATGACAGTGTAAAAACACCCTGCATTTTTAAATGTGCGGCGACATTTGAATGAGGCGCATAGCAGCAGAGGGAGCCAACGCACCACAAATGGTACACAGCCACAGATGCGCTTTGTGCAATGTATTTGTGACATGCAGGAGTGTCAATGTGGATAAGTTGAAAATCAAAAGCTAAAGAGCTCATTCTTGCACTGTTTTGATCAGAACACATGTGGGAATTTTCAAGTGTTGAGAATTTGTAATTATAAAGTGAATTGGGGAAAGATATTAGATACTGCCACTGGCTAGATTTCAACCCGGGTCTCTCGCTCCCAAAGCGCGTTCTCCATAATATATTTCAAGCGTTTACCACAAGTGAGAGGTGAAAACTGCTGTTTCTTCGTGTTACAAAATGTTCTGTAACTCCAAAAGTACACGGGCTGTCGACATCATTCTTTCACTGTAACAATCAGCAGGCTTTAATAAAAACTTTTTTAAAAAAATCAAGGCGGTTTTCAGGTCTCTAAAGAAAAATACATCTAGAAGATATGACGAGTTGAAAACGCCTCGGTTACAGAATTTCAGCTGTCATTTTCACTCAAGTCTCCATATACTTTGAATGTGGACATTTTTTAACTGTGTTGCTTCGAGGCCATATGCAAGAAAACGGCGACTCCTACAATAATGACAGTGTCATTTTGTGAAAGGCAAGAAAAATAGCTACGTTTTGATGTATAATTTGTGTTAAGTGAAGGCAAAATAGAGCGTTTGTTGGGACATGAAGAAAAGATTGAGAAAGCGACAATGGGTGGCGTGTTTGGCATCCATAGCAACCATAACAAGCAATATTGATTGATGGAAAAGAGATTTTGAGACAGTGGTAAGTAAAAAAGCAGAGTGAACCTATCTATAGGCTCGCCTGTAGGCTTGTAAGCAAGCCTAGCAGGTGAATTTCAGAAACAGGGACACTGGAATATTTTTTTGTTTGTCCCCTACATTGGTCCGCATGGGATTCGAACCGCTGCCCTCTGTCTTCAATCTCCGCCACGGGCCCTGTCACGATCCCATGTGCCACTTGGGCGGCCCTGTAACACAGGGCAAAAGGGGTATATTTAAAGTGCACACCCGTGCACAGCCGCACCCCCATTTTCGCCTCTTTTCATTAGCTCTTCACCAGGCCTTATCTAGTCAGCCGTGCCAACCACATCCCTGGCAATGTGTACCTACTTCAAGCCGCATACAAGTGTAACGCTCACAATTTTCTGCTGTCACTCTAACCGTCTCCATAGACTTTGAATGTGGACATTTTTTTTTAACTGTGTTGCTTCGAGGCCATATGCAAGAAAACGGCAACTCCTACAATAATGACAGTGTCATTTTGTGAAAGGCAAGAAAAATACCTGCGTTTTGATGTATAATTTGTGTTAATGAAGGCAAAATTGAGCGTTTGTTCGGACATGAAGAAAAGATTGAGAAAGCCACAATGGGTGGCGTGTTTGGCATCCATAGCAACCATAACAAGCAATATTGATTGATGGAAAAGAGATTTTGAGACAGTGGTAAAAAAGCAGAGTGAACCTATCTATAGGCTCGCAAGCAAGCCTAGCAGGTGAATTTCAGAAACAGGGACACTGGAATATTTTTTTGTTTGTCCCCTACATTGGTCCGCATGGGATTCGAACCGCTGCCCTCTGTCTTCAATCTCCGCCACGGGCCCTGTCACGATCCCATGTGCCACTTGGGCGGCCCTGTAACACAGGGCAAAAGGGGTATATTTAAAGTGCACACCCGTTGCACAATGGGTGGCGTGTTTGGCGTCCATAGCAACCATAACAACCAATATTGATTGATTTTCTGCTGTCACTCTAACGCAGCAACTTAAGTGTTCCTGATGTCACACCTATGCGTCACTGCCCTCTGTGGAGAATGGGACAAATGTGCTTGCACATCAACCTATGGACTCAGACGGACTGTAAATCATCATCTTCCTCACTCAAGGTAACCTTATGGCTTGTAGGAACACTGCACATGTATGATAAGACTGTAGCCCTTCAACCGGCCCTTGAAAGGTTGCTGAAGACAGTGAACACCGTGGAATTCCCAGTATCACTGTGGTCCTGGGTTTTTTCACCTTCCTGCTAAGTGTTTCTGCCACCTCCTCTCAACCACTGAATACAAGCAGTGTTGCCAACTCCTCAGTTAGCAAAATCGCTATGCTAGTCAGTGTGGCTGCTCTACCAGGTGTAACAATGAAGTTTAACACCCAGGCATCCATGAAAAAAGAATTTCTGAAATGTAACAGAGTTAGAAGTTAGCAGAGAGTTAGCTCGCTAGTTTCCATCTAAATATAATATACCAGGTTCTGACTGAGGGATTTCTAAAACAAATTAAAAGGCACAGCTCTGCTATCACTTCCGACATACATGAAGACAGGAAAGTAAGCAGCAGTGATGTTTGTAGGGTTACTGAAGTTTGGCTAGCTGGTATATAGTGATGTGCTATGTGACTAGCGAAACAGCTATGTTAGCATAACATTAACACAGTGATGAACGGGAACTTTTTTTCCACTGGATAAGAGTTAAGGTGAGGGTTCCCGATGGTTAGGGACAAATGCAGTGGCATGGCAGGATGCTGTAAACGGACCAAACAACTGAGATAATCCATCCACATACGAGGTTAGTCATTAATGTGCTGCTGCATTGCCTGGGCTGTAGTTACATGGTAAGGTTTTAAAAACTGAGCTTTAAAATGAATGAAATCAATATCCTTATTTTCCTTATTATATTGTTTTATGTACTTTAATAATGAAGGCTTATAGAGCAAGGCCACTTTTGACTCACAAAGTGCTCACCCAGACTAAAAAACAGGAGGTTTTAGTGCATATTAATAGATAGACACAGAAAGGAGGAACTTTCCATATAAGCAATGTTTGAAAGTGTGTGTGACGTCTGAAGTACAGAAACAATACCATATAAGACACATGTTGAGCTAAAAATGTTAGAGCTCTTGCAACTGGCGTTTGAGCTGTGCAGGGGTCTCTCTCTTCCGGAAGATGATTGAATAAAAAGAAATATAAATGTTTTAACACACTATGAGTCGGTTTTCTGTGTTCTATCATGGGGACAAAAGAATCGGGGTTTAATAATGTGCATTTTTGTATTCTGTTATGAAGTACCGTCTCTTTCTACCTGTAGATGAGAACAAGCGTGTCTCCCGGCTATGTGAGGTTCAGGACTGGGGTTCCTCCGTGTCAGTGTGCGGACTCGGTTTGGCCGCCTTTTCCCTCGGCCCGCTCCTCCGTGCCCTAAAACTTCAGGCCAGCCTCACCGAGCTGCGAATTTCTGAAAACAGTATGTCTGACAATCTTCTCCCTGAGCTGATTGCCACAACGCTCACCATGCCTCGTCTGCAGCTGCTGGACATTTCTGCCAACTGCATTACAGGGGACGGCCTGGAGAAGGCTGTAAATGCTTTAAAGGGACAGAGTGCACCTGCATTCCCGGTAAGGGCCTCAGCTAGCCAATACTGGCAGCTCCAGGTTTACCATCTAACCTGTATTTAACTACCTCTGGTCTTAATAACTACCTTAGATCTTAATAACAAGCTAACCTGATTCGTATCAATGATATCTGTCAGAGAGAATTGGCTCTCGTGATCATTTGCTTTTTCTGCTCGTTTCCACTCAAAGTGCCTGGAGGAGCTGGACCTCAGTATGAACCCACTGGGGGACGGCGTGTCTGAGTCTCTGTCCTGTCTGCTGTCCTGCTGCCCTGTGCTAGCCAAGCTGTCTCTGCAGGCCTGTGGCCTCACTGCTCGTTTCCTTCAGCAGCATCGACTGCTGCTAGCCAGCGTGCTCACAGGTGACTCTCTAACAAGCAGCTGACTGAAGCCTTAAGCTTCACTGAACTCCCACCCATAAGCAAAACTGCAACTAACTTTACATCTTCTGAACGTTCAGGCACAGGCCATTTGAAAGCAGTGTGCCTGTCCCACAGTCCCCTGGGCTCCACCGGCTTTGAGCTGGTGTTAAAGACTCTGCCCCTCCACTGCCTCACACACGTGGACCTGTCAGCTGTCTGCAGAGGGCCTGCTGATTACCCGGCACTGGAACACCTCGCCAAAGTCCTGTCACAGGTGTGCACGCAAAAATCATGCAATGTCATTTATTGTCGAAAGATATAACTGTGCAATCAGGTTAAGACTTTTGTGTTTTTGCAGGACGAGTGCTCTCTGACCCACCTCAGCCTGGCTGCAAATGGGCTGACAGACAGCAGCGTAGCTACCTTGGCGAGGTTTGTGTGTGAGGGCGTCATTTCTACGGCTCAGTTATTACTCATGTTATTAGGGCTTTGCCTTTGTTTAAATTGTCACCCTTTACTGGCCTGTTGGACTTTTTATTATTATTTCACAGGTGCCTCTCGTCGTGTCCCACACTGGTGAGTCTGAATCTGTCAGGAAATCCGTCTGTTACATCAGCGGGACTTCACAACATCCTGGCGTCTGTCAGAGAGGCCCGTCGACCACTGACACTTCTAAACCTCGAAGGTATGCATATGTGTGAACTTGGAGATACTCCATGGACATGGAGTTTCACACTAATTCACAATTTGGATTTCTTTGATGTTTTTATCACCTGTGCAAAGTTGTACTTGGCAACAGTTTGTTTCTTGCTATCAGTCTGTTTCCTTTTGACACATTTCTAAGTTTGAACATTTAGTATGTATGCACAGAGGTGTTACATGGTGAGTACACACACAGACATTACAATATAGAAGTGTGGTTTAAAGATTGGAAAAAAAAAAAAGATTAGTTGTGAATTAATTTTCCATTTTATGGAGCAGAAAACATTACTGGATGCTAGCTAATAGGCTACATTTGGATGTCAAATATTTATAGGGGGGGGTGGGGGGTGGGATGGAAATTATGGATATGAAATAAAATGTTTCTTTGTTGCTTAACCTGCAGGTTGTCAGGTCTCTGGCCCCTGGGAGAGTCAAGACCTGGACAGTTTGTCAGAGCTGGTCCAGGATATCCGTCTTTGCTCTCAGGCCCTCAACAAGCTGGACCTGACAGACCTTGAAGCAGCGATGGGACAGGACTCAGTCACACGGACACTTTCTCGACCGAAACTCCAAGTGCCTCCTCTCTGCCACCTCCACTTGAGGGTGGCAGGTGTGTTCATAATAAATAATTAATAATGAATTATTAATTTCATAATAATTCATAATAAAAGTGGTCATTTTTATAAACATTTTGTTTAATGAGGCTACACCAAAAAGAAACTAGATGAAAACAAAATAAAGTGACATGGTGTCCACCAACAGTCTGATAGCTTGTGTTTTATGCATTTTTGTCTGCCTTATTTATACATGTAAAGCTCTGTATCTGTATAAAGAGTTTGTGTTAGTGTGTGAGAGGTTTTGTGTCACAATGGTCCTGTTTTGTAGGATTTGATTAAAAAAAACAAACACAATTAAAGTAACCGACGATGCTATACGTTGACATTGTTCTTTCACTGTAAGACTCAGCAGGCTATGGTGAATAATCACAGCGATTTTCAGGTCTCTGAAGAAATCTATCTAGAATCTATGACAGTGTAAAAACACCCTGCATTTTTAAATGTGCGGCGACATTTGAATGAGGCGCATAGCAGCAGAGGGAGCCAACGCACCACAAATGGTACACAGCCACAGATGCGCTTTGTGCAATGTATTTGTGACATGCAGGAGTGTCAATGTGGATAAGTTGAAAATCAAAAGCTAAAGAGCTCATTCTTGCACTGTTTTGATCAGAACACATGTGGGAATTTTCAAGTGTTGAGAATTTGTAATTATAAAGTGAATTGGGGAAAGATATTAGATACTGCCACTGGCTAGATTTCAACCCGGGTCTCTCGCTCCCAAAGCGCGTTCTCCATAATATATTTCAAGCGTTTACCACAACTGAGAGGTGAAAACTGCTGTTTCTTCGTGTTACAAAATGTTCTGTAACTCCAAAAGTACACGGGCTGTCGACATCATTCTTTCACTGTAACAATCAGCAGGCTTTAATAAAAACTTTTTAAAAAAAATCAAGGCGGTTTTCAGGTCTCTAAAGAAAAATACATCTAGAAGATATGACGAGTTGAAAACGCCTCGGTTACAGAATTTCAGCTGTCATTTTCACTCAAGTCTCCATATACTTTGAATGTGGACATTTTTTAACTGTGTTGCTTCGAGGCCATATGCAAGAAAACGGCGACTCCTACAATAATGACAGTGTCATTTTGTGAAAGGCAAGAAAAATAGCTACGTTTTGATGTATAATTTGTGTTAATGAAGGCAAAATAGAGCGTTTGTTGGGACATGAAGAAAAGATTGAGAAAGCGACAATGGGTGGCGTGTTTGGCATCCATAGCAACCATAACAAGCAATATTGATTGATGGAAAAGAGATTTTGAGACAGTGGTAAGTAAAAAAGCAGAGTGAACCTATCTATAGGCTCGCCTGTAGGCTTGTAAGCAAGCCTAGCAGGTGAATTTCAGAAACAGGGACACTGGAATATTTTTTTGTTTGTCCCCTACATTGGTCCGCATGGGATTCGAACCGCTGCCCTCTGTCTTCAATCTCCGCCACGGGCCCTGTCACGATCCCATGTGCCACTTGGGCGGCCCTGTAACACAGGGCAAAAGGGGTATATTTAAAGTGCACACCCGTTGCACAATGGGTGGCGTGTTTGGCGTCCATAGCAACCATAACAACCAATATTGATTGATTTTCTGCTGTCACTCTAACGCAGCAACTTAAGTGTTCCTGATGTCACACCTATGCGTCACTGCCCTCTGTGGAGAATGGGACAAATGTGCTTGCACATCAACCTATGGACTCAGACGGACTGTAAATCATCATCTTCCTCACTCAAGGTAACCTTATGGCTTGTAGGAACACTGCACATGTATGATAAGACTGTAGCCCTTCAACCGGCCCTTGAAAGGTTGCTGAAGACAGTGAACACCGTGGAATTCCCAGTATCACTGTGGTCCTGGGTTTTTTCACCTTCCTGCTAAGTGTTTCTGCCACCTCCTCTCAACCACTGAATACAAGCAGTGTTGCCAACTCCTCAGTTAGCAAAATCGCTATGCTAGTCAGTGTGGCTGCTCTACCAGGTGTAACAATGAAGTTTAACACCCAGGCATCCATGAAAAAAGAATTTCTGAAATGTAACAGAGTTAGAAGTTAGCAGAGAGTTAGCTCGCTAGTTTCCATCTAAATATAATATACCAGGTTCTGACTGAGGGATTTCTAAAACAAATTAAAAGGCACAGCTCTGCTATCACTTCCGACATACATGAAGACAGGAAAGTAAGCAGCAGTGATGTTTGTAGGGTTACTGAAGTTTGGCTAGCTGGTATATAGTGATGTGCTATGTGACTCGCGAAACAGCTATGTTAGCATAACATTAACACAGTGATGAACGGGAACTTTTTTTCCACTGGATAAGAGTTAAGGTGAGGGTTCCCGATGGTTAGAGGACAAATGCAGTGGCATGGCAGGATGCTGTAAACGGACCAAACAACTGAGATAATCCATCCACATACGAGGTTAGTCATTAATGTGCTGCTGCATTGCCTGGGCTGTAGTTACATGGTAAGGTTTTAAAAACTGAGCTTTAAAATGAATGAAATCAATATCCTTATTTTCCTTATTATATTGTTTTATGTACTTTAATAATGAAGGCTTATAGAGCAAGGCCACTTTTGACTCACAAAGTGCTCACCCAGACTAAAAAACAGGAGGTTTTAGTGCATATTAATAGATAGACACAGAAAGGAGGAACTTTCCATATAAGCAATGTTTGAAAGTGTGTGTGACGTCTGAAGTACAGAAATAATACCATATAAGACACATGTTGAGCTAAAAATGTTAGAGCTCTTGCAACTGGCGTTTGAGCTGTGCAGGGGTCTCTCTCTTCCGGAAGATGATTGAATAAAAAGAAATATAAATGTTTTAACACACTATGAGTCGGTTTTCTGTGTTCTATCATGGGGACAAAAGAATCGGGGTTTAATAATGTGCATTTTTGTATTCTGTTATGAAGTACCGTCTCTTTCTACCTGTAGATGAGAACAAGCGTGTCTCCCGGCTATGTGAGGTTCAGGACTGGGGTTCCTCCGTGTCAGTGTGCGGACTCGGTTTGGCCGCCTTTTCCCTCGGCCCGCTCCTCCGTGCCCTAAAACTTCAGGCCAGCCTCACCGAGCTGCGAATTTCTGAAAACAGTATGTCTGACAATCTTCTCCCTGAGCTGATTGCCACAACGCTCACCATGCCTCGTCTGCAGCTGCTGGACATTTCTGCCAACTGCATTACAGGGGACGGCCTGGAGAAGGCTGTAAATGCTTTAAAGGGACAGAGTGCACCTGCATTCCCGGTAAGGGCCTCAGCTAGCCAATACTGGCAGCTCCAGGTTTACCATCTAACCTGTATTTAACTACCTCTGGTCTTAATAACTACCTTAGATCTTAATAACAAGCTAACCTGATTCGTATCAATGATATCTGTCAGAGAGAATTGGCTCTCGTGATCATTTGCTTTTTCTGCTCGTTTCCACTCAAAGTGCCTGGAGGAGCTGGACCTCAGTATGAACCCACTGGGGGACGGCGTGTCTGAGTCTCTGTCCTGTCTGCTGTCCTGCTGCCCTGTGCTAGCCAAGCTGTCTCTGCAGGCCTGTGGCCTCACTGCTCGTTTCCTTCAGCAGCATCGACTGCTGCTAGCCAGCGTGCTCACAGGTGACTCTCTAACAAGCAGCTGACTGAAGCCTTAAGCTTCACTGAACTCCCACCCATAAGCAAAACTGCAACTAACTTTACATCTTCTGAACGTTCAGGCACAGGCCATTTGAAAGCAGTGTGCCTGTCCCACAATCCCCTGGGCTCCACCGGCTTTGAGCTGGTGTTAAAGACTCTGCCCCTCCACTGCCTCACACACGTGGACCTGTCAGCTGTCTGCAGAGGGCCTGCTGATTACCCGGCACTGGAACACCTCGCCAAAGTCCTGTCACAGGTGTGCACGCAAAAATCATGCAATGTCATTTATTGTCGAAAGATATAACTGTGCAATCAGGTTAAGACTTTTGTGTTTTTGCAGGACGAGTGCTCTCTGACCCACCTCAGCCTGGCTGCAAATGGGCTGACAGACAGCAGCGTAGCTACCTTGGCGAGGTTTGTGTGTGAGGGCGTCATTTCTACGGCTCAGTTATTACTCATGTTATTAGGGCTTTGCCTTTGTTTAAATTGTCACCCTTTACTGGCCTGTTGGACTTTTTATTATTATTTCACAGGTGCCTCTCGTCGTGTCCCACACTGGTGAGTCTGAATCTGTCAGGAAATCCGTCTGTTACATCAGCGGGACTTCACAACATCCTGGCGTCTGTCAGAGAGGCCCGTCGACCACTGACACTTCTAAACCTCGAAGGTATGCATATGTGTGAACTTGGAGATACTCCATGGACATGGAGTTTCACACTAATTCACAATTTGGATTTCTTTGATGTTTTTATCACCTGTGCAAAGTTGTACTTGGCAACAGTTTGTTTCTTGCTATCAGTCTGTTTCCTTTTGACACATTTCTAAGTTTGAACATTTAGTATGTATGCACAGAGGTGTTACATGGTGAGTACACACACAGACATTACAATATAGAAGTGTGGTTTAAAGATTGGAAAAAAAAAAAAAAGATTAGTTGTGAATTAATTTTCCATTTTATGGAGCAGAAAACATTACTGGATGCTAGCTAATAGGCTACATTTGGATGTCAAATATTTATAAGGGGGGGGGGGGGGGGATGGAAATTATGGATATGAAATAAAATGTTTCTTTGTTGCTTAACCTGCAGGTTGTCAGGTCTCTGGCCCCTGGGAGAGTCAAGACCTGGACAGTTTGTCAGAGCTGGTCCAGGATATCCGTCTTTGCTCTCAGGCCCTCAACAAGCTGGACCGACAGACCTTGAAGCAGCGATGGGACAGGACTCAGTCACACGGACACTTTCTCGACCGAAACTCCAAGTGCCTCCTCTCTGCCACCTCCACTTGAGGGTGGCAGGTGTGTTCATAATAAATAATTAATAATGAATTATTAATTTCATAATAATTCATAATAAAAGTGGTCATTTTTATAAACATTTTGTTTAATGAGGCTACACCAAAAAGAAACTAGATGAAAACAAAATAAAGTGACATGGTGTCCACCAACAGTCTGATAGCTTGTGTTTTATGCATTTTTGTCTGCCTTATTTATACATGTAAAGCTCTGTATCTGTATAAAGAGTTTGTGTTAGTGTGTGAGAGGTTTTGTGTCACAATGGTCCTGTTTCGTAGGATTTGATTAAAAAAAACAAACACAATTAAAGTAACCGACGATGCTATACGTTGACATTGTGTCTGTGAAGGTTCTCAGTCATCCAGGTCATCGTAGTCAAAGGAGTTTGCAAAGAAAAGCGTCTGGACTTCTTTAAGTTACTTGAAGACGTTTCACCTCTCATCCGAGAAGCTTCTTCAGTTCTAAGGTCAAATGGTGGAGAGTCCCAGATATAACCCTAGTGGGAGTGTCCCCCCACAGAGGGACAAAAGGACCCCCTGATGATCCTCTAATCGCCTGAGCCAAGGTGTGGAACTGGGTGTGGGTCCCAATCAGCCAGAGTTTCGGGTGATTTCATTGTGAAACCTGGCCCCACCTTATCATGCGAATTCCTGAGGTCAGATGGCCCAGGGTGTGAGTGGGCCTTAAGGCGTCTGGGAAGGGATCTCAAAACTGGATTATAGATGGCAGAGAGTTGGTGTCGTAAACCACCGCCTCTGTTCAAAGATGGTCGCTCACAGTGGACATAGATGGCTTCTTTCACTCCTCTTTCAAACCATCTGTCCTCTCTGTCCAAAATGTGAACATTGGCATCCTCGAAAGAGTGTCCTTTATCCTTAAGATGCAGATGGACAGCTGAATCTTGTCCTGTGGAGGTCGCTCTTCTGTGTTGTGCCATGCGCTTGTGAAGTGGCTGTTTGGTCTCTCCAATGTAGAGGTCTGGGCATTCCTCGCTGCACTGTACGGCATACACCACATACACCACGTTGACATTGTTCTTTCACTGTAAGACTCAGCAGGCTATGGTGAATAATCACAGCGATTTTCAGGTCTCTGAAGAAATCTATCTAGAATCTATGACAGTGTAAAAACACCCTGCATTTTTAAATGTGCGGCGACATTTGAATGAGGCGCATAGCAGCAGAGGGAGCCAACGCACCACAAATGGTACACAGCCACAGATGCGCTTTGTGCAATGTATTTGTGACATGCAGGAGTGTCAATGTGGATAAGTTGAAAATCAAAAGCTAAAGAGCTCATTCTTGCACTGTTTTGATCAGAACACATGGGAATTTTCAAGTGTTGAGAATTTGTAATTATAAAGTGAATTGGGGAAAGATATTAGATACTGCCACTGGCTAGATTTCAACCCGGGTCTCTCGCTCCCAAAGCGCGTTCTCCATAATATATTTCAAGCGTTTACCACAACTGAGAGGTGAAAACTGCTGTTTCTTCGTGTTACAAAATGTTCTGTAACTCCAAAAGTACACGGGCTGTCGACATCATTCTTTCACTGTAACAATCAGCAGGCTTTAATAAAAACTTTTTTAAAAAAATCAAGGCGGTTTTCAGGTCTCTAAAGAAAAATACATCTAGAAGATATGACGAGTTGAAAACGCCTTCTTTGAGCAGTTTTGTAGGAATGGCGTCTAAAAGACACGTTGGTGGTTTGGAGGAAGTAATTATTGAAGTTAACTCAGAAAGATCAATTGGAGAAAAAGAGTCTAACTTAACATCGATGGTACTAAAGGTAGCTGTAGATTATATTACATCTGTGGGATGATTATTGGTAATTTTTTCTCTAATGATAAAAATGTTATTTGTGAAGAAGTTCATGAAGTCATTACTAGTTAACGTTAAAGGAATGGTTGGCTCAGTAGCGCTCTGACTTTTTGGCAGCCTGGCTACAGTGCTGAAGAGAAACCTGGGGTTGTTCTTATTTTCTTCAATCAGTGACGAATAGTAAAATGTTCTGGCTTTGCGGAGGGCTTTCTTATAAAGCAGCAAACTATTTCTCCAGGCTAAATGATGAGCCTCTAAATTTGTGACACGCCATTTCCTCTCCAGCTTACGAGTCATCTGCTTTAGGCCACGTGTTTGAGAATTATACCACGGAGTCAGGTACTTCGGATTTGAGGCCTTAGTTTTCACATGAGCTACAGTATCCAGAGTCGTACGTAGTGAGGAGGTAAAATTTTTAACAAGACAATCGACCAATGTTGGAGTAGCGTTCAGACAGCTGCTCTGCTCTGTGTTGGTACAGGGCATTGAAGATGATAACAGTGGCTGGATTATATTCTTAAACTTAGTTACAGCGCTTTCAGAAAGACATCTACTTTGATAAAGTCTACTCTCCACTGCTGTGTAATCAATTATTGTAAATGTAAATGTTATCAGGAAATGATCAGACAGGAGAGGGTTTTCAGGAAACACTGTTAAATGTTCAGTTTCTATGCCATATGTTAACACAAGATCTGTGATTAAAGTGGTGGGTGGGTTCTTTTACATTTTGAGAGAAGCCAATTGAGTCTAATAACAGATTAAATGCCATGTTGAGGCTGTCATTTTTAGCATCTACATGGATGTTAAAATCACCCACAATAATTATTTTATCTGAGCTGAGCACTAAATCAGATAAAAAGTCTGAGAAATCAGAGAGAAACTCTGTGTCAGTCCCAGGTTGACAATATATGATAACAAGTAAGACTGGTTTCTGAGTTTTACAGCTGGGGTGGACAATGTTAAGCATCAGGCTTTCAAATGGATTAAAAGTCTGTCTTGGTCTTTCGTTAATTAATAGACTGGTGTGAAAAATTGCTGCCACACTATAAACGCTATACCTTCTCCCGCACAGAGAGAATTATGACCTTGTTTTCTGCTTAGCCTTCACCTAAGGATTTACATCCCTGATAAGCAGAAGGAGTCTCACTATCTGTTTAACGTCTCCCATTACAATGGCCTCACTGTGTTAACTTTCCACATGCATGTAAAGGAGTGGCAGGAGTGCTCTTACTATGGTAAAGTGAGAAAGTGATATTACTATAACTAATGTGATATAATTAAATATGTGATTAATGCATGAGAAAAGAAATCTGCCACCACATTCCACCCTTTGTGATACCACAATTAAGAATCACATAAAAACATGGGGATTTCTTTTCTAACTACTGAACATAACATCAGCACAATTACGTACTCAAAGAAATTCCATAATGTGCATCCTCCCTATAATCAGTAGGATAAATAAAACCAAATTCACACTTTATGGTCATCTTCTCTCCATCTGAGTCTCCACCCTTTGTTTGAAGGATGGCAGTTATAAAAGAAAACACAATATGAGATCATATACAGAAATGAAACAGCCTCCGTTGTTCATCTGCAGAAGAAAACTTTAACCTTAGTTACATCAAGCTGCTCTTTCATAAGAACCCGTTGTTTAGATAAGGAAGTCTTTCAGTGTATGATATATTTTTCCCAATTAAATCCATCAACCCATGTTTCCCAATTTATTAATGGTTTCTGTAAAAGACCCTCATCCCCAGTGTTATTAGGGATTGAGGCGCACATGCCTCACCAAATATCACACACACTCCTTTGTGGCATTTGCTTTGCCCTGTCCAGATGTTTGCCATAAAGGACAGTGACTATATCTGTACCTAAGTGAATACCACAAACATAAACTAACTTCAATGTTAGTGCTTCCCAAAGTCTGGGGTAAAACCCAGAAGTAGCCATGAATTTCCACACAGCCAACATAAATCAAACACTTCTGAGCTAAATTTACAACAAAGAGATCAATCTTTCCCCTCTCTGTCTATGCAGTGTGCTGTACTCTTTACTACTATAGACCCATTTAAACAGTGTAAACCCTCTCAAAGGCATTTACAATTATCTTTACTGTCCCCACATCAGTGATTGGAGAAACCAAAACAACCACATTTAACTCTAGAAGAACAACCTCATTCTTTAGGTGCTTCCAGCATCAAAATCAATCACTGAAATGTGATGAACCCAAAATCCTACTTTAGGGTGTCAAACAACATGTCAAAGTTAAGTACACATGTCAAAAGAACTCACAACTGTTGTTACTATGTTTACTCAGACAGTGAGGACCTAATGCACTTACGCATCAGGAACTGACATGCTAGAAAATCAGTCTAGCTACCCTACAAAATATACACAAGTAATTATTAGTTAGGTTGCTGTAAAAATTGCATGCTATAACTACTCCAGTCACTTCTACTCAGGCTCAGGACTCTAACAGAGTTTGTGATGTTCAGAGAATCATGTAAATGCATATCAGTTATAAGATGATTAGAAATGTCACACCAACGACCCCCTTAACTCAAAGACCCACGGAACTACTTCAGGCACAACTGCCTGATTGTTTAATAAGGTGTCATCTGCATTCATGATCCCTCTTGGGTGACACAGAGTCTGCTCTGCAGTCGCTGAGTTGGAGCTTGGCACGCTGTTGTTGGAGGAGGGCGCTCTTTTCACCCCTCACCCTCTCGTTCCAGTGCAGCTTTATGGTTATTGCTGTGGTTCTGGAATCTTCTCATGATGACTAGTAGGGCCCCAAACCGCACGACCTTTGACCTCAACCACTGCCTGGGCTGTCAGCTCTGCTATGAATGGTCCCTGCTTCTCGCTGGGTCTCTGAAGACTTCTGATCAGCACCCAGTCTCAGTCAGGAGATTCCACCCTTGGGGTGATTTCTTCCAGCAATACTCTGGCCACTGCACCTGTATCTCCCTACTAGAAGGAAAAACTTCTAACCATTTGGAAAACATATCAACCAACATCAATCCACATTTTTCCTTTCAGTTTAGTCAACTTCACTTATAGGTTTTCAAACCCTCATCTGAACATGGGTGTACCACGTGTAGAGGTTTAATACCTTTAATACCATAACATGTTAATCCTATAAGTCACAGTAAGAAGCCATGGAGATAATCGTCATGAAAAACTCATGGAAAACACAGAAACCATTGTTTCATGTTACATTGTTTCATGTTAAACCTGGAATCCCTCCTCTTGACGCATGGACACTCCCATGAATCAACTCATCAGAACTAGGCACCTTTCTTAAAGAAAAAGGTTAGTTAGATCATTACCAATGCAACGTCAGGGCGTCTCCTCCGGAGTAGCTGTGTAACCCTGCAATAAAAGATGTCAGTGTATTTTGCATATTAAGTTTGCTTAACACCTGGCTCTGCCAGGAGCCTGCATACACGCCATCATTGCCTGGAAAACAAGATCTGGAAGGTAAATCAAACTTCACACTTGCAAACAATTGTAGATCATAAGAGTAATGAAGTATTCAGCATCAAAGACAAGTATCCTGTGCAGGTTTTCTTAAACCATTAAACCACAATTATTGCCATAATTCGCCCCAGACATGGATCATCCCATGTGTTTATTCAACATTACTGTAACCAGTGACTTTCCTTAAGCAATGTCACTCACACTTTTCATCACTGTGAGCTCAACAGTAATCAGATAATGAGCCAAACACTACAAATGTCACACAATCACTGCACTTCTACTCTAACATCACTTGTCTGTCTGTGCTGAATCCTTCACAAGCACTCTTAGAGAGAAACAAACATTAGCAAAACATATGAAGCATCCTGGAGGTCAGTCCTGGATCAGCAGATTCCAGAGGTGCTGCAAAAAGTTCATAAAGTTAGCACTCTGCTGCAAAAGAAGTAATACTGGTTTCAAACACAGTGTGTTTCACATTGTATTCACATTTTCTCCAACATTTTCTCAACAACATAGTGTAATTGCATAACCAAAATATAACCTGTAATCACAGTAATCCTGTGAAAAAAAATTGACCTGTTGTATGTCCTATAAATGACAGAATCAGATCACATGATTAACCCTCTGCTGTAGAAAAGAGAATGTAAATGTTAGCGCTGCGCAGGTGTATACACACTTTCTCAAAGTGACCTCTGCATTTGGCAATACTAGGTCATAAATAACACTCCGCTGGTAAATTCACAGACACAGAAAGTGGCATTTAAAAGGTTAAATCAGCACGCAACCTAGGATGTTGCTGTCATCTTTCCACTGCTTTAAAAACAGAGAAACACACATAGATACATCCACCTTGTCGTCATGTGGAGGTGCAACCTCACTACTTTTAGCATTTATCCACCTTAATTAAAATCTATGGTCAGAGCTTTGTGACTTTTTTTTTCTTTTTTAAAAAATTTGTAATAACTTCCTGCACACGTCGGGCCCAATTCATGCATTCAACTGACCCGTCTGTGTTTTGATTAAAATTTTGTTTCCTAATGAAGTCAGCAGTGGGTGGGTGAAAGCCGTTAATCAGAACATAACTTAACTGCTGCTGATGTGGGCTGGCCTTCTCTACACACTCTTCAAGGCCGCTATGTTTTCTGCCAACTTCTAACATTTGACATTTTCCAACAATACAGAGTGTTACTATAACCAACAAGCAGCCAGTAAAAACAGTTTCTTTCACACAAAATCAGTAAAACAGAAAAGTAGCAGCTAAAGGGTCAAGTCTACCCACACTCATGTAAACATACAGTCTCTCCTCCTCTGGTCTCTGTCATCCTTCTGCTTCTGCAAAAACAAGCAAACAAACACACACACGTCCATCCTTTTTTCACTGTTTGGGTGGATTAGGCATTAGAAGTGACTAATCCTAAAATAGTTACCGTCTTCTCAATTTCAAGTCAGTCACACTTAGTCCACATCATCAGTCCAGCCACAGTCCTCTGCATTTGCATTTATACCAATCAAATGCATTCATCTAGTCACATGCATTCATAACGATCATTGCTGATAGTGGAAAACCGCGCACAAATTTAAATATCCACTGACAGGAATATTTCGTCATTCCAAAAACAAAAACAATTCTCATTGCTTTTGAAATGGATTGAATCGCTACAATCCTTTTAAACACAGGATTTCCCATCTAATATGGTCAGCGTTCTATGTAGGAGAATTTTTTCTCAGAAGCCAATTGTAATATAGAGAAGCTCACCTTGTATTTGCTCTCAATTAAAGTAATTTATAGCGCTTTTGCTCCCAATCATGCAGGCCTGCTTTTAAATCATCAACACACAAAATATCACCCCCAGAGGGACGATACCTGGCAGGGTTTTTCCTAAGTGCACTGTTACAAAAAAACCCCAACAACCCCAAAACACATATTAGGCCCGGTTCCGGGCATGTCTAAGTGTAAAAAAACAAAACAAACTGTCTTTCTCTTAGAAAAAGAAAAACAACCCAAACCTAACTGGCAGAATCAGCCTGGTACTAAAACAAAAACCCCAAAATCTACCGGAAAAATCACAGGAAAAGTTTTGCCTTCAGGTGAAATAACAGGCTGTAGGGGTTGGAACCTGCCATGCAGTGCTGCAGTCACTGCTTCTGGCTTTAATTAACAACTGATGCTTACATGGTCTGAAATCAGGCTTAAGAGTCACTACCTTTGTTAATTTTCCCCACATCATATTTACTGGTTGCCCACAAGTGCTCCAGAATATCACACAATTCTGGAAAGTCTGGGGCCAACCAACATAGTTCCACCTGCTAAATACACAGCTAAACTTGCACCCTTTTTTATTAGCAGCTGCACAGTTCACACAACACTAATGTTCACCATTAAAAGCTTCCTAAACACTTCATATCAATGTTTTATCACTGGAATGTGAACTTCTTCCCCAGTTCTGTGCTTTTTTTTTTAAACTTGTTTTTCATTTTCACAGACCCAATCATTTCATTTAACTTTTCTTCCCCTTTTTTTCCCTCCCCAAACATAAAACATGTAACATGCTGTCAGGTATTTCACAAAACAAGTTTGGTCTCATGTAATCAGAGTGTGTATCTGGGTGCAAGCTTCACCCATACATCAGAAACAGGAAACTCATTTCAACCCTCTGCTACATCTTATTCACTTGTTTTATAATCCAATATCTTTCCCTGATCTAGTAACAATCAACTAATTTGCATATCAGCTATTAACCCACCAAGTTGACAGGACAACAGAAATGTATGTTCATTATCACAAAAGAGAATTTCCTTCATACAGTAAATTACTTGTGCTGCACCAATCAAGCAGAAAGTATTTCACAATTTACTATATTAACAACTAAATTTATTGTCTGATCACTGGTTGGTCAAACCAGAATCTCTTTTTTTTTCCCTTCACAAAAGTTAAACTCTTGTTCTGCAACCTGGAGAGTTAGTTGGCAGCAGTGGATACACTCAGCGTTTGATAACAAGTGTCTGTGAAATTTGCACAATTTTAACACTGACGACAGATAACAAGCTGATCTTCATTGCATGTGTGTGTGTTAGTAGGCAGGTTTAATGGATGTGTGTGCAGTGGAGCTGCAGATTCAGCAGGGCATGTCCTTAAAGCTGCCTTTCCTTCACATTTATCTCTGTTTATGTGTGTGTTTTAGTTTTACCTTTGTTGCTATCCTACGGACTCTTTATCAACCTTCACAGGGGGTAGCAGGAGGAGAGAAGCTGCAGAGAGGCGTGTAAGACTGCAACTCTGGTTCCTGGTCCCAACTCTGGATAGTCAGTTGGTTTTAGTTTTTTAAATACTGAATTGCTTATACTTTTGACTCAGATTTCAAGCACAGAAAAAAAAACCCAACAACATAGTATATGAACTGCAATAAGTAATAATATTAGTAATTAACTAATAATATATTCTATCATTACTAACTTAAATAGAAACTAGTATTTCAGTTTAACAAAAGCTAAACAAACACCTGATAAAAAAGACTGAAGAGAATTATCAACAATTATGAACAATAAAAAAATTGAAACAGTTAGGTCCATAAATATTGAGACAACGACACAATTGTTATTATGTTCTACACCACCACAGTGTCTTGTAAGTCAAACAATCAAGATGTGATTTAAGTACAGATTTCCAGCTTTAATTCAGCAACATTAACAACAGTTTGGTTAAATATAAAGACTGTTTTAGCGCCTCATGTCCATGAGGCTAGACCCACAAAATCAGCACCACCTTAAGTGGTTGCTGGTTTGTGGGTCTTTCTGCTTTGATTTTTGTATTTAATAACTGAAAAGCATGCTTGGATTGACAGGAGGTGACTAAACCGACCATTGAAGGGCATCCCATTTTTATGCCTTCGTTTTTGGTGGGGGTTTTTTTTTTACAGTGCGCTCTGGATCATTATCTATTTGTATTGTGAAATTCCTTAGTTTTCATAATATGTATATTTTTCCAATCCTAAAGTTCTTACTCGCTCTGTCTCTGTTAGATTCATTTTGGATTTCTAGCCCAATGGTGAATCAATGATGTGAATCAACACATCACGGGACCTCATACTGACTTGATTGATTGATTTAAGTCAACAGCTACCTGACTAAAGAGCCTTTATTTTGCTTAATTTGTCTTGGAATAACAATGGACAGACCTCTCATGTTTGAAGCTGCTTCTCAGTTAAATGTGGAGTAAACTGAGCCTCCGAAAATGATGGGCTTTCTTGATTGATGATGTTGATGTACAAAAGCAAAATTACAAACATTGTGTTATCATCCAAATATTAATGGACTAAACTCTTAAATAACTTGCCTTAAATTTTTAAGCATGTGTTTATGAGTTCATACCCCTCACTGGAGTCTGGGTCAGTGACGTTCCGCATTTGACTCTGCAGCAACATGGAGCAGATGTTATATTGGCTCTCCAACAGCAGAAAGGAGTCCAGATTACAGCAGAGCACGTTAAGTAGTCTGCAGCAACACACACAAACAAAAACAGAGACATCAAAATACAGAGAGGCCTGGCAGTCTGAGATATTGTAACAGAACCGCAGCACAGAGAAAAACAAACAGTATATTTCTACCACACTATACAGCAGGGTAAAATCGTGCAAGCAAAGACCCCATTTATTCTTTTTGTTGTCTAATTCCCCCAGCCTTTTATGTCTGCAAGTACTAGGTTGCCCAACATAATTTTTCCGCCATCAGCTTGCTGTAGCCAATTGTAAGCTTTGTTAAGTAGCAACCCTTAGGAAAGGTTTCATGGTTGATTTTCAGTTGCTGGTAATGAAGCCAGACTCATGCAGGCTGCTCAAATCCAGGAGCTTTTTGAGAAAGTAAAGAAGCAGAAGCCAACAAAAACTCTGTGTTTGAGGCCAAGGTTCATCGCCAGTAGAGAAAATAAGAAAAAAACAATACCAATACCAAATTTCCCTCCTTCACCACTTTATCCCTTCAGTACCAAAGCTGATTTTGTATTATACTGGATTTAAGATCGTATTAGTTTTCCCATATGTACATCAAGGATACGCACCAATAATCATAACAATCTAGTTAATGTTTACTGTCTACCTGCTCTCTAGACTATACCTCTGCAATTAATTCTGCCAAAATTGGTCCCTCATATTAAATTTCCCGCTAATTGTTTTTTTTCAAAATGAGATTTTCCATGCTTTATACCTGCCTTTATACCGAGAGCCAAGAAGGCAGCAAAGAAGGTAACAAAGAAGGCAACAACGAAGGCAACAACGAAGGCGAAAACTGAAATGCTTAAGCATACTGGCACAACTGAGAGGACTACACTACAAAGAGACTTCACAAGATGGTATAACAGGCAGAAAGCCAGAGGATGCCAAAAACCGTAACATGGTATAATGAGGTGAAGTGCCAGAGAGGATGCCGTTTTCACTGCCAACAGTGAATGCCCTTTAAGATCTTAATCATATATAAAATAACAACGTCTCAGAGCTTCATTTTTATGTTAGGGTTAGGGTTTAGGGTTAGGGTCTCAAATAAGAAGAGCGCTAATCCTCTGTCTGTGTTTGCAATACGAGCCAGAATATCTGCAATGAGACTCAGGGTTGCTGCAGGAGACTTTAACTCAGCCTGCAAAGCACAGAAAATAAACACACAAAATTACCAACTGCTTCAGGAAAATTGGCACCTGCACAGATACTCAACATTGAAATAACACTTATCTTTCACAATAATGGAACTGAAGAAAAAACTACTACATTTCATAACCAAAGCCTCTGTAATTCAATTTTCTGGAAGGCTGAACGATGGCAAGTCCTTACGCAGAGGACAGCTATGTTACTCTTAAGATGAGGAGTCTACATTTGAAAATTGTATGTTTTGATGAATTTTTAAAAATTATTGCACTAAAAATGTAAAAGGAAAGTAGTTTACATGCCGTCTAAGCATCGGCACCGTTTCAAAAGTACCGGTTAGGTACTGGTATTGGATAAAACCTAAACGATACCCATCCCTATTTAGCAAACATGTGCTGGGCCTGACTGTTGTGTGTGTGATGTGATCAGTATGCTGCTGATTTGCATAAGCAAAAATGATGTAAATAGAAAACACTGCTCCTAATGAATAAAAAACAGGAAATACAAGAAACGAATAGTTATGTCTATAACTTCTGTTCCCTGAAGTAGAGGAACGAGGTACAACACATAAGTATGGGATACCACGCCCTCGCGTGTCCTGTCTGAAGAAACCTTTATTCACACCTTTAAGGCAGATGACATGTGATGACACGCGCACGGCCCCGCCTGCACATATAGCCGCTGTCATCACAGTCATCCCTCAGTTCGATAGCAGCTCTTCACCGAGCCAAACTGCTCAGTGGGGCCACCTTGTGTTGTACCTCGTTCCTCTCCTTCAGGGAACAGAAGTTATAGACATAACTATTCGTTCCCTTTCAGTCGATTCACTCGGTACAACACATAAGTATGGGACATATATACACGCCCCGCAGAGCAGCCACCGAACCGGAAGCGGACCACCACATCGTTAGTGAGTGGTAGACCCAGCAGAAAGGACAGCATGAGCCACCGAAGGGGCTGTAACGTCCAACCGATAAAACCGCACAAAAGTGTGCGGTGATGCCCAAATAGCTGCCGCACAAATATCAGCTACAGGCACCCCTTTAAAAAGAGCCCATGAGGTTGTCATCCCCCTGGTGGAATGAGCTCTCACCCCGTGGGGCAAAGCAAGACCTCTGGTGCCGTATGCCAGTGAGATAGCTTCTATAATCCAGTGGGACAGCCTCTGTTTGGACAGAGCTCTACCTCTATTTGGATTAGCGAAGCAGACAAACAGCTGGTCACATAAACGCACATTCTGAGTGCGCTCAATGTAGGTGCGTAGCACACGCACTGGACAAAGAAAATGCATCCTCCTCTGCTCCTCAGATGCAAAAGGAGGGGAGCAAAAACTCAGCAACTCAAACTCCATTGAGCTATAAGACGCAGGCATGATCTTGGGAAAATAGGCAGCATTTGGACGCAATACGACCTTGTGGCCATCAGAAGAGAACTGTGTGCAGGAGGGATGCACAGACAGCGCATGAAGGTCACCCACTCGCTTTGCTGAAGCCAAACAAGAAGTAATGCAGTCTTATATGAAAGAAATTTTATATCCACAGACTCAATGGGTTCAAACGGGGGCTACAAAAGGCCTCCAGCACCAAAGACAAGTCCCAAGCAGGGACACTGGACTTAAGCACGGGCCTCAGCTGGCAAACTCCTTTCAGAAAACGTATGGCGAGGGGATGTGAACCTGGTGTCACCCCGTCAAAGCCAATATAACAAGCAGATATAGCCGCTAAATAAACCTTAATTGTCAAAAATGAAAGGCCCTTATCCAGCAGCTCCTGCAGGAATGTCAAAACATCCACAATAGAGCACTGAAATGGGAGAGTGTGGCGGTCCTGGCACCATTGCTCGAAGGCTTGCCATTTGTAAGCGTACAAGCCTCTAGTAGATGAGGCCCTCGCGCTCTGAATTGTCGCTATCACACTAGGTGGCAAAACCCTTAGCAATCAAGTTTAACCTCTCAGCAGGTAAGCATGAAGGCGCCACAGATCTGGGCGTGGATGAAACACTTCTCCTCACGCCTGAGAGAGGAGTTTCCTGCGGAGAGGGAGCTGCCAAGGACTCGCTGCTAGCAGGCTGATTATCTCTGCATACCACGACCTTGTGGGCCACCAAGGGGCCACTATAATCAGAGAGAGGAAATGTGACGCACTCTCTCTAGAACTGGAGATATCATTTCCACTGGGGGAAATGCATACAGGAGCACGTCTGGCCATTGGTGCACTAGCGCGTCCAAGCCCAAGGGTGCATCGTGGTCGATTATGGAGAAGACCAGGGGGCAGTGAGTATTTACCCTGGAAGCAAAAAGATCTATTTGCGCCTTGCCAAATAGATCCCAAATCTGAGCCACTATTAAAGGGTGTAACCTCCATTCTCTCACCAAAGGACCCCCCCTGGAGAGAAGGTCCGGCCCCAGGTTCAGGCGGAAATACCTTAGAGCTAAGAACACTGCTAACAGCTCTAAGTGGTTGATGTGCAGCTGGCACTGGGCTGCGGACCAGATTCCTCTCACTGATGCACACTCGCACAGCGCTCCCCACCCTCTTAAAGCGAGCATATTTCCAAACCGAGAAAAGTAATCTGCTGACTTGGGATTAGCGAGCTCTTTTGAAAGTTCACAGACAACCCCAGTGTCTGAATGTATGACAGAACCAGTGACAGCTGTGTCTCCACCTGCTCTCTGGAGCAAGCTACGAGAGCCCAGTCGTCTAGGTAGGCTAAGATACGGATGCCTCTCTCTGAGGGGCGCTAGCGCTGCCTTGGCACATTTCGTAAAGGTGTGAGGACCGAGCGACAGCCCAAATGGCAGCACTAGATGTGAGTGAAGTTGGCCCCCCCACCTTCTTCAAATCCAACAAAAGTGGTATCAAACGTTTGTGCTACGTTTGTGCTGGTTTGTGCTGCAAAAATTTTCATTTGTGCTGCTATCATTTTAAAGATATTAATAAAAATTTCTAGAGGTCATCAAAGGTCAACCAGCCCCCCCATATTAATGGAATCAAACAAAATTGGTGTCAATCAGTTGTGCTATGTTTGTGCTGGTTTGTGCTGCTAAAATTGTCATTTGTGCTGCTTCTGTTTTAAAGATATTAATGAAAAGGTAAAGGTCAAAAGGTCAACCAGCCCCCCCACATTACCCAAATCAAACAAAATTGATGTCAAACGTTTGTGCTATGTTTGTGCTGCAATTTTTTTTGTTTGTGCTGCTAACATTTTAAAAATTTTAATAAAATAAGATGCGTGCTTAATCATCCAGGTAAGTAAATCCCAAAAGGTTGATTCTGTTCATCTGGACATTTTCAGTTGGAGAAACATTTCGTCACTCATCCAAGTGACTTCTTCAGTCTCAGCTGACTGCAGGTTTCCCCAACCTTATAAACAGTACATTTGCATAGTGAAGGAAACTAGCACCACTGAATGAACAAAGTGCTGGGGGGTTAGATCCATGATTGTTAGTATCCAAATTCTTATGACCATTGATCAATGACAACTAATCAAAGCCTACTGATTAATGGCCATGAGTACCATTCACAGAAAGTGGGGAATGGCTACAATCACAGCGTTGTAGGATGGCGAAAGATGTACCCATGGGCCCCCCTTCTCGATTCAGAGATGGTCAGCATCCTGACAGCCCGATGAACGAAGCTGTCACTCAGTCTGTGTGCCCGGAGGCTCTTCAGTATCCTTCCTGATGGCAGCGAACTGAAGACGCTGCTGAAGGGATGAGTGGAGTCACCTGTAATGGAGAGGACCTTCCAGATGAGGCAGGTGCAGCTGCTCTCACTACCCGTTGTCATTTTTTCCTGCAGAACCCAGTGCAGGAGTCATACCACACAGTGATGCAGCTGGTGAGGATACTCTCAACTGTCCCTCTGTAGAAGGTGCTCATAATGGGGTTTGAATCTCTTGTGCTTCTCAGTTTGCAGAGGAAGTAGAGTCGCTGTTGGTCTTCTCCACATTCAGGGACAGGTTGTTGTTGCTCTACCACTCTGCCAGATGGTTAACTTCACCCCTGTAGTAGATCTCGTCGTGGGTCAGCAGAGTAAAGAGAAGCGGGCTCAACACACATCCTTGGGGAGCCCCCGTATTCAGTGTTCTTGGGCTGGAGGTGTTGCTGTCGACCCGTACTATCTGCTGTCTTCCTGTCAAGAAATCTAGCAGCCAGTTATACAGCAAGGTGCTGATCCCCAGCAGATCCAGTTTGTGAATGAGTTGCTGGGGAATGAAGGGAATGAACTGAAGTCTATGAACAGCACTCTGACATATGAGTCTCTAGTGTTGAGATGTGTGAGGGCTGAGTAAGGGGCAGTTGAAATTACATCATCACTTGAGTGTTTTGACGAAAGCGATAATTTGATTTGATGCATGACTAACCGTTCAAAGCACTTCATAATGATGGAGGTGAGTTTGACAGGACGGTAGTCCTTAAAGCAGGAGGTAGATGACTTCTTGGGTACAGTAATGATGGTGGAGGCTTTGAGGCATGTGGGAATGGCGGTACTGATTTTGGCAAGGGATCTCCACACACTGTCTGGGCATTGTGTCACCACGGTCTGCAGAGTGGGCTTGTAGTCTGTGATGGTTTGTATTCCTTGCCACTGCCTCCAAGTATCTCTGCTGTCGCTGAAGCTTTGCTGTAGCTGATGCCACGTGACAGGTTTGCCCTTGCTATTCTTTGGCTCACCTAATTCCCGGCTCTGAAGGCTTGCATTTTTCAACCTTAGGAGCATTTAAACCTGACCTGTGAGCCATGGTTTCTGATTGGCCCGGACAGTGATAGGCCTGGTGTCACGACCTGCAGGATTGGCAAGGTGCTGATCAGAATCTCTCCACTCCTAGCCCCCCTTCTCTTCTCTTTTTCCCTCTCTCCCCCCCTCTCTCCTTCTCTGCCCTGTTTTGCAGGGGCGGAACTCATGGCGGCTTCATGTCCTCGGTCCATGCCTTCCTGGATTGGGAACACCTAGGCCTCATCAGACCAGCTGGTATATTAGAAGGAGGAGATCAGCTGTTCAACGCTGGATTGTTGTGAAGGCTCTAGTCAGTACACGTCTAGCTCAAGTTTCCCGTGCCTCTGTCTCAGAGACTTAACGAGTGTTTCTTTGTTCCTAGATTCCCCGTGTTTCCCCGTGTGGAGTGTGGAAGGAGTGACTGGTCGCTAGCGGAGAAGAGAGGTTGAACTGAGCGCGTGTGTGATTTCCCCGTTTTCCCTGGACCCCTGCCCCTCACGTCTGGTATATAGCACTAACCCCGCACTGTCTGTACATACACTTGGTGAAGATCTGTAAATAAACCGTCTCTGTTTAAACGCTACTCGTGAGTCCTGCGAGTGGATCCTCTAAGCAACCCGTGACACCTGGTCTCTGTGACATCATCGATGCATTTTGGGATGTAGGCAGTAACAGTTTCTGTATATTCGTGAAAGTCTGTGGTGTTGTCGTGTGTGGCAGCCTGTGGTGGAAAAGCAGTCTTGCAGTGCCTCTGAGGACCCTTCTGGCCACACCTGTACCTGCTTACGAACTGGTTTGGTGACTTTGACCAGGGGCCTGTGGGAACCCATGGCACACCTAGGTTTCTGCCTGTACTGACCCTTATGCAAAATAGGTGCAATTAAGACACAGTTCCAAAAGCAAACACAACTGATCAGTGCTGAGAGTGGTCCTGTTGCTGAGGTTGGGGTGATCCTGTAATCTCTTATGATTCTCTTATATGTAATCTCCAACGCTTCTATGACTGGGATGCAAGTGAAGACAGATGTAACATCTCTCTCTCACTGTACATGTACTGTTTATAAAATTAGGGAAACATAACCTGCACAAACAAAATAATTTGCAGGACAAATGTTTGACATCAATTTTGTTCGATTTGAAGAAGGTAGGGGGGCCAACTTCACTCACATGTGTTTATAAGGTTGGGGAAACTTGCAGTCAGCTGAGACTGAAGAAGTCACTTGGATGAGTGACGAAACGTTTCTCCAACTGAAAATGTCCAGATGAACAGAATCAACCTTTTGGGATTTACTTACCTGGATGATTAAGCACGCATCAAGACATTATTTTATTACAATTTTTAAAATGTTAGCAGCACAAACAAAATTTTTTGCAGCACAAACCAGCACAAACGTAGCACAACTGATTGACACCCATTTTGTATGATTTAAGTAATGTGGAGGGGCTGGTTGACCTCTGATGACCTCTAGAAATTTTTATTAATATCTTTAAAATGATAGCAGCACAAACGAAAATTTTTGCAGCACAAACCAGCACAAACTTTTGATATCACCTTTGTTGGATTTGAAGAAGGTGGGGGGGCCAACTTCACTCACATCTGATCCTGCACAGGTCCTTCATCCCGACAACAGTCAGGCTGTACCATACCCAGACAGGAGAAATACTGTTTAAAAATGCATGTACATTGTAGTGATGGGTCGGTCGCGAACGAAATGGCTCTTAGAGCCAACTCTTTGACGTGAACTTTGACATGAACTAAGCGAGCCGGCTCCTTATCGCTTATATCTCTCTCTCGCACTTTTTTTCCGCTTCACTCCGCATGCGAGCCTTGTGGTTTACGCTGGGCACAGGGGGGAGGGGCGGTAGTTACACTCAGTAGCACAGGAACAGAGTGGAAGGGAGAGACAGAGAAAGAAAGCCAGGGTCAACAAGTCACATTAGAAAGGTATAGTAATCATCTGCAACTATTTTCAGTTGCAGATGATAAAGGATTCAGAAAGTTTATTCATGCAGGCCCATATGACAGAGAATATGCATGTTCTTTTTGTTTTCTAACAAACCCGTCAACCCGTCAACATATTCCATGTGGTCAGCCCAGCTAATTGCGGGGACATCGACCGGAAAATCCTCGTCTTTGGACTCGGACGAAGCCAGGGCTCCAGACTCTGAAAGGAGAGGGTCATGCTGTGCGACAGCCGAGCGTCCCAGCACTTTTTCCACAAACGTCACCCGTTTTTCCAGGGTCGCGCGCCGGAGCTGGCGGCAAAACGCACAGGCTTCGGGCTCCGTCAACGCTCTCCTAGTGTGGACAATCCCCAGGCAGACAGGGCAGGCATCGTGCTGGTTGCTGTCGTGCAAAGAGAAACCGCATCCCTGAGGACAGGGGCGAACAGAAGATTTCTGCTTTGCTCGCTTTGGTTTGGAGACCATTCCAAAACGCAAAGCGAAACGCTGCACAGGAAAAACTAGAAATTAGCGCTCCGCGGGCAGCCTACACACCAACAGCGTGGTGGAGGCTAACACCAACAGGGGCAGTTAAGCTAAGTTCAAGTCGGCAGACAACGGAGCTAACTAGCAGCAGCTAGCTAGCCCAACTCAGCAGAGGTGTTCTCAGCCAGGTGAAGAGTAGTGATGGCTCTTAGAGCCGGGTCTTTGACGTGAACTAAGCGAGCTGGCTCCTTATCGCCAGCCGTGTTTTTTTCTTTTTCTTTCTCTCACCCTCTCCCTAGCACTTTTTTCCCGCTTCACTCCGCATGCGAGCCTTGTGCTTTGCGCTGGGCAGAGGGGGGAGGGGCAGTAGTTACACTCGCAGTAGCACAGGAACAGAGCGGGAGGGAGAGACAGAGAAAGAAAGCCAGGGATGACAACATAACATTAGAAAGGTATAGTAATCATCCACAACTATTTTCAGTTGAGGATGATAAAGGATTCAGAAAGTTTATTCATGCAGGTCCATATGACAGAGAATATGCATCTTCTTTTTGTTTTCATATTTTAGTTTATATTTAATTGTGTTGTGGTTTGCAGTGTTTTGTGTTGTTTCATTTTAAATTTGTTTAAAAGGAAAAAGCAGAAAATTTAAATAGTTAAAAGTTGAACTGTGACTAGTTGGTTTTTGTATTATAGGATTTATTTATTATATTTTCTATGGAGTGAATAAATAAAAGTATATTTACGGTGGCCGCTAGAGACAAAGCAGCACGTACAAACTTCAAAACATGTACGAACTCTGAAGCACGTAAAAACTCCAAAACACGTACAAAACACAACAGAAGTGCTCCAGAATGCTAGGTGCAGGATTGAGCTTTTGTTACCTAGAGGCTACACAAGCCAGCAAGTACCAACGACTGGATTTGTTGTCTGGTAGTAACAGGTAAATGAACATTTTTTTAATTATTTGAATATTTATGAGTGCTTGTGTATAAATACACAAACAATACACATATGCTTTCAATTGTGTAATTTAAGTGATCTAGGTTCAGGCTACGTCCACATGTACCCGGGTATTTTTGAAAACGCAGATTTTTCTATGCGTTTGCACCTTTCGTTCACACGTAAACGGCGTTTTCGGTCACTGAAAACAGAGATTTTTAAAAACTCCGGCCAGGGTAGATATTTTTGAAAACTCCATTTTTGCTTTTACGTGTGGATGAGAAAAACGGAGAAAACGCAGCGTCAAAGGTGTCATGTATGAGCAGAAATCTGTGCCATCAGAAACTGAATTTGAATAAGTTAAATTTGAATTTGAATTGCTTGGATTGAATTTGAATTGTAACTTGAATAAAAGCTTTTAAAAACTGAATTTGAATTAGTCTAATTTGAAATTGAATTTATGGTTTGAAAATGATCATCACTAAATTGAAATTGAATTTTATATTTTGAAAATGAATTGATTTGCTTTGAAACTGCATTTTATCCTTTAAAAATTCAGCTCTCGAATAATTTCAGTTTCACTTCTCACCATTCAGTTTCAGTTCTACAATTCAATTTCAGTTCCAAAATTCAGTTTTTTGGGACTTACATCCGGTTCCGGTTCAAGCGCAGATTAATAGAACTACGTTTTACTAGCGGACCAAAAGTGTTACAGACGGAAATCTACAGCGTCTTGAGCTGAATTAAGACTTCAGAAGTCATTCGTCATGTCGAATGGCCAGCGGATAAACTCTCAGGTTGGTAATAAATGTATTACATGTATAAGAACAAGCGTCATGTTAACAAATGATAGCCGTACAGTAACTTTTATGCTTATTGTGGCTGCTAGCTAAAAACGCTAATTTAGCGTAGTTTGCCCTGATTTCAGCTTTGACAAACAAATATGATCGACTGTTTCTAGTAGAATTCCAAAGTTGTCATCTTGTACCCTCTCAGAGCCCTGTATGCTTCCCTACAGTAGGGAAACATGCAAAACAGTGTCCAAACCTTTGTATTTTAGCTTTATTTATGTCTTACACAGCACCCCAACTCTTTAGCTAACTTAATAACTTTAGCTAAAGTGAATAGTTAGTGTAATTCATTAGTGCAGCATTACTGGATCACCTCTGTTTGAAGTGATATAATATGATATACAACTATCACTGCATTGAACTACCATAATAATTCTTAGGGTACTGAGTGCATGCTTAATTAGATTTTTTTTTAAACATACTGCTCCATTGCTATGTTTGACAGGCAATTCAAATTCAAATTTAACTTATTCAAATTCAGTTTCTGATGGCACAGATTTCACTGACCTTTGACCCAGCCCATGGTGTTGATAATAACGGGAGCCTCAGTGTTGTGGGATCATCTGCACAATATGAACTTCAGGTATCGATCTAAGTCTGAGTTGCATGATGAGTCAGCGTAGTAAATCATGTGCTCTGGAGTGTGCTGATGTGTGAAAGGAGGACGTGGAAAACAGCTTATTATAAGTCTTTTAATCCACTCTTACTAATTAAGCAAGAGTCAGAAATGAAGAAAACACCATAGAGCCTTGTTATGGCAGAGGTTTCTTCCTGTTAAAAGTGAGTTTTTCCTTCCCAGAGTGCTTGCTCATATGATTGTTGGATCTACCTTACAATATAAAGCACCTTAAGGTGACTGTTGTTGTGATTTGGTGCTGTATAAGTAAAATTGAATTGAACTATGGAGGCATAATTCTACAAAACCCACCATGAAATAACATTATATGGTGTTTATTCACTCATTTGTTTATTCACCCAATAAACAGAGGTTAAGGCATTTTCTTTTTTAGTTGCTTGTCTGTTGTGGCTTTGGTGACTTAAATGCAGGGTGGTGGGAGATGTGCGTCCATGATGATGATGATGGTTCTCCATTCTTTGTTTCTGTCTTACAGACAGTGATTCATAAGCATTTATGATTAGCGTCAATACTCCCAGTACTACTGCTTTGATAAGTGTTCATGACACAGATGTTACCACTAACCTTTCAAATGCTCTGAAAAATGCACATTGATTGTGAAATAATTGAAGTCCTTCTTTGCGCACCTGACAGATTTGTACGTGAGCTAATGCAAAGCCTTGATCCCCTCACCTCATTTGCTGAATCTTCGATCAGGAGCCTTCAGCTGCTGAGGGATGCTGGCATCAGGAAGAGAGAACCACGCAGCAGTGTAATATACAGGAACAGCTGATTGGACCACACCAAGTGCAGCTCTGTCACAGGTGGTAGAATTAAGTATTTTTTCTTAAATTTTCTTTGACTTATGAGTTGCCTGTTTGCTTAGTGTTGTGTTTAGTATTATTTATTTGATGTAACTTTCAAATCAAACGGATTTAATCTTTTATTTTCATCAAATGACCATTTGACCTTGACCTTCATGGTTAGAGCCCAAGGTCAAAGTTGATCTTGAAAATGTTTTTTTTTTTTCAAGAAACCACATTGATAATATATCATATGAAAGGGCGTGGAGAGAGCTGTACAACAGACTTCTTAATTTTTTAAATATGATACCTTATTACATCACAATAACGCCGCAATGCTTCACAAAATCACCCACTGAGTGAATATATCTGAAAATCTTAAGTTTTTATAGTTTATAGAAGCCAAAGATTTCAGCCAATTCAGCTCCAATCACATGGATAAAGAAAATAAAGAAAAGAAAATAGTAATAATCCTCTGAGGTCATAGATCAAAGGTCAGTTGCTATAAAAGCAGGCTGATACCAGCATGTTCTAATAAATACATCGTACAACATCAAAGTTTTAGTATAGCCCTTGGCCCTCAGGGGGGCGTTGTGCTCTCAGAGTGCTCTTGTTCTTTGTGTGTTAGGCCATTTTTATTTTGTTTAGCAGTTAGCTTGCAGTTATGCAAAGTTGCTTATTTGGCTTGAGTTTAGTTATGTTCATTTGCCCTCTTTTGCCCTGTATTGTGAGCTCATTTTGTATATTTTTGTGTGTTTTAGGATAAATAAACCCCTCTTCTCTCAAAGTCCTCACTTTGTCCTGATATCTAACCAGCTTGATCCACAGAGCTTTTGTAAAACTGGCCCCCAGTCTTGTGCTTCAGATCTGTGGCCTTGGCAGTGTCTAAAAAACAGCTTAAAGCTCATCTCCTTAGACTTGCGTTTGGTTAGTGTTTTTTTTTTTTTTAGGGGAAGGGTGCTTTTGAAAAGTGCTTATTTTAATTACTTACATGAGTACTTCTTTGATTTTCTTTGGCAAATTTATGACTCTAAAATGTGAGGCATAAATGCCAAATATTATGCTTCGTGAAACCCTCCACCCACTCATGCAACCAGTCCAATGTATTTTAAAACCTTACCCTTACTCCACATAGAAAAAGCTGCTTTAATGTTGTTGCTTTTAATATTTCCCTCTGAGGACAGGAAAAAGCGTGGTTTGAGTCATTAAACGATTCTAAGAAGTGTCACCACAAGAACCACAAGACCCTTACATGTATGAGTTGACTTGAAAAAGCTGGGGGTGCTTCTGCTTTGTAGTCGCAATGCTGACATTCATATCCCTGATCAGAGCGTCTACTTTGAAATTGAGGTTTTATTAAGGTTTGGTGAAATGCAACAGTAAAACAGAGTGAGTGTAATAATTTCAGCTGTTTATTTGTGTTAGCTGTGCACAGATACAGACAGAACAATTAAAAAAACATTGCATTGCAAAGGAAATAAAGGTAAGTTAATGCAGATTGGAAACAAAGCTGAAGGCAAAAGTAATGATTACTTGAGCTAAGTCTTCGCAGTTATTACTGCGATTTTTTTTTTCAATGTTTATTCATACATCTAAAGTTAGTCATGCTCTTTAACGTCAATAAGTGGAGCTCCATTCTCTGCATAAAAGAGCAGCTCCAACTCCTTTGACCTAAAGGGAGAAAAAAATAATAGTGGTGTAAAATCAGGGTTGCAGTATCATCGGTGTCATTGTAGTATTAAGGCATGTTTGCATGCTGAATTTGGTCTCAGTTTCAAACTTAACATCTAAAGTTAAAGTTGCTACAAAGTGAATCATCTGAAAAATGAAAGCATTTAGATGAACCCCTGGGAACTTACTTGCATGCTCCTGTGTTGACACAGATGGTCCTCACATCATCAGTTGTCGTGAGTTCCTCGATCAATTCTTCCAGGTGCACCTTCACAAATTTGCGGCAGAGTGATTTTAAGAGTCCAATACCATCGCAGACAGAGAGCAACTTTGACTTCAGGCTCTGTGAAAGAGAAACTTGTATTACTGCTCTGATTGAATGATGCCGTTAATTGTTGCTGGTACTCTATGAGACATTTTACCTCTGCAGTCGGGTTTGGTCCTGCAAGTTTCTTCACCTTGTTTAAAATCCACTTGCAAGCCCAGCACTTTCCTGGAAGCTGCAAATATAAGAGACACCCATGCATGTTAGGTGTATTGGTGACTCTAATCAATAAGCTGTAGATGTGCGAGCGAATGGTCGTGTGTGTCTATGTGCCATCCCTGTGAGTGGCTACCCAATCACAGCGTACCCTCTTAATCTTACCCAGTATTAGCTGGGATAGTCTCCAGCCCCAGTGCAAAACTTGTTTGATAAGCCATTCAGGGAATTTTTCCTACTTAGAGACATGTTTCAGTATATTCCATGGATACACTGGTATACTCATTTCTTTGGCAAGCTCGTTAAATACCATGCAATGTTATGGTTTTGTTGGACTTAGTGTGTGGTTAACCTCAAAATATCAGCATAGTTGGGGTTTCAGAAGTCAGATATGTCCCCACATTGTGTTACAAATGAACAAAATTCATTTGTTTTTCTCATTTCTAATCCAATGATTGTTGTTGGCATAGAAATTAATTTGACATGAAAAAGCTTTTCACAAAGACTGCAAAGTGTGACTCCTGATATCTAAGGGTGGACTGATAAAGTGTAACCTCAGTTCTTTAATATTAACACTAACTCCACTTGCCCCCATCGAGACTTTCACGTCCTCTTCATCATCGATGCTGACCTCTAAGGTTCGTCCATGGACAGCACGGACTGCGATTCAAACAAACAGAAATACTTAATCACACTTTAAATCATAAAGAGAAGTTTTGGCAGTTTCATATGGATTCTCATGCAAACAAATTTTTTCGATACACACCTGAAAATGTTGCCACAAGGCACAGAAAGAGGAGTGAAGACGTTTCCATCGCAGCCACTGAGAGATAATGCTAGTATCTGTAGTTATGGCTGCTTTTATACAGTTAAAGATGCATGGGCAAGGCGTAAGATGCATGGGCAAGGCGTAAAATTCAAACCACATGTGAGAACACATTTTACGTGGTTTGGGTGCCACGCTGTGAGAAAGTCACGCACCACCTCGCCCACCCACTAAAGAACAATTAGTGTGTTGTCCGCATTTAGAACACAGTGATCCTTTTATGGCTTAAGGCTGTCACAGTGTCCTTGCCTCATTGTTAAAACCCCTGAAAATCAATGACTGTATCATGCTATAAATTTATGTGTAAACCTTATTCTAAACCTTTAATATGCAGTTTATTGATCCACAAATATGTATTTCAGTTTTGTGGTCATATATAAACAAAAACCAACACTGACTTTGGACAGAGGTAATTGTAACTGTGCAGGTACATTTTCTCAACCTGCCTATAAGTTAATAACTTCCTGGAAGGCAATATGCGACCTTATAAGGGTCCAGTGAGGCGACTCACAGTTTTGAAAGTAGACTTTCACATTTCTGTCAGAGATCAGAGGTGAGAGAGAACTCTTAAAGTCAGAAGCTCAAAGAATTGCAGCATTTGCAGTACACAGGTTTACTAGCTGCTAATTCAAGCTCACTAGCTGCTTACTGATAGTAATAAGAGTTAAATCCGCACACCTCATTGCTTCTGTGCAACAGAGGTTTTGGAGAAGACAAGGCAACTTCCCAATGGAACCTGTGTGGGTTAATTATATGTCAGACGTGACATTATTTACATATTTAGTTTTATTTGTTGCAAGTAAACAGGACACATTATGAGTAAAATAAGACTTTCTAATTCTAATCAATAGAGTCAGTTGCTTTGTTAATAGCTTAGTAGTTACAGAAGACGGTCATGCTTTATGGTGATGACTAATTAGGCAATATGCTTCCAGTATGCACACTCAAAAGCAACTATTTTCATTTTCATCTAGTCTATAGTTGACAGAATATGAGTCTCATAATACGTATATGTATAAGAAAACTAATGACATCACAGTAAAAATATGTTTTTTTATTGGGAGGGAAAAAGCAAGAAAATATGAACACAGGCTTGTGTTATTAACACAAACAGTTGAAGCATCACAAGTTCTTCAGACCGCTTTAGTTATAAAAAGGTGGCCTTGCAGAGTTTCAGATTAGTGCAGATGGTCTTGGCAGACTTGCCGTTGGTTAAGGCATCAATCAACTTGTTTTTTACTGTTTTCAAGATCTTTCTGCAGGCAGACTTTAGGAAATTGAATTTCAGTTTATTAAAGGCACCAGCCAACAGCCTCCCGATTTTGTCCTTCAAGTAAAAATATGTGAAAACAGTAAACAAGCAGCTTCAGTATAGGCTTCTTAAAGGTTAAATTAAAATAGCTTTAAATTATGTGTCCAACACTGAGACTATGGATGAAAAAAATATGACAAAAACAACAAATGCACAGCATTAATAAAACTTGACAATAATGTCTCTGCTGGCTTGTGGCATATTTAAACAAAGCTACAGATGCGTGAAAAAATATTTGCCCCCTTCCCTTTTCTAGATTTTTGCATATTTGTCACACTTACATGTTTTTAGATTATCAAACAAAGTTTTACATTAGACAACGAGAACCCGAGTAAATACAAAATGTAGTTTTTAAATGATGATTTCATTAATTAAGGGGAAACAGCTGTCCAAACCTACCAGGCCCCGTGTAAAAAAAATGATTTCCACTCTTGTTACGTTATGATTTAATTGATTAACCACATTTTTGGAAAGCTGACTTCAACTTCATTAACCCCATCCAGGCCTCATTACTGCCAGAAATCCTTACAGTAAGCTAAAAAGTACAGTAAGCTAAAAAAGTGTCAAAAGCAACACATCATGCAACGATGTAAAAGAATCGGCTCATTGACCTCTTTCAGTCTGAAAAGGGTTTCTAAGGCTTTGGGATTCCAGTGAACTACAGGGAAAGCCATTATCCACAAATGGAGAAAACCTGGAACAGCGGTGAACCTTCCCAGCCTACCAAAATTCCTCCAAAAGCACAGTACTGACTCCTCCAGGAGGTCACTAAGGAGCCCAGAAAACTTCAAAGGAAGTGTCGGCCTCACTTACCGTAGTTAAGGTCAGAGTTCATTATTCAATAATAAGAAAGACACAGGGCAAAACTGAGACCCATGTGCGAGTTCCAAGGTGAAAATCACTGCTGACCAAAAAGATTACAAAAGCTCACCTCACATATTCCAAAAAACATCTTTGTGATCAGTGGGCCCTGTGAGGATTAGAGATATATTTTGCTGCTATTGTTAATAATCATCATCATTACCATTGCATTAATAATACAATCTTCAGTATTGTTATTGTATTCAGATGTTTAAACATAGTGGTACCCAATTAGCCTTTATTACAGGTGCAGTTATAACCACGTTAAACTGTTGAGTTAAATCAATAATCTTAAATGCTTTTGAATGCTTGTTATAATCTTAAATGTGTACGTGCTGGCCTTCTGTCTGGTGGAAAAGGTTACAAGGTTCAGCTGCTGAGGTGAAACTGAGTGCATTTCATGCTGACACCCACACACACTCACACAGTAGATAGATTCATTTATAGGTGAGAGGTTAGTCATGTTTGCTTGCAACTGCAAAATTGTCTCTGCAAAAAGAGGAACAGTTTCTTGAAGGGTGTGAGTCTGGTGTTCCAGACGAGAAGTGAAAGTCAGAATGTTGACAGGAAGCATCTGCTGTGGAGACGGAGACAATGTTATTTTTAAACTGTGTTAAAAGTCATTGTGGTTTTGAAACCTATGTATGAACTGTATCTGATTAACGTTGAAGGGGCGTATTAAATTTAAGCCCCTGAAAGGTATAAAACACCTGCCTATGCTCTGTAAGTCGGGGATCGGCGCTGTCTGCGTACAGCGGTGGTCTCCCCACGTGTGTCATTAAAAATCATCGTTTGACTCCACCTGGCCGGATCAGTGTTGTTATTTTGAAAGTTGATTACCTCCTCTACCCCTCCTCAATATTGAACCCAACAGCCCACTGACAAGATAAAAGCGGAACTTTTGAGAAGTCAGAGTCCCGTTAAATCTGGCATGAAACTAACACACTATTTCATAAAAAGGCCATCATGGTCAAACACGGTGGCAGTGATATGACGGTCTGGGGCTGCTTTGCTGTTACAGGACCTGGACAGCTTATCGTAACTAATAGACCGATAAATTCTTCTCTCTACCAAAAAATCATGAAGGAGAATGTTTTAGTTCATGCCCCGAAGCTCAAGTGCACATGGTTTATGTGGCAGGATGATTATCCAAAATTCAACAAGTCCACCTCTGAATGACTGAAAAAAAAACCAAACTCAAAAAGCAAAATGAAGGTTTTGAAGTGGTCTAGTCAAAGTCTAAACCCATCAAATGCTTTAGCAGGACCTTAAAGAGGACATGAAATGCTAACACATAAAAGCTAATTTTATGCCCTGTTTTGAAAAACGGACATAGATACAACTGTCTGTGAAGCTGGATTTAACTTTAAGTGCTTAAAGTTTTAAAAACATGTTTAGTGCCATCTTCTGTTAGTACTGAACGTGCTGTCATGTGTTTGGTTGGTTGTTTGCAGCTAATAGACTTACATTTGTTTATGTTAGCTAACAAGTGACAGAATCCATAACTATAGGAGGAAAAAAGACAATAAAACTTAAAAAAATCATTTTAATGGGATCACATTTGTGCTGCCCCTGACTGCACTGTATATAACTTCCTATTATCTAAAAATCCCCTCCCAAATGTCAAACCCCAGAGGGCTGTATCTGTGTCAGTGTCACATTTATGTGCTGAAGAAGACTTTTCTACACATTTCAATCATTCCTATACCCTGCCACTTCAATCCAATAACAGTTTGATATGCTGGTATTTTATTGTCAGCACTGTCAGGTTCTTTATGTGGAATTTCTGAAAAATTACAAGAAATTCTGAGAGGTTATTGCAGCAGTACTGTTCACCATATATTATACTCATTACCTTTGATTTATCACTTCCAATCTGCTTCTGCACTCTGGACACAATAGTCATGCAAGTACGGCAGGAGCCTGGAAAAACTTCATCCGACAGAATCTGAGATAAAAGTTTTGGTAAAAAGTTTTCAATTTGCACAAAATAACAAAATAAGCTTCTCTACAAGGGAAACTTTGTCAAATTTTAGCTTTCTCATCTCCTCTTTGTTGTGGTCACCTTTCTTTTTTTCATGCTGTGGAAAATGCTCCTCCTTAGTTTGGTCCTTCAGAGTCTTCAACGACGCAACAAAAGCTAAGAAATAAAGCATGCTTTAGAAAAGTAGTTCAGTTATCTTAAAGGTGGAGTAAATATTGCTACTTTTTTACTTGTGGAGAGCAGGAGAAGGGCGATGGTGATGGCAGGACTCATGGTTCTCCACGCTGTCAGATTTCTGGGCCTTTTATACGTCTCTGCGGCTTATTCGGTTTACTTCTCAAAAAAAAATCACCACTTATTTTACCACATAGTGACCCTTAAACAGCATTTTTAAAATTTGCGGAATAAAGGTTTTTTTAAACAGCATTAACTGTCAGTTGAAATACAACCCCAAACTCTAACAAGGTTGGGATTCTGTGAAAAACGGAAATCAAAAGAGAATTCATTGATTTGTACATCTAGTAAATAAAATAATTTGCATTGTAAAACATAAAATATCTCAAACAAGTTAAGAAAGGGGCAACAAAAAGCTGGAAAAGTAAGCGGTTCTCAAAGGAAACAGCTGGAAGAACATTTTTCAAATGATTAAATCAGCTCGCTTTCTTTAGTATAAAAGAAGAGTGTCACGGAGAGGCAAAGGTTTTACAAGTAAAGATGGGCCAAAGTTCACTGATCTGCAAAAAAACCCTGCGAAGTGTGGAATAATTTACAAACAATATTCTTGAGGTTGTCTTGAAAGCTTCCTGAAAACCTTCAGTTGAATCAAAATCCTGCAGTGAGAATACTGACAGGGACTAGAAAGAGAGAGGCATATCATCACTGAACAGGCACAATTTTATGAGTACTTTTTTTGTCCTCAGAGTTGATGTTAGGAGCATAAAAAAATATAAGAGCAAGCGTAAGGATTTAAGCAAGTATTAAAAAAAGGGTCAAATTGTGATACTGGCTGTAGCTCAGGTGGTAGAGCAGGTCACCGACTAACCAGAGGGTTGGTGGTCCGGTCCCAAGTATACTTGGACAAGATACTAACTGCATGTTTATTTCTGATTTATCCATAGTAGCATGAATGTGTGTGAATGTTAGTCATAGGAGGCCCTAAAGTGGCTCAAATTCCCAAAAAGGTCAGTGCTTGCTGTAGCAATGGATGAGGGTCGCCTGGTCTACTGAATCTTTTCATTTACATCACATGGATGGCAGGGTGTATGTGCGTAGCTTCCCTGGGGAACATGAGCACCAGGATCTACTTTTGTGTGCTGTGCTTATTTATGCTCCCCTGGTTTGACTTGCACCTTATCGTGGGTGCGCATGAAGAGGTGAAAAACATGCGCAAATTTGATAGTTCTTCTTACATTTCTTGTCTTGACAGCCCATTCTCCCACTGGTAAGTTGCAGCTTTTAGCTGATGTTAAAAGAATATAAGTGCATGGACTAGCAGCTCTTTTATTTTATGTTTTTAATCAATGTAAAATGTAAAATGCAATGTAAAAAAAAAAAAAAAAGGAAAAACAGCTTCCTAATGATGTGAACTGCATCTCTGTCTGATAACTTGTTCTTGGTGACTGGTATATTTTTGAAGTAAATATTGCAAGGGCAGTGTTATCAAATTTTACTTAAGATCTACATTTTAAAGATCTTACCGGCCCTCACCACCACCACTATGCTTTTTGTGGCTCTCACACCACAAGTTTTCACATTTTGACCACGTGTATATTTTGAGGTTCCGTCAATATTCGTATCTGTATGTGTTTTTGTGTGAGAATATGTGCAAAATGGTGCAATGTGAAAGAATTGTGCAGGCACCTTTTCTCATTTTACCTGTAAGTTAGTAACATCCTGACATTATAATGGCCCACACTACAGGGCTGTTGGGCCTCTCACACCGCATGCCACTTTTGATATTTCGCCCAAATGTATGGTTTGAGTCTTCCATTGTGTATTTCAATTTTGAAGATATATTTGCTAGTGAGCTTTCTAAAGTTTTAACAGGTGAAAAGGAAACGCAGACCAACACCTTCTTGCTTCGAACGCTTACGTGTTGTACATTCTCGCTTTCAAGAGCACAGTCAGCAACATTGTAAAAAGAAAGAAAATGCTGCTGACAGTTGCTGACATGTGTCATAGAGTATAGAGAGTATGTGTGAAAGTTCACAATCTGACAGAATTGCAAAATTGAAAAACAACTTAAAAATGGACATACCTGCATGAAATCCTACCATGTTTTTCTAAAACTGCAAAGAGAATATGGGAATGTGTGGCAAACTCTGAAAGTGCGAGGTTAATGACTCTTTAGCTTTTACACTCAGTGCTGAGCAGGTGGTGCAGAGCCTGTACGAACAGTGAGGGGGAAATTAAGCAGTCAAGTTGTGAGCCGGCAGGTGCTGTGCATGAAAATATCAGTGAAGACATTAGGTAGGTCAGGTGGGAATAAACCAAGGCTGCTTAAGGTCATCCCCTCTTGTAGGTGCTGTTATGAATCTATTTCAGCTGAAATAGAGCAAGATACACCCCAGTTAGGTCACCAGTCTGTCACACATAAGTGGACAAAAATGGATTGATAAAAACAAAGACATGGTCTACACAAAGCAGACATCCAACAAATCCAATACCCACTTTTACCAGTTTTAAAGGTGAAGTAACTAATATTTGGTTTATTCAACAGTCATTGATTATCTTATAGAAAAAATGTGTTGTATTTAGTTTTGGTTCTACACGGCAGTCCAGTCACTCACACCCTCTAATATGACTTGGTATTCTTAAACCATTGCCTTCAAAGATGTGGCGTTCCCTTGTACAGCTTCGTTATACTAATCCACCATTTGTTAACGTAAATCATTTGTATAAATAACAGTCTTATGTTTCCCAAGCCTGTCATAAAAATATCCAAAAGGGCATTCAAGATGATTCACTAAAATAAAAGTATTACCAAATGAACAGTGGTTCATTTCCTACGTCCTATTGGAGAACACATCCGTGAAAGAGTCAGTTTCACACATGCCGCCACAAAGGCACCACTTACCACTGGGGAAATTTCCTGCAGGTTTTTAAAGCCAAGTTGTTCTGAGTGGCAGATAGCTTTGAACAAATTTCATGCATGCAATGGCGAGGCTCTTCTTGAAACAAAGGAAGTGCAGAAAACAGTTTTCTTAAAGTGGATATGAAACACTGCATTTATAAGGGCTAATTTACTCAATGGACACCTACTATGAAACACTCATAGATTTACTGTGAAGCTTTGATTTCAAGATTTGAGATTCAAAGTGTTTATTGTCATGTGTACAGAAGAAATAGCATTTCTCTGTGCAATGAAATTCTTACTTTGCTGTCCATACACAAATGCCAAGTTAGGTAAGGGTTAAAGGAACAAGATAAATAAGGATAACAATAAGGATAAAAATTAATGAAAGATAATTAAATAAGTACAAAAATAAGTAAGTGAAGACAAGTGAGGTATGCTGATGTACAAAGGAGCTTAATGTGCAAAATGAACTTAGTGTGCAAAGTGTCCTGGTGTGCAAATTGCAGCTGAGGTAGGTCAGCTGTTCAGGAGTCTGATAGCAGTGGGGAAGAAGGAGTTGTTGAGTTGTGAATTTCTAGATTGGTCCGTGTTGAGCATGTGTGGGGTCTTTGAGGATGGAGGCAGCTCTCCTCTCGACTCTGTGATGGTAGATGCTCTGCAGAGAGGGCAGCGGACTCCTGGTGATCTTCTCCGCAGTCATCACTCTCTGCAGGCATTTGCGGTCCATAGCAGTAGTGCTGCCGTTCCATGCAGTGATGCAGCTGGTCAATGTGCTCTCCACAGTGCAGCTGTAGAAGCTGCTGAGGATCTTGGCCGACTTACCAAATTTTCTCAGCCTCCTCAGGAAATGCAGCCGCTGCTGAGCCTTCTTGATCAGCTGTTTGGTGTTCAGTGTCCAGGTGAGGTCCTCACTGATGTGGACGCCCAGGCACCTAAAGCTGCTCACCCTCCCCACTTACCTCTCCCGGATAAACAGCGGTTGGTGAGGCCTCTTCTTCTTCCTCATGTCCACTATCATCTCCTTTGTTTTATCAGTGTTGAGTGTAAGGCTTAGCTGGACTGGCCATCGGGCATACCGGGCATCAGTTATGACCTGCAGTCTATCTGGGTCAGATATAAACCAAGTTTTGGTGTAGTTTATTTTAGTTGTGCTAATGTTTTAAAGTCAGTTACAATAATACTGCCTATTAGCTAGCATTACGGGTGCTATGATGTTACTGATAGTGAACTTTAGTTTATTCATAAGGTTAGTTAGTAGAGTTGCCAACGGAATCAGGCCGTATTCAGAGAAATTGATTTTGAATTGAGGTGAAAATGAATGCAGTTTGTCCCGTACTTCAACTAGAATAAAAAAGACACAAAGCTGGAGTTATTCTGTCTTTACGCTGTCAGCTGCCTCTTCTTCTTCTCTCATTCTCTCCCCCTCCCTCTCCTGTTGCTACTTCAATCACAAAACTGATCAATGATCAGCTGATTGGCTTTTCTGACCAAGTCCCATCTCTCTTGTTTGTTTATCGCCTACGTTGCGCCAGAAAGAGGAAACATGGAGGTGTCGAGCTAAACAACAGCAGCACGTTTAAGCTTGATCAGCAGTTGTTAGAATTTATTTAACGTTACTATCTAGTATCAGCTAATGTTTGCTGGAGCCACAGCTGTAAAAGCTGCTGGTCATGAGGAAACATGAAGATGAAACCAGGAGATGTCCGTACTGAATCATCAGAGCTGAACAGGTGATGGAGAAACAGGTTGACCTTTTAGGTGACATGAATGAGTTGAAGGGACGTTATGAAT
This sequence comes from Neolamprologus multifasciatus, assembly GCF_963576455.1. Taxonomy (NCBI): domain Eukaryota; kingdom Metazoa; phylum Chordata; class Actinopteri; order Cichliformes; family Cichlidae; genus Neolamprologus; species Neolamprologus multifasciatus. Next base: position 16,701,148 of record NC_140457.1, on the reverse strand, counting down.
TGTTTCTGACATATAAATAACATCAGGATCCTTTTCTACGTAGCTGACAGCTGGTATCTGTGCAGGGGCGGGTCTAGGAAAGTTTTGCCAGGGGGGCAGGTAGGGCATTAACAGGGAGAGGGGGGCACAAAGAAGTACTTTTCTTTCTTATACTCATTTAAAATGTCTAGCTTTTACTAGATAATTATCTGAATCTCACAACCAAAGTTTTTTTCTGATGTCAAATGTATAGAAATCATCATTGTATATAGTGATTTTTTTTTCAGGGTCCCATCATAATTTCTTCAGATGTAAGTGCTGTATATGATGCCAGTATTTTCCCACATTTTCTAGATACTGCACCAGTACTGTGTGTAAAATACCATCAACAAGTCAATCGAGTTTTATTCTTTCTCACATTTCTTTCTGTCTCCTTTCACTTTTTCAAGGTTGCCATGTTAGAAAAAATATTTTGTGCTCTCATGCTGTTAATTGATGTGGTAAATAAATGTGTGGTAGATAGTTCAGGAGGTTAACTCGACAAAGCAGTCTTTGGTTTCCACTAAGTACTGTTAAGAATACCAGAATAGGGAGGATGCTGTAGGTTTAAGTTTCTTAGATTGATACATATATACCAACAAGACAGTGTACATCACTGTCGCAATAGTGTTTGTTTTCATTCAAAGGCTTTATGGTTTTTCCTATAATGCCTGGTGGGCCGGTCTCTCAAAATGCACAGGCTGATTTTTTGTCCCAGTCCAGCCCTGGGGTAAGGTTGCTGTCCTCAAACCATGACACCAGACCGTCTGCCTCTCTCCTTTAAGCCGCCTCGTCCCCACTAGTGATGCTAACTGTATAACTGTAGAAGAATCTCTTCCTTAAACTAAAGTCAAGTCAAGTGGCTTTACTGTCATTTCAATCATGTGCAGTGTTACAGCACACAGTGAAGCAAGACAACATTCCTCCAAGACCATGGTCCTACATATAACATATAGCAGACAATCAACACAGGACTACTTAAAGTGCAAGTGTGCAAAAATTCCTTAGTGTTCACCTGGTTCTCCACCAGGTGAACACTAAGCCATTTGGTGCTCTTGACGACTTCCACAGAGGATCCATCAATGTAATCTCTCAGTGCTCTCCTGAAGTCAACAATCATCTCTTTTGTTTTGTCCACATTCAGAGACAGGTTGTTGACTCTGCACAGGTCCGTTAGCTGTTGCACCTCCTCTCTGTATGCTGACTCATCGTTCTTGTTGATGAGACCCGCCACAGTCATGTCATCGGTGATCTTGATGATGTGGTTTGAACTGTGCATTGCTGCACAGTTATGAGTCAGCAGAGTGAACAGCAGTGGGTTGAGCACACAGCCCTGAGGGGCTCCAGTGCTCAGTGTGGTGTGTGGTGTGTACTCTGTCGCAGGGCTAAAACAGAGACTGGCAACCCATCCTACTATATATACATGTGCAACCAGTATGAGGCTTTTATTGCGTTACCCTTACCCCAGATAGAAAAAGGGTGTTTTTGTTCATTTGCTTTTAATATTCCCCGTTGAAAACAGAAAATGATCATTATCTGAACTTTCTTTACACCATTAAAAAATTCTAAGAAGTGCCACCAGAAGAATCACTAAAAATGTATGTGCATGACTTGACTCAACAAAAGCTTTGGTGCTCCTGTTTCACAGTGACAGTTTGAACATTCATATTTTGATAACAATGGCTACTCTGAACTTGAAGTTTTATTTAGATTTGGAAAACACAAAAAAAACAATGATGCCATTAACTGCTGCAGGTACTCTATGAGACATTTTACCTCTGCAGTGGCATTTGGTCCTGCAAATTTCTTCATCTTGTTTAAAATCCACTTGCAAGCCCAGCACTTTCCTGGAAGCTGCAAATATAAGAGACACCCATGCATGTTAGGGTTATTGGTGACGTTAATTTCATTAAACAACATATATCTTTCAATTATTGCACCATGGTGAAAAAAAAAAAAAAAAACAGTTCAAAGGAATCCTTAAAAAAAAAAATTCCCGGATATTTATGCCGAAGATGAGTGTATCCAAACCTCTGACCACAACTGTATCTGTATATTTGTGATATGCTGTATGTGTACTGCTGTTTATTAATAATAATGATTAAAATACGTTTTTTTTTAGTTTTTTAAAAAAAAGGCATGGATGTGAGAGTGAATGTTTATTAACCTGATGTTTTTTTTTTTTTTTAAAGCTAATTAGCTCTAAGCAAAGTAAAATGATGCTACTGTTGATGATGAGCACAGTGTGGGAATCTTTAGTTTGAGCTACAGCTGTGGGCCACAAAACTTATCTACGATCGAGACTTTGCATAGAATGTTTTTCTCTGGTTAGACACTTGACCCATGATCGGTTATTTATTTTTAGTTTTTTCATGCAAAGTTATTTGCTGGCGAAATGTTCAAGAACGACACAGACAGCTCACTAAGTCATCATTTTCACTGACACATGCCACACCAAGAAGAAATAATGGTCTTTGCCTGAGGATATTAGCAGCACACACCAGCATCCTGTTATGGTGAAGCCTGACGGGCTGAATGAATTAATGAATGCTTTTCCTCTTTTGCTCTTAATATTTAAATGATCATTACATGGATTTCTTTACAGGATTAAAGGTTTCAACAAAGTCCCCCCTGAAAAATTTAGTTTCAAATTTATGTGCATGACTTTATTGAAGTGCTGCTGCATCATAGCGACAGTGCTGGCATTCATATCTCTGATCAGAATGGTTACTCTGAAGTTTGGTTTGGAAAACAACAACAATAACAACAACAAAACAGAGTCAATGTGATGATTTCAGCGGTTTATTTGCGATACCAGTGCATAGATACAGATAAAGAAATTGAACGTACCATTACAGGCATCGCAAAGGAAATAAAGGTAAATTGATGCAGTTTGAAAAGAAAGCAGAAGAAGAAACTAATTAGTTAATTATTGGCAAATGCTACTGGGATGAATTGTTATGATTGTTTTTTCCAAAGCCGCTGTGGATTTTTTTCATGCAGATGAAGTCAGTGAAACTCCTTAACTTCAATGCGTGGAGCTCCCTTCTCTGGATAAAAAAACAGGTCCACCTCCTTTGGGCTAAAGAGAGCAAATCAAAACAAACAGAAACATTAAAAACATATAATGAGCTATTACAGATAATATTAAGGTATGTTTGCATGTTGAAGCTAGCCTATGTATTTAGCATTTATCACCTGAAGTTAAAGTTGTAACAAAGTGAAGTAAACACTGCTGAGACATTTATGAAGATGAACTGTAACCCACTTTAATATAATCTAATGTGAATTGTGTTTTGCACTCATAAATAACATTGCTGTTGTTATTTTGCACGCTTCTATTTGGTGTATTGTCCCTTTATCAAATTTACCAGAGACAGCCACTCGCTGCACCACTGCGCCACTCGCTGGTGGAAGTAGACGGGGGGAAGAGAACGCACGAGCCTGTGAGTGAAGAGAGACTACCGAGCACGTTGGGAACAGATGCCTTTTTAAATTTTTATTTTAATGTGATTGTGTCCAGCTTCGGTCCTTGTGGATAACATCTACTGTGAGTCTGAATGAGGATTTGGCCAACTTGTGCCGCGTGGAGACCCTAGCGTTGAAAACCCGACGCTGTTAACCTGAGACTGTTGGATCAACTCACGTCCCAGAGATAAGGAAATGATTCACACTTCTGGTAGCACTTCACTTTAATCTCTGTTCCGCAAGGACTCAATCCAACATTTGATTTTACACACGTGATCCCCAAATAGCGCGCATAAGAGTGGTCAGTTTTCCGGGTTATTTACAAAAGCTGTGCTATTTTTTTTTCTCATCCAGACGCCTTCAAATTTAAGAGCAAAATACCTTAACCTCCCTTTTCCGGCGTGAAATATCAGTGCAACGATTAGTAGATTTCATGTCGCAAACGTTATTAAATCTGTTTGTGCGCTTTAAATATTCTCCTCCCAAAACTCTGAAATGCATATGCAACACGGTCAGCTGCAAAACTCTTTTTCTCTAAGAAGTTCACATCTGTTAGAGGCAATCTTGTCACCGCGCTCTCTTTGAAAGTATCGACAGTAACGCTTTCATTGTAATTGTATTGGTAACCCACTGAAGTGTTACTGAACGTTCCCTACCAGTCATTCTGCAAGTGTAGCAGATAGAAGAAATCTAGATTAGCAAATCTAGGTTAGCATGACAGATAAACCTGAACTGGACAGAGAGAGATATTTATTTATTCTGGGATTTAGATGCATAGATTATTTTGCATGCATATTTCTGTGTCTTTCCCATAAACAAGCCAGCACTTCAAAATTCACGCTGGTCTGTGTTTTTAGGGCTCCTACTTATAAACTGCTACTTTGGTCCCATAGCTATCTCTAAAATTCTGCAGTGCTGCAGAAACCATTCAGATCAACCCTGATTTAAACTATGTGGTTTCAGATCAACAAGACAAAATAGTGGGAACTTACTTGCATGCTCCTGTGTTGACACAGATGGTCCTCACATCATCAGTTGTCGTGAGTTCCTCGATCAATTCTTCAAGGTGGACCTTCACAAATTTGCGGCACAAAGGTTTTAAGAGTCCAATTTCATCGCAGATAGAGAGCAACTTTGACTTCAGGCTCTGTGAAAGTAAAACTTGCATTACTGTTCTGACTGAATGATGCCGTTAACTGCTGCAGGTACTCTATGAGACATTTTACCTCTGCAGTGGCGTTTGGTCCTGCAAATTTCTTCATCTTGTTTAAAATCCACTTGCAAGCCCAGCAATTTCCTGGAAGCTGCAAATATAAGAGACACCCATGCATGTTAGGTTTATTGGTGACTCTAAATAAGATTTTAATTTTAGCAGTACTTTTTCCAGGTTGGAATCATTAAACAACATATATCTTTCAATTTTTGCACCATGGTGAAAAAAAAAAACAGTTCAAAGGAATCCTTAAAAAAAAAAAAATCCTGGATATTCATGCCGAAGATGAGTGTATCCAAACCTCTGACCACAACTGTATCGGTATATTTGTGATATGCTGTATGTTTACTGCTGTTTATTAATAATAATGATGTATAAAAATATAAAATACGTTTTTAAAAAAAGGCATGGATGTGAGAGTGAATGTTTCTGTGTGTCTCTGTGGCATTCACGTGATGATGATGATTGGCTGTCTGACCACAGTGTACCCTGCATCTCCATCCCAAGTGGAAAAGTAGTTTGATAAGTCATTGAGACAATGGATCCTACTTGGTGAAACAATTATTAATATATTTATTCTTTGTTTCTCTTTCTCTTTTACTAAGTTCACTTTTAAATTCACTGTATTCACTTGTGCCAGGGATCTTTTTTTTTACTTAGGTAAACTCTGAATACTTCTACCATTACTGATCATAAGTCGTATTTTTTCTTTAGTCAGGTTGACTTAGAAATTAAGTTGAAATGAAAAAGTTCAGATTTTTCACAGAGACCGCGAAGTGCCACCTCTGATATTCCAAGTGCAACCTCAATTCTTTAAAGCGGTAACATTAACCCCACTTACCCCCATCGAGACTTCGATGTCCACGTCCTCTTTATCATCGATGCTGACCTCTAAGGTCCGTCCATGGACAGCACAGACTGCGATTCAAACAAGTAGAAATGACAAATTACAATTTAAGTCATAAAGACACATCGGTGATTTTGCAGTTTCATATCCATTCTCATGCAAACAAGTGTTAAGGTACACACCTGAAAATGCTGCCACAAGGCACAGAAGGAGGAGTGAAGATGTTTCCATCGCAGCCAGTGAGAGATGATGCCTGAGTATCTGTGGTTATAGATGCTTTTATATAGAAAAAGGTGCATGGGTTGCACATGTACATTTCTGAAATTCAAACCCAGTTACCACAGAGCAGAAAATATACACACCACCGCAACAACCTACATATTTGGATTTGTCTTTTTTAGTCAGTCAGTGCACTTCCTTATTAACATAAAAGGCAATGGCATCTTGGAGCAATATTTTATCTCTTATTTGAATATTAACGTTTATATGACCGTCTTTATTTAATTTATTTAGTTAAGTTTTGCAAAATCTAATAACAGTTAGTGTGTGGTCCACATTTAGAGCAGGGCGATGCTTTTATGCACAATATTCTCACATCACTTTAGAGGTTTTTGTGACTGGTTAACAGTAGAATTTCAGAGAAAACTGATTATAAATTGACTATAATATAATATATAGATGTGGTATTGTTATTGCTTTTTGACTTGTATTTCACAGTGTTTCTGACTTATTGTTAAAGCCCTTGCTATTTAGCCACTGATTAATGGTATATATTATATATATGTAATTTTACCCATAACTGATCCATGAATGTGGGTTTAGATATTTGCCAGTTTTGCAGTCATTTAAAATAAATAAATAAATCCAACACTGATGAGTACAGGGGTAATCATAACTGTGTGCATACATATTCTCATCTTGCCTCTAAACGAATAACTTCCTCCAACGTAATGTTTGACGTTATAAAGGTATTTGTGTCCGGTGTGGTGACTCAAAGCTGCCCAAGTGGACTTTCTAAATTTCTGTCAGTGATCAAAGGTGAGAAAGAAGAAGGGTTCATTAGCAGCTTGTTGATAGGAAGAAAGGAAGTGTATGAAAAAAGCATGCATACCTCAATTTTCTTAGCAAGAAGAAGAGGAGTCAACTTCCAGATGGAACCTGTGTGGGTTAATGACCTTTATTCAAAGTTATGGCCAAGTGCTCGTTTTAGACTGGGGAACATATTATTTGTCAGACTAGACATTAGCAGTTATCTTGACACTACTTACACTTTTAGCTCTTTTTTTTTTTATCACACCCAAATAGGCCACAGTTACATATTCAGTTTTAGTGTTAATAATCACTTGTTAACACAGCTAACATTCTGAGTAAAATTTAGAAATAATTTTTAAGACTTCCTTATTATTCTTATAAATCTCTGGCAATTGCACAGTTAATGGCTTAGTGGTTATAGAAGATTGTAATTCTTTTTGGATGATGACTAATGAGCCAATATCCTTATAGTGTGCATGCTAAAAAGCAACTATTTAACTGTGAATGTCAGTATCAGTCTCATGATAAGTATACACATAGGAAAATGAATGAATGTTAAGGACATCGCAGAAATAAAAAACTAATTTTGCAACTGCTGCAGCTGCTGGGTGAGTAGTGATGCACCTGCAAACATTCGTTTGTCTCTGGTAGGCTGCATAAGATTCACTCCCTGTGAATCAAGTTCCAGCTTCAGTTTTAAAATGTAATGTGAAAACACAATACGTACACATAGCTCACCACTGACTACAGCTTCCATATCAGAAACACAAAGGAGGGGAAAGGAATACCTAAAATGAACAACTGCTGCATGTTGCTTACAGCATGCATCTGTAATTCCCCACTAACACAACAGCATCCCACGGCACTGCAGAATGAATAAATGACTCAAAGATGGTCAGATAGTCATACAACTTGTGGAGAACTTTCATCAGTCAAAGGTGTCAGCAAACAGTTTGGGCCCCATGAGAGTAGCGTAAGTGCTAGTAGATTTTTGAGGGTGGAGATGCTTAATATGCAGATGTCCAACTAAACTGTGCAACAATGAAATGCTTACAGAGCTTCAGATTAGCACATATGGTCTGGGCAGAGTGGTTGTTTGTTAAGACATTGATCAACTTGATTTTTTTTTACCGTTTTTAAGATCCTCCATTAGCCCAGCTTCAGAAGTCTGACATTAAAGGCCTCCTTATTTTGTTCTTTAAGTAAATACATTTAAAATAGTAAATTAACAGATTCACTATGGGTTTCTTCAAGGTTACGCCAAAATAACTTATGCATGTATATAAACTGTAAAGGTTTAGGTTTAGAGGGCAATTACTTTTTCACATCTGACGTAGGCATACCTGAGTTTCAGGAGATGAACTGATGATTGTCCAGGTCCTGAACCAACAAAGCAGCCCCAGTCAATCACACTACCACCACCATGTATGATGTTCTTTTTATGAAATAGTGTGTTAGTTTTTTGCCGGATGTAGCCAAATTTAAACCTTCCAGAAAATTCAGCTTTTGTCTTTTCACTATTTCTTTTTGTTGAATCATAAAGTCTGACCTCAGCTGAGTCAAGTGAGGCCTGCAGTTCTTTAGATGTTGTTCTGGGTTCTTCATTGACCTCCCGGATGAGTCATTGGTACATTCTTGGAGTAATTTTGGTAGGCTAGCTACTCCTGGGAAGTTTTCTCACCTCTTTTCCCATTTGTGGATAACAGTTCTCTCTGTAGTTCACCAGAGTCCCAAAGCCTTAGAAATAGCAACTTGTTCCAGACTTATAGATATTGATGACTTTGTTGTTTCTTAGTTATTTCTTTAGATCACATCATGTGTGGCTTTTTGAGATCTTTTAGCCTGCTTTACTTGCATAATAAGCTAAAAGTCTCAGATAAGAAAAACGCTTTCAATATAAAAAAAGCACTCCTATGTTTGGATGAATATAATAAATGTAATGTGCTCACATGTCAGTGAGTCACTATCTCTGCAGAGGAAGTTTTAGCTTTCTCACCTCCTCTTTGTGGTCTTTGTTGTGGTCACCTTTCTTGTTTTCATGTTGCCGTAACTGCTGTGGAAAATGCTTCTGCACAGTTTGGACCTTCAGAGACTTCCATGACTTAACAAAAGCTAAGAAATAGAACATGCTTTAGAAAAGTAGCTGAATTATCATTAAGGTTTAGTAAATATTGATGCTTTTCTTACTTGTGGAGAGCAAGAGAAGGCCGATGGTGATGGCAGGACTCATAGTTGTCCACGCTGTTTCATCACAGCTGTTTTGTGGGCCTTTTATTCTCTTTTCAGCTTATGGAGATTGTTTGTCAACTGTATCAGGGCTTATTTTACTACATATGTGACCCTTAAACGGAATGCAATTATTTGCAAATATCATAAAGCCATCTTTGACGCCCAGCATGTTTGCACTCTGAACCCAGGGCCCTGCAGATCAATATTTCTAATAACACACAGCTTCTTAATGATCTGAACCACATCCAGCTGTTAATTCTTTCTTGATGGTCTTAGTTTAGTTTTAAATTAAAAATTCCCAAGGTGGTGTTGTCAGGCTTTTCTTTTTAACGTCAAAGCTTTTCGAGGTCTCGGTCTCCACACCACCACCATCAATCACTACTAGGGTGCATGTTGGACCTCTCACACCACATACCACTTTTCATATTTGCTCACATGTATAATTTAAATATGTATTTTGATTGTAAAGGTTTATGTACCCATGAGGGTTTTATGGGTTAACAGCTGAAAAGGAAACACAGACCACCACCACCTTCCTGCATCACACCTATTCAAGCACATGATGTACGTGCCTTCTTTTAAATGCACACTTGGCAAATTTATGAAAAGAAAACAAAAATTTTTACAAGAAGTCTTGTTGCTGCTGACAGTTAGTGCTGTCATTTTGTACATCTCCATATACATTTGTGAGTCAGAGATGCAGCGTATGTGCGAAATGACACGATGTGAAAGAATTGAAAAACTAATCCGAATGAAAAAAATGCGAGTATCCGCATGAACCCCCTTCAAATTCTTTTAAAAGTGCATAAATATAGAAATATGTGATAAATACAGGAAGCACACGGTGAATGGCTCTTTAACCTTTTCACTCTGCTCATAAGCAACTGTGTGTTGCTTAGTGCTGAGCAGGTAGTCAAGATCCTGTGCAAACAATGAGGTAAAAAGCAAGCAGTCAAGCTGTGGGACAATCAGCTAATCCATGTGACCACTGAAAATATTAGTATCAGTAAATATCAGTTCAGAAAACATGAGCTCAAAACAGACACTTTGTCAGTTATGACAGTTAAGTTTTGGACAGTTTGTGAGTTCCTATTTTGTTTTGTTGAGAACATTAAACATTTGGCAGTAGCTCCAACCAAAGGGCAGGTTGAGGAGGTGTCCATGCTGAAGATATTAAGGTTTTAATTGGGGGTTATCAGAGTAGCCAATCAGAATCTAAGGTGCTGCACTGCAGTGGAATAAATCAGAATTTCCGAACAGACTCCAGTTTTTGTTAACTATGGAGTTCCACAGGGTTCTGTGCTAGGACCAGTTCTGTACTATTTACATTGATCTTGCTTGTCTTAGGCAGTACAATTACAAGGCATAGTATACATTTCCACCCACCTTTATCTTTCCATGACATCCGATGGCATACATTGATTAGTTAGACTTATGGCTTAAAGACAGACAGGCCCAGATGGCCTCATATGAGGTTATCGGGGCAATCGTGGCTCAAGAGTTGGCACTTCGTCTTGTAATCGGAAGGTTGCCGATTCGAGCCCCGGCTTGGACATTCTCGGTCATTGTGTCCTTGGGCAAGACACTTCACCCATTGCCTACTGGTGGTGGTCAGAGGGCCCGGTGGCGCCAGTGTCCGGCAGCCTCGCCTCTGTCAGTGCGCCCCAGGGTGGCTGTGGCTACACTGTAGCTTGTCATCACCAGTGTGTGGATGACTGGATGTGTAAAGTGCTTTGTGGTCCTTAGGGACTAGTAAAAGTGCTATACAAATACAGGCCATTTACCATATTGTTTTTTTTAGCAAATATGGTGTCAAAGCAGATACCTAGTGCATTACCTAGTGCACTGTAAGGAATTATTTTGACCAGGATATCTCCTTCAATGCGCATATTAAACAAATGCGTAGGACTGCCTTCTTGCATTTCGACAGTATCTCTAAAATTAGAAACAGCTCAGAGTGATGCTCTCTCAGAGCACTCCTCTTTCAGACTCCTGACTTTTTTGTGGTTCCTAAAAATTAGAATGGGAGCCTTCGGGTTTCAAGTTGCTTTTCTCTGGAACCAACTCCCAGTTTCAATTTGGGAGAAAGACACCCTCTCTATTTTTAAGATTAAGCTTGTTTCTTCCTCATTCCCCTGTTTTCACTTTCTGTGTGTTTATACACAGCTTTGCATAATCATTCGTTATAATTAATATCTGGCTTTCCTACAGCCTGTCCTTCATTGTGTGTTCCTCGCCTCACCTCAAACGGTTGTTTCTACTGTAATCAGCCACCAGGGGGCGTTGCAGTCAAATATATGAGACCTGATGGCGCCCTGCAGTGATGACCTGGTGGGCGTTAGCAATTTCACAAACAAAGAACAGGAAGATTAGGAAACACCAAAATAGCAAATTGTTTGTGGTTGTCTCAACGTCTATAGTTAGGCAACTATTTAAACTTGTGAGCAGATGCTTAATGGAGCTGCTGAAGCCTCTAAATGTGCAATAAGATTCTCAGAATGCAGGATGTGCACTGACTCTGCTTTGAGCTAGATCACACAAGAATAAACCAGGACTGCTTACAGACTTAAAAGAGTCCTTTAAAAGAGTGTACAGGTTACATTTTGTTAACAGGCTCCATTTAAAGATCGTTAACATCCATGCGTCACAATTTTCTTGCAAATACCGAACTTTTAGCCCCCTTCTCTTCCTTATTTTACTCTTTGTTTGTCTAAAGTGTCAGTACATTTAGACATTTTGTGATTATACATTATAAACAACGACATGGTCTATGCAAAGCAGACAACCCACAAACCCAATATCAACTTTTACCTTTTACCTTTTATTTGTATTTGTGTACAAATGTATAAAAAGTATTTGTACACAATCAAGGCTCATTCTTTCTCAAATCAGAATGGGTCCACGGTCGTCTCAAGGCGCTTTAGGCACTACTAAACAAGACTTTGGTCCTAAAGAGTTGCTCATTTAGCCTAATTTTTAGCATTAAATACCTGAGAATACATTAAGCTAAAACTCAACATAGATTTTTTTCTCTGATGTTTGATTGCAACCTTTGAGCTGCCAGTTTGGAAACTGATGTGAAGAGCAAGAAAAAGTAAGTGTGAGATAAATGAAACATATCCTTCTAAGTAATTTTCTGATACTGCTGCAAAGATGAATTTGTTTCGCACGCCAAATAAAATGAGTCACAACCATTCACTTCCACTGAAAGTCAGAATAAACTGTGCCTATAACTGTGGCCTATGTCAGCTTATCATAAGGTGAGTGGAAGGGTACATCCTGAACAGGACCCATAATCGTTTTGCTGTGAGACGAGAAGACCGACCATGAAGCTTTTCGGGAATAACTCTCTGCAGAATACTTTAATAAAGAATTTTATTTTTGTACATATATTATGTACAGTTAAGCTTCCTTGGACATTCAATAAAGCCAAGTTTCAGTGCAGAACAGCCTTTAACAGATATACTATATCTACTCTGATGCAACAGCTTGCTGTAAATGCACTTGGCTATAAACTGAATATGAAGTCCCGCTCATGAGAGTCTGTGCCGAGGAGGAGGAAAAGCACACCAGTTAGCACATTTGAAGTTAACACGCTAACTAGAAATGTGTCATTTAGTTACACGTTTTCTCCACAGGCCTTTCCCAGCAGATCAAAACATTGTGATCATTAAAAACACTATTCTGTTCCTATTATACTGCCATACTGTAAATCTTTGATGAAATATTAAAGCAAATAATAAATCGATGGATAAAATAATAATTTTGAGACAAGTCTTGAAAGTAAAGATGGTGAAAGGACAGTGAAGCTTGGGAGTGTGCGGGCAATTATTTTGGAAGACCACAGAGAATTACAAACTCTTTTGAAATTACTCCCTTATGCGCTTTTCTTTAACTTCCTGCGTTTTGCTGTTTCGTACCTGTTACAAGAGAAACGTGTTACTTTTTTTTGGAGGACTCTGTAGAGAGACAAAGGACAAACTGGAGGCTTAAATAATCTAATTTTGCAGTAAGCAGTTTATACAAGTTGCTCGTATGTGTTCATTTCAGTTTATTTTCCATTGCCCTCCCATGATGTGCACTCTGCCATTCAAAATAGCCATCTTAGAGCTTACACTATGTTGCATTTACTCTATTTTGGCTTGGAGCATAATATAAAAGCATGAGAAACTAAATTATTTGAAGGACTTCCATTTATATACTGAAAAATAATCATTCAAGCATGTGTTTGTGTTTTAGGCTTAAAATGTTAGCCCTGCTTTCAAAAAGTAAACAGGCTGGATAGAACTAAGGGGAAATCTTTAAAAAACAAACCCCATCTAGGATAAATTTAAATAAAATCCAGTGACACAGTGATCTCCCGTCTCCTTGCAAACAAAAAGCAGTTTCTCATCCCATCTCTTCTTTTGATTCGAGAGGGAACAAAGAGGAAGGCGCGCTGATAAAACAAGCGCTGCTTTTACGAGTTCGAACTCCAGTTTCTGATGGGGTGAACTCCTCCAGGTGGCTCATCCTGATCTCTCTCTCTCTCTGACTCTCTCCGTCTCGGTCTTCATTTTTCTGAAAGTTTGTCTCAGATGATCTCCAGGACATCGCAGGGCACGAAGCCCCTCTTCTTTCCGCTCTCCACTCTGATGAAGCCGCTGTGCTCGCCCTCGCTGCTCACACAGATCTGAAAGCCAGAAGAAAAATTTTACTGACAAACAGGACATGTAAAAAGCAGTTAATCAGAAAATAGTACCTAATAAAGCACAAACAGGTCTTACTATGGATCCATTCTGAGTTACTGGAAGGTAAGATGCTGGAAAACCATAGCCATAATAAGACAAATCCAGAATGTATATTATTGAGTTGTTTATGAGAGTTATAAATTGCCTCTTTTAAAAATACATAATGGCTATCAAACTAATAGTCAATTATAGACAGCAGGAGTGTGTTTTAAGGAAATAAGATCATAACATGATCAAGCTAATTCCCTCACTGACACTCACAATAGGTCAGAGCACACTGTGTTTGCAAGCTTGATCTGAATACTCCCTAACAGCTTCCCTTGGGATTGAGAGGCTGGAAGGAGAGTGAGTGGGTCATAGTATCATTTTGTGTTTGGTGGTTAAATCTCCACTGGGGGTTGCTTACTTTAAATCTCCTCAGAGTCCCAACATGCCCTGGACAGCATTGTGGGAAAAAGGGGCCCTGATTTAAGTGCAGCCATTATGCTCCTCTGTCTGCCAAATCCACTTGAGCTTTTCAGTGAATAATTGTCTACAATTGAAGAGTCACTGGAGGTAAGAGGCAATGCGGGAGCAGCAGGAAGGTAATACGATGTCTGAAGAGCTGCTGGATAATATGAATCAGATGCAATGTAGTAGCTGGAGTGTGCTCGTGAATTAGATACAGGCCTAATGTGGAAATGTTAGTATCCATAATAAGGTCATTGCTTCCCCAACCCAAAATGAAGATGTTGCTCCCTATATGAATCGTGCTAATGTTAAGCCCGAAGACTACTAAAAGCTTCCACAAGTGCCATGAAAAGGACCCATATCCTTACTTTTGATCATAAGAACGACTGTTCGCAGTTTTCTTTAGCATTGCATTAAAAAAATCAATACTGGACATATTCCAAATCTGACTTACATAAATTGCACCTGACCCAAACAAACACTGCCACCAAAGCATGCAGCTCTATCGCCTATCCTTTACGCAGCTGTAGCTGAAAATGTACGACTGTGTTATACGCCTTGATGAAGAGAGTGTACTTGAATCCACCCTGATATCAAACATACACACAGACCTGAGATGTGTTACAGCAAAACATCTCCCATACCTGACCCGATTACAGACTAGCTTGGATCCAGGCCGACGTAAGTCCCGTGTTCCCTCCTAGAACACTTTATCATAATCACTGCAGCTCGGAACTGTTCTCAGCTTCTCGCGTGAAAAGAAGAAACATTTTTGGTGTCCAATCGCTTTTATGTGAGAATACAGTAGCTAATTATCTGGTGAATCTACAATGAGCCAAAGGTGGTCGTGTCATACCTCTCGCATGCTTACCCAGATCAGCCCCCTATCTTAATCGACTCTGACCATTAAGGACCCTGGAATGTACTTAGTACGCTTTTTGTGGCTTTAAATATATTGTCTTTCCCTGCTGGTAATGCAATCTCTGTATGAGTGCCCATTTCATGTCTATTACACGTTTTGCCGTTGGACACTTCACTATAATGTCTCGAGATTAAAACAGCTTTTACTCATCGCCCACGAGGACACATCTGCTCAAGCCTGCAGTACCTGTCCCTCCTTCAGGGTGATTTGGCCTTGTTCCTTGCAGCCGATGAACGTCCTGTTACACCTGAAGACTTGGTCACCAGCCCGCAGTTGATGAGCAAAGGCTGCTGGGAAGAATCCGATCCTGTCCTCAATTACACCCTGAAAAAAGGAGTCATAAAACAGCAGGACATTAGAGGGTTCAAACTTGGCACGATTACATTGAAGCCTTGATAAAAAACGTCCACACACCTTTAGAGTAAATGCTGTTGTAAATCATGTATTAGGTTCAGTATGATGTTTTCACATTGCATGCAGGTGCTTCATCAGGTGCTAATGTTTGCCTCTTTCCTTGGTATCTCTTGTTTAAAGACCAAACTAGCCAGATGTCTCTGTTTATCTACAGCCTACAGAGCACAATGGTGTTAAAATGCGTGATGATTTTCTTCATGGTCTGGTGGCGACAGGCTGTCTCTGTGCCGTCATGCAATCGGCCCTTTCGTCTCCCTAATTTATCTGTTATGCATTTGTGTCCCGAGTTCCTTGCTCCTATAATTCACAACCAGACTTATATCATTTATCGGTCTGTTTCTTTTAAGGCTTTTTCTTGGCTTTGTGTAAAAAGAACTTAAACTGAAACTTTGCTATAACACAGTGATGTAATACCTACCTTCCACCAGTCATCATTGGAGTCATCGGCCACCAAGATCCTGTCTCCTGCTCTGCAATACATGAAAACATCCATGAATTATTTGAAAACAAAGGAGAAATACTCAAATCCATCACTGATTGGAAACATAATGATCCCTTTGATATTTAGACTTCGATAGAGAGGGTATTTTCACATTTAAATGGCATGTAATGCCCCTAAATTCCGTTTGCTCCGAGTAATTTTCCTTCATCCATCCAGGAAATGCATGAATCAGTCTATCCCACTGCCCTGTGTGCCATAATTACAAACATCTGTTCAAAGCTACGGGCTAAATTTGACTAATAAAAATCTAAAGGACCAACGCAGCAGTGCCAAGTGTTGGTTTATGTAATTGTCTTCCTTTTACTTCCTTTTGTGATTCAAAAAGGAAACGATTCACAAAAAAACACCTTTCATGGAAGGTGAGAAACGCAAAGTGCCCAACACTGTAAAATCTTCAGAGGTGATGGCAACAATGCAGATTAATGCTCCAATTAGAAGCAGGGGAAATGTTACCTTCAAATAATTTAATTATGAAAAAAAATGAGCCGTGAAAGCGAGAAGAGGGTTGCTGTGCTGCTAAACTGCAAAAACATTTGTCATCATTACAATCACTGCGGCCAAAGGTAATCAAGTAATCAAAGCGTGTGGTGGAAAGTGAAACTAATCATAAACCTGTTCCCCCCCACACACACTTTAAAATTAAAATGAAATGTGAACTTTCTGAATAAGGAATCAGTTCAATCATCTTTGTTTTATGTGTTTTTGTTTGAGGTATTGATTACAGCCTGAAATAAGCCCAGCTGAGGAAGAAAAAACCCTCATGCAGCCTTTCAGAAGAAGAAAATAGATTTGAAATAAATGCATTGGAGGAGTTGAAGTACTTGAGATGAATAAATTTCAAATGAAGTGTAACGACTGAAGTTTTTTTCTCGACGAGGGAGGGGAGCGACCCACGACTGTGTGCATGTAGGAAAGAGATGAAAAGAACAAGTGCACTTCTGCTCGCTTGTCCTTAAATCCTCAGAAGATTTCTGCGAGAGCAAGAACAAATGGGCACTTAGGCTGAAGGACTGTTCTTTCCCGAGGGCCTATTTCAAAGTATGACGCCCAATCAGTCATGTTTAAGGCAGGGAGTAAAACCTGGACCCTTCGTTTCAGACTGATAAAAAGGCAGGCCAGACATGTGAAGCTCTGCCTACTTTAAATTACTCTTCAACTATGTGTGCGTAAAAATCACCGTCTGCTGTCAATGTTAATAAATCTTTGGATGCAATTTTTAAATATGTTTTTGAGGACGCCTAAGCTGTGTAGCTCTGGGTCAGAAATGCAACCTTTTTTCAGTTCTGACCACAGACCAACCGGTGCTACATCAGGTGATTTTAATTAGTTGTTTGTTAAAACCAAAAACAAAAACAACTGCTGACATCATGAACCAGGCATGTCTGGAAATGCACAGACAGTGAACTCACAGGCTGGGTTGGAAATTAAACACCAGCTTCCCCCCCCCCCCCCCCCCCCCCGAGTCTCAGCAACAAGAAGAACAAGTTGACTCAGACTGTCAACTTGTTGCCTTGTGTATAAGATAAGATAAGATAAGATAAGCTTTATTAGTCCCACACGTGGGAAATTTGTTTTGTCACAGCAGGAAGTGGACAGTGCAAAAGTTATATAGCAAAATTAGAATACAATAAGAATAAAATACTGTACACAACTGTACAGAATAGAATACAATAAAATACTATGTACAGTAGAATAAATAGAATAAAATGTACAATAGGATAAAAATAGAATGCAAATGCTTTATACAACTGAGTAAAAATACAACTTTTTCAGAAAATACTGACCTGTTCTGCTTAAAATGAGTCTGCGCCAACATTTTAGGAAATACTATGTTATTTTTTGGCTCTATCGATAGGAAAGTGTAGAGAGCCGACAGGAAAGCAGGGAGAGAGCGAGGGGAGATGACTGCTCACTGGGCTGAGCAGGCGACCAGTTCAGTTCAGTTCAGTTCAGAGGGATAGTGTAGAGCACCAAATCACAACAACAGTCACCTCAAGGCACGTTTTCTTGTAAGTTAAAAACCCGAAAATAACAGAGAGAAAACCCCAACAATCAGACGACACCCTCTGAACAAGCACTTGGTGACAGTGGGAAGGATTTACTCTCTTTTGACAGGAAGAAAGCTCAGGCAGAACTAGGAGTGATGGTTTTCCTGCATGTATTTCATTTTCCTCGCTCTCCTCTGTTTCCACGCTTTCCTCTCTATTCTATTGTCCGGTCAAAAATAAAGGCTAAAAAGCTCAAAATAAGTCTGCTTAGTATAAAAGTCAGAAATTTGTTTTCATATACTATCATAACACAATATTGTCTGACTAAGTGTTCAAAATTAGAATAATGCATATGTGAATAATGTCTGAGAAGATTGTGTTGATGCCATGGCTGAGCTTACAAACTTATTTGTACTATGAGCAACATAAACATCAATGATGTTATCGAGCTCATAATCCATTATAATTCAAAGGTTATTTTAAAGCATGAAGCACTAAAGTTTAAGTGTCACTGGTTTTGGTGCTGCACAAACTAATGACTGAGGGGAAATCCATTGAAAATAACCAATGAGACTTTGACTTTGAGTCAAATTTGGACACCATGGGTGACCCATTAGGTGATCGCTGTCTCGGGATTTAATTAAAAACTACCAAAACAATAGTGTAGATGGAGTGGTGGTCACTGTGAAAATGGGAAAATGACAGACAAGCTCCACAATGTAATGCCTTTAGATATCATGCATTTTCTGACACTTTAAACGCAGTTTTTGAAATTAGTATTTTGCTTTAATTGATTGAATTTCAAATTATTTGTTTACATTCTTATTACAATTCAAAACAACCTATTTCAAGCAATTAGTGCTGGACTTCTTCCACCACTAATAGCCAATTACTAAATGTTACTAATTAGTAATTACATTTAGTAATTACTAATAACTAAAATGTCTAATCGGTATGGAGCAAACTGTGAACAATACACGAACAAGTGAGGCTTTTGGCATCTGTGCCCAAATTATGCAAGTATCTGCTTCTGCGCTGACCTGAAAAGTATGAATGTCTCATCATTTTAACTACAATAAACTCAGTGTTATCCTTCAGAAACAGCATGTGTGCCTGGTACACTGAAGGGACCCTTTAAAGGATCTATAAATGGACTTTCAAAGACCGTCATACTCTCTGAAGATAAATCTAAGAAGACATGTAACAGATTTGATATTAATAAATAATGCTGGCACACACCCAGGTAACATTAATGAGGCCACACCAGAGAAATAAATCTTTGAGGAGTGTTACATAAAAAGAGGGCACTAATTAGTTCCTTTTGTGAATCCATTCTTGTCTCTGAAGACAGTAATTAGTCCATATAAGATAAAAATGACACGAGATAAAGAGAGAACAAAGTGGAATTGAGCAACATGACTTCTTGTGTTTTCAATTTTCCCTTGCTTCCTTTCCCTTTGAGGATATGAGTAAGCGCTGAATTCCATCTGTTTTGTTCGGAAAGTTTAACTTAAATTTCAGTGAAGATAAATCATGTTTGGGTTGCAGTGCGTGAGCCTCGTATTTGCTTCTATTTCTTATTTTAAAGAAAAGAGAAATCTATCTAAAGAAATCACTATATGTCAAAGTCAATTAATTCACAGTCTAAGTTCCTGTGCAGGTGTTCTTATTATTAGAGCGTGTGTGCATGTGTGTGTACGTGCGCTCACCTCATCTCCAGGTCGTGGCTCTCCTGGGCGGTGAAGCTGTACAAGGCCACATACGTGTTGAGCTTGAGGACGTCTTTCTGTAGCATGCTCTGCTCCATCTACAAGACAGACCAAAATGCAGTCTAACACTACTTTCTCTGTTGTCATATCTTAAAATAGTCTTTTGGCATTCACGTTAGTGTATTTACAGCACACTGATAGACTGAGGAGCTGCTTAAGTTGCTTTACAATCTGTTCCCTTTAATCCTCCATCAACATGAGTGGGAGAAAGATCGGGGTTTTTCTTTTTTCTTACAAACACTTGGGAAGTTTAAACAGGACATGGTTGTGGGTGGAGAGGAAGTTCTCAGAGAGGTGTTAGCACAATTAGCCATTCTGGCGCTATTCACACCTGCTCATAAAACCTGGTGGGTGTGTTTTCCCGTTTCATCACCTTGAATCTGAATCGTGCCTGCTGTGCCCATGAAATCCATCCAAACAATAACTTGCCCTCTTTTTGCATGGTAACAGCAAGGAAAATGCAAAAAAAAGAAAAGAAAAAAAGGATAATAGCTGTTTTAGGACAGCAGGAGACTTTTCTATAATCGTGGCACTTTACAGTAATGACAAAAGTGGGTTTTGGTCTTTTGTTCTCCCCCAGCACCGACCATGTGGACTGGAAATGTGGGTGATGGATGAGCTTAGTTATCTGCGGCCACGAGGAAAAGTGCCTCTGTGACCTCTGGGTGAAAACTCCATCAGACAGTGGCGATCCATTACAACTAACTAGGAGCAGCTCACAGGCCTTGTGAGGTCCCGATGTTGTGGCCGCCGGGATCAGTGGATGTGAGGTCGGTTTGGGTGAGATAAAAATCTCCTTTGCAAGAGAGCTATCAAAATAAGAAGCAGGGACAAATGTAAAAAAGCTCATTATAGATACTACTTGTATACTTACTGTTTAATCTTTCATTCAAACATCAGTTTTTTTAGCCCTATATCAGGATCGTGGGAGGTTGGAGCTTGATTGAACAGTCTTAGGGCGAAAAACAGAGTTTTAAATCTGGATCTGTGAATCTGTGAATCTCTATAAACTATAACCTCAGTTACTCAAATTGTCAGGTCTGTTCATGCACACTCAGTTAGTAGTTTAACTGGAATAGTTCATATTTTAACAAAACTTCTGGCAACTGAATAAGCATCTTCTGTTTAGGAATCACTGTGTTATGTGTTATGTTCGTGTTATGCTGGCCATCTAACGAGTGTAAGTCGAGTGCTGTCTTCAGCTCTGGTGGCTACAACTCCTGTTGGAACGATCCAGCTCTAACTAGGCATGCCATTTGTTGCTGAGTGGGCAAATAAAGTGGGCCATCAGAAAATCTTCATTAAATCAGCTGCCTGCTGTCTAGAGCTAAGGCTGATTCAAAACAGCAAAGCTGCAAAAAATAAAGATAAAAACAGCTGAAAGATACTTAAAGGCTCCAGGTCTGGGGCCTGAATGATATTTATCAGTATTTTTATGAGTTGCTTCCAAATGATGATACATTTTATGTGTCCAGCAGCAGTGAATGAGCAGAGGCCACAGCAGTTTAAAAGAAAACAGAGAAGGTACCAAGAAAAAAAGAGAATAGAAGCAAAAAGATGTCATTAATCAGCAAGAATCAGACCATTTTACTGGCTATTGATCTCTGAGAATTTAACACTAAACCTGAAAAGTGTGAACAGATGGCCATCCTGTCATGTGTTCCCATTTGAGACCGCGAGTCCCTCATCTCAATTGGAAAACTGCTCCTTCTCAAGGGAAGAAGCCGTTTTCAACCTTTTTTCCTTTCTCTGCTCATTACCCTGCAGTGCCTCCATCTGTCTGTCCGCCAGCCTGAGCTAATGGAGCTGTCGGCTGACAGACAAACAGCCTGCTGCCAGCTGTGCTCGGTCTAGCCTGATAACACTGCACAATGCATTTCAAGCTCTGAAATGGACGACTGGACTGCTAGATTATATTGCAGAGTCGAGGTGTTTATACGTGCATCTGTGCATGTGTGTTCCCTTGTACGGATATTTGCTCATTTTTGTGTTTGTCTGACTATCTGTGGTCTTTTTCCATTGTTGACAACGGAGATAAACATGTTAAGCAATAAAAGTAAACAGAATAGATGGCGGCACATAGAAAATATCTACAAAGAGCATCAATACTAAGAACACCTCTCCCACAAATTCCAGCGTGGAAGGAAAAGGCAGAGAGGAGGAGAAGAGTTGAAATATGCCAATGAAATATTCATGGCTGCTCCACAGGGGGCGATAAGACATTCACAGAGGTTTAACCTTTTTCTTTCTCTGGCATTAATTTTGCACTGCATCTATACTGTGGAGAATAAACAGACCGAATCCAAACACCAAGGTCAAGAGTTGTCTATATCAGCGCTGGCCAGTGGTCGTGTCAGACCGGGTTTGATTTGTTACGGCAGGAAGAGAAAAGAGAGTGCTCCCCCGAAGTCCTGGGAAATTTAGCAGTGACGATGGAGGCGGAGATGAAGAACGGGCTGGCAGGGTATCAATTCTCAGGTGAGCCAGAAAGTTCGGGAACTGAGCTCCAAAAAAACACTAACGTTGTGAAAGCTAAGAGGGAAAATGTGAAAAAGTTCACTACACAGTCCGAGTTGCTGACTTGTGAAACTGCTGAAAAGACAGTTATAGGATGCAGTCACTTTACTTTCTCTCGCTCTTACCTATATAATTACCAGTTTAGTGCTTCTCTAAAAAGCTTTTTTGTAATTTGTGAAAGGACAACAAATTGTATCTGCATGTGAAAAATCAATCTGTACCTCAGATGTCTGTTTTTAAACTAAACTGGAAGCTCGTGCGGCTTCCGAAGAACAAACTGGGCTGGAACAACCGACAGCTGTTGTGCTTTTTGGCTTTGAGGAACACGTGTTACTTATAAATAGGGATTGTCTGTCTGTCCATCTGACATTTACATAGATTTAAGAAGGAAAAAAGAAACCGTGCAAGAAAAAAACTCAAACTCTTTCCTGCATATAAAACGACAACATCAATCCACATCAACTCGTATTCCAAGAACAGTACTTCTCAGTGTTGTAGTATACTCGTGCACATGCACGGAAAACCAATCTATTATAAAATGTGAAATAATGGTTTCTCACCTGCAAACTGTCGGGTTTTCTTTCTGGGTGGTGGTACTGCTCTGTCCCGTTCTCAATGACCGTAAAAACTGAGAAAACAACACAAAATGAACTTTGCCCAACTAAACAGTCTGAATAAAGTTGTATTTAGTTTTAAAGTAGCAGGATATAACTGCATCAGAAGGCAAAAAATGGATCTAATGTTGTCACATGTGGAAGAAAATCAAGACTAAATCAAGAGCATAAACATGTCTGCAGCGGGAACCATTGGCCTGAAAGTGGCACTTCAAATCTAAGTGTCATTACTGTGATCATAGAAATCCACATACAGTTTTCAGTGAACATAATTAGCTTTTTTCCCTGTTAGCTTGAGCTAATCATAAAACAAGAGCAGTTGGAAGGCGAGCACATGACACAAACTAAAAGTGAAGTCATTTCTTCTTTTGTTCGGTTAGTTCAGCAGTATTATTACCATGCTTCAAACAGCATTTTCCAAAACAATGTCTTCTTTTTGTAGTCTTTAGTTCTATCGTCTTAGGCTTAATACTCTGGGTATAAAGGGTCACTGCATTGCCCTTTACTACAGATGCTATTGTACAGCTGGAAAACCCCGCCCACTGCTGAATCAAGAGCTAAGCACAGTAAAGAACACAGACAAGTTCACAGAACATCTTATTTTAAAGACTGACTTTAATGGAGAATAAGGAGAAAATTTCGTTGATGGTTCATAGATGGAGAATCTGATGTTGCAACCTTCTTTAATTCTCTCATTTATGGGAAGAGCAACAGCGGTGCATTTTTTCCTGTCACTACGTGGCATTAATCCAGATGCACACTGTGTACTGCAGTGAATACTCACCATCATCGCTGTGTTTTCTCGACAGCTCCTGCCTGCTGCTGTGAGCCACAACTTCCTCTGGAACCTTATCCAAATCACTGGTCTGCAAAGACAAAAATTGAACGGGCAAAATTCAATTAGATAAGTGCAGAAATAGAGAGGGAATGATGTACTACTAATTAGTTAGATAGATAGTTGAAGGTTTGAGCACAGGATTAGTTAAAATCCATTCTTTTTTACAGAATAACCAGCTATCTGGGAGTCTGGAGAGCAGTAAACATGCTGTTTCATAGTCTACATTTGGAAACTATTATGAGAACCCCCGTTGAGATCACATTGTCTCTGTAAGCCTCAACTGACACACACATACACCCATTCACTAACAGCTGCAGAGGACAGGACAGACTGGCCCTAATCCAACAGCTTTCAAATGTCATCATACAAAGGTGCGTATCCAGACTGCTCATGCAGTTTAGCTTACATTAGCAGTGATACAATATGAAGAACAGATTTCCCTGTGCATTAAACGTGCCGATGGAAGAAGGCCGGAAGGGACTTTGGCTAAACAATCATTTTAATTCATCTTCAGAGCTGTAACGTGAGAGTTCCTGTCATAGGTCTGGACCAGACTGCCTTTATTGGTAGTGTTTACAGCCCTGCAGTAGCAATATCTATTTAGATCATCAGCTACACAGTGTCTGCTACAGTGAGACAAAATATAAAGTGTAGTCCATTTCCTGATAGAAAGTCTTTATATGCCACAATAAAGAGGATACTTTATGATATGGACAAAAAGAAACTGGCAAAATAAATAAATAAATCTTTAAATAAAAGTAGAGAGAGGTAGCTCTTGCTCTTACAGAGTTTCTGTGGGGAGATTCAGAACCGCTGGCTCTCTTTGTCCTTTGTGCCAATGATGTGCCGAACCTCAGGGCTTCATACACGGGGTCCACCTTATTGCCGCAGGCTTTAGAAAAGCATGTTACAGACACAAAACCATGTGGCAAATTACCAGACTGTAAAACCTTGTGGATTTTATGAAACTGCTCAATTAGAAACCCAGTTTTGGGAGAATTAAGTTGAAATGAACCAAACGTATCCTATGATAAGCTGCTCACCAATAGGCATGACTTCTTTGATGCAGCCATACTGTTCCTGGATCAGTAATGGAGAGCTGTAGTACCGCCGAAAGCCTTTTGGCTGAAGCGAGAAAGACACAGAGTGGTGACAGGCATTAGAGACAAATCAATATACAGCACCGCAGGCAGCAAAGTGCTCCGACCATTAAATACTGCACATAACTCTGTTCGTTTGGAGTCTCTGAATGTGTCTCTCACTTCATAGGGATAAAGTTCTGCTACACTGGATGGTGCACAGGATGGAAGTCAAACACTGTGAATGAATGCAGAGCCTAATATTAATATGAAAAACCTTTAAAGCCTCAATTCCCATCAATTTCATACTGATAATCCTACACCTGCCAAAAGAATTCGCCAAACATTTAAATCTAACTACCCCGCAAATCGGTCGTATCATTTTTACATTGATGCTCATTCAAATTTGAATTTTTCACAAGCCTATTGTGAGTCTATCAAAACTGTAACAACATACCTGATACTGAATAGCACTGTGCTCTTTTGTCCTAATTCAGTTTGTTAAATGAAGTTACGGCATCTAACTGCAAAACTGGAAGCTTGCTCAGCTAAATGGCTTTTTTCGAGGACACGGAATATCATTTTCTAAGATCGATCATGTGTTGCGTTTTGTAACCTGTGCATAAGGTAAAGAGGGGGAAAGCTGGCAAACGCTACAAAGCAATTCCAGTACTAATCACGGGTTTTTCATACACAGATAACGCTCTGTAATGTTGACAATATTCATCACACCATAATGACATGATAACTACAGCAGCACCAAAAAGTGTGTAGGCATGAATACGTGGTCAATGGTCTGTGCTTTTATGGCTTACTCTGCAAAACAAATGACGAAACGAACATATAGAGGATAGTTGGAGAGACAGATGAAGGGCGGAGCGGAGCACAGATGCTGAAGGGGCTGTTTCTGTTTACAAAGTGATGTCAGACTCGGTCCACACTCAATACTGCATTAAGCTGAGGCTGAGAAGCAACATTAGTCCTATTCAGCTTTACTTTTTTTCCATGCTAATGATGTATAATTTTAAAACTGTGCACAACCATGATAGCAGAGCAGTGGATTTGTTACACAGAGTTAAAATCTGAATGTGCAGCAGTAGAAAACAGGATCAAATCTAATACTTTGGTTCATGGAGTTCACTGCTATGAAACCGAGAAGGTCAACTTCTAAAGTTTTTATTGTAATTTATCTGCCTGTCAAGTTTTCCCCCAATCTCCCAGGCCTTCAAACATTTATCATTTATATATCTATTACCTGCCTGCGTTCCATCTAATCAATACCACCCCATCAGGTCTGAATCCTTGGTAAGCATACAGAAGATTGAAATGATGCCTAGTTCCTGGAGACGGTGTCATCTACAGCACACCCAGTAATGATTAATGTATATATTTGCAGTTTATGTTCACACACTGCAGCAATTCATCGATATTGTACTGTTTTCAGTGTTGCTTGTTTAAAGCAGCTTAATTTCCCAACTGGATGTGCGGCTCACTGCGCGTTTCTTGCTCATAGGGTTGCCTTTTTTCCGTTTGTTTACATTTCGAGTACTCAAGTCGCGGGTGGTGAAATCGGCGTCGCTAATCAGTCCTGATTAATTCTTCGTTTGACACTTCTCGTGATGAGGTGGCTAAAATAAGCAACCCCTGAGCGCTTCGGGCACATCTCAAGAAACGAGGCGTCAGACTTCCAGGGCCAAACTCATTAAGGAAAAGGTTAAAAGAGCGTGCTCGTTGGAGCCCATCTGGTTCATGTGGCAACAAACAAAGTGATACCACTCACTGCTCGATGCCAGAAGTCACAGACAGCTTAGGTTTCTTTTACAAACCATCCAGTATATGACAATTATAGTTTCTTTGCAGTTTCTAAACTTCTTTAGAAAACTGGAAAAAGACACTCATCTGTCAACTTCCTGTTTATTGGGAAAATAGTCCAAGGAAAATGTAATGTTTTGTTTCTGGAAGTATCCAGAAAATGTATTAATTAGAAGGGATCAGTACAATATTATTATAGCTATATCCTAACACGTCTTCAAGTAATCTGCATCACGTGTAAAAGGTCAACACATAACACATAAAAAGCACTATGTCAAAGTCTTCTTTGAAAGATTCTTTTTTTTTTACAAAAACAGGGAAAACATGTAGTGATTACTGAAAGAAACACAGTTCTTGAAAATTTAGTATAAAAGGCAAAACCTTGGCTTGAAAACCTTGAATGTCAATATTTGGTATGAGCACATTCATATGAACTTTTTTTTAATTTCATTAAGTAGTCTTTGGCTTCTTGAAGGACATTCAAATCTTATCTGTTTAATACCAGGAAGTCTGTGCAGAAATGAATGGTGGCTCAAGACTTTTGCACTGTAGCTCTTGGTTGGGTCCAAGAGATTTTTGTTTCTGGGTTCTGACTTTGCCTTGTGTTACACTATTTTTTGAGGTTTTGGACTGCTGCTGTATACTTTTGATAATATTGAGTCTTTGAGTTTTGTTTTTGCTTCATAGTTTTGCAATCCTGTGTTTTGGTTCATGTTTCCATTGATACTGTAGTAAGATAAGCTTTTATTTTAGCATTTGAGCCGTCTCTTGTCTTGCTTTATTTTAGCTTTAGCTATTTTAGCTTCAGTTCCTACTTTGAGTTTCTCTCTTTATTACATCATCCAGCTCATCTTCCTATGCTTAGCCATCTGTTCTCAAGTGTTCCCCATCTCAGTCTTTATGTTTAGTGTGAGTCTTCTTGTCTCCATGTTTAGCATTTGTCTTTTGGATGGTTCCCACTTTACTTCGAGGCTCTGTTTCCTTCATGCCTCGTGTTCGTTTTGCTTCCCACTTGCTTCCCACCAACTGTCCTGATTGTTTTCACCCGTGTAATCCCCTTCACCTGTGTCTCGGTCCTTGTATAAATAATCCAATCTCTCTCTCTTTGTCCTCAGAGTAAGAAGTTTGACGTGAGTTCAAGCTGGTTATCAGCTCACTAATGCTGTGTTCCTGAATAAGTCAGAAGTCAGAGTTTCTGAGTTCCCAGTCAGAAGTTAAATCTGGAATGCCCCCTCAACTCAGCCCCAGCAACCCAGAGTCAACAATCCAAGCTGGCGGCATTGAACATAAACAGTAGTAAAACTGTAAAACTTTTAATCTGTACTGCCACCGTTGTGTATTTGTGCCTCACTAAATAAACCATACGCAGAGCACTGACCCAGCTCTATCCGTGAATGTGCTGCGGCGGTGTTTTAAGTGCAAAAAAAATAGTGATAGCTCTACCTAGCTTAAGAACCAAACCAAAACCTGTTTTTCTACACTTTTTCTGCTACGCACTAAACAAACTCAGGTGTGACGTCACTCCCTGGATCAGACATCCGAGGTCCGAGTTGTCTGGAGCGCCGCATCAGTTAACCTAATCGGTTTTCTCTGGTGTTCAGATAAAAGGGGTGGCATCTGACTAATCGCAATTACTGATAAGTGTACTGGCAGCAGAGCGGCTGGTTGCGTAAAAGAAGATAAAACTGTACTGTGGGAAAAATATGAAGACGAATAATACAGGCTAAAAGCAACGTAGCTGCTGCAGACAAATCAGCAGCGTGAGTTTGCGCGAGAGGAAAAGCAGTAGCACTAAAAGGCACTGTATGAATGTGTGAGTACTCTAAGCACTTTGGTCAGTAAGACTGGGAAATAACTACTAAATTAATGAAGTCTGGTATATCTGGAGGCAGCAAAGACAGCTGGAAAAAATGCCGACTGTGGAATTAACAGACTTGCCAACATCACCGCTCTGTCACAATGACACAGGAGAAACTGATGTGTTATAATTACATTTTACTTTTACATTTGGTGGTGTTTAACGATCTGAGATTAAAGATGAAATGTAAATAGAATTCAAACATAGGTTTTGTCTATGTGCAAATAGGTGTCAGGGGGAAAATAATTGAAGAATAAATAGGAATAAATGTCTAAGAATCTCTATTTAACACTAACGGTCATCAGGAGCAGACAAAGACTTCAGACCATCGTGCTATTCTTGCACAGAAGTTTGTGGGATCTTCCAGGAATGGTAAAGTTATTTTCCGGAGAATTGGTTGGTCAGTAAGCGGTGATTTCATATCTTGATCATAACCACCTGGTAGGTCTTCAGCATTAGTTACGTTAACCACTTTCATAGTACAGAAAAACCAGGATTAATCCTAACGGTACCCAGATAAGACAAAGTCCTGCTTCATTTGTCTAGGTTCCCTGTCTGCTCCTCATATTTTCCATTATCCCCTACCTGTTTTTGGACTGATCTCACATCATCTACCTTCGTGTCTTGCATTTGGGTGGCTGTCTACATGCTACTTCCTTGACAACACATGGCAAATCGCTTCAGTGACTTCGCCCTTTTTGAGAAGCTAAACCAAATTTGGCAAAGCACCCGCATCTCAGAGATCTGCTGCGTGTCCCTTCTGACCTCAGAGACCGTAGCACTGAGACTGAACCATCATTTGTGCCGAGTACAAAGGAAACACAAAACGATAAAACATCTGGATGAAGCAGTGGAAGTCTTGGAGGTGTTGCAGCATTGTGCAGAACCCCTGTTATTGTTGGTATTTGCGATAAACACTGCTCATCAAAAGCTGACGAGTGAATCACCGCGTTCATTATGAGCAATGAGCTAAATTAGTTAAACTACTTTTCGGATCACGTTGTCGAAGCAGATTTTTACAGTTCAATATGTAAAACATGCACTGTTGTGAGGGTTTTAGATGCGTTTCACAGAGTGACTCACAATGAACTGACACATATTGATTAATAATCATGTTTGATCCAAACTGGCAAGTCTCCCAGAAACGTTATTTGTACTGGAGCTGTCGGGGCTGAATGTTAACATAAACCGAGTGCGTCAGAAAAAAGGCGTCAACTTCTCTTTTTAAGTGACCACCATACTATACTGCAAACTGCAGTGTAGTATTTATGTGGAAAAAAGAAAACACATTCCTGTAGAATAAGAAAAACTTGCTGTTAACTGATTATTGTCAGCCCTGAAAAGGTTGTGTCCAGCTTAGCTGTAGTAAAACATTTAACTGAAGTAATGTTAGCAAAGCTGAACTACATGTTGAATAGCAGTAATTATCAGCAGCACTCAATACAGAGTCTCTACAAATGTATGAGTGGGTACAGAAACACACTGGTTTCATGTTAGCAAAGATTCAAAGGATGAGCTAACTTAGTTTCTTTCTGAGTGGCTCTCAGGCCAAGAGAAACAAGCATGGCAGCAGAAGAGTCCAAGTTTAGAGTTAGTTGAATTTAGAGCTGTACTCCACTGGGGAAACTTCCCTTTTTATGCTCGACCTCTCGACCTCATTTTCCACTCCTGAGAGCCAATCATATCTACAGGCCTCATCTCTAAGGCATCTGGTGGAAAGATGACACAAAGAAAAAGGAGAAACAGTGCCTGTACTGCCAAATTATTTACACGCATTGATTCACTTTATCCGACTCAACTTATTCCATTTCCTTTAGTAATTTCAGACAAATTTGCTAAGTTGAGGTGTGGACACGAAGTATACATCCAAACATGTGGCTCTAAAGTCTCTTTCTTCAGTGCAGGATGAGCACAAATGATTAAAAGGTCCCAGTTTGATCCAGTCTTCCAGCTTTTGGAAGTGAAAATGCTTCTTGGCAGTTGCTTTTACAAGTCAGACTCCCCAGTTAAAAACACCCGGACCACCCCGGTAGACCCATTCCACAACCAGGTTTCATTTTAATTTCATTCACAGATGATGCGAGCCATTCAAGATTGTGAATCATACAGAACACTAATTTAGGTTGTTATCACTCTATAATGAGGCTGTGATGTGTTTCTTGGGGAGAAACCACATTTTGGGGTGAAACGACACAATAATAATTATTTTCTCCAAGTTTTTCATCACATGAACACATTTGAAACCTCTCTCACTGAATGTTGTGGTTCCTGAGCATCGGCTCGTTAATAGGGAAACTTCCTAAATTGAACAATACAGGTTCTGGATTTAAAGCACACTGTAGATTTTTTGCTGAAAGCCCCTAAGAAAGGCGGTTGTGGATCATGAGGTTTATTCATTCACTTAATCTGATCCCCAGATCCTCGTGTCTGTATGAGGAAAGATGTTCGGTATCGCATTGGACCCCAAAAACTCACCACATGTCAATGCTGCGTACCATAAAAAACATGCTATACAGGCATGCAAATGTGGCTTGTAGTGCAAATCACTTCAGTTGTTGATAAGACTAGAAAAGTGCTGCATAGATGCAGTGCATTTGCATTTTACAGACTTTAGATGAACACATAAAATATCAGATAAGGTCCTTAATAACCACTCCACCCTATAATTCCACAGCTCCCCGAGTGTTAAAGTAAGGCCGCTACTCTGAAATGTCAAACACATCATAAAGCCTGCCCATGTGACTTCAACAATAGTAGGTTTAAGAAGCTGCCACTCGGTGACCACGTTTGTCCAGAAGCGTGGCAGAACTTGAGAGAGGAGGGGAGGAGGTCAGTGTTTTTGTAAACGATGAGTTGCATTATCTAACACAGAGACAGCGATGATATAACGATGATGAGGAGGATGACGAGGATGGATGGTGGTCACAGATGTACTTGCACACTCACACATAGAGTGTGATTTCTGAATAAGCACATTCTGCTGGGAAGCGGTCAGACAGCCAGTTCTGATCTGCTATCACAGTACTGACATCAATAATTATATTCCTGAGACGCAGTCTCCCGAAAGAGTCTTGACGGCTTCTCTTATTTTATATCATGCATCTTACCAGTTTTCCCATGCATCGCTGCTGCCCAACACCGTTCTCACACTTGTGGTGGAGGCTCATCTTGCAGGCTTTGCAGCGGAGGCCGTGCTTCGCTGTGTTTCCCGCCAGGAACACCACATGCTTGGCTGTTGTGCCTGATACATACAGACAAAGAGGCAATGTCGGGAGCTGGAATCAAATTGTGTTCTTACAACCAAACAGCAAGTTATAGAGAAAAAAAGCAGAGGAGATGAAAATATTGTCCAGAACGGCGTCTCATTTATTTATTCATTGTTTTTACACTCTTATTCCTAGTTTCTGGAGCCCTTCCCAGCATGCACTGAGAAAAACCTGTGAAATGACATGTGGAACATTTTAACAGGGACAAAAATTTACAAAATGCAACTCACAGCGTGCACTTCTACAAAAATCAGTCCGACTGTGACTTAGCCAGGCGTGTCTCCACCGTGTTAATATCGCTCGTCAAACTGCTACCTGTGTGCAGGTTCGCTGTCACTTAGTAATGCCTGACTCACAGCTGATGAGATAATTGAAGATTAATTTGAGATCCAAAAGTTATGCAGCGACGCAGGTGCAATCATTTAGCAAGAGTGTGTGTGTATTTGTGCAGGCAGGTGTGTAGATTAGTAAAAGAAAAATAAAGGGAAATGGAGCGAAGGATGGAGAAACAAAAATGAGAAGGACAGGGCGGAGTCTTAAAGGTATAACAAAATGAACCTCACAAAGAAAGATACCAGCAGTAGATGTGCATTAAATAGGGAATATTGGTATTTTTAGGAGTTGAGGAGCACGTATGTCTATAAATCCCTACATGCCCCACACACCTTGAGTTCTTTGCCCGACCCTTCCTGCCCTTTTTTCTGTTTGCCATCCTCTCAGAAGTTTGCAGCAGTCAATCTTCAGTGAAGCAAACGTAGCCCAACTTCCGGCTTATTTCGTTGGTTCATTATAAAAAACAATGTTTCTCTTTCACGTTTGAAGGAAGAAGACCTTGCTTTATGCACCTAATGGTAAGAAGTTCAGGGTGTCAACTTCCTAACCTAAAAAATGTAAACAACCGTGATATCACTGTCAATCACAGACCATATTCTTTGCCAAGGGCAAAAGAAGTTAGCTATATGACATATTTACCTGTAGGCTCAGAGTTATCATTCCCTACCCTCTATTCCAGTCAGATACAAATGAGAGACGAGTAAGCTGGCCAAAGCCTTGACCTATTTTCCAATAAAAGTGATAAATCAGTCCAAATCAAAGCTGGTAAGCTAATAACTTTAGTGCTTAAGCTAATGGACAGCTATTATGACTGCTGTGCATCAAGCGACATGAGGCAAGATATGAAAAAAAGACTAATTTATCTTCTTATGAAATAAGCGGGGAGTCTGTGGAGTAATAAATCTAACATGGCAAGATAAAATCAATAAACTGGTATGAGACATACAGCACATACCACGCTAAAAAAAACAAACATCACTTACAACCAGCCACTGTATATCCTATGAGAGCTCGTTCATATTAACAAACGAGTACAATGTTTCCAAGTCCCAGAGCTGCTATTAGTTGGAATCTGGCAGCTATGCAGCTCTGGCTCTTCATTGATTAATCAATAAGCACGTGCCCTGCTTAGGCCCACGCTCTTCATATGTGCGTGTGAAAATGTGGACATGCGAAAGGAAACATCGATCTGCTCTGTGAGCATCAAAGGGAACAGACACAACATAAGATGATCTGTCTGCTCCAAGTTTCCTCACAGAAGTGTTGTCAGTATGTGTCGTTTCTGCTTACTGTGGACCCGCCACAGTGGCAAGGAAACAATGTCGTGATTTCAGTCCAGATCATCCTCAGAAATGCACGTTCAGTTTCACGAGTGGGTCGAGGGGGGTCACCGAGCAGAGGTAATCAGAGGAAACCTGACCCCCCCCACAAAAGAACTGTTAACATGAGATACTGTGTGCTTAAGAAACTAAGCTCTTTGTGTGTAGTTTACTTAGCCAACAAGGGGGAAAATCTCTGCCTGCTCTTCATGTGCTGTAATGTAAACTGGCGTCACAGCTATTTGGATCTGGACAGCAGTGACAGGAACTTGAAACTCAGTAATGGGTGGAAAACAGTATCTGTATTTCCCATTTAAAGCTGTTGTGTCGCTTGGCTGAGGTGGAGTTAGTGATGCTGAGACAGAAACTGAGAGAAACGCGATCCCGGCCCTGAACCCTCGCCACAGAACAACAGAACAACAATGACAGACACGGAGGCAATGAGAAGCAACCTGCGCCGATTTCTAGGTCACTCTAAATCAGGTCAACTGATTGTGTTGCTTAACGAGCACCTCAAGTTTCATTTCCCTTCAGGTCAACAAACGATCTCCCTGCGATATCTCTGAGACATCCGGATTCAAGCTCTCGTCCGTGCACTGGGACAGGGAGCAAATTAAGTGCTTGTCAAGCTGTTGTTGATCGGCTTGTTTGAGCTGACTCATTCCAACATGGGGGAATAATGAGACGCCTCCATGTTAACTAATAAGGGAACAAACCGCTGTGTTTCAGCAGGCACATATAGGAAGGTGACACTGTCATCCTCCTGAGGTAATGGAAGGATAATGATGTTAGTCTGGATGTGTGTATGTGTGTGTATAGGTGCTTTTTCATTGAGGGCTTGAAGGCATTATAGCTGCGGGGAATCTAAGTGACAGTGCTGATCTCTCTGGCATTTGCTTCTTTTTTTTTTGTGGATAGTCTGCCATTAAAGCTTATTATTCATTTACAGTACAGTAAAGGACAAGACTCCTGCCAGCTTTTCTGTACCGTCTTCATCTCACCTCATAACCTCTCTCATTCCATTTCCTCCTCTCTCCTCCCGACAGCCCTTCTCTCAGCCATACATTGATCCATTAAGCCGTCGTCCTTACTTCATGCCTCCTGATTTCCCGTGCAAATAACCCTAACTGAGACAATAACCCTTCCACCTCGTCTTCTTCTTAAACTCTGACCACAAGAAGCTTTCTTTACAATTACTTGCAGACTTGCAGTTAGTTTCTTCCACAGCATCGGTCATCAAGCAGCCTTTCAGTGTATCTGTTAGCATTGTTTATTTATTTATTCACATATCTGATCAATGTCAGATAGCACTGTTGCTGTTACATCTCAACAGCCACAGTAACTGCTGAGATATAAGAGTCTGGAGCACGTGGAAACCTCTAGGACTGAAAAATTAAGCCAGTACAGAGATGCAGAAAAACCTTTACTCAACTGGCATCTATAGCAAGTTTTCATTCAAAACCTTTTATGCACAGCTAATCTGATTTCATTGTATTAAGTCATGAAGTGATGTGGCGTTACAGGCATAGCTGCTTTAGGGTTTTCACCAGCATCCCTTAATAAAAGCATGAAAATAGCATCACAATTAATTATGGAAGAGCTTTAATTAATAGCTGGTAATGACGCAGCTCCACCCTCTTACCCTCTCATGGACAAGACAAATTGTCACACTTTATTTCCATCTTTTGTATACAGTCTATGGTCCGGGAAATAAATGACCTTCCCGTCAACTGACAGATGCTGAAATTACCGCTTTGAGCCAATGCTCAAACTTCAATACATCAGTTTTTGTTCACATTTAACTGTCTTTAAACTTTTCATGAGCCGATTTTCTCCAGATGACATTTTCCCCAATGGCTCCCATGCAGTTTAACATTTGGTAATGGGTTTTTATTAGTGGCGTGCTGGTGCGTGAGACACTTTCAAGGCAGGGCGGACAACGTCAGCTGCTGGATTTAACACTAAAATAGATAAATTCAGAATCAGAGATGTTCAGAGATGTCGCAGCACGTACCGCTTGCATTCTGGGTAACAGAAAGAGCTATATGGTGCGTGTGAGATGTGTGCGTGAAGTGCAGTGTGTCACTGAAATGTAACAAAATACCGGAAAACGCCACTGACACCAGCATGAACAAAACTCTCACATAGTAAGTGCATGAGTAGTGTATGTGTATTAGAGGGAGATGTAATAAAGTGTCATTCAACACCACAGCCAAGCATCTCTACTGGGAAAACCTTGACCTCCTAGCACAAGATTAATTTCTTTCCGCGGTCAACTAAACCTGTCATGTACATTTAAGGAGTTTAATTGCACCGATTAGTGCGTGTTAATTTTGCCAGATTATCGAGGTTTGTTAATCCCAGGTGTGAGCATGGATCCTTTGGGTCTTTTAGGGGATTTTGAAAGTAAATAACTGTTTAACTCGTATAAGCTGACAGAGATTTCATGACATATTCTGCACATATCCTGCATATTCTGTCATCGCAGAAAATCAGGAGCAAGAATAGTCATACATTTTTAAGCTTTTTCTTTCTTGCCTGAAAAAGGCGAAAATTACCAGGGAAACGAGCGAACTGTGAGGATGGATGCTTTATGTGCAAATGCCATACATACCATAGAGACTATGTAATAAATGACAGAAAACACAAGCATGGAACAGAATGAGAAGAAGTTTAAAGTGGCAGGAAAGTCTGGTTTGAAAACTGAATACAGCTCTTTTGTTTTTATTGATCCTTGCTGATGCAGAAAATCCCAGCATGAAGAAGGAAACAGTCCTTGGTTATTCTGTGAGTACATCTAATGTTATGCAAATCCAAATTTCAGTATGTGAAAGTAAACGGGCATCTATCTTACATACAGGTGATTTTGAAAAATGAATTAAAAATGAATATCTTTATTGCTCAAACAGGAATTAATCTCTTTGTTCTACTACCTTACCTTCATCTAGTAGACCTAATGAATGAGTCAGCGAGCACTATACTATAATTAAACCTATTTTTATTCTAAATGACACACCGAAATTGACGCATTGAGGTAATAAAAGACTCCAGTAGGAAGAAGGTGGGTGTTTATTTCTTTTATGTCTGCCTTACACAATAAAAGCATACATGTATTAGACTTCTGATTATTTAATAGTGAAGGTGCATCATATATACAGTAAACACATAGATTTATATGGCATTTCTTTCTGAAATAGGAACAATTCATATTAGATTGATCCTAGGGTCTTGCTATATTTTTGCATTTTGAGTGTATGTGATATTTTTTATAACAGCTTATTCATTTATTTTGTTAGAAAGTCAAATATCTGCTTGCAGCACTATTTGTGTACCTTTAGAGGTGCAAGACAGGATATCAGTGCATAAAAATGTGAACTTTACTTGAAAAATGTTATAAAAACTTGTTGCATGATTATCTAACTCCATAAACCTGGAGACATTCCTCGTGGGTGGCCATTAGGATTTAATAATCAATCCAATCAGTTTGAGTCCACCCTTCTCCTCCTCTAATGTCTCTCCTTCTGTCTCCTGTGTGCTGCTCTTTGACTCTGGGACGCTGAGTCAGAATTTGATAACACCATCGCATATCATTACACACAAACACACAGACACACACAGGAAGGGACAGACAGAGAGCGATAGTGTTCTCATTAAGGTGGGACAACTGAAGACGAGGGCGGCATCTTTTTTTCATGTGCGGACCAGAGGGCAGCGCAGCATCACATCCTCACCACCAACAGACCAGCTGAGTCTCATTCAAAGCCACTGGATGCGCCTCGCTGACCACGCCAGATAAAACAGACCAGCGTATGTTACAACGTTCATAAATGTGTAGCAGTATGTGTGCTGAAGCTGCGAAAAGTTTTTTTCTGTGGCCTCGCGTTAGAAAAAGCTTCACTCTTGTTCGGATTCTATCTTTGGGTGATGATAAATTCTATGTTACTCCAAGAAAAGCCTCTAAATTTCCTTTAATGTGAGCAAAAATCAGGTTAAAATCATAAAATTAATCTGTAGAACTCAACTCTACTTTCCGATATAAATTTATTTAACTGTGGTAAGAACTTCATAAAACTCATTATCAAGTACTGACTTTAACTTTATTGCAAAATAACACCAAAGTGGATATCCTCCCTGGACTGCCCGTTTACAAGGTATTCATTTTATAAATCAGCCACACCACAGCATCCCAACCACAGTAAAAGCAGTATGCTTACACTGTTCAGCCAAACAGATAATTGTTATGCACTGTGACAGTCCAGAAGCCTTCATCCAAAACTTGTGAGACATAATTTACATGAAGACATTTATAAATGGCATAAATGTGTTTTGTTATATTTAAAAACCTGGGTGTCTGGGAATAATAGTCTGTGTATATGGAGTGACGGTTGTGTACCTGAGCTGAGCACAACTATTTTATAACCAATCAAAGACGTGCACGTGTTTCTTTTTCACTGCAGTGATATGATAAATATCGCCTGGTTTGTATGAAAACCCTGAATGGACCACTGTTTGACACAGCAGCAGTGTCACCATTTATCCACCTGCCTCATAACCATGAAGTACTTTTTGCGCTTGAACTGCAATTTCTAATTGCGCAAATAGAAGCAGAAACTCTTGCAAGATATTAAACTGATGGTATAACTACAATTGTAAACGTAGGTGCTCGTTTACATGTCTACCTTCCCGGTACGAAGTCTGATCTCTCTTATCTGCTAACAAATGTGATGCCAGGGGCTAGTTGAGCAGATTGTAATTATCAAAGTGCAGACTCCCTGAGATGCAGAGCCTTAGCAGTGATGGTTAAGCCAAAGGAACCAGAACATCTGGCAAGGGGAAAACAGGTAGCTGTGCTGGCACAGACGTTGCTGGTTATCTGACACCCCAGCAGACAGATGGAGGGACTGGGCTCAGTGTGTGAATCAGAAGGATGGAGATACTTTGGTCACGTGTCAACAGATTAAGTCAGATGCTCAGTGTCAGGTGTGCAATTGTCTTCTTTTTTTTTGTTTAGATACTCATGGTGTGTGTTTTAGAGCTTTGCCAACTATTCATACTGGATAATGGAGCATAAATCCACATGTCACATTGCGTTCAACCCTTTGCACAATGCATGTTTCTCTGGTGGAAGAACACCTAGTGGAGAGCTCATTATTAAAAGGTTTTTCCCCTGATTGCAGGGCTCATTGGATGATCAGGCATTTGCCTTCTCAGCTGTGTTTGATGTTATGATGAAGGAGAGCAGTGCTTTTACCCCTACCTACAATCATGTGGTTGCAGACGTCGCAGAACGTGGGCTTCTTAAAGATGTGCTCCATGAAGCAGTGTCCTGCCGAGTCTAACTGCATTGGGTTGCGTGGTTGTGAGCGCGACGTGGGAGGAGGAGCGCAGGGAATAGCCGGAGGAACTGGAGGAATGGGGAGGTTGGTGCTGTGCGGCGGGGCCATCCCAATGTTGCAAAGATGGCCCGTGCTGCTGCTCACGTCTGAGAGGAGCTCCGTCTTGTTTTCGCTGCTGTTCCGGAAGAAGTTGTCGGCGCTCTTGCTGCGGACGCTCTTGGTCTTGAAGGACAGGGAGCGTTTGAGTCTTTGCAGCTGAAACAGGAGAGGATGAGTTCAAGAAAAGTGGAGCAAAGAAAAGAAAAAGACAGACTGCTTGAGAGAAAATGAGGATTCAGAAAAATTTTGAGTGACCAAGTCCATTTGTGCAGTAACCTTCAGGCAAATCTCATTCACTGATGCCTGATAACATGACTATTACCGTGGTCTCAACTTATCACCTTTCAGTAGAAAACTTTCCAGGTTCCCTAGCTGGGAGGGTAATGTGATTTTCTGGTTAGGCCAGTGTATCACATTAACACCATTCCTCACACACTGTGCTGTCATTTCTGGCAGCAGCCCCTATCAATCTCATTATGCTTCTCCTTTACAGTAACGCTATTCATAATGCTCCACGCTGACAAATCATTTAATTTAACCAGTGTGTGTACCCCTGAAAATCACTCAAATCTGGGCTCAGACACATAATAAAGAATTGCTAAGCCACTCTAATGTGATTTTATGGTTCAGCTTCCAGGCTGGTGTGTGGCTATACATCCCCGATTGAAAAATAGATTATGTTTTCTGATAGGTCGGGAAAGACTCCTAATGATTCTCTCTCACAGCACCGACTTGTCTTTACATCCGCCTTTTGTAAACACCTCTGAGGATTTATTCATCCTCTTCGGTGTTTGTTGCAAAGCACGCAGACGCAGTCATACGTGGTGCATTGTTTCTGCGCTTGTCATTTTTGTGAACATGCCTGCACAAATTGCTTAGAGTGCTTATCATTGCGGCTTTGTTATGGTGAAGATCAATCAGTCCTGCAAGTCAATCTGGAAACAATCAATTTTAGACCCTTTCTCTGTCATCATCACCCACGCATGAACGCATACACACAGAAGCATGAACCTACAGACCAAATACATCCTCCTGCAACCGGTTACAGCTGTTTTCCTGCTGATCCATGAAAAGAAAAACAGTAGTAAAAGTAGATGGAAAACCTATTTCTACCGGTAAATGTGTGATGATGTGTGATGATAAAGGGCACTGCCCTCTTTTTTGCTCTACTGTGGCTTTAATGTATATAAAATAAAGTACAGTGAAGGCATGTGTGCATGCATCGAGGAGCTCATGCTGTATTTCGATGGCGCCAAATCTCTATGAGTTCTCAGCTCTCTGTTAGCAGGGAGGGTTAATGGGGGCTGGGTGGAGCACTGCAGCACAATCCGCCAAAGCCATTTATCACATGGGATTATAACTCAAATGACTTCAAATACAATGCAGCTTAAACAAAGAGTGCCCTCTAAAAATATGGGTGAAGATGGACTTAGCCTGGTTTGGCACTGACTTCGTTAAGAGGAATAAAAGTTGTGGAGTGAACAACTTTTATTCACATGCAATCACGACTCTTCTGACGGACTGATATCAGCAGTATGCGCCACAGTTTGCACAAGAGTGGAGGCTCACCTTGCGCTTTTGATGTTCAGGCCTCACAGTATTCTTAAAGGAGGGATAAAAACACAAACACAACTTTACTTAATGTTTGTAAACTTGTTCAGCCTTCTGAGGAATTTATTCTACTTATCATGACTGTAAGAAAATTAAAACACTTTCTTTAAATGCCTTTTTTGCTCTATGACAAATCACCTATGATGCTGGAAGTGAGTCTGGTTGTTTGGCTGAAGCTTGGAAATTGCATAAAGTCAGCCAGGAGTCTGCTGAAATATCCAGCGAAACGTGCCAAAGTACGAGTTCCCATGCTGAAATGTTTCAGCTGAAACTAAGAAAACTGAACAACAACTTGATCATACAAAAACCACAACCTCGCTGTCAGGAGGAGACAGAGCATGAGATTCATCTGCCCAGCAAGGGAGTTGTGGTGGGAAGAGCTGTCACAGCTATCCACTGCCGTGATCAGTAGTCCAATATTGTACTGCTAAATGTAGTAGTCTGGGGGTTAACATGTGACCCACATAGATGGTAAAACGCCAGAGGCGGCTACGAGCTCTATCACACAGCCTCATTTCCAAGTAGAAAGTCCAACCCATGTGCCTTTTATTTATTTATGAAAATGCCCATATTTTTAAGACCATATTGTTTCCCGTTTTTAATTCAGTTTTAATTTAAATAACCTTTCCATGCTTGATGTATATTTAAAAACCAGTACCCACATGAGCTGGACTTATGCAGGTTATTCTCTATTATCTCCTCTAAAGAAAAGCACCACAGTATACTTCTCATATAAAACCCCAGAGAGCATGTGAGCTGCTGTGCTGTGAGATCGCAGCGTTATCTTCTGTTTAACCTCGTTATCTTCGTGGTTTGTCTCCCAGTTGTAAGCTACAGCTCGTATTGTTTGTTATGGCTTCCTTAACTCTAATCACATCAGGTTGTTTTAGGATGTTTTATCAGTGTGTTATCAGTCATTTAAAGGAGGAGGAAATGTGCAATCTTCTTTCTGGGAGCTCATCCCAATTGAGCCCATTTAAATCTCGTATTAAAATAAGTTTTTTTAGCCTGCTTAATTTCTTATTCAGAGTTGTACTGGCGTGCAGTGAAAAACATTTTCGTGGTAAAGAAGAGAACAACAACAACAACAGGATAGTCCTACCTTGCTTTCTTGCTGGCTGGCGTTCGCCGTCGGGGATTTGGGTGTCTCATTCTGGTCCCGTTCGTCCTCTTTGCCCCCACTTTCGTCCTGAATTGTGCTGCCCGGCGGAATCATCCTATCTGTCTGTACTCTGTAAAAAGATACTGCTCAACTGAGTTCGTTTCCCCCACCCCAAGCGGTTTACATCGTTTCTGTTCTTCTAATGGAAATAATAAAAAAGATAAGTCGTTTAGATCCGTTGCTGATATATTGTGAAGAGGGAAGAAACGAGGAGGAAAACGTACTGAAAAGACACGAGGGTGGAAAAAAGTGGTTTGGGAATTAAAAGTTGCAAGTAATTCCAGATCGGCTTCAAAGTGCCCTGTCCGTCTGAAGGAGGCTTTCGTGTTTATCGTGGCGTCGTGCGTAACTGCCAAGACATCTCCAAGTCCACGCTGTGCGCCGTGCGCCTCGCGTTGTCAATACTTTGAGGGCGGAGAGCTGTAAGCGATCAAGGGAGGGTAGGGCTGAGAAGGATGGAGAAGGAGGAGACACAACGAGTCTGTCTTGTCATAATTCACATGCAAGATGCACTCAAAGGGAAAAAGCTCATTCTCAAATGGATCATTGCGCTTCTTAAAAGAAAAAGTCAAGAACGTACGCTGTTTGCACGAGTGCATGCGTTTCTTTCCAAACCAAATGTTATGTATAGCCCACTTGTTCAGATTAATTCCAATAAATTGTTCTTCAGATTGGTCCAACTGCTTTGTTTATTAATTCAGTTGACAAAGATTGAGAGAATTTTCCAGAAATGCTTTAGACAGCAAAACTTCACTCGAGTAAGGCTTGAACACCAACCTAACGCTAACTAAAGAATTCTCACAATAGATTTTTTTTGACTGTGTGATGATGGCACAAAAATAAGCTGCTTTGAATTAAAATACTACCTGAGATATTTTTTCCACTGCAAAGGAGAAAAATGCATGATTACAGATATACATGCAGTTCCTTTTTAGAGTTATCAGACTTTCTTTTAGGTCAGAAAAACGTCTTTCACCTCATGAACTTTAGTCAAGGTCAAACACATTTGTGTGTGTTTACTTGTTTAGCTATTATAGTGAGGACCAGGTTGAGCTTCTAGACCATTTTGAATGAGTTGGTCCTCACTTTTTCACACTCTCTTCAATTCCTGTTTCAGGGTTGCAGTTTTTTTGGGGGGCTCCAGGTTAGAATTAGTTTTATGCTAAGTCTTGTAGTTGTATTGTTGGGATGATGGGTTAGGTATTACATTATGTCACCAAATATCCTCACAGAGATAGACAGCCAATATAAGCATGTGTGTACTAAAAATAGATAGAAGCTTTGTTTTTACCAGCAAAATACTAAATTATTAAGGTGATGATGCAACAGCCCTTGCTGACTTTAGATGAAACGATTGATAACCCTTTTATGTTTGACTATCAGCTTTTAAACTACATCATGGACCAGTTAGATTAGATTAAAGACATGAAAAAACCAAACCACTTACAAAACCAAAGAAAAAATGAAGAAATTCATTGTTTCAGGTAAGAAATAGCGCACTTTGTCACATTCAGTTATTGATTGAACAAAGGAAATAATACTAGTTTGTGAGCTTCAGAAGTACTGCTAGGCATCTTCAAGTACCTTCATCTAACACTAAGCAATAACATGAATAAGGATACCCCATTTCCCAAAATGTCAAACCAGTATTAAGCAAGTAAATATCCTTCAAGGTCCATCTGTCACGGATTACTTTCAGAAAGAATACCCCCAAACCGACACTCACACAATCCAGTATATTCACACACTGGTAAGCTACAGATGAGGAAACTGGCAGTGTTATTACTCTTTAGGTTTCGCAGTGAAATATAAAGCGTTTTACTTCACCTCAGATGGGATAGATGTGATACTCACTGTAGTGATACATCATGATGCCTCCCTCCGGGCTCCCTTGCGATGTGATGTCCTTGAAGTTATGTTGCAGGATGAAGGAGGCAGGTGCCAGACTGCAGCCTCCTCACTCTGACAGGAATGCAAACACCAACACAGTCCCAAGGAGTGAGACTACATATTGATTTTTGTAATCCAGAGCAGAATGGATTCAATCCCTTTTGTTTGTCAAATCTTTATCACC
Source organism: Neolamprologus multifasciatus (assembly GCF_963576455.1). Classification (NCBI taxonomy): domain Eukaryota; kingdom Metazoa; phylum Chordata; class Actinopteri; order Cichliformes; family Cichlidae; genus Neolamprologus; species Neolamprologus multifasciatus. The sequence continues at coordinate 16,657,648 of NC_140457.1, read as the reverse complement.
AAACTGTGGATGTATTATTTTAACAAGCCACGGTGAAACAGATTCTTTCTACATTTTGCGGGATCATCCAAAATGAAGTTCAGTGATTGAGCAGGCATTCAGCGCTAAAGAGTGATACATCAGAGAAAACACAGAAAAAGGAAAGTGCAAAGATTGACTGACATATGTCATGACACAGTACCTATACAGCTGAGGTGAATGACTGATTGAGAGGTTGTGTTTCTATGGTTTAGATGGTGTGAAGATGGTCTTATTTGTCTAGAGTTTTTCTATATTAGCCCGCAGAAGGTCAGCAGATTTAACCTATTTTCAGAAAGAGCAATCAGTCTTAATAAAGAGTGTGACTTTGTTTTAACACTTAGACTCATCCTGGACTTGTTAATTTGTCAAAGGGTATACTTCTGTATTTTCTCACAGTAGTAAGGGTGGTGTAAAAAGGACATCAGCTCGTTTGACACCGCAAATGAGCTGATGTCTTGCGCTTTCACACTATAACCCACCACCTGGAGAAAACACAAGACAATCCCCCGGGTTAGTCAGTCCGAGCACGAGTCAATGATACATTCAGTCCATGTGGTGTATGTGTGTGGTTATTGTGACTCATGTCAACAGAAAGAACCAAGTGCTTGACCGATTGTGCCAGGAAGCAAGCGTAGAGAGCCAAGCGTGAAAGCGAGACAGGGAAAGAACATTGTAATTTCCTCTCTCAGCTGCTGGTCTGTCAAGAGTGCAAAGAAGGCGTGAAAAAATGAGAGAAATGCTGAGGACGATAGGCTGGAGGAATAGGGGTTAATTATTCCCAATGAAATGTTTCATTAAGGAGATGCAAAGATCTGAGTTGTGCAGTTTCAGGTCCACAGTTGCTTTTTGGTTTTTAAGTATTTGTCTTTCTTGTTATTAATGCATTAGTCCTGCATATGGGAACCATCAACCACATTCTTGCCACATTCTTGCATCACATTCGCCTAATATGTGAAGGATCCCTTGGGAGGGTTGTATCAGGAAGAGCTTCTGGTGTAAGAATATGCCAAATCAAATATACAGATCCATGTGTTGACATCTTGTGGATAAGGCATCAGCCAGAAGAACAATAGAAGAGGTACGCCCATCAATGAGCCACCTCTTTCAACTGTTATAACCACAGAGCACATTTTTATTAATTTCTCAAATTTCTATTTACTTTCTCAGGAAAAATGTAATATTTGAAAGACTTGGTTTGATGCTTATTTGTGACCGTAACTAAATCCAGAGTAATACGATTTTATTTCTTCACAAAGATCAGAGCACACACTAAATTTTCATGTATTCCTAAATTTTAAACATGTGTTCTTTTTTCATACTAGTGCAACAGCTGATGTTGAGGGTAGGAATAATAAACATATCACACACATGCAACACATACGCCATAGAAATGCAGAATTCTTTTTGTTTTTTTACAAGTAGGCTGAACCATTACCTGATCACACCTGCCCTCTCATGCATGACGAAGAGTTATAGGATGTTAACGAGGAAATGCATTTTGGGATGTCTTATATTGCTTAAATAGACCTCCCTGCATATATAATGATTTCACATATACATTTCAAATCAACTTTGGTTCCATAGTGTTATAAAAGCATCACCAGTGAAGCTGTACTTGGGTTTGGGGTGCTTTGAAATAATAAACACTAACATGTGCATGCTAGAAACAGACTGTATATAAAGGTTGGACATAGTTTCCAGGTCTGAAAAGTGAAGCTAATACATAAAACTGATTTGTTCACTGCACATTGTTTTGAAGCTGATGGCTTGTCATTTGCAGACTTTCCAGCCTCCAGTTGCCTAGGTGACCTTTGAACATATTTACTACCAGGTCATACATTAATCAGGGGCATGTTTCTTTCTCAATGGCAGAAAGATGCCTGGAAGATGAGAAATATTTACAATTCAGTTTCTACAGTCTCTAGTCGCCACGATGCTACAAATAACTTCGACTGTGTATGTAGCTTAAGTGTTTCTAAGTTGGCCAGAAGTGGGCAGCTCCTCGGATTGCCAAAGGAAATCTGGTTTTATAGTCAGTAGGTTAATTCCATTTAATTCAATTCAGTTTCGTTTAATTTTATTTATATAGGAACTGTAGGAGCCTTTTTGTGTTGTTACCCTATGTGTGCCACTAGGGGTCACTTTTTGTGTTTTTAGGGTATAATATGTTTTATGGTACAGTGTTTAAGGTAGGCACATGTAATTAGTGTCAAGTGTTATTGGTCGGAAGGAGCAAACAATTTGTGATCTCTGTGCTGTTGTGATTTATGTTAAATGACGTTGTATACTAAGAGAACTGTTGAACTACAAATGCAACTGATGGAAAGCAATAAATGTGTTAAACGGACAAGATAAGTACAGCTGCACCCTCAAGTTTCATTCATGACAGTGGCATCATGTCACCTCCGTCATCGAACACCTCAGTGGCTTCAAGCGTAGGCTTAGTCTTTACAGGAACTAATTCACAATAATAGTCACCGCAAGGCACTTTATATTTTAAGGTAAAGACCCAATAATAATAGAGAGAAAATCCCAACAATCACATGACCTCATCAGCAAGCAATTGGTGACAATGGGAAGGAAAAACTCCCTTTTAACAGGAAGAAGCATCCAGAATCAGCCATCGGCCACTACCAGATAAGACAACATGGGACAATTTGAAAATAACACTTGGAACAAGGTAGTTTCAAGCATTTGTGGATACAGCATGAGGTTTTTCTATTTCATGGACCGTGTTGTAGTCAAAAAAGACGATAAAACAGGATATGCTTTAGAGCAGGTCGACCTCACGATTGAGGTATGAGTGTGCAGTGTTTCTCCTTCCCTCACAACATCTGGTTTCCAAACACATTTTGTTTCATAAAATGGTAAAAGCCAAAATGCTCACCTAGAGGCTTTACCATGAGGCTCATGTCATGGTGGCCACATCCATGTATATAAAGTCTCTGATGCTAACATGCTCAAAATGCTGACATTAACATTCTATTAATGCACAAAACGTCCACAACCCGTTGATCGTGGTAGCACAACAATGGTTTAATTACATTTTATCAGCATACTTAGTTGGCTGTTTTAACAGTGATTTACATGCAAAAGAGTCATCCTTTAGCTGTTCACATATCTATATTTAACATCAGTTTGTCTACAATGATTGCAATATATTAATAATTATTTAACTGCAGAAATATTTCTTTACCAGATTTCCATCAGAACCAAAGGTTCAGTAATAGGAACAGGCTGTAAACACCTTATATCCACCAAAGTTACTGAAAACATGACATTTGTGGCACAAATTTGTGGCACAAAAAAGGGCGCAAAAGTATTTATGCTAGTAGTAATTGTAAGAAGGCAGTGTGATTCATGTTAAATCATAAAGATCTTCATGAATGTCTTCCTATAACAACATGAATGAGTAACACTTCTGACTTGTTCTTCATTCATGATGTGTGCTTATAAAAAAAAATCACCAAATATGACATTAAAAGCTCGCTTTACTCACTGAACAGTGAGTCTGATCCACTTGTGCCACTGGTGACTGTTCCGCTCATTGTGTCTTGAATACCATGAGGTTATGAAATCCCCTCTCAGACTTTGTCACACTTGCATGTGCCAAACTCCACATTTTGCCTCTTTCTGTTGGGTTCGCAGCTCCTCTGGGAGACTCAACATGTCACCAAGCTATTCTTGGAGTGTAGTCTCCTGCTCACACACACATGGCGTTCACATCAGTTTCTGTGCCAAGAAGACATGATCAGTGTTGTCACATTCAGGGATGAATTGAAGGGCTGATAGACTGAGTGAATGTTTGGATCATTAGTTATCATAACTAATGATAGATCTGTTGTGTAATTATTACTCATTTTAAGATTCATTCCAACTGTGACTTTCTAACAACACAGTGGAAAATTGATAAGAAAATGACTTCCTGGATAAAAGATTACTATCATCGCATTTAAGCTTCTGTACAGTAAATTATTATAAGAGAGATTATAAGCCACTACAAAGCATTTCTGTTGAATTGAATAGTTTCATATCAAACAAGCAAATTCAAAGCCTTCAAATACTGTAATTCTATCTGGATTCACTGGACATGAACAGCAGAGAAATCAAGAACCAACATATTTGATGAAATTATAAATTTAAGTCTTCAAAAAGTCATGTGATCAAGTACCAATGACCCAGCCTGACATTATAGAGCAGCCACACACCTACACATGCACATGCAGACACACACATATGTCCCAGCATGTGTTACAGTAATGAGCAAGTGGATTCCCCAAGAACCCAGTCTAATTAGCCTATCTTATTATGAGCCACCCCAAGACTGGTCTCTGCAGGGTACAATAAAGTAATGAGAGCTAGGAGTAGGTGTGTGTGTGTGTGTGTGTGTGTGTGTGTGTGTGTGTGTGTGTGTGTGTGTGTGTGTGTGTGTGTGTGTGTTTGAGAGAGAGAGAGAGAGAGAGCTTTCACTTTTGTTGGAGCTATTTGTTCTTATTTTTTATTATTTTGAAATTAGTTAAAGTTTGTTGTTAGTTTACTTATATTTTGGGGTTTATTTACAAGTTATTTGTTGGTTAATATTTTGTTTCAAAGTTTGTTTGATGTTACTTTGTTAAATTAGTCAGGAAGAGCTGTAGGGCCATTTTGTTTTCTATAAATAAAGAGACTGGTATAGGACCAGCATGCACTGGGGTGGGCCTATGGTTTTTTACCAGAGCAGGAGAAGCAACAGGAAGTAACAAAAAAATGGATCTTGTTATTGCTTGCCAAACTGGATAAATAAACCATAAAAACGCAACTTTCAAGTTTGGACAGTGGACTTCTTTTGCCTGCGTACGAAATAGTATCTCAGTGCAGCAGTGGCTTGTGGACTTTTAATTGTGGGATGTTTGGTTTTTCAAACAAAAGGAATTGCCACTACAACTTTAAAGAAATATAGCTTTCAAATTGAACACGTATAGCCAACTTTATCTCTACACACAGTATCTACTCTGATTCAACACAGGGACCTTTGTCACATCATAAACTCCACTTTCTAATAGTATTTCTGTCGTGAGCTACACTGTCATCTACACAACATATACAAAAATATCTCATAGTTTATTTCAAGCATTAGCAGGAGGATTAGCAGGACTGAAATCAGTAAAACAGTTTGTTATTGTGGCTTTTACAAACACTTTCTGTTTAAATTAGGCTACTTTATCCTCTTTGTTTCTGACCTCTTACAAAGTTATGAAAAATAATTTTCATCTTGTTTTTTTGCATACATGGTTAATCATTAGCTTGTTTCTCATTCCTTAGTCGCTGTTATCAGGTTGCTTTAAATCACGGTTGGCATAATTAAAACAGTGTTACCCTGCTTGACTTGCAACCAGAGTAACATTGTTTTGATGATCGATAACTAGGGAATAAGAAACTAGCTGGTGAACACCATTACCCCCCCCCCCCCCCCCCCCGCCATTGTTTTCATGAAGTCCTCACTCTACCTTTAAGACATATTAAGACATATTCCTTACTCCTGCTAGTTTGTATCTGTGCACAGAATAAGAAAGAGTAGCACAAATGAATTATTAGCTTAGTACAAATAGTAAAAATGCAGAAAAGTTACCCTATGTTGAAATTGCTGTTGAAAAAATATGTACCTATGAACACTTCTGAGGTTCACCAACGATCTCTTTTTAGAGATAAAAAATAAATAAAAATAAAACAGCTATGGCTTTATATTTTATGTTTTGTGAACACCACAGTTGGATATTAATGGCAGGTTTCTAAAACAACAACTTTGCCTCATGTGTCTCTGCTGATTCATGAGTCTTCAACACCTCACAGGATCTCACACTCGAGAGGTGTAAAACTCAGCTTATTGAGATATTGAACATTTTGTTCATTTTACTGAATGCTGATTTAAGTAGGAGCTTTTCAAACTGATATACTGTTCTTGCATCACTGTATTTGATCCAGTGACGCACTTCCTGACAGTGTAGCTGGTCTCCAGCTGGTCACTTTTTAGCCTACTGTGTGCCAGTCAGGACTAATGAGACAACAGAGGCCAAAAGCAACACAGAACAGCTGATCCCCTGTTTCATTAAGAGGATCACATCTCTGTGAGAGGACGAACAACTGTTCATGGTTACAGTGTATTTAACAAATAATAATCTCTTCCTCAGGTCTGTCTTCCAGGAATGATAACTTATCAAGACTGAATTATCTAGATAACCTTAAGTTTAACTAACTGACTTTAATATTTTCAGTAACTTAGTTAAAGTTACAGTCATGATTTTAAAGGTTTTGCATTACTGGATATGGTAATTGCATCTATGTTGAAGCACTCACAAGTGAGCATCACACTTGTGCTATCTTCAGCAACCTTATACTTGTATATAATTAAAGGCAGAAAAGAGAGAAAGCTAACCGGTTCCCTTATTAAAGCAACCAGTAAATCTTGGCTAGCCGTGTTATTGAGGGATTAACAGCACAGTTGGAATCCTTCTTTAATGAATCAGGTTGCATGGCTGGACTGATCCCAGAATATAGATAAAGCATCCCACTTTATGCCAAGTGTGCACTTCTACAAGAACTGCATATTTGATGACGTACGCAACCAGTGATCACGTTTTTGTCAAAAAGGATGGTTTATGGTCCAGTACTTTATCTGTAGTTGTCCAGATGTTCCTTTCTGTCTCTGTTAAAAAGCAGGAAAATGTGTTTGAGGGAAATCACTAGTGTTTGAGTCACAGACACATTTACTGACCAGCAAATAATGGACAATCATCATGTCAGAGCTTAATTTTTCTGTAAGGGCTTCTCTAGCTTTTGATGTTTTTGTGGAATTTATATTATAAAGATTATTACTATGTTTTTTTCTCATATATTTTAGTTACCAACAGCAAAATCCCATGAAGCAACACGCTGACCACAATACCAGTGATTTCTCAAACTACTCTTGTTTTCAAAAATATACAATTAAGCTAATAGCTTCCTCTACTCCTTCCACTTTCCGAGCCATTGATTCATTGGTCAGACCAATCCATCTTTAGAAGTGAATTAAACTATCTTAGCTTTTGTTAAATAAGTAATGACATGATGTAATATGTCATGTGTTGTTGTTCTTCTGAGGGTATTTTTTATTATGTCCTAATAGCTGGGATGGGCTCCAACCAAACCACTAACCTGAATTGGATAAGTGGAAGAAAATGGTTGTAAATGGATGGACTGATGTCCTGATATGAAAACTTTGAAACTAAGGTTGTACTTTTGATACACCACAGTTTTCAAAAGGAATTATACATCAAGAACATATTTCACACATAATGAGAACTGAAAACACCACCACTCCTCATTTGAAATAACATTAACTCAGAGGACCAGGACAAGGACAAAAATGGTCATCATTTTAAAATTTTACCATCAACACTGCTTTAGTTTGTCTCTTAGTATTGAGATCTCAAGTCCATTTCCCCCCACAGGATGCACAGTTTTTTAAATGGCTAAGAAAACATAATATTCCCTAAAATACCTACTTATATACCTACCTATATACAATATATAGAAGTAGAAGTAGAGAGAGTAATAAGCCAGGAGTTAAACGATATTCATTGTTTTGAATTATAAACAAGAACTTTAATTATAGATATTTTAATTATAAATTCCACAGACATTTTGAAAGACAGAGAATCACATACAGAAAGTTCATGCTTTGAGACGTTGGCCCATATTTACTGGTTAATAAATGTGTCTGTGACTCAAATACTGGTGATATTTTATGACTTCATAACAGTGACAGAGTGGAACATCTGAACAAGTACAGATAAACAGGACTGGGCCATAAAATTCATATTTGATCACTGGTTACATACTTTATCAGCCATGTAATTAGAAGTGCACACTTGGCACGAAATGGGATGTTTTATTTAAAGTGAGAGAAGGACTCCAACTGCGCTGTTAATCCCGCTATAACACGGCTAGCCATGCTGTACTGGTTGCATTCACGAGGAAATTGGTTAGCTTTCTCTTTCTGCTTCGCTTCTTATTGCTGAAGATAACGCAAGCGTAAGGATGTGCTTAAGTGCTGCCACTGCTTGTATATTGTGAATATAACAGTTTATTTTTTAATTAATTTTTAAAGGCATAGTTTTAAAACAGGAGATGCTTGATGAATGAGGATGCATTAACTCTAGTGGTAGTTCTCAAACAACACGAACGTGAGCTTTCAAAATTCCTTAATAATAATAATAATAATAATATAGGTCTCTCATATACCCTGAGCGTGAGCGCAGCACATGACGAGGTGGCCGAGTGGTTAAGGCGATGGACTGCTAATCCATTGTGCTCTGCACGCGTGGGTTCGAATCCCATCCTCGTCGGTCTCATTTTCGGGAGGAGAAAGCTCACTAGGTTCGCGCAATGATCGGGATGAAATGCGGGGGTTCAAATCCACCGAACGGCTACCCTGAGGTACGTCTGAGCAAGGTACCGTCCCTACACACTGCTCCCTGGGCGCTAGATTTGTGGCTGCGCAATGGGTTAAATGCGGAGTTTAATTTCTCTACAGGGGATTAATAATATTAATTAATTAATATTAATAAAGTATACCAAAAAAACCAACAAAAACAGTTGCCCGTTAATAACCGCAGTTTACTAGTAATGTTTATGTAAAGTGGTCTAAACGGGACAAGTAAATGCGTCTGAATAAATTGTACAAAGTAAGCTCATCAGTTTATTTTCATTCATGTCAGTAACAGGCCACTTTAAGAAAACTGTTATTTACATCCAGTCTTTCCTTTGAGTCAACACATATTTCTGCATATCATATTAGCTACAGAATTTGCATCACTTATTAATGGCTGCCATGTAGGCCACAATGCTGGGTACCATCTGGGACTCACAAACTAGCTCTTATCAATTTCTAATCATAACATGACTCAGAGCTTCGGGGTTAGTTCATGCATCCATCTCCTTATCATTTCTGAAAACAATCATAGCCCTATTTGTTTACCAGATTTACCAAATTTGGGAGTCTACATTTTGAGATGAGCCGATCGTTAAAATGCTTTCTAGTTATTTACCTACAAAGTCATCTAATGAAACAAATGTCATGCATGATCATTTTGCAGGCTGAATTTAGGCCATGAAGATTACTTTCTCCAATTTGTGATGTCAAATGACGCATTTGAGCAAATTACAGGTATCAGGTGCTCTGCTTTGCCCATACAGAACCCATTAGACCGGTCTGCAATTCATCTTCATTACATCGCTCACCTTTTCTTGTCATTTATCAATTCACTTGCACTTTTTAGAGCCATATTTAAAGGTCTATGTTGTTTTTGACATACAAGAAGTGACAGAAATAATTAAGTCCTGACTTTTTAAGAAAGCAAGTAATTGTTGCGAATTGAAGTTAGAAAAGAAATTCAGCAAATGTAGCATCAAATAAAAGGCAGATAAAGTGAGAGTTAAATTAACACTGTAAATTTACAGGTATTCTACTCTGATATTCTGGAAAGAGCTGCAACAGGTTCGCCACGCTGTTAAAGTGAGAGGCAGGGTAACGCCGCACTCGAGTGCTATCAACAGCACCACTTACAGACGCAATTTACTTTGCATCACAAAGCAATCATGTTTAGAGGGCTAACCCACTAATAAGATAAAAGCACTACAAAGGCCCCAAAATAGAAGCAACAGAGTGAATTCAATTGAGCTGCAGCAGCTCTTGTGGAGCTTTTGCTGTTGTGAGTCATAAGTGTTGGTTCTGTGTCTTGATGACGCGGGCGGATGCGTGGGTGACTCTTGGGGAGGGTGGGCGGGTAGAAGTAGCAGATGCTGTGCTTGTGTTACCCCAGACCCTTGTCATCCACTCAGTTGCTGCTTCATTCAGTCGGTTGTTGCTACGATACTACGTGGAAGATGACACTTGAAGTGAACACGCAAACACAAAAAAGCTGTTACGTTTTTACACATTCTGTGTTTTTTCTTCTTTGTATGGTAGACACAATTGAAAAGTCTTGCGCACATCAGAGTGGTGTGAAGCCATACTGGGATTGCTTTGCCGTTAGCACTTTACATAATGCTGCCGTGGTCAATATAAATCACACACACACATACAAAAATCACTTGACCTATTAATGAAACGCTGGAACACTCATGTTTCCACAGGTTGCTCTTTCTCTTGGGTGGATAATGAGGAGCACAGAGTTTGGGAGCTGTTTTGATCATCATGAAGCCCAGTGCACTTTACCTTTGGTATTTCCTGTGGTATAGCTGTGGTACAGCTGAGCTGCAAAAGTGACATTTCTATGCAGAAGTGAAAGCAGCTTCATGTTTTCTAACTGAAAACCAAGTAGTTTTGCAATATTTTGACAAGGAATGCTTTATCCCAGCTATTCTAGGGCTGAAACTGGACCCTGGATAGGTTGTCAATGCTCACTTTGGCTATGGCAAATTTAGAGTCATCAGTTAAACTAACAAGCATGTCTTTGGACTGTAGGATGAAGCTGGAGTACCTGGAGAGAACCAGCTCGAGCAAAGGGAGAATATACAAATCTCAATGTTGTCTCAAAGTGCAAATTTCAACTAACATATTCAAAATATAACAATTTAAAAACTGAAAGTCTGTTTTGGATAGATATAGAAAATGTGTCATTTATATGTTATTATATTAATTACTGTATCATTCTTTAATATTCAGTGTCAGAGTCTTTGTATGGATATATTAATGCCACATTTCTCTGGAGCCTCAGTGCGTGTATTTTGATCTCAAATGCTAATGGTGTATTTTGAGGTGTGAGCCACGAATGAAGCCATTCCTTGGGAAAGATGCAATGAATGTGCTATTATAAATTCTTTCGCCTGTGACATGTCCTCTGTTACACCTGAGCTGTGAGACTGATGGCTGCAGGCTGGTTTCCCATCACTCCGTTTTGCTTCAGTTCAGCTGTAACTCAGGCACACCCTCCTTTCTGCAATAGCTGTTTGCACATTTGTCAGACGGATTAATCAAAACGAGAAGCCCTGACAATGCTTCTGTTCAAAGTAAAACTCCCATCCAATTCTACAGCTACAAAGCAACCTAAAAGCAGTCCCACAGATCATATTGTTCTTGAAAGTAACAGATGCCTCTGGGCAGCATGAAAAAACATCTGGGACACATGAGGGATGTTTCTTCTTCCAAAGACAGACTTCTGTAGAGCTTCCAGTCATGTAAAGAGACAGTGACAAAAAGCTTTAGTGGTTAGGGACATGGACAAGACATGCTGACCAGTCGGAATGACAGATGCTCTAACTGTTTGCATGCTTGCTGCTTCGATTCTTCTTCCAGAGCAGAAACTCGGCTGGAGCTACTTCCCAGTTTGGGGTGATGGCCCAAACTCCAAAGCCACACAAGTCCCAAAAGCTGCAGTTCCTCAAATGACCACTTGAGGCAGAAGGATGAGTCAGTCTGTTAAAACAACTAACTTAAAAGTTGCAATAAAAAAATTTTGTAGGTATAAAAAGTGCTTTTAATCTCTAAAGTCAGTTTGTTTATATATGTTTGTGCTAAGGTGATAGTGGTCAAAGTCACATGGAAGTACTTCCCGGAAGCACCGCTTGCATTGTGCTGCAATTTGCTTGCAGCAAATCATTTGTGCACAGCGCAAGCCAAAGTGTTGTTGTTGTGAGAAGGGGGCTTTATAGTGACCTATTTTTAGAGGTGTTGCTGCTTTCAGAGGCAGGTGCCAGAATGTGGTGCTTACATCTGTAAATGTACTGTGTACTAACAGGGGGAGGGGGGGGGGGGGGGGGGGGTGTAAAGCAATTAATCAATAAATCACCAAAACAATTGCCAGTAACAATATTTTACATAGTATATGCTGCTGCACTCACTTCTGCAACTGGAAATAAGTCATTACTCAGTTGAGTCAGGAATAACACATTTGAGGTGTGGTCTATAGTCCGATTGGGTGCTGATTGTGCTGTCTGATGTGACGTCTGAAGTCAGAAATATAGAATTCATATATGACAGGATTTATAAGAACAGTAACCTCTAAGTAAAGACTCACGTCTCTGGCGTGAAACTCCAAGTTTGGGTTTGTTCTGTCAAGTTTAATCACTTTTGACATTTCTAAGGAACTTTTTGCAGCTGCTCATTCAAAAGTGCATTAGCCCGCTTTGAAATTCTTCTAACGAGTGTCGTAGTGATGAAAATGTGTCAATGTCACTTTGAACTAAAGGCCTTTATTTATAGGTTTAGAAGAGCCTCATTTTGACACTGAGACCTATTAATTGAGCTCTCCACAGATGTCTCCCTGTATCTAAAATAGGTAGGAAGTCCACCGTGGAGGTGAAGAGGGACAAAGTAGGCCAAGGACTCTCACAGAAAATAGACTGCTACTCACTGAGGGGCCGGATCATCCCAAGAAAGAACAGGAAATGGGAAAGAATGTGGGTTAACAATAATTGTGGAAAATCACATGAGTACAGACACTCCACTGGAGTAATCAAGTGAAGAGATTTAGTAGGTATGATGTGACATTACATGCACTTAAACTTTATCTAACATTATCTACGTGAGGGCTAGAGTTAGGCTGCATCAATAAAGGAAAGCAACTAAATACAGCTATTCACATCATTTACAGAAGTAATTTTAAAGACACTTAAATCTGAGGATTTTGATATTATACTACTTTTTCCATCCAAATACATTTCAGAGAACCTTTGTAACTCCTGTATTTATTTGACAACTGTTAGCATTGTTTTGGTTGAATGTGAGCATTTTGACATTTGACCTCTTTATAAAGTAGTTCTCATTGTTAGGGCCAAATGACCTATTTTTGCACAAGATAAAATTAGCTCTATTTTGACACCATGACACTACTTGCATGTGAAGGCATCACTAACAATATATCAATAAAATATTCTGTATTGGGCAACAATAACAGCTGAATCCACAAAACTTAGTTGTGACTTGCAGTGGAATAATTTAGAACATACAATGCAAAATAAGTGGATACCATTCATAAATCTATACAGTCTATGAGAATTCCACTGTCTACCTCATATGAATTTATTGTTGAAATATGGATTTAGATCATTTACTTTATCTAGTTAATGTGTGCTTAGTTTCATCTAAATGTATGTTTTGTATACAGTTTTTTTAAAGTCCACGATTTTCCTTTGAAGTATAAATTACCTTCTACACCAAAGAACAAGAAACTTCAAATCACACTTTGGCACAGTACATGAGGAAATGTATTTTATTTTGTAAGTTACTTTGCACCAGTGCTAAAACTAATAGTAGGCTGCCTCCTTACTGAACTGAAGTTAGACCTTCCAAACTGTTTCTGAACAAAGAACCATCATGCCTTTAAATAGAGCATCAACTCCTTGGTTTACCTGGGTTGCCCTCTTGTGGTAACGTCCATCACTGCATGGTAATTTTTTTTTAAAAAATGACACTGTTTCAAAAACATCAGCACATTCTTTATTTACAAGTCCTTACATGACAAAAAAAAATGGTGTTGACAGGCTCAAGACTACATGGAGATACAACGGCGACAAATGCTCAAACTAGAATTTCAAAGCAAATGGAGTAAGTCTGACGACCGGTGACGCAGCTGGTAGTGAATGCGGTGTATGGGTCATCATTTCAAGTCTAGAGACTTAGTAAATCTATTTAAACTTGCACATGGCATTTTCCTCAGTGTTCATGTCAAGCATGTGACATGATCTACCGGAGCCAGTTCCAGCAAGTCAAAGCAAACTTGAACTCCACTACATGACGACAGGAATGTGCACGTTCTTGTTCAGTTCAAACACAAATATCCTAGCAGTATCTTTTCACACAGCAAAACAACACCAAAGAAAATCCCTACTCCTGTCAGCCAACACATGACAGCAACAACAGAGGAGGAGGGACACGTGTGGAAGTATTTTTCTTGTGACAACTTTCTTCTTCTTTTTTAAATAAAAAACCTAACACTTGTGAATGTCACACACATACACACAGCTGGTTAACAGGCTAACTGTATGCTTGGGAGTCTTAATATAAAAGCTGAGAACAAAGGGCACATTTAGGACAAACGGAGGGCAGGATGGATGAAACAAACCCATGGCACTTTGAATAAACAAGGGGATAAAATTAGGCATCTGAACAGGTAAGGCGTGGACCGATCTAAATAGACTTTCTGTAAAAACTCTGCACGATGTAAAAGCTCTCTTACACATAAGCTTAGTCTCTGCCTAAAGTAAAATCACCTGTTTAATATTACATTATAAACATTATACAGATGGTTTTCCCTACCAACTAGCCATGCTGCACACAGGCAAAATTGTTAAGAGTCTTAGTTGTACAAGCTTGCATCTGTTGTTGGCTTTACTGGAAATACAACTCAGGATGGGGGCATATTTCCCTCCTTTGTCCTCTTTATTATCAATGCAATCTCTCCCCTTTCAGTTGTAAAATCAGTGACTATGGATCTGGATGTTACTCTGAAACTAAAGGGCAGAAGTGTAGTGGATCGAGCAATACAACAGTACATGATGCTGTGCATTTCCACAGACTCAGTACTGAAATGCACACATCAACAGCAAACATCCTAAATGATTTTTATGATACACCTGCAGTACTTCCCTGCATATGCACTACAGCTGTTTCATCTGTACATACACATTTTCAAGTATGCGAGAGGACTTCTTGACATAGCTAAAACAGGTTTGCATCTCCTTAGTGAAAGAACTGAAAACAAAACTAAGAAAGACGGGCAGTACCCTCTTCAAAGCGAGGGGCATTCCACAATTTGGGTCCAAAAACTAAATGATAATGGTTTAATGTCAGCCTCCCCGGTGTAGTATTATAAAAACAAAAGCAAATCAGATTTACATGACCGAGTGATTGGTCATCATTGGCATCAAGTCTGTTGAGTCTGTTTGAAAATAAAACTAAGAAATTTTAGAGAGAAACACACTGAAAGTGTTGTGTGACGCAGTGCTTAAACTGACTGTTACCAAGAGTTGGCTGTTCCCCTTCACAATGCACCCGCACTGGTTTTAAGTGTCTGGGACAAAGTGTTTTTGTTCTATCTCTGGCAGACAGCTATTGCCTTGGGTCTGAGGAGCGAGGCTGTGGATCCACGGGTACATTATCCACAGGCAAAGGCCTAAAAATCACGAGGAAAAGAGAAAAAAGCAACTAAGAAAAAACAGTAACCTAACACTTGTGGTCAAAGGTTTAATTTCTTTTTTTTTTCTTTTAAAACAGGAACTACAAAAACTGAGTCTCTCCCCTGACTTACATGGAGCAGCAGGATTGGGTATTTCTTATTAACATGATCGCACTACTTTCTTTTCACAGAGGCAGCATCTTCATCCTTCAGGACAAACTTTTTCCTCAGAGCTTCTGAAATCAGCGAGGCCGAGTCCTCCTCCCTGAGGGAAGTGCAGCCTCTGTTGTACCTGCATCACAACACCAAAACCATTAAATTCATGACTACAAACCTGAGAACTCTGAGGCTTTCTGCACATCAACATCTCCTACCTGTCTTTGCTCATCTTCATGCGGTTCATGTCCTTCAGGATGTCCATAACATCAGCAAAACTGGTGGACTTTGATAGCGACACTGTATCCTCCTCTGCCTCCCGGAAGTCCATGCTAGGCCTGTCCAAATCAAAGGTAGCTGATGCTGTCATAGAAACAGGGGGCAGAGGGTCAGGGACCAGCTCTGAAACCACAGAGACGGCATCTTTCTCATCTTCCTCTTCCTCCGGTTCTTCTTCCTCTGTAACGTCGCTGATGACAAAGGAAGCAGCCGCCGTGGGGGCCGGCTGGTAGGACGCCGCCTCGAAAGGCGCCATGGAAAAGCTCATGCTTGTGTCATCAGGCGAGAGCAGATCTGGGGTGAGGGGGTTAGAGCCTGAAAGAAAGCAGAGAAATGGTCTGTGCAGCAGTTGTTTAGCTTGTGCCTCTCAGCAATGTCCCACATAAACAACTGCACATTTCAAACTGAGCCATGTCTGATTATTTCCTTTGAATCGAATATAAAGTCAAAGTATAAACATAAACAAGCATAAAGCGCTTTAAGCACTGCTTCTACATCTTATTGTCCTAATTATTCATAGTTCACGTAATCCCCTATGTGTGAGCTCCCTCCAGTGCTCACACATCACAGCTGTGCCCAAAATCAATTCATCAGGCAGTTGGAAATTTTAAATCAGTGCCTATGTACTTAAACATCAGTTCCAAAGAGCCACTTCAAGCTGGATCCACAGATCACTTGTTCAAGTGGCCTATTAAATAACAAAGGTAAACATGTCTACAGCTTCTTCGTTTTGGTGTCTATAGCCCATTTCCCCATTAATGACATTAAGGTGGAGGTGTGATCATACTCTAGTGCACGGGTGGGCAACTCCAGCCCATGAGGACGAAGACTGTCCCAATTCAAAGGCTGCTCGAAATGCGGCCCTCAAATGCGGTCCTTCATTTCCCTGAATTTTAAGGATGTGGCGTTGTAGACTTTGTGGCCCAACATATCCCAGAATGCATAGCGTGGCGGTGGGTGTGGATAATTTTGCCGGAAAAAAAAAACGGCAGATGAGGGGTGGCTGAAGAGTAAACTTTAAGTAAGTACTGAATATTATGTCACTTATTTATGTGCAAATGTTTAATAACGAAGAACATTAAAACATTACTGTTGGCCACATGTCAGCAAAGTTATGTGACATTAGTGACGTTTGTACTAACTAAAATATACGCCGTTCAATAGCTGACCTTAATCTTACAGAGAATGATCAAAGCTCATGTAGAAACAAACAAACAAATGAACAAAAGATTTTCTCCTTCATTTCTGTCAAACAAAGCTGTATGAAACGTTTCCAGCTGTTAGTATCATGGTTGCTAGGCAACCTGGGCAGCGCAACGGAGGCTAGACCGTCCCATTTCACAAGCTTCTCACTTCCGGCCTTAGTGGTCTTCATCTATCAGGCAAACAATTCCACTAGAGCAGGGGTGGGCAACTCCAGGCCTCGAGGGCAGGTTTTAGATGTGTCCTTGAACCGACACAGCTGATTTAAATAGCTAAATTAGCTCCTCAACATGTCCCGAAGTTTTCCAGAGGCTTGGTAACGAATTAATGATGTGATTCAGGTGTGTTGACCCAGGGTGATATCTAAAACCTGCAGGACACTGGACCTCGAGGCCTGGAGTTGCCCATCCCTGCTCTAGTGGAATTGTTTGCCTGATAGATGAAGACTTCCATTTTTTTAAATCATAAATCAGAATTAAAGTCAGAACCCATTTATTTGAATTATAATACAACACAAAGAATACAATGCAAATGAATAGAGCTCCTATTAAATGGGTAACTCTCAGAGATTATCTTTACTCACTGACCTACAAACTGATGCCAAGATATCTTAGTACCAAAGAGCCAAGCAAAATCAGGGCTGCTGACTTGGCAACAAAGGAAACACAGTCATGGGAAAAGTAACTCTGTCACAGGCTCAATAAAGCAATCTTAAAGCTCCAATCCTCTGCGGACCTCATTTAACCAGACTGCCAGTTTCCACCCACCACAGCGCTATGGTTGATATAGCAACAACTGACAAAACCTTACCAGTGTGGTAGCAAATCTCTGGTTGTGTTACCTGAATCACTTGCCACAATTTTAGCGATCTGCGCTCGAAGTCTGCTGAGCTCATCCTGCAGTGCTGTAGTACGGTTCAGTGCAGTCACGCCGGGCTTCTTCAGCCCCTCCATCCTTTTGCCCTCACGGCGGAAATTGGGCACAGATGAATTCCTGTGAAGCACCAGGAGCGGTGTGGGTCGCCATTCGTGTTTCAGAGGACGTGTGTCACTTCTAAAAACAGAAGAGCAAGTGTTTACTGTCACAAAAAAACAGATTTGAGGTGTTGAGTCTGTTTATCTCCCCAGGGTACAAATGTCTCCTTTTAACAACTCCCCAGAAGAGATCTTTGTCAACAGCTCATCAGATAGGTGTCTATTGTGAAACATTGGCACTGTAATTAATCTGACCTTTTTCAAATTTCATGAATAAAAGGACAAAAAAAACCACCAAGATGAAGCAACACCTGTCTAGTACAGGAAAATAGGACAATATATCAGTTTCCTATGTTGGAAAATAAGTGTCTGGTTTAACGCTGTTGAGAAGAATTAACCCGGCACTACTCCATAACCTTCATGTTTGCCTTTCTATTCGGTTCAGTCTAGACTCACCTCACTCTGGCATATGTCTCCTCTTCATCTGCAACAATCCAGGCTATGTCTGCCAAGGTAGGAACCATAGGCCCGTCCATTGGACGAAGAGAAGGCAGACCTGGTAGCTCCTAATGCACAAAGACATTAATGTATACAGCAGCATTTTTTTATATAAAAAGGACAGAATAATTAGGAGAATACAGTATTTTTCATATACCTGGAAACATGCCCTTTGAGGAGGTTTAAGTGGAAGAGTGGAACCTATTCTTCTCACAACACTGCGCGTGGATCCGTGAGGCTTATTTTGCCAGATGGGTATAACTTCCTGCAAACAATAAAAACACATACGTTTTTTTTTCTAGCTGGATTTGTTTTCCTGAACAATCTGTGTGTGTAAAAGACTCTTTAAAACTTACCGTTTCTGCTTCCATGTTAATTGTGGATCAGTCTCATTCGTCTCATCAGGAAGTTGCACACCAAAGTTTGTTGCTGGGAGTGTCTGAAGACAAAAAATTTCAGTAAACAGATGTCATGTGAGAGAGACTGCCAGTTCTCGGGACCAAAAATTACTTATTATTTAAGAGCAGTGATGAGAATAACGGCGTTACATGTAACGGCATTACTAACGGCGTTACTTTTTTCAGTAACGAGTAATCTAACTAATTACTATTCCTATCGTTACAACGCCGTTACAGTTACTAACAAGAAAATACGGTCCGTTACTATTTTTCAACAAACAGACGGTTGAAGCCGTGTTCAGCTTACTGCATCTTATATCAGTTGCACGAAAGTAGCTGACTACATAAGTAATCTGGACGCTACAGCTTTAAGCAGCTGCGCGCGCTCCCGCGGACGGTAATCACAATCACTGTCTAGCACAACACCTGGAGCTAAGGGTGCAAAACAATCGCATGAGTGCTGCTGTTTGACTGAGGAAGAATAAAGTAGTCGTGGTAAGCCAATCACATGACCACTTAAAGACAAAGCAACAAGGTGATATTTACCAGTTTTTATTGTGTTGATAGGCCACGTAAAACCAAAGTCATGATAAACAATATACACGCGGTATTTTTTCCTCAATAGTTTTGCCACGTTTACTGTGTAAGCCAGGGGTGGGCAACTCCAGGCCTCGAGGGCAGGTTTTAGATGTGTCCTTGAACCGACACAGCTGATTTAAATAGCTAAATTAGCTCCTCAACATGTCCTGAAGTTCTCCAGAGGCGTGGTAACGAACTAATCATGTGATTCAGGTGTGTTGAACCAAGGTGAGATCTAAAACCTGCAGGACACCGGCCCTCGAGGCCTGGAATTGCCCACCCCTGGTCTAAGCACAGCGCTAGCAAGCACTCTCTGCTTATGAGCAAAAAAACAAAAACAAAAAACAGGGGAAGTTTTAGGAGTGACAGCGAGAGAGAGAGAGAGAGAGAGAGAGAGAGAGAAAGACAGCAGAAAAAGAGAGAGAGCGAGTTTTGAGATGTGAGAGATTTGTGACGTTTAGCGTGTTTGGAGTGTGTAGTTAATGTGTTATCTTTGTGTAGTTAGTGTGTAGTGTTGTGGATAGTTTTGTGTTGTGTGTCAGAACAATGAGGCGACTGCTGTCTCCAGGTAGAAAAAGGAGTGATACACCTGCTGCTGTCAGACCTGCAGGTATCAGGCTGTGATGTTCTCCTTTAGAGTGGACAGAAATTATTTTTTCGGAGTGGAACAAATAATTTGTGTGGCATCTTGTTGAATGCAGAACAGCTGATTGTTCTGTAAATAGTTTGAAATGGTTATTTAAAAAATCAAGGTAAAAGGTAAATGGATGCAAATAAGGAGGGAGGGAAAATCAAAAGTAGTTAAAAATGGACAATTATACCCTGGACCCCAGAGGGTTAAACGTTTTTTAAAGTAACGGAATAGTTACTTTTCAAGTAATTAATTACTTTTAGACTCAGTTACTTTTCAAAGAACTAACTAGTAACTATAATTAATTACTTTTTCAAAGTAACTTGCCCAAAACTGTTTAAGAGGAACAGGAAAAATCTGAACACATGGTTACTTCACAAGAACTAGTACTCTCCCATAAATTTGATTTTTCTTGTTTTAGTAAAATATGATATAAAGCAGTTGTGAATATCGATGACTTGTTACTTAGTAGTAATGCAGGGCGATTCGTGTTACTTACCATACTTTCCAAACACATCAGAAATCGCCATAAAAGGCTCAAATACACAGTTAAGTTATCAGCACTCATTTGATTGTGGCTTTTTTGAGAAATTTCTTTTTTAAAAACGAGTCGTAAACAGGTGTTATAAACTGTCACGCCTCGGGAGCTAGTCAGAGCTGGTACAGCTTAATCACACTCCAACGTCTATCTGGTAAACATCAAATAACGGAGTAATAATCGTGAATGCTAAAATAGCTAGGTAGCTAAAACCGGTAATTTTATTAATAAAAACGACACATGCTACTTTGTCTGACATTAAACTGGATGAAAGCAGGATGAAAGCAGGTGCAAAGCGGTAGAAAGACAACATTTAGTCCTGTGATTTGTGAACAGCTTTGCTGAGTTTGTCATTAGCCGGGTAGCTAACCTAAAAAATGGTCCCAAACACAGGCACCGTCACCTAGCTTTAGCAGCACCAAAAACGGCCCCCTGCTTGACCCCTCAAATTTGAAATTCACCAACATATCTCAGCATGCTTCGCACAACTTAACAGAATTCAGCACAAGCTTGAAAATTGTAACTTACCGCTGATTATAAATGACTACAATCCCGACGATGAAGTGGAAGCAGCAGCTTCTCCTCTTCGTCTTTCAGATTGTTGTCGTTCAGCAGGCCGGAAACCTGTATCTCTCTGTCCTGCGATCTGATTGGCTGCAGCTTCACGAGCTTCCTTTCCTTGCAGGATTGGTTCGAGAGCACCTCCTACAGGTGGAAGTGAGCAGTGCTTACAAATAAATCCACGAATATCTTTTACCAAAAACCACGAGCTGTTGTCAAACTATGTTCAGTATATTGCTGTCTTGAGCCCAACCCTCAACACCACATGACCTACTTTTTAAGAATAGTACAATTATAATTTGAGGGTTTATAAAGTCTTGCAGGTGTTTAATGCTTTTTACTACAAAAGTCTGATTATTTGTTGTTGATTATGGATTGCCCAATGCAATGATATAAGTGGCCAAAAAGTACTTCTCAGTATAAGGTAGTGCATTTCAACATCCCGTATTGATTTATGTTTAAAACCCAGTGCAATTAATTTAGACATGATTAAAATAAGCTGCTGATGTTCAAGCCAAACATCAGAATGGAGAAGAAAAAAAAATGTCTTAAGTGACATGAACATAGGATGGATGTTTGTGCCAAAAGTTTGGACTGCTGATCTGGGCAGTGTGGGTGGGAGTTCCTATACAACCATATATATATATATATATATATATATATATATATATATATATATATATATATATATATATATATATACACACACACAACAGTAACTCAAACAACCACTGGTTATAACCAAAGTATGCAGATGAACATCTCCAAAAGCAACAAACCTTGAAGCAAATGTGCTGAAGCAGTAGAAGACCACAGCTGGCCACTCCTGAGCGCTAAGAACAAAAAAAATGAGGCTACATTTGATATTGACTCACCACAACTTGACAATAGAAGACTGGGATACAACATCAACATTCTGGTTTTAGAATTCAACATAAAGAACATGAAATCATAGATCTATTGTTCCTTGTATCAATAGTTTAGGTTGCTGCTAATGGTGGTGTAATGGTGTGAGGGATAGCACACTTTGGGTAACTTCATGCCAGCTGAGCGAGCCTCATTTAAACACAACACCCTACTTAAGTAATTGTTGATGACCATGACGAGAGCGTTTCCATTTTCTAATGTCTGCTTTTGGCAGGATAACACATTATGTCACAAAACACAAATAATCTCAGAGTGGTTCCTTGAACATGACATTGAGTTCACTGTACTAACACACAGACAGACTGAGTTCAATACAGTGCATTTGGAATGTGGTTGGACAGGAAATTTGCATCATGGATGTGCAGCTAAGAAATCTGTATCTAATGTAAGATGCTGTCATGTCAATCTGAGGAATGTTTTTAGTACCTTGTTGAATCTGTACCATGAAGGATTTAAGACAGTTCTTGACTAGCAGGTATACCTAATAAAGTGACAAGTGAGTGGTTACCTGCATTATATTTTTCATAAATTGATTACATTAATTTTTGTTTTGTTTGTTCTGTTTTTGCTGTGAAGCTTAACCATGTGCAGGTAAGTAGGAAATATTTTGTCTTTTATTGCTGTTTTGTTGTCGCATATTGTATTTCCCTACTTTATTTCAGGGAAACAGTAATCTTTTATAATATTTGTTTTTTTTTAGAAAATAGTACTCTTTGATTATAATATTGTTTAAGAAATGCATATGCCTGTATTTATATATAAATACATGCGTAGTATTGTATTCTCTGACGTTTATAGTAAGGGTTCTTTGGACAAACTAGTCCTCTGTCTCAGAAGCGATGAGAAAAGATGCGGTGAAAAGACAAGATGTTTCCCTGCTACACACTTCCGCCTTCGCCGTTGCCTGCCGATGGTGGAGGAACAATCTTGACAGGTAGCTGTGAATCGGCGCGACGCCGGGGAACAGGGCGGAACTTGTTACTGTTGTCTGCAGTGATATCATAACACTGCAATATGAAGACCCGCTCATATGACCGCCACCCGTCTCCATCCCTGGGCTAGACACAGGTCAGTGAAGACAACACTCGGTTAACCTGCTGCTCCTATAAATCCCCCATCTCCCCCAAATCTGCCGCTAATGTATATAAATATATATATTTTGCCATAGCTGTTGTCTTGATGATTGTGTGATGTCGTCTCAAATTCTTACTTCCTCCACGCCTATAATGACACCTTAAACATTTACATGAAGCATGTTATTATCGTTTTTTTAACCTATGATCGTGTAATGTTCCTAAAGTGTGCAGTACAAAGCTAAGCTAGCTAACACTGCTGTTGCCGCTAATTCAGATATAACAAATAACTAATCGCTCAGGGATGTGAGCTTTGGGATGCCACATGAAATGCAGCAATTAGGCTGTAGCTACAATGGTGCATGTGTTACGACGTGAACATAGTTTTAAGTAGTGTCTAAGTAGCGCCTTCCCCAGCTAAAAAGCAAACACATACATTATCTGATCCATCTATGAGGACATTCCTGCATAATATTATCATGTTTTACATAGTTACAGAGATGCAAAACAAAACGGTAAGCTGGTCAGCAATCTTTGATCACTATAGTTCCTATTGACTGTAAGCACGTATTTTGATGGATATTTTTATTGAACTGGAAATCTGTCTTAATTCCCTTGAGTATTCTCACCCTTTATTATCTCGTAGTATGCCACTGGGAGAGGATAGAGGGTTAATAAGTCAGAGAGTGTGTGTAACCTTACTTTATAGATCTCTCTGAGCAGAAAGACGGTGGTGAAGGAAAACATTAATACAGTTCAGTGTTGCAATATGTTGTAATATTGTTTTCCTGCAATATCCCACTGTTCCGACTGCATAAAAAGTAAACCTTTTTTAGATTCAATGCTTATCTTATTGCGTTCTTTCTGTTGTGATAGTTGACCTATAACAGGGCTATAGTAGCATGTGACTGGCCGTTGATGAGGCATCATATAAGTTTGTGCTCTGCTTGTTTGATTTGAAGATTTAAATGGCTCTTTTCTTCCCAGGTCTTATCATTTTGGTCAGGCTGCAACCTATTTAAGAGTGTGCCAAACATTTCTCCTGCTTCGATTAACCCTGTTAATGTGTATCTCACTTCTTTCTAGGGTAAAGTGTAGGCTTTTGCTTCACTCATCTCTCTTTCATAATTAGGTGGATGCTTGTAAAATCCCTCCACATTTTCTGACTTTATTGCTGTCTTGTGTAGGTGCCATAACTGGGGCAGGAGGTAGGCATGGGGAATAAAAGGAGGAGGAAGGATGCCAGCTGAGCCACTCGTCCCTCTGCATCTGCCACTGCTGCCAGCAACAGACTAAAGAAAAACAGAAAATGGCTCAGTCTGTGAGAAGGGCTGGGACTTTAGGAGCCATGGACCGTGAGCCCCAGAGAGACAAGGCGAGGACTAGCTACTTCGGCAATGTGAAGACCAGGTCAGGCCTCTAATACTTGGATTACTGGAAAGAAAGCAAAGAAGAAAGCATGTCTGTGATATGTTTGACTGATATTAGCTTGAGTAAGCTACAATTTAGTCCTTGTGTGTGATGCCTGACTACTAAACAGAATCCCAAAATGCAAATTTCCAACAACTCCACGCTCAGTCACATCATGTGGGTGAGAGCCATAGCATCTTGCCAAGAACTCTTTCAGTCTCTTCTCTAGCCATTGCAAAGACAACTCCTACTCCCCTATAAATAACTGGGCTCTGGCTGTGAACGCTGCTGTAGTCTGTTATTCACACTTCACATACTCTAAACAACACAATCTTTGAATCCCTGCTGTTAAAGGGAAAGTCCACCTTAAAGTATAATTTATATTTGAGTGTTAATATTCATTCTCGGCCAATGGTTACATACATTTGTGGTTAGAAGTGTACATCCACCCATTATGGGCATTAATGTCATGGTCATTTTTGCCGTTTAACTATATCTAGAACGGTTCTTTTTTCCAGGATGGAATAATTGGACATCACACTTCTTAAATTACTTTAAAATGCCAGAATTGGGTCACAAGGTTGAAGTTATTTTGGATTGTCTAATCCAGACAGGGTCAAAAGTAAACATAAAGATTCAACTATACACATCCACTTTTCAATAAGTGGTGCTGAAAGTTCTAAAGTGTTATTAAACTTGAAGGCCAAGGCCTATTAACTTCTCCTTGGTGATCATGATTGGCTAAACCTGGTAGTTTCTCTTTGTTAGCAATAAAAAAAGATTTGTTTGACAGGCTCAGACCAGTGGGAAGTCCAAGGAACTCAGTGAAGATCTAGAAAGCAGAGTTCTAAACAATTGCAAATTTCACGATCATCATTTCAAACAATTGTGCATAAGTAGATGTTATTCAGATATGTCACCACTTTTTCCAAAGTCTGCAAGAAGACCTAAATTGTTGCCTAAATTGACTTTGGTTAGGATGTTCAGGAACTACACAGGAACCAATAAGGATTAAGCCTGCGATGAACTAGAAACTGCTGGAATATCAGTGTCATTGTCAACAGTGGAGGAAAGTTTTATGGTCAGACAAAGATTAAGTTTTGTGGCCACAATGGCAAGAGGCATGTTTGGAGGAGTGATGGTGAGGCTTTCAAAACTAAGAACACTGTACCAGTTGTAAGCATGGTGGTGGTAGCATCATGCTCTGGGGGTGTTTTGATGCCAGTGGTACGAGTACACTGTACAAAGTGGATGAAGTAATAAAGGAAGAGGACTACTACATTAAACTTCTGTAATTTCTTTCCCAATGCTCAGACCGCAATCCTACTGAAAATTTGTGCACTATACTTAAAAGCTGAATCTGTGCCAGGAAACCAACAAATTTAAGTTAATCCTACCGATTCATCCAAGAAGAGTGGTCAAAGATCCCCCCAGAGTTATGCAAAAACTTTCTTGGCAGCTTCTAAAATGTTTGGTCAAGTTACATTTAACCAAATATTAGTTGGATTATTGGCATGTTAGTATAGAGCCTTGTTAAACATTGCCGAGCTTTAATATAAAGGCATTAAATCTGTCTTTGATTCTCTGTGCCTCAGGTTGGGATCCAAGCTGCCTGCTGGTGTCTCTCAGCCTCCACAGTTTGCAAAACGGCCCTGGGACACACAACCATCGGGCCGAGTGTTGCAGGAGGCTACAACCAGCAGCCAGCTCCAGCACCAGACAATTGTGTGTCGACCCCTCAACCACATCCCGCACATCAGAAACCCTAAGCTGCGGCAGTACTACCTTGCAGGTACTCCTGCAGTGCTCGATATCCTCAGGCAGGCTGTTTGCATCATGTAGAAGCAAAGCGCTCCTGGAAGAACTGCAGCTTGAATTAGCATTTTATAACTGACATGTAGAGCCTGCTGGCTGGTTCTTGTTCATTACTTAAACTAGTATTCAAGCAGACTTGTAGTAACTGTGATATTAAGCTGCTTCCTCATACTTCTGCTGCTGCTCAGAGTGCTTTATCATACCAGAATGGCGTAGCAGAAATGTGTGTTTTTTTCCACACAGGGACTTCATGGGATCTGAACAATACTGTAGTGACAAACGAGCAAGTGGGCAGATCGTCAGGTGACGGCCCAAGCAGCAGGGTGAGTCACATGGTTTTCTTTTAAACTTTATTTGACCTTTTGTGGGTGGTGAGGCACACAGCTGTGGGAATATGGAAGAGAAAATTTGGAATTTATGGATTTATTGGCTGATTTATGTAACTTTATATCATTGGGTGTCCCAGAGTTAGCAGCTTGAGGGTAGTAATTGGTTTCATAATTTATGGTCTTCAGAGAATTTGATAAAGATTGTCCAAGGTTCAGCAATGAGTTAAGAGTCAGATTCTTTGATTGAGAATCAGAAATCGCTCAGCTGTTGTCAGACGCCATGGGCAAAGAGAGTCTGTTTAAGAGCTTCTGCAACAAATACAGGAGGACTGCATTCTCAGACGTTCATTCTAAGGTTTGTCAGCTTGGATTTTAAAATTGAATGACAAAGCATGTAGCAATGAGGTAAAAGATGAGAAGATTTGTTTGCCTGTCCTCCCTCTGCCTTCTCCCACTTTTAATCCTTTCCTTTTTTTTCATTGAAATTAAATTTGCTCCGTATTTATTCTAAATGCTGTTATGCTTTGATATAGTGAAGTTTTTTGAAGTTTTTTTTTTTTGGTAATTTAAATCACACTGGGAGAGAGTTGAATTGTATTCTATTTAATGTGTAGATGGCTAAAAGACTAAACATGTATTATCAGGGGTGATAAACCAAGTGAAGGAGCTAATTCAGACCTGCTAGTTCTAAGATCTGACCAGTCCTCTGAACACTTATTAACAACTTACATAAACTCACAATGGACACACAAGCTCTCCACATATAGGTGTCACTCTAGGAGTGGCCTTTTCATAGAAGTGTCTTTAGAGTCTTTAACACAGATTAAAAAGTGCTGTAGTGTACTTGTCACCTGATTTAGTGCAGCATACACCACACCTACCTGTACCTATAATCCCATATCAACACATATTTTACACTCACACAATAAAACCTTTGACAGTTTGATCGGTGTCTTAGCGTCCATGTGATTAGACATTCCTTTAACAGGGAGCCTTGAAACTTTTATCCAAATCTGGGCTTTTCTAAAAAGCAGGCTTAGTTTAGTAAATAGCTGCATTTATGGGTACTTCATTCTTTTTTTTTTTGTTAATGATACATTTTCCCAGATATATAGAAACGGGATCAGTAAGGATATGGATAAGAAATGTGTACTTTACATTAAAGATCACATTAAACACTGACATTTCTTTATAGAAGTGCTTTACATGAAGACAGTAAGCCCGACTGCAAACATAAAAATTACACACGTAACATCTGATTGGAATAAATATGTAGCAGAGTATCATGCTGAAGCTCATCAATGGGTTTTAGCTGATGTACCCAGACAGGTGTCCGTGTTTGAGGATAAGAAGCTCACTAATGCTAAGTATAAATATGCAGTTCATATTTGTAAAAAAAAAAAGAAAAGCTGATCTGCTGGAGGAGAAACTACTATGTAACAATATGACAGGTTTCTGGAAAGAGGTGAGAGTTTGTAGTAACTGCAGGATATCGCTTCAAAATACAGTCGAAGGGATTTCTGGAACGAATAACATTGTTGCATAATGACAGAAGCATTATAGCACCTTATTTAATTGTTTTCCTAGTGAGCTGTAGAAGGTGGATAATACTGGAAGCACTAACTTCATGGTCATTAGGGCACATACTATACCTGAGCTACCAGGTAATAAAGCATGAAGGTTATGATCATATTTGTCAAGCATCATAAATATGCCAGTGTTAGGCTGACTTCTCTGTTTTCAAAAAGGTTACCCAAATACATCGTGAGGGTTGTGGCTTATTCTCATGCCAACCAGCGGCTTCGAGTAAAGTCAGGAGACAGTGTTTCAGCTTTATTAGCGGTGAACAATGGAGTTGGACAAGGAGAGATTTAGTCCCCAGCTCTTTTAAATCTTTATGTTGATGTATGTCAAAGAAGTTGAGGACAGGCATTTAGCATTTCATATAATAAGGAAAAAGATCTGGGACATGTTATTACAGATTAAATGGCAGGGTGGCGATTATGTTTATAGGCAATGCCAGATTACATATGCATGAAATGTGTGTGAAGATACTGCGAAGATCTCTCTAATTACAGCATATTGTTCACCTCTGTAAACGGCACATGGAGAACTACAGGAAAGCATGTTTCAACTTCAGGTAGCTCATAATGACACTCTGAGGTTATTATTGAAGAAACCGAGGTGGCTCGGTGCAAGTGAGATGTTTGTAACGGCTGGAGTCAGTACAATTGAAGCTTTATTTAGAAGTCTCATGTGTAAGTTTATTTAGAGGCTCAACACCTCTGAGAATGAGAATGTGGGCTCAATGGATATGAGGTTTGAAACCACATACATTATCCGTCTTTGTTGATGAGACACAGATGTAGTTGGCTGTTTGTGGGAGGGCGATTTGGGGTGTATTTTGTTTGTTTTTATTTTGTTTCTTGTGTTTTTATGAGTTTTTTCGTCTCCACGGGCCAAGTTTCTGGAATAAAGACTGATTGATATACATTGAAATCTGGGTGCGTTCGCTGTTTTCTCCACTGCATCTAATATGCACTGCACTCACAGCACTTATGTGTACACTTAGTTATCAAACTAAGGTATTGTGTATTAATGACATGTTTGCTGCAACTCGCTAAATTATTGTGCGTTAGCCGGCACTAATGTGTACATGTCCATGTCCTAAGACACAGCTAAAAGCCCACGCCCACACGAGAGCACTGATTTTCCACGGTTACATAATATGTCAGGCGCCACTAATAAAATTTAGGTCGATGGATCCATCTGTCAGCCGATGACAGTCGTTATGCTTGACTCCCACAGTTTCAAATTGATGATCTTACGTGCAAACAATTATAGATTTTTTTGTGTTTGTGTCTACGTGTGTGTGTGTGTGTGAGAGAGAGAGAGAGAGAGTGTCCACAGGTTTATTGGAAATTTAATCCGATTCACTGATGTTTGAACTTGTTTAAACTGGAAGCACACAGAGGGCTCCATAACAAATGATGTCCTCGTGTGCATTTAAGGAGGCTGTATTTATATTAAACCAACTCTCTGATAAGGAACCGAATGGCTTTTGCTGCACACAAACAATCAAATAAAAAAAATACAGAACGATTATATATTTTATTTGGTCCTGGTAGTGTACTAGGCAAATCCAAAACAGGCCCATTTATATCTTTCATTATTAAAGTATGACCTCTCCTTGTGTTGTGTAATCAGATTTCAATTTACTGACAGAGAATTTCTTGTGTTTGTGTTTCTCCCCACACAGGGCCTCCCTCGGGATGGTGTGTTCAGCGTCTCATCTAAGTTTAACAGTAATGCATCCTCAACGGAGGAGAGCGACGCGGGTCACCAGTCCACCCTTACAGGAGCTAAACCGTCCTCGTCGTCTGCTACCCTCATCACCAGAGAGGTAAGTATCAACTGTAAGAACACGATAGTTGCTGACATTTGACTCACATATTTAGTGCGCCTGTCAAGCGTGTGCACACATCAGAATGACACACCTGCTGCAGATGATTTGAAATGCAAAGCAGTGCCTCCCTCTTGCCTGCCTGTGAAAGTGTTCTGTTTTGTTTTTTTTGCTCCACCTTAAACCCATGTATGCATCACTACCCAACCAGAATTTATGTTTATGAGAAAGAACAGGCTCAAAGTCATAATTTCTTTAAGTGTTGTCATATTAACCTCTTAAGCCCCAAGCCTACCTGATCTCCTGCTTTTTGCCCCCGTATCAGGGGGCGTTGGGGCTTAAGAGGTTAATGCTTTAAATTGGTATATTGTGGCTGTAAAACAAAGTGCCCAACCTCACATCCAGAGCCCTATATGGAGCCTAGATGTCACTACAAACAAAGAAGTAGGAAAATGCAGGGCTGTAGAATGAGGAACTGCTCTGTTCTCTTCCAGTGTTACACGGTGTGCCCACGTGAGTGTCACAGCTATTCTTACAATGGCATTTTCTCTTAAGCAGCTGGTCGTCCCAAAAGGAAAAAACACTTCTCCTGGAGAAGGATCGTCGCATCCAGAACTGGATTCCGATACTAAGGAGAGACCAGAAGCGGAAGTAGATCAAGACCCTTTGAATCCACTCGCTGCTCAGCCTCAGTCCCCGTCACCAGAAGCAGAATACGACAAACTACTGGTAAGCAGAAATACAACTGATAATAATAGCATGTGGTGCAATCCCGAGAGTACTGATTTTGCAGTTTTGTTGTTTTTAAAAAATGTGACTGAAGTGAAAGTAAGTGGTAAAAAAAAGCCCACTTTTATGCCTCTTTATGGTTTATACAGATATATTTTGCTATTTGATATTTTCATAGCTGGAGATCATAGTTACTTTGTATATAAGATTATAATAAAGACTTGGTAGCATTGTTCAGAAACATATGTGCCTGGGTCTAGACTTTTGAATCCACTTCAGTTTCCAGTTTTGCCTGTTATCGGGTTACAAAGCCATAATAAATGAGTGGGCTCATAAACAGTTTCTATTTAAAACTGATGCATCAGTGTTTGAATCAGGGATAGTATCATAGCACCATAATATGGGACTCTGTATAAAGTATAATTTATTTGGTTGGTTTGTGAGGCATTTAACTGTCCCCTGCAGTTTAATGAGAGAAAACAGTCATCATCGGCATCGGGGAATGACTTGTAGCAAAGGTCCAGCTGGCTGGGAGTCAAACCCAGGAGCCAGCTGCTGAAGGCATTTTAGGCCATGTGATATGCACCCTTACTTATCTGTAAGGCTCCAGATCACAGTTTTTAATCAGCCTTTTACTCTTACATTGCGCATTTATTGCAATTATTAGGTTCGGTTTCTCCTCATAAACAGCCGATAAGTGCAGCAGAACATGTTGTATTGTGTAAACATTTGGCCAGGGTAGCTGTAGAGGGAAATGCAGTAAATGCTTACAAAAAAATAAGTGGCTGTTTTGAACCATAACAGCTTCTCTTGATGTAATTTGTATTTAATCATTGCTGGTCATAACATCACATTACCCCTTGATCTCCAAGTCGAAACGTTCCCTGTGGAGTTTTATTTTAACAAACCAGCCAAATGGTTTTTTTCCCGTGGCACCATACGGGAAAAAAACATTCTCTTCCAAGAATTCAGGGACAATTCTGTTCAAATCTGTTCATTTTCTAGCATGTTGGAGCTGATAATGCTTAAATAGATCCCCATCAATCAGGTTTTCACCCAGAAGCTGATATTCTGTGTGCCACAGAGAATTACAAAAGTTAATAAGAAGAAGGGTCAACATTTTAAATGCTGAGTCTCTCATAAATTAGATTTATTTGGCAATATAAGTCTTTAAAACTTATGAAATGCTTATAATTGTACTTCAATATATCAAAAACACGTGAAAAAAATCTAAATAAAAACCGAATCACCAAAAAAAACAAAACATTGTAAATATCCTCAGCACCCAAAGTATGTGTTAGATATGTTTGTTCATGGCATTAATTAATTAATGTGACGCCCATCCTTTTTATATTTATATGCATGAAAATATTGACTCATATTTAATATTTTGACATTTCCAAGTGACATTTTTTATGCCCAGGGTGCATTTTTGTGCTAACCTTTTGAGCTTTTTTTTGTGAGTCAGATTTTTATTGCAGATCTGTTATTAATAGAACTATTTATAAACTCAGATATTGGTGCTTTTGCTTAAGACCTGACTAAAGCTGAATATGACAAGGTGATCCACAGCCAAGTCAACGTGAAAAACGATGGATTAATAATAAAGAAGCTGAAGAAGATTATGATTGTAATGAATTAAAAAAAAAACCAAGATTTCATTATGGGGCTTTTCCCCCGGCTAATAAACGGTTGTTAGCCGTGGTGAGAAAAACACGAGGCCAGAAGGCTGTAAAATGAATCAAATGACTGTTACTGTGGAAACGAGCAGCAAAACATCACAGCTCTGAGAACAGGCTGGAAAAGTGATGTGGGCAGTGAACAAACAGCAACATCTGACAAATGATGCACTGATACAGATATAAAAGGCTTTTGATGTTATCTTCAGTTTAAGACCATAAAAACAGAAACAGGTCAAACATTTACATTGACTAAAGCCAGAAAGCTTGTTGACTAAAAGTCCTTTTATTCTCTATTAAACGCTGTATTTTGTTGTTACCTGCGATCCCGACAGGATGTGGAGGCAGTACCGATGCCTGATGGGCAGCTCTGCTTATTGGCTCTGCCACCAGAGTGCTGTGAGGGGGAGGGACCAGAGCCCATGCCATATCTCAAACTGATCTGCCGCTACATCACTGATCGTAAGGTGAGTCTGAAGAACAGGTTGAGAAGGTTGGTTTTCTTTTTTTGGACGTTTGTAAGTTAACGTTAGCATTTTCTGTCTCTCTTTGTCAGGGTTGTGTTTCAGGCATCCTGCTGGTGACTTCTAATAAAATCTTCTTTGATCCGTGTAAGACACATCCTCTGGTGAAGGAGCATGGCTGCGAGGAGTACCTTCTGTCATACTCTGTTGACAATCTGGCATCTGTCTCCTTCTTCTCTGATATCTCACATGTTCACTTCAACACCTCTCAGCAGAGGTCAGCAGGGATGCATAGTTAAGCACGTGGATATCGGATTACATGAAATGTCAGTATAACCACTTTTTTTTCACTTTTTTCAGGAGAAAAGGGAAAAAACTTTTCCAGAAGCTGAAAATGGCCAAAAAACAAGGTCAGTTGAATCACAAGGGGGAGTCGTGCCCACCTCTGGTGTCTGCTGCTCCAGCTGATTTATCCAGACTGGCTCTGAGCCCGACCAAGGAGGTTTCTGAAGATGAGGAGGCAGAGAGCAAGGACATGGCTGAAGCTGAAGAGGAGCTGGATAGCAGCCCTCTGGAGGTGCTGACTGAAGCATCGGTCGGCAGCCTGGCTGTCCTGAGCAGTGCTGCCACCTTCTGCTGTGGAAGTCAAGAGGTGGCGAGCAAAGTGAACATGGACCAACTGCAATCTGAAGAAATGGAGAAGTCAAGAAATCAAACTGCAGGTCTGAATGTGAATTGTGTCTGTCTGGCGGATGTGTTAGATGTGTTATTCCTTTGACGTGAGGCCATCGTTGCTCTTTGTTTCCTTCACAGCACCTAAGAGGTCATCAGCGAGCAGTCCTGGGGGTCTGATGTTTGTGAGGCTGCGGGTTCAGCCATCGGCAGGAAAGAAAAAGGGTGTCGGAGGTCTTCACCTGGGACCAGCCAAAACCTTACCTAAAAGGGATACCTGGCTTGCACTGTCACAGGAAAGGTAACCAAAGCGCTTCTAAGAAAAGTATCAAAGATTTAAAGAAAAACTCCATCAGACTTAAAATAATCACTGCATTTCTTGTCATGCAAATCAGGAGAGTTTTCTAAAGACTCCTAACCTTTACAACTGCACTCTTGGTTAAATCTCGAGCCCACACCGCTGTGCTCTATAATCCTGGTTACTCAGAGAACTAAAGTATTTAAATATTCCACCCTGTCGTCATTCTGTTACACAAGTCCTCGTCTTTCTGCTTTAGCAAATTCTCCAGCTCCCACAGTCTTGTCCATCAATTTCAGGCATCAACGTCATATTTCCAGATACCGATAAAGCACTGATCAACTTTTATTAACATAATATAAAATCTTCTGAGCTAGAGAGGACATGCCAACTATTTTAACTGGCTATGTTGTCATCCATCTACAGTGCCGTGAACACCCTGTGTGAAAAGTAAAGCCGTCCACTTGTTCATTGCTACTAGACCTGTTGAATAAAGAAATCACTTAAATAGAACCTGTGTGGCAAAGTTGAAGTGGGCTAATAGACCTCAAAAGCATCATATTATGGGGCAATCTAAAAGCACCAAGTCATTGAGATTTATTACTCTGCAAATGGTCTTTTTCAAGGCATTGGGACTCCAACAAGAGTCATTATGGACAGACTGAGAAATCTTGGAACAGTGGTGAACTTTCCCAGGAGTGGCCAGCATACCAAATTTACTCCGAGAGTGCATTTGAGGCTTATTTAGGAGGTCAGAAGAACCCCTAATATTTAAATTTGTTTGATGAAATGAAACATGTAAGTGTGACAAAAGTGCTTTTTTACAGCACTGTACTCGTGCTAACAAGGGTCACTTCATTAAATGCTTACTTTGCACTCTTATCTTTTGCCACTCAGCGAACAGGGGACACATAAACATTACCTTGTCTTCAGAAAAATAGAGTCAGTCTGTCAGCTTGTGTGTGCATAATAAGGGCCACTGTGGCATCCAATAATAAAACGATGTTGGTCAGACTTGTGCCAGTACCGGAATCTGTAAAGTGGTTTTAGTCAACTCTAGAGTTCTACTCTATAACATTTCATAAATTCTAGTGTTTTTGTTTCACAGCTACATTTACCCTTCTCATCTATAGTATGAAGTAGTTCCAATTAGCTGTGCGTAAGCCAGCATCAGTAATAGTGATGCAGTAATAATAGAAACAATGTAACTAAATTCGACCCTACTGCTGTTTTTCTTTCTGATTTTCTTATATGCTCTGGCATCAGTACTTTCAAGTAAATGATTGTGAATACTTCTCACACGGCTATTCAAATGTAACATCCATGCAGTCCAAACAGTGACTCTTTAACTGAGCGATCCTCACTGAAGCACTGACTCCGTTCTGAGAAAGCTGAATCTCAGGAAAACAATGCAACCAGAAAATCTGCGGCAGTAAAAGGATAATTAAAAGCCACATAAACGAGCTGAACCAGCGTTCCCCACCTCTCCGCCTGCAGCTGAGCAGAAAACCACACCCGGGTGCCACGCTCTCACTGTGTTGGTGCAGCTGTCGTGTTGTTTGTCGATTCAACATTTCTGAGCGAGTGCCTTCTCCTCCCTGCTGTAGCTCCGACGAGCTGTACGCCTACTTAAAACACTGCCGACCAGACCTGTGTATGCTTGAGGGAGGAAAGGAGGACGGGGAGGGAGACCGTGATGATGAGGAATTCGTACTCATTGAAGATGAGGAGGAGGAGGAAGAGGAGGAGGATGAGGACAAGCTGCTTCAGAGACACTCAGGGGACGACTGGGAGGTGAGTGGATTATTATTGTTTGGGTCTCACAGGATAACAGACGATGAGAGATGAGGTCAGTCGGACTTTTATGCCGATAATGGAGAATAACATGTTTGTAAGTTTGTGACCTGCACTGCAGGTTAAAACATTTGTTTCCTGATAAAGAAAAACTTGTTTTTATTAGAATATTCTAGAAGAAAAACAGCTTTTTTCAAATGTACAAGTGTCTTTTTGCAGATGGTGTTGATGGAGGAGAGTAGAGACAAGCCACTCTTGATTGTTGATAGAGACCCCGAAGGACTCAATAATATTGTTGAGAACAGCCAGATTTTGGAGGCTTCACACGTCAGAGAGGTTGGTGACACCAAACAAGCGTCTATATGTGAGTTTTAATCATCTGATGATGTAAGAGCATCTAGGTTTAGCTTCAGAAGGGGACACAAGAAGTTAAAGGTTCTTTAAGTAAAGACATAATAAAGAAATTAAAACCGGGCTTATGCTAAACAACAGCTTATCTTTATACAACAGAAATTACTGTCCTTTTTTTTTGCATTTTTGAGACTTTTTAAGTAAATATAAGTATGTATTGATGAAACTAAATATGCATTTGAAAATCATTTTAGCCTCCCAAGTTTTAAAGGGTTTCATCAGATTATAAGATAAATGTAAAGTGGGTTTTTGTTTTCTTACTTTGAAAGAGGAATAGCTAATCTTATTTAAAATGATGTAAGAAAAGAACTGTTTGACCTCATAAGCGATAGTATAATACAGTTAGATTTACTGCTTAGTGTTTTATGGCCAAGTATCTTCAGGAGACTATTTATAGAAAGCTGAGTTGGCTCACACACTGCTCTTATATAGATGTCCTAGAGTAGTGGCACTCATTGTGTGGTGTTTCTGCTTAATTAAAGTTTGACAAGAAATGTCTTGATGCAAGCTCAATCATGCAGTTAAGGAATTCCCAGAAAGACGTTCCTGTTCATGTGCATAATGACCTGTAGTCAGCAGATGCTGAAGGAGTGACTGGAATGATTCTCCCACTGAAAACGCTACATTCACATGAGCAGAATAAAACTTGTGGGGTTGACAAGGAAGAGATACCATTACTTCTTCAATGCCTGTTATTATTATTATTATTATTATTATTATTATTATTATTATTATTACAGGTAGTTCATTATTCAGAAATAAATAAATGCCAGTTTCCTAATATTTTCTAGAAAACACACACAGATGGTATCTCCAGTATTTAATTGCTATGTCAACCTTTCTAATGTTAATTTCATTTATTTTACTTCCCGCCTTTCATCTGTTTCCAGCTGTGTAAGGAGCTTCCTCCCAGGACTGTTGGCTACACGTGGCAGCTGGCTTACAGCACGTCGCGTCATGGCGCCAGCCTCAAGTCGCTTTACAGAAAACTCAGCGGCACGGACTCCCCTGTTATTATTGTCATCAAGGATGCGCTCGATGAGGTAAAAATGTACTGTCAGCTCTAGAGCCCGACCACTCTAGGATTTTCATGACCGATATTAGACTATCAGCAGATTTCCCTAATGTTTGTTATGTGTAGTATTTATAAGTACTTGTTAAGATAATATGATTGTGCTTGCTTTACTGCCACAAGTCATAGATGACTGCTGAGGGCTTCCCATGAAGCACTGTTTCTTCTTCACTCTCCTTTTTCACTCACTATGTGTTTATACACCTCTCTGCATTTAATCTTTAGTTATTATTAATCGCTCGCTCTCTTCCACAGTCCTGTCTTCCTTCTTTCACCCCCAACCAGTCGTGGCAGATGGCTGCCCCTCCCTGAGCCTGGTTCTGCCAAAGGTTTCTGTTAAAAGGGAGTTTTTCCTTCCCACTGTCACCAAGTGCTTGCTAATGGGGGATATTTGATTGTTGGGCTTGGCTCTGTATTATTGTACTGTCTTTACCTTACAATATAAAAGGCCTTGAGGTGACTGTTGAATTGAATTACTTTTTCACGCTCTGCCGAACTCTCAGATCAGCTGGTTATTCTGGTTGTCGTGTTCCAAACACACATTTAGAGTACGGAGGTTGCAGGATGCCCAACTCTGAAACATTAACGCTTATAATATGGTTGAACGGTGTTTCTCCCTTCTCGTCTTTACTCGTCTTTTAATTTATCATTCATCAGTTGTTATAAATGAATATATATGTATGTATTATTGTAGGGTCTACCATGTTGTTGTAATTTGGCACTGTTTAAATAAAACTGAATTGAAAATACCAATATATCTGCAAATATTGGCCGATACTAGTGATTTACCAATATATCGATTGGTAAAAATGAACTATTCTGTCTCAAATAAACATATATATCTTTAGTCTTTAGTTTTTTTAATTTTCTCTTATGACTTTTCCTAATCAGATATTTGGGGCCTTCCTCTCTCACCCTTTGAGGCCTAGTGAGATGTTTTACGGTACAGGAGAAACGTTTCTCTTCATGTTGCATCCTCGCTTCAAGGTAACCAATCCAGATTTTTTTTTTCTCTAGTGTAGAAATGCAAAATAACAGGATGGTATGACTGAAGGTATGGATGTGAGTTGTGATGAATGATGCTTCCTGGGAAAATGAATTGATGGAGGTAAAACAGAGACACTCCGTGTGTTATAAATGTGAGATGATTATCTGACGTCTCTCTGCAGTGTTTCAAGTGGACTGGAGAGAATTCCTTTTTTATTAAGGGAGACTTGGATTGCTTTGCTATTGGTGGAGGCAGGTAATTAAGTAGCTTTCTCGACTTCCACTAATTTATACTTCTGTGGCTTACAAAAAATAATATTGCTCTAATTTTCAAACCAAGCCAAGAAGGGTCGGTTTCCTTTCACTAACCACCGTCTCCCTCTTTTTCCACAGTGGTCACTTCGGTCTGTGGGTGGATGAGAACCTATACCTGGGCCGTAGCAGTCCCTGCTACACTTTTAATAACTGCTGCCTTTCAGAAACCGATGACTTCCGAGTCATGGAGCTAGAAGTGTGGAAATTCAGCTGAGGAGATTGGACGACGTTTCAGCTTGTTTCACGTCGTCGCTGCTGATCGGCTTTAATCGAGACAGAATTTATCACTGAGCGGAAACATGCAGCAGCTCCTTCATTTCATGGTAACATCCATAAACGAAAACAATCAAACTTAAACTTCTGGATTAATCCATGTGATTAAGTGCTGTGGATTTTAACAAAGTGAACTGAAATAAAGCTGATCCTTAACAGCCTACTGTCAGAGTGGGCTCTGAGGGTGGACTGCTTAGTGGCTGACTCATTCCTGTGGGTTTGGCAGACAAACTAAGTTGTGCTACAGTGAACTGTAGAGCTGAACTGGATTCTTTGAATCCTAATTTTTGGATGGACTACGTTACAAATGGAATAAGTGACAAATCTCAGACTGCACTTTGCTGTTAATATGAATCGGTAACATCACAATATCCCACTATTTATTGTGTAAACGTCTCCCTTCATAGTTAAAGCATGTCCCCACTTCAATGCTTTCTGAACTGCATGTGTACAGCCCAAACTCTCGCGAGCACTTCCCTTCCTTAACCACTAATCATCACTTTAATGGCTTTTCGTTCATTGGTGACGCAGACGGCTAAAATGAACGCCGAACACTTGGAGCTCCGCTTTTAGAAAGCTTTCTGAATAGAAGATCATCTGTACTTCTTCTGACTTTAACAGCCTCATTTGTCACTATTCACCACTGTGGTTTCTGAACGTGCAAAAATCAATACTTCAGATTCATGTAATTATGTCATTCGGCTGTATCTTACTCTGATAGACCAATCTACTCTAACTACACTCTACAGTACTGTAGATGAGTTAATAAAAATCAGCACAATGTGAATTTAAACGTGTGTGTGTGTGTGTGTGTGTGTGTGTGTGTGTGTGTGTGTGTGTGTGTGTGTGTGTGTGTGTGTTATAAAGAAAACTCAATTCTTTTTGTTTAAAAAAATGTTTTTGTTATACAAGTGAAAATCAAACGACCTGCTAGTTACAGAAGAATATTGGGGGAGTTTCCCCTCTAAAGGCTCCAAGCAGCAAGATATTTCACATGGGTGTGTGTGTGTGTGTGTGTGTGAGATCATTGGGCTCTTCTGTTCTGAAATTAGGACTTGAAGATGCCAACTGTTCTGTTTATATGATGGGAAGAGAGACAGAAATTATTTGCTCCTCACTAAAGAAACAATCCAACTGTTTTTCACCCTGATTTACACAGATATGAGCCATAATTGGAAAGCAGCCTAACAAATTCATCTGCTTACACAGTAAAAGAGAAGTTCTTTGGTGTGGTCATATCGTTCTGTGAATAGATTGTAACATTTGGTTTTAAACACAAGCTATATGGGAAAACATCAGATTCATTCATTTTACGTTCTGCAGTCCAGTTTCTAAGTTCCTCTTTATGCCTTTGTCCCGAGTCAGAGAAGGGTGTTTCCCTCCAGCAGCCTCAACAAGAACATCAGGCGTTACCCAGCTCGGCGAGAGCTTTCAGGCAAAGCCTTCACTAACTGCAGAAACACAGCTGGAGGAAACAACACCAGCAGCTCCGTCTCTGGGTACGCTCAGCAGCAGAGAAGCTCAATCAGTCAATAAATACTGCACATGCAACACCACTACATAAAAAAAGAAATACTGAATACAATACTGGATGTAATGCACTAAAGAATGGTACTGACACTAAACTGGGACTTGGTAGGCCTCCATCTATATCTTATAGCTATGTTATTCAGCAGCTACAAGGATAAAGAGCAAGTCTAAATGTGTGACATACTGTATTTGTTCCTGCTCAGCGTGGAAGGCCTTTGGATTTCTACTTGTCACAATACAAATACTATATAAAACTTTTTTTTAACCGAGAGAGTCGTCCAAATAAATAGTAGCAAAGAGTACAGAAGGCAAAAATGTTTCCAGCTGCCAACACACACAGAAGAGGAACGCCACCAGATGCTTGGTAGGTTTTCCTAATCTTGGATCATTTGCCCAGTCTGGTTAAGCTCAAACACATTACTGTGCCAGGTACTCCTTGGCTTTCTCCAAGCCCTCTTTCAGGAAGCTGATATAAGTGGATGTGGAGGGATCTTCAAAGCCGCCGGAGAAGCTGAAAGTTGCTTCTTCCTCCTCGGGTTTCATGGCAGTTTGATCTAAGAAGAAGTTGGCATTGATGTGATGAACCTGAAACCACATAAAAGAGGATAAAAGGCTTTAGAGGCTTCTTTCTTCTTCGCATCTATACTTGGTCAAGCCAGGGTTAATATGGCATTTTCAAAGTAAGACTTTCACAACACTTTCTGCAATAGCTGCTAATAAAACTGTAAATAACTTTCTATGTAGTACATTTTTGGCAGAGTCTTCCATATCTCTGCCAGTTTTATTATGCTCGGCTAGTCAGTGGGCACTTATGGGGATATGATGCATCCACTTAAGCTAATGTTACCGTATTTCATTTTTATTATTTCATTGCCATCAGCCTCACAGTTGACTGTGTTGTTTCACTGCTAATGCAACATGGAGAATGCAGATAGCCAACATTTATTATCCTAATATTCCCAATAGTGTGCTTTTGCCTATGATTTAATTCTATGGAAAAATAATATTTACAATGGTTCCATTGGGCAGAGCCACCATCATCTCCACAGGAAAACTGTACTTTTCAAGGTGTAAGCGAGCCTTTTCACTCAACGCAGGGTTTTGCTCATCAGCCTGGGAAAAGAGGAAACAGGATATTTATTAAGTGGAAACACAGCTGTACTTCAAGTAAGAGGATAAGCACATTTTTCAGTAATTGCACAACTTTCTTGGATTTTTCACTACTATAGCTGCTTACCTGCAGGTTCTCCAGCTCTTTGACCAGAGACCAGCTGCTTATAAAGCTCTGGTTGAGGAGGGCGAGGACGGGCGAACTTTCCAGGACTGTCTCCCGGAGAGTTCGCCCCGAACCTATAAAAGCGTGGGGAGGAGACAAGGATACGGTGAACATATTAGGAAAAAGGTAGAACTCCAAATAGGTGTAATGGTCGTCAAGGTTGGCAGACTGAATGAATTATAATTAACCAGCACAGGTATTAATAATGACATGAATGACTGGCACAGATCCTTCCTTTATATAATTAGTACATCATTAGTAACACCTTTATTTACCTGCCATTTCAGAAAAATGGGCTTAAGTGCACTTTACAGTAATATTTAATTGGTAATGGTATGCCTTTAGAAAGCTAGCAGCTTAAATTTAATGACTGTGATGCACCTTTGAAGCATGACATTATCTCACCTCAGCATGACTGGTCATCTAAAGCTCCCCACAGCAGAATAGAGTGCACCAGCTTTTTCTCTGCTTGGGCTCGATCGAAAGCCTCTGAAAAAGGCAGGTAGGACACCTGGGAAGGAGCACAGTGTTACACCGACACTGTGTGCAATAACATAATCACCAACTTATTTGAACGTAGAGAATTACCTTCTTAAAGGGATAGAAGGTGACCTCCATGCGGCGAGCAGCTTCCTCCTGACTGATCTCAGAGGTCCAGTGGATTTCCTCAAAGACAAACTGGATGGGCTCATTGCTGCTGTCACGCCGATCAATGATATTACCCTGCTCGTCAGTGATGACGGAGGGAGTGGACGGGCCCGCCGACTGCAGCTCTA
This sequence comes from Neolamprologus multifasciatus, assembly GCF_963576455.1. Classification (NCBI taxonomy): domain Eukaryota; kingdom Metazoa; phylum Chordata; class Actinopteri; order Cichliformes; family Cichlidae; genus Neolamprologus; species Neolamprologus multifasciatus. Next base: position 16,615,443 of record NC_140457.1, on the reverse strand, counting down.
ACTGCAAACGCAAGTTCTCGTTAGAAATACTACACACGCTTTACATCAGACACTTTTGTGTGTCTTTTCTGAGGATCATCTTTTACATTCTGTGAAATTCCACACATGTCTGAGTAAATGAACAGATTCATAAGTATTTAATCCATATGGATTTTAAATTAAAGTCAAAACAGGCAGTTACCGTGACATTAGTACTGTTTGATTGACTGGAAATCAAATAGATGTGACTTAACTTAAAGACTAAGTTAGGACAGTCAGCAAGAAACAATACTGATGCAGCTACACAGGGATGAGGACAGTTAGTGTTGAGATAAACAGCCATACCTGTGGCAGGTAACCAATGTCCACCTCCATATTGCTGCTCTCACTGGCTCCGTAGAGCCACTCCATGTCTACATTCAGAGACCTGTAACACAGCATAGGTGGCACCCAAACTTCACAACGATCAATCGATAGGGGAGTATATGAACACGATGAACAGTGTGACAGTTTGTGTGTGTGTGAGAGGGATTTACCTGTTATTGGGGACATAAAGGTGGAAGAGGCGGACGTGAGAGGCGTCTTTAGAGAGGACAATGTTGCCAGTGAACTGGCCTGGTGTGAACCAGAAGGGAAAATCTGGAATATCGTTGAGCTGGAATTCTGCATGAATCCTGCAGGGGTGAACAGAAGGAGTAAAAATTGAGAGCACGTAAGTCTCTGTCGGAAATCCCTACAAGAACTAACCAGGGAGTCAGGTCATAACATTTGCACGGTGTTTTGATTTTCGACCTTCACAAAGCTGTCAGAGGCTTTATTTTACTACAGCAGCATCACAAAGACTTCAAACCACAGGTGTCAAACTCACAAATTAACTGAATCCTACCCACATATCACTTTGGGTTTTCAGTACATTTTGGCCAGCCCATTTCTGGGAATGGTCCCCATAGCAACATGCATCTTACGCACACAGCAAGTTAAACAAAACGGTGCCCTTCCACTGCACCTGCAAGCTACTACGCTCAGAGTAACAGAAAAGGCCAGTTGATGCTGGAGGCAGACAATTTTGTGAGAGGCGGGAGACTGATTTTTATTTACCAAATGTAAGGAATGACCTGTACAACCATCTGCAATGAGATAAAGGTCAAAGAATTTTAACTACTATAACTACTAACTGTTTTTCTTTTAATTGAAATCTCCCACATGAGTACTGAGTTGTTGCTTTCAGGGCCCTGAAACAGGCTCTGTGAGATTTGTAGAAATACATGCAAGTAGTAAATCTTCATTATTGTGTTTTGTCTGATTGAATTTTGTCTTATAAAAGCTGCCACTAGTTGTCACATTCAGGCTTGTGAAACGGGTTCTTGTGAGTTGATCGTAGGGCAGTCTACATATTTATTTGTATTTATATAGCACCAAATCACCACAACAGTCACCTCGAGGCGCTTTATATTGAAAGGTAAAGACCCTACAATAATAAAGAGAAAACCCCAACAATCAGCCCACTCCCTGTGACAAAGCACTTGGAAAAAAATCCCTTTTAACAGGAAGAAACCTCCAGCAGAACCAGGCTCACTCTGTCTATGGTTTGTTGCTGTCATCTGGAACTAAAGCTGGAAACTAAAAAGTCAAGAATGAGCATAAAAACAAATAATTCCATCTTTTGCTTCCTTACTAACTAAAAGTTGAATTCATCCACACAGAATTCCTGTAAAACCTTTGACAGAATAATAAAGTGAACACAGTGACGTAATAAATTTAAAATTCACTGTGTGCTTTAGACATCAATCAGCACTAATGCATAATACACATATTTTGCAGTTTAATAGTTCAAACGTATTAAAAAACACTGCCATCCTCCTTACTCCCTCCTCACCTGAAGACAATGTCGTAATAGAAGTCGTTGCTGGCTCGGATGCAGGCGACTGCGCCCTGCGGAGCAAAGCGGGTTTTGATGAAGGGCCGAGGGTGGAACATGCTCAACAAGGAGTGGATGAGGACCTGCACCAAGAGCCAAAGAACCATAAGCCACTATACAGTGCAATAATCGCAAGTTACAATCTAACCATAGGCCAAACAGAGATGGATTTTTAGGCTACCTCTCTGCCCCTTGGTGTGGGAGGGTGATAACGGTTATTGGGCAGGTATCCAGTGAAAATGTTGAGCTCGCTGGGGATCACCCACCACGTGTCACCAACTTCTATCTTGTTCTTCGGGGGCAAGAACACCCTAAACTGGCTTGCAGAGAAGGACGAAGAAGGCACTGCTGGGCTCTTCCAAGACCGCAGCCCGCTCAGAGAGCTGTGAGAAACCTGAAAGAGATGGAGGAAGGTAATTTTGGAAAGCACAAGCATTACAAATTCTCAGCAGTTTCATTCTGGATTCAATTCAAGGCTGCTTGCACCTTTTGAATGAGCTGCATTCACAAAGAGCTGAGTAAGACAGTCAGACAATGTACAAGCACATTTATCAACAATAACTGCATCAACACGCTATAATTTAGCCCCTTCTAGGATTTTCTGTGCTGTGATTTTGATTAAAGCAGTCCTCTGCAGACGCTGTAGAGCAGCGATGAGAAAGAGAACAATAAACCAGCAGTATAAAGGAAGCATGCAGAGTTTGGTATTGTCTTACTCCAAGGAAACCATCTTTGCTTTTTGTCATGGAGTCAAGCAGGAGAGGCTGCATTTTGGCTTCCAAGGTTAAAGTCTCCCCGTTGGGGTCATGGATCGCTTCCTCCTCAAAATCCGCTGGGTTTGTAATCCCTGTAAGTAAACCAGAGTCAGTGTGAGGCTATACATTTGTGGTCACAAGTCTACATACACTCATGTCATGAATGTCATGATGATTTGGGGCATTTAATTATTTCTTTGAACTGTTCTTTTTCGAGGATGGAACAAGTAGACATGCTTTATAGCTAAGTGGTGCCAAAGGTTCTGTAATGTCTTTAACCTTGAAGGCCAAGTCTCATTAACTTCTCCTTGGTGATCATAATTGACTACAGCTGGTAGTTTCTCTTTGACAGCACAAAAAAGACTTTTTGTAACAGCACTCATTGGATTGACCAACACGATGGAGCTAAGTTGAGCTTTACAAAGGAGACTTGTAAATGTACACAAGTTGAGAAGGTCTATTGGCATCATTTCTAAACAACTACAGATTCCAAGATCATCCTTTCAAATAACTGTACGTAAGTACAAGCTACTCCGTTGTGTCACCACTTTGACGAGACTGCTGGAACACCAGTGTCACTGTTCACAGTGAAGTATGTTTTATATCATCAAACCTAAGACCACTGTACTGGCTGTTAAGCATGGTGGTGGCAGCATCATGCTCTGGAGCCATTTTGCTGTCAGTGGTACTGGTACATTGCACAAAGTGGATGGAATAATAAGGAAGGAGGACTACCTCCATATACTTCAACTTCACCTAACATGAATAGGTAGGTTAGAAATTGGACACAACTGGGTGTTTAAACCCAATGCTCCCAAACACACATCAAAAACTTATTTTGGCATCAATAAAGCAGGTTAACATTAAGCTTCTGGATTGGACTTCCCAATGCCCCGACCTCTATCCTTTTGACAATAAGACTGTGGCTAAAAGCTGTGTCTGTGCCAGAAAACCAATCAGTTTAAATTAACTCCACCAATTCTGTTAAGAAGAGTGGTCAAAAATACAGCCAGAATTATAAAAGAAGCTTGTTAGTGGCTATCAAAAGCATCTGGTTGAGGCGCAACTTGCTAAGGGACATTTAGTCAAATATTAGTAGGGATGTATACATATATATAAGCCTATATGTATAGTTTCGACCCTGTAGATTAGAGAAAGTCCAAAATAAATTCAGACTTGTGCACCCGGTTCTTGTTTTAAGTCATTAAAGATGTATGCTGCACAATCATTCCACCCTGAAAAAAAGAACTATTCAAACAAATCAGTAAAATCAGATTACTTTGAAATAGGGCTGCCACGATTAGTCGACTAGTCACGATTACGTCAACTATCAAAATCGTCAACGACTGATTTAATAGTCAACGAGTCGTTTGAAGCTTTGTAAGATAACAAAAGACACAGGAATAAGTAGTAGGATTTAAGGGTGTAATAACGGACTGAAACAGAAGATGGCAGCACTGCATGAACAAGGATGCCAGCTGCCGTTAAACCCCAAAGAAGAAGAAGCTGTGTCCCAGAATTCATAGCAGCCCAGCTCAGTTTCCAACAATGGCGGCAGCAAGTTAGTTTTAATATTACTCTTATTATTCTTTCTGGGTCACAAAATAAACGTTTAACATATCTTCAGGCGAGAATGTAACTGTGTAAACCTCAAATATCTGCTCAGTTTATCAAGACACCACATATTTTCAAAAGCACTCCAACGTTTTCTGAGACGTCTGTTAGCCACCAGCTCGATAGCTAGTCGGGGGCAAGGCTCACTAGAGCCCGTGAGAGCACCGGACTCCCGGCAAATCGTTTTCAAACCCACCGCAGTCTTTCTACTCAGGTTAAACATATATAAGTCACTTAGATAACTTAAAAATGTTATTGTTTGGCTTTTTTTTTAGTATTTTATTTGTTCCTGAGTAAATCTGTTTGGCTGAAATTAAAGTTATAGGTTTTACACAGCTGAATAAAGGTCAAGCAGACAACTGATTATCAGAAGTGTGAGATGCTGGAGAATATACTCCGGTGTCCCGTTATATTTTAGATAGCAAGGAGTTTATTAAACTTCACCGAAACAATCTGCAAATTTCATTAAGATTTAATAAACTATCATCTTGTCTTTATTTTTAGTTAGCACATACCTTACACACTTAAAGCTGTAAGCTAATGATAGTTATATAAGAGCAGATGCATGCTTGTGCAGTAAGCTGTACGTTTTACGTCCAATGGATGCATGATCTGATTAGTTGACTAATCGCAAAAATAATCGGTGACTAGTCGACTATCAAAATAATCGTTTGTGGCAGCCCTACTTTGAAATTCATGCCTCATGAGTATATGTAAGCTTGTGACCACAATGATAGGTAACAAAGGAGACTGAAGGAAAATGATTGGACAAAAGTGACAAGCACAAAGAAAGGTAAAATGATGCACCTGTGAGCTTCTCTGCAATAGGTTTAAACTCCTCTGGACTGAGATAGAAGTCGTGGTCGGTGTCTAAAGAGGAGAAGAGAAAAAGCCCCTCGGCACCCAGTGTCCGAACACTCTCTTCCTATTGGAGGGACACATGCATTAGACTGATCTTCGCGGTCATTTCATATGCTTTTTTTAATGCAGCATAAAAAAATATTAGGGCATTAAGACCCCATCACATGAAATGCAAATATTTTAAATTATTACAACTACAAAAACATTCGCTCAGATGTGTGACACATTCAAAGTAATGTGCTACATTATCCCAAATGACTGAGCATCCTGCCTGGATAAAGATCATCCCTGAGGAGGAAGATTCCTAGCATGCATTTCAGTCAAATCACCCTTTCTGAAGCAGACGCGTGCCTACCAGCGACCTTACAATGGAGGGAAGAGGGGGAGGGAGGTGCAAGAACAACTTGGAGACCCTCAGTAACCAAACAAGTGTGGATGTGGACAAAGGGGTGAGTTTTAGCAGCTGTGACAAAGACCCACCCCCCTATAATAAAACACTACGGGGGTGGAAAAACTGCAGATGTGGAGCTTTATGGTGACTGCGTGTCCGCTAAATAAATAATCGAAACACATCTGTTACAGAGAAAACTACTGCAAGATAACAGCAGAATGTCCCTGCGCTGATATTAATGTAATCATGGGTCCTCAAAAGGACGAGAAGGTCACTGCAAAGTTTCTATTAACACAGCTAGACCCACCAAGTCGAGATCACTGTTAAACTGTGATATAACATAATTACAGATTTGGGTCTCACATGACGTTTGAGGAGCTGGGCATCTTGGTAGTACTTTATCCCAAAAGCGAACAGAGGAACAGCACAGACGACCACCCAAGTCCACATCCCCCTGCAGATCCAGGATCTCGAGCCCGGGCTCTGCTTCCCATTCTGCGGCGAAATCTTTTTCTCTTCCTCCGGGATTCTTTTATCTACGTCTGCTGCCATCCTCGACCTCCACCACAGCTATTTAGTCGAGGGCATGTTCGTCTTTCAGTGTAAACTTGCTCCTTTAAAAAGTGCGACGAGTCTAGCGGGACTTTTTCTGTCCCGCAGGAGAGGATCTCGCTTCTTCTCTGGCCGTTACCCCCGCTGGCAACAGCTGTGCAATGTTAGCTAGCAGCACGGATTTCTTATTTCCCACATCCAATCTCGAGCCATATGGATGCAGTTAAGGTGTCAAGCTAGCATGTAATTGGCTCGGTAAAGCGGATGTATAATGTTTTGGCGTTCAAACTAAAAGCGCGAGAGTGTCGTAATGTAGCAATTTTTTGTAAGTTGATATTATGATCAACTTGTTTTGAATTCAAATATATTTTTTAGCAAAATGCCAAAGTCGTTGTTGGTTACTGGCAAAAAAGAAAAACTCAATTAAACTAAGCTAAGCGCCACGATTTATTTTGAAAGTAATAATCGGAAGTATAACTTTACAATCTTTTTACTGGGTACACTGGGGCAGTAGCTGTATTTAAAGACATATGGTTGCATTGTTCACGCAAGGAACAATGCAACTAATTTATAACGAGTTATAAATGTATCTGCCAAATGGCTCTGTCCAAAAATTTAGATTTTTCTTACCTTTATTTTATGTAAGTTAATCTAGAAGCAGAGGTTTAACATTTGTTTCTTTTTATCTTCTCTTTAATGGTTAGATCTGTCTGCAATAGAATTAAACACTCCATTAAAACTATCAAACCTTTACTTTGATGCTGTCATAAGCGTGTGCTAAGATGTAAGAAGCTTTTTGCTTAATGTGAAAATCTCTGCTCTTTCTTGTAAACAGAAAAATCAATTCATGTATCACTTAATTAATTGGGTTATCTTAAATGCGTTAACGGTTCGTATTTATTTATCTGCTGCTTTGTAATATATACATGGCGGGGATAAGGGTCCTGTTCAAGAGCCAAGCAATGGAAGCTCAGCAGCGCTGGGGTTTGAACCTATAGCTATAGCTGATCTAAGGACACCTCCTCACCTCAAAAGGTGGCATATGTAAATGTGCCACCTTTTGTGTAAATGTAAATGTATTTATCATTGATGTACATTTAAAAGGTTACTCCCCCAAACAAAAGGCACTAAAGTAGCCTTACCTCAACATTTTAGTGCAATATGAATTCAGTGCCACAGGATTACAGGTCTGTGGGACGTTGTGAAGACCCTGGAAAGACTTATCCTTGCCCAGCCGGGACCTATAGCCAGGCCACATCAGAATCCCCTTGAGTTTGCTTGCCAGCCCCACCTTGGAGCTGAGGGCGCCATCATCTAACTGCTCATTCTTGTCTACGCCCATCTGGGCCAGCCGGTGAGACCTGTGAGGGTCATGTTTTTCCACTTTTCCAGTTCATTCAATACCATCAGGCCAACCCTTCTGGGTGATAAGCTGACAGTGATGCAGGCGGATGCATCTCTTGTGTCCTTGATTGTTGATTACCTTACAGGAAGACCACAATATGTGCGTCTTTAACATTGTGTGTCTAACAAGGTGATAAGCAACACAGGAGCACCCCCCCCCCCCCCCCCCCCCACTTCCTCTTCACCATCTATATTACAGACTTCAGCCACTGCACAGAGACCTGCCATCTTCAGAAGTTTTCTGATGATTCTGCAGTGGTTGGATGCATCAATGAGGGTGATGAGATGGAGTACCGGGCTGTGGTTGACTCCTTTGTCACATGGTGTGAGCAGAATCATCTCCACCTCATCATCTATGTGTACACCATACCTTGGTGTACTCATAGATAATAAACTGGACTGGGTTAAAACACCACTGCACTCTACAGGAAGGTCCAGAGTTGTCTCCATTTTCTGAAGCAGCTGAGGTCTTTCAATGTCTGTCGTGCAATGCTCAGGAGTTATACAAGTCTGTTGTGGCCAATGCCCTCCTCTACGCTGTTGCATGCTGGGGCAGCAGGTTGAAGGTTGCAGATGCCAACAGGGTCAGTAAACTGATCCACAAGGCCAGTAATGTTGTGGAGACGGAGCCGGACTCCCTTAGGGTGGTGTTGGAGAAGCGGATGTTGTCCAAGATAAGGACAATGCTGGACAATAACTTTGCACGCACTCCATGACCTGCTGGCTAGTCACAGGGGCACGTTCAGTGAGAGACTGAAATTACCCAAATGCACCACTGAATGACACAGGAAATCATTCCTGCCTGTACCTGTCTCTTTGTACAACTCCTCCATCTAATGCACAGTACACACTGCTATAGTTACACCCTTTTGCACATCCTCTACAGTAAAATAACAAAGACAAAGTTGTACAGGTTAGAGTAAAATGTCAATCATATATATTTCACCTCTGTAACATTTTTGATATGTATAAATGAGCTAATTCTTATACTTTTAAAAGTTTGTAATATATTGTATTATTCAATTAGTTTAGTCTGTTACTATTATTGTCTTGGAGCAACTGTATACCACATAGTTTCCTTAGGGTTTATTAAAGTATTCTTATTCTGATGCTAAACTCTGACTCTCGCATCTGGAGCCCAAAGGAGGACTAAAGAGCTACTTGTCTCTCTGTGTGTCCATTACTCCTGAATGGCCAAGAACCTTACAATGGTATATTCCAGTATTCTTTCTCTGGAACTTTATTTTGTGGTTGTTCTGTTGTCTTTCTGTGCTTCAAATGCAAACGTTCAGCTTTCATTTGAGGGATTGAACAAAAGTATTGTATTAAATGCTTAAGAATTATAACCAACTTTATACAATAATTGGACACCTGGTTGACCTGATTATTCCATTAAAAAATCAATAAAAGACCTGCAGTTTATTCCAAATTTTCAAGTTGCATTTGGTAGCTGGTTACTGGAATTCTCGATATGAGGCCCAGATAAATTATCAGGGAGGCTATGATTAGGCTGAAAAGCCAGAACAAACCTATCAGAGTGGGAGCACAAACTTTAGGGTTGACCAACTTGGTACAGTTCTGCGGGGGAAAAATGCCCTGACCAGCTCAGGAACGCAAAATGCCTGAAAAACCACACAAGACAAATACAGCGGAAGATCGCAGTTACTGCCTTGCTTCAGAATCCCCTTCACAACATTTAAGTCAAGAGCACTGTTGAGGAGGAAGGAATATCATTATGAAAGTCTACAATCAAAAGATGACTTCATGAGTACAGGATTTACAATTAAGTGAAACCCACTGGTTACACTCAAGAACAGGAAGACCAGATTAGGCTGCAAAGGAAATTTTTTTTTTGGAAAGATGAAACCAGTGAGATAAAAGTATGGCAAAAGATCTACACTAAACCACATTATTTTTCAAACATGGTAGAGACAATTTTTCGGCATGGGCATGTATGGCTGACAGTGGAAGTTGGCCACCATTGTGTCTGCTGATAGAAGTAGCAGAATGAATTGTGAAGTGTACAAGGCTATACTGTCCGCTCAGATTCAGCCAAATACTGCAAAACTGATCAGACAAAGCTTCACAGATTCACAGTAAACAGATTCTTGCTCAAGGCATACTTCAAGAGCAACCCAAGCGTTTCTCAAGACAAACATATGGGATATTTTTCAATGCGTCACCTGATTTCAACAGATTAGCTTTTCGGTAATTAAATTCAAAACTGAATGAAGAGACTCACAAACAAACAGCCAAGGGTGGCTGCAGCACTGGTAACACTCATGAATTGTGGATTTCACACAGCCATCGAGTGCCAAGAATTTCCACTGAAGCATTAAAAATAATCCTGATATTTAAAATTATGATAGTTTGCTCAGTTACTAGGCCACTGAAAATAGGGGACTACGTGTGAAACCCAGTGCCTCCAACTAAAGCACAAGCACTCCAACTGTGTCATTCCCAATCCTTCTGACCTGTAAAATGAGACATGATATGATCTCTGTGCAGTGTTGTCTCAAAATTGTTTAATTAAGAACATTTAGAAGTTTAACGAGGTATAAGTTGCCTGGTCGCAGACATCTGAATCACTATGCACATCTCCAATTCCCTCCATTTGAAGCAGCAATAACGTATATAGTACACAGCAGAATTACATTTTCTATCAACAGTCAAACTTAGTTAACTGTCCAGTATTTGAAATGAACAAACAGAGTGAAAAATAAATATTACTTTGTGTACAGAAATGCATGTTTTCCTCTATTTCTATGTCTGGTAAGTTCAGGTACAGCTCTAACTGCACTGCTGTACTCCACACGTGTTATGTGACTCAATCAACTCCACAAAATTTATTATTGTAGAAAACATTCCACCGTCCTTTGTATTTACATAGGCAGACAATGCATCTGATTGTAAGGAGAAGCCTTCTGAACTTGGTGATGGAAGTTTAACAACCACGTTTCTCACAGCTGGCTGAAAAACAAACATCTGTCACAAAAGGCATTTTCAGATTTGCTAATAAAGTTTGTGACAACAATAACTGCAAGCATTAACTGCTAATGCCGCTTTTATGAGTTAATCAGTCCGTGGATTAATGTCAGAGGCTTTCATTCCATGTCCTCCTCTAATGGTTGGGTCTTCACTTCAACAACTTTTGGAGGGATGTATGAGCCCATGCCTGCTGCTCTCTCTGCCTCTTCCTGGGTGTAGGGCTCTTCTCTGAGCTGTTTCAGTCTGGATGGGGAAAAAAGGAGGTAAGCCATGAAACTTACATGGATAGGATTAAGAGCTGTAAGTCCAAATATGTGACTGTAGAGTGGTCTGCTTACCGTTTTTTATGCACTTTAGTTTTGAAGTGCTCTTTCAAGGATCTCATATCCACAAAATATCTCCTGCAAAACAATAAGAGCCATCACATTTAAAAAAATTCTATATTTCTTAAAAATTTAACAAATGAACAGCTCACAGCATGAGAGAATATAAGAAGAGGGCATTTCATTTTAAGGAAGCCATGAGGATCTGGAACCCTGGATTAGGACTGAAAGTTGCTCTAATCATTCATCATTGGGTACACCACCCTTTTCCAGCTGAGCCTGTGGCCTCAGTCTTGGACAGTACAGAATATTTCTCCATTCCAGCTTTTCATAAATATTAAATATCTTACTAAAGGAAATGCTGATGAAAACTAAGAGTTTAGTAAGCAGCATATATATCAAGCAAAGTCAGTTAACAGATGGACTGTTACAGTAAACAGAGAAATACCTACGCGCAGTGTAAGCAGTAGTGTTGTGCACATCCGGTTACATCGTAGTCAACCTCCTGATGCAGCAGTTTAGCAGCTGTGTCGGGCTTCATGTCTGAGTGGATCTGATCCAGGTCTTTGGTCCTGCGCTTTGTCTTCCAGGTCTTTGCAATGTTCTTCTTCTTGCCATTGTTGTGGTTTCGGGTTTGTTTGGACTTCCCCATGATAACCCGTTGGTACTGTGTGAAACAAAAGGGTTTTAATCACCCAAAATGAACGCAGACACGTCACAGACTTGTGTCAACATTAAAATCTTTCGATTATTTCCACTGATACTTCCCAGTTAATATTCTTAGAATCTATTTACAAATAGCGATCAAAAATATGCGTTTAACGTCTAATCAATCGTTACTGCAGCCGATCTACATCTAAAAAGCCGTCGCAGATGTTATTTTCAGACTTTGCTTACCTTCCACACGTGTAACCGAGAGAAGTGAGATCTATTTCCGGGTCAATAGAGTAGAACGATGCTACGCAGTCACCTCCAGAGGGCACCAAACTCCCGGTCTCTAACAGTGGGGCGATAATAAAAACACCTTAACTATTTTAATTTAAACGCTAACAAAATTATATTTAATTGTAATTCACTTCAGATTAACATTTATTTTCCTAGAATATCGGATTTTTACTAATAGCGCTAGCTGAGCACTTATTTGGCATACAGTTTTAGCGAAAAATCGCCGCCGAAGTTGAATAAAGTTGAATAATATTTGATCAACCAATTATTACGATTTTTTTTTTTTTTTGGGGGGGGGGGGGGGGGGTTACAGTGCAGTTGATTTTTTTTTCTGGTCTGCTAAGCTGTCAGGTGTGTTATGCTCTATGTCACGCTACCTTTTGGTGCTTTGCGTAACTATCAGTGTCAGTGTACCACCCGAGAAAAACTGTAATAAAGGTTATTATATTCAGACTGAAAAAAATAGAATAGAAAGAGATGGATGTAAGAAAAAGCACACAGAGCTAAAATTAAGCAGAATAACTGAATTATTGTTCGCATAAATTTAGAGAGCAAAGTTGATATTGGATAGAAAATAAAGTATATCGATATTGCGGTTAAAAAGGAATAGCAACAACGGCCTGAATATAACAGTACAAGCCCACTTTGTATTTCTGCTCTTACCACCCCCTCTACTTACTTTTCAGGTGATCTTGGTGTCAGTTCAGCTGATGTATTTAAATATTCCGACAGCATTGAAGGGGTCGTCAGACTGCACTGCATACGCGCTGTGGTGGAGAGTGAAGATGGCGGAGAATAATGTCGAACCAGAGCACGAATGGAGCGACTGGGCCGTGGACACGGCCGAAGATACCCTAGTTGCAATGGAAAACCTGCTGGCCACACTGAGAGCTTTCGAGGACGTCCTCAGGCAACAAGAAATCTCCGTAGCGTCTTCCACGGAGTACTGCGATAACTTCTGTCAGGTAATGTGTACATGCAGCATCGAAGCTACAATTAGCCTATCGTTAGCTCACCCAGGACTGTTTTTTCCCTCTCGCATCCCGCAAGCAGAATTACCAGCAACGATTGCTGGCCTGTTAGCTAACTGGCCAAGTTTAGGTTAGGATTACAGCCAATTGCATTACGTTTATTTTTGCGCATATTTGCTTATGCTTTTGTGTTTTTTTGTCATTATTATTATTATTATTATTATTTTTACACCCAAACAACTCACGGCCGTTGGACTTATTTGCAGCTCAGTGATTTGTTGCTCATTTTGCAGGTTCAATTGCCTTACATTCAAAGATCAAAGGTCTTTTAGCTTTGCTTTATTTGGGAAGTGATTATGGTGGCAACGAAGAAAATGTAATACAGATGTTTGTATGAATTTATTGACACAGTTTGCAGATCATGTATTACTGCATGCATGTGGGGCGGGGCAGCGTCGAGAAATGTTTATCATAATATTTTTGTTGTTGGGGAGCGTTCAGCTACTTCATCATGGTAGGGAAATTACTGTGGCTACCGCTTTCTAAAGGATCTGATTTAACTAAAAACTAGGTATCACTTTCATTTTTGCTGCTTAAGGGACTCTACAAGTTTTTCAACCATTAGAGAGCTTCCCTTGAAACCTGTTCAGCAGCCTTCAAGAATGGCATAGCAGGACTAATTCATTAGCTAGCTCACCCTGACAGGTCTTCTTTAATTAGGCTGCTTTTGAATATTTCTCAATGATTTCAACAGCTCTAACTTCCCCCTTATAAGTAAGCTGAAAGATTGTATGCGTTCCCATGTTTGGTGTTGGTAACGTTTTGACTCAATTTTTGACTCAATTTTGGTACAGTTTTAACTTCAATCTTCTAGGTTTTTGTAAAATAAAGGCAAAAAGATCTGTGTGACTCCCAATTCCAGTCGGAAATCTCACGGATGTAATTAGTACACTGATGTAGGTCTTTAGGGCCTAGACTTTATTCCTACCTTCCTTTGAGAGGGTACTGTATATTTAGACAGAGGGGAATTAATTTAGTGCCTCTGTGGGCATGAGAACCACCTAGAAAAGTTCCTTCTATCTGGCAAATGAGACTCCTGGGATGCTGATAGCACTATGATGATTTAATGTGTATACCCACCAACTACAAGCAGGTGACAGATGGGTGTAGATGTTGACTTCTCTGTTCCTGAAGGACAGCTGATCGCTGAGTATTTGCTCAAAACGAGACCTTCCTCCCTGTTAACATTAAATGTTGAGTTATATAAAACACCTGTTTCTTGTAGGTAATATTAATTTAATTAATTGAATTTGATTCTAATGTTTTAAATTGTGTGAAATTATACCAGGTTGAATCATCCCAAGAACTCAAATTTAATGGTCAAATACAGTATGAGATCATTATGTATGTGTGATGATCATATACTGTATGAAGTCTTCCTTCCTTTTTTTGTTTTAAAGCAACAGTTAAGTCCCCTCAGGCCCAATCAGGAGCACAGCAGGCACACACCAGACAGTGTGTCAGCTGGGATCAATCAGGTATAGACAGGTATATCCCTCAGGTGAAAACCTTTGATCATCCATGGCAAATGCTTCCTCTTCTGGTCGTAGTTTTTGAACATTGCTACTACATATTTCTACTCTACTTTCAAATCTGCTTCATCAACTATTTTTTCAGTTTCTGATGCCTTTGTGTGTCTTTGTAGGCACTGATGCACTATGCTGGAAGCAGGAATTCCATGGAACATGGGCTGCCTCTTCTGGAGGTCTACTGTCTGTCCATAAACTGCTTTGCTTCAGCTCGATCTCACCTCACGGCAGAATCCGACAGAGTGGCCCTCGTTTTGAAGCGGCTAGCTTTGTGAGTACTGTAAAATATACTGAATTATGAGAGATAAGCAATTGATTATCTCATGAGAATGTGTGCGAGGTGTCATAGGTGTCAAAGTAGTTTGAATGTCTGGGTTATGCATGGGAGCAATTTGAAATCATTTCAATATAACTTGTATAGACAAAGGCTATAGTGTGCACTGCAAAAGGAAGTGAAAGCACCAAACAGAAAAGAAATGCAGTAGACTAGAGAAGTGACTGAGTCTGATACAAACACCTCCTGCAGGATCAGATTGGGTTATTTTGCATGCGTTCTGTGGGGGTGGGCCACCTGAGACCTGTTCACAGTAACATCCCCCCTTGTGCCTCATTCCCCACAGCGAGAGGGATGGGGCAGGTGGGCCTGTCCTCTCTCTCTCTCTGTCTCTCTGTCTACTAGTTTCCAGTGAATAGCTCTTCTGAGAGTTTGTGTCTTCAGCCTTCATCTTCTCTGGTTAGACAGGAAGCTGAGGAAGCCTGTTTACTACAGTTCTATTGCAGGGCTCCATCTTTTACCATTTGCAAACGGCTTTACCTGCATCACCACTATAAAAACACATTTCCTTTATTTTTTAATTTTTTTTTATTGTTTTCTCTACAGCTGCACTCCCCTCAGCTTCTTCAATTATTTACAAAGTCCTTAATAGCCTGCTCACTCAACTTTGTCTAATGTAGCTCAAATTCAAGCATTCTCTGTAAACTCAAGTCATTACACCTATACAGCAGGCTTGTGCTGTCTGAAAATGAGATCAAGCGTTGACAATTAAAGACACCAACGCTGATTGTTTCTTTCCTAAGTGGTAATAACTATTAACCAGTGGGAGTGAGTCTAGTCTCCCTCTTTTCCATCTGCCAATCCTCACAAGTACACTTTGCAATCTGACTAAATGCTTTATTCGTGTTCTCCATATGCCTGCCGCTATTCCGAGGCACTGATGATCCTGGCGCTTTTTTCCGTTCAGCCTTTTTAACATGTCTTTTTCTGTTGGTTCAGTTTTATTTTTTGTTTCAGTTTTGCTTCCTTTTTTTTCTTTCTTTGCTTTGCTTAATAAATTCAAAGCAGAACATGGAGTTGGGGAGACTGTGCAAATGAAATGTTCCAGATATGTCATTGGTCTAAGAACATTAAACAAATGTTTTTGCAGTATGTATATCAATGACTGTTTTTTCCGTATTTGAATGGGTAAAGAAACACCAATAAAGCATAGAGGAGTCCAGAAAGAGACATAGTACAATAGGTGGCTTTCCTAATATGAAAGACTTTTAGCTTTCTCACAACAGTCCAAGTACAAACAAAAAACTAAATATTATGGAAATCCTCCAACCGATTTGGTGCAATTGCAGCCTGCCTCTGCCCAGGGCATAAAAGTACATTTATACATTGAAAATGGGAAAACATTGCTGAAATATAGAGGGTAAATTGCCAAAACAGGAAATAAGTGGTTTTGTAAATTGATGTAAATGTCACAGCTATGGTTTAAATCTGAGGTACGCAGTGATACTAAGTGTAAAACGTAAGCAGTGGTAAGTGTAATAATAACCTCAACTAATTTTGTTGTATGTTCTTCATTTTGTGCACAGTTATATGCATGCTGTGCTTCCTGGTACTAACTGATTATTATTATTATTATTATTATTATTATTTTTAAAGGCTATAGCATTATTGGTTTTGTCATTTAAAAAATATTAGTTTAAGTAACTGTCATTTGCAAACCAAAACAAAAAGGAATCAAAGCGCACACTGACTGGGATTGAGTAGCTGTTGTTTGGGATTAGATGTGCTTCAAGACATCCTTGAAGGGGCATTAAAGGTCTCGTACTACAAATAATGAGTTGTCTAAGAAATTTTGTGAATTTCTCAACATGAGCTGAACTAGGTCAGAGATTTGTGCCTTTGTGTTCATTGCTAGGACCAGTCATGCATCTTCAGCCAGGAAAGGTTTAAAGGCATGATGCGATCAAAGGTGTAGGGAGTTGTCTCATTACATGTGCACTGAAAATCCACTGTTATCCTGAATAAACTGTATTAGTCATGTGAACGGTATGTTAAATGTCTTCAGCATGCTGATTTGTTTTTAGGTTTAAAAACACTGTTGGTTTGAATGCACATATTGTTTACCTGTTTTTGCTGCAGTCTGCAACATGTGGCTGCTTGCTTGTTGTACACAAACTACACAACAATTTGCAAGGCTAGGTTAGTGATGCATGTCGCCAAGAAAAGCCTACATTTCTGGTTAGAAGGAGGGATGCACATACTTGTAAACATGGAATGCTGTTGTTGTTTTGTTTTTTGGGAGTTTTTTTTTTTTTTGTTGTTGTTTTGCTTGAGGTAGCCAAAAGAATCTGTGGGCAGTCTTAGACTGCCAGTCTACATGTAGAGGGTGTGCTTTGTCAGATGGAGTGGGCTACTCTTGCTTGTGTTGTTGTTGGTCTGTTAGCCAGCCATGGAGAAGAGCCAAGTTATAACATACAAAGACCTTAAGTGAAATCAGCCCACTTATCAACCAATCACTGTTTCACTGACACGTAAAGCGCAGTTGTGGTGGGTAAAAACCAATATGCTGTCTGAACAGAAACTTGTATGTGAATGGACACATTTGTATAACAATTATTTGGCAATTAGACAATTTGTGTGCAAATATCTTTACACAAGCCTACAGAATGGTGCTTGAAGAATTAAAAAAAGCTGTGGACGTACAGTCAAACGAGTTGGCCACTGCTGAAAATGTTTTGATGCAACGAAACAAAATAATTGAAGCACCTTCACTTTTCAGTATTTGTGTACTATGCAGTTATTGTCACTGACCTCATAGCAAGAAGATTTTGTCTCTGGTCAGCTGCAGTGTTTCAGTGTGTTTGCATGTTCTCCATAGGTCCGTGTGGGTTCTCTCTGGGTGCTCCAGGTTCCCACCACAATTGCAGTTGTCTGTGGTTGTGGGTATAAATGGTTACCTCTCTCTTTTTGCCAGCAACCGGCTATCTGTTGAAGGCGCACCCCACTCTAATGTCAGCGGTAATAGGCTTCAGGGGATCCTTGTTGGACAAGAAAATTAATGGATATTAATTGGCATGCACACAGATCCATGTCTACAGGAATATTAGTGAATATTAATATTGAATTATTAAGAACACTGCCTTGTAGGGGGGCGGCCATGGTGGCTTGAAGGTTCGATCATACTCTGCACACTCTTCATACTGTCGTTGGCTGTTCTGTTTTGCACTGTTTTATTAGTGTCATAAAACATCTCCTTGTTTTTACTACAGGAGCTGTTTTGAACTGTTGCTGTCAGTGCCTGAGAATGAAATCCCATATGAAGCCTGGGTTCAGTTCCACCACTCTGTTCAGGTACAGGACCTTCAAAGCATTGTTTGCTGATGGGTGACTGCATAGAGAAGAGTAAATTTGTGTGTGTCTGTGAATGGGGGGTCAAGTTGATTCTTTGGGCGTTTTCTGTAAAAGCCCTCCTAAAAGTAAACCCAAAGACGAGCTGTTTCAAATTGGTGTGGACAGCATTGTTTTGTTTTTGTTTACCCCGTGGTGAGTCTAAAACATCTGTCTTTATAACCTCTCACTCTTCACAGGTTGTCAAATCTGTACTTCAATATGAAACAAATCTAGGTGTGAATATCTGCACAAGACTTAAACAGAATAGCGTTTCAATTTTTCTTACATTCAGCAGTTTTGTTTCCAAAGAATGAAGTGAAGCGCTTCAGTCTCATGGGGTGGGTCGCATGGCTGTGGACTTGATTTCTTGTGGCAAATGCGCACTGAAGAGTTGGCAGAATACGTTGCTAAATTGATTCAATATGTTCAAGCTGAGCAAAACTGTGACATACTGAGAAGATATATGGGAATGTAATAGCTCTGTAGCTGAAGTCTCATATAGGTTTTTAAGTACTCTTACTTTCTTTGATACTAGATTTTGGGCTGCGAAGTCACTATATTAAGTTGAGTTCACCCACATGCCGAATGACATTGATTGATGACATTTCAAAAAGGAAAAAAAAAAAGTCTTAATTTCTACAGACAGACTTGTCAGCAAAGAAAAAGTAATTCTAAACCAGGCTGTGCTGAGCTGTCACCTGTTTTCCTTTTTAGATGTGAACAGTGACAAACGTTTCGCTTGGTGTAGAGCAGATAATGAAATATCGCTTGTGCTGAATCACAAACTGTGACAGCCTTTTGAGTTGTTCATTTATCATTTTATCACACATCAACAGAGAGAAAGCAGCACTGCTGCCTCCATAAAGGGAACATAGCCCTTAATAATTATATTTTTTGTATTCATGAAAATGAATGTTTATAAAGATGCTGACCGAACAATTTTATTGTATTTAGCGTTACCATTTTTGTGTTGTGTGCAGATTGCCCATGATACCCTGCTACAGTATGGAAGCACAGACCTTCAAGCATTACTTCAAATCACAGGAGAGGGAGGGGCATGGAGCAACCCTGTCCTTACATCTCTCCTCACCGGGCAGCTGACTAACCCGGAAGAAGGTTAGGATCTAATCAACTAGGTTCTTTTTATTTGAAAACTATAGTTACTTAGAACTATGTTGGCTTTTTCTTTATTTGTGACTTGGATTTTGTTTGAATTCTGTCTTTAGTTAATGCATATATCAGCTTGGAGGGCGAGGGCTTCATGGAGATGCGGGTGAAACATCTGGAAAAGATGGGCGAGATTGCCAAAGCTGTGGTTTTGGCCAAAGCTTGCACTGAATGCAGCACCTTTTCTAATCAAGCCACGTTTCGTCAGACATATGTCTCCCTGCTTTGTCACCTGTTGCCCAACGAAGAGGCCATAATGGAGGTATTCCAGCAGTTTCTTTTTGTGAGCTGGGATTGGTTGCTTTGGTGACTTTTGGGTGTTTCAGTATATTAATTAATGAGTTTCTGCATTTATCATTTTCACCAAACCAACGTGGAGAGTATCAAAAATATAAGAAGCGTTCAGTGTGACACAGAGTGTGTGCCAAGTGATCACGACTGTGATGGCCTCCCAAAGCTTTCAGAGGACAGACAAAAGCATCCATTCTTAGTATTCAGTCACACATACACAAGCAATCTGTAACTGATATTAGCTGATAAAGAAAAATGGGGCATATTTGCAAGTCAAATCTTTTTAGAATGAGTGTAAAAAATTTACCTATTCATAAGGGTTTTCTGCACTGACTCCAAAAATAGAGCTTCAAACTCACATGCAAATTGAGCTTTCAGTTTTCTGGCTTTCAGTTGGAAATCCTCCAGCCGATAGAACATTTGGGTGCTTTGTGGCCTAGTTTCAGTTTGGCATTATATTGTATGCTGTAAAAATGTTTTAGCCTGCTTCTTTGTACATAAATCTAACCCATGTGCACACAGAAGTACCTTAGCATAATAATTATTCTTTGTCAGTTGCTATTGATAATTCCTGTACTAGCAGCGTTTGGATTTGTTTTACATGCTGTCTCCTTTTATTCTTTTGATTACAGTGTCTCGCCAGTGTGTCAGATAAAAGTGCAGACTAGGTATAGGATGATCAGAAAAGCAAGAAGTGTAATTTTATTACACACACAGAGTTGTCAGTATGTTGGGCAGTTTTTTTTTATATTCATACAAAAGCCACACAGCTTTGAACTCGGGATAAAAAAAATGATACAAAAATAGTTTTGTTTATTCAAACGGCTCACATTTCCACACTCATAATGTCTAAGTGAGCGAAGAAAGAGGCTATTATACTTTATAAATATAAAGCTGTGAAGAAAACTGGAGTCAGCGGTGCAGTGATATTTAGATCGAGTGTCCTATTGCATTTTCTGTGTGTGTAAGAGAGAGAAAAATGGCCTTTTAAATAAAATATAACATTATTTCTCTGCCACGAAGACAGAACATTCATTATTATAATACAGTGAAGGGAAAAAAGTTGTGTTGTTTTGTCAGGAGGAAGTTTTTAGTTTGCTCTCTTATACATTTTATAAATCAGACTAGTATGAGATATTATCCAGATCTTGCATGTGCTTTATCTTTTTTCTTTTTTTTTTTGCTCCTGCCTTTGTGGTTCTCAGTTACCCCGCTTTTTCTATATGCCTCCAAGGCCATGCTCACCCCATTAGAGTTTAAGACTATTTTCTGTCCTCATGGGGTCATGAAATTCCTCCAGAAACATTTAAACATTTTAAAATGTTGTACTGCAGCTGCATCTTAGAAAACAGCAAATTTTGTATTAAATCATGCTGGGAGAACATTTTATCAACATATTCTGGTGGTAGTATATGACTGACATAAAACTAAATGTACAAAAAGACACGTTGATCCATGGATGTTGATTTTTCTGGCATTTGTAACTTTTTGTTGAGTGACTGGAGATGTGTTGCCTCTTTCGTTATTTGCTGAGCAGCCAACATTATGTTTCCTGTAGATATCAAGACTGGACTGCAAGGATGTACTTGAGATCACGTGTAATTTGGAGACAGAGGGGGAGGAGAATACAGCGTTCATCCTGTGCACAACTTTCTTGACACAGCAGCTACAGCAGCAGAGTCTTTACTGCTCCTGGTGAGTGGGCTCTCTTTAAAGTTTTCTCTTTTTATTTAATTTTATTTTTTTAGACTTGATGTAGGAATTTATTTAAAAGAAAGTGATTCTTTGGTAATTTTTGCATTCACAAACAACTATATATGTAAACTTTTTCTTTTTCTTTTTTTTTTTAAATTAAAGGGAGTTGATTTTATTGTGGAGTAAGCTTCAGAGGAGGCTTGACCCCTCACCAGTGTCTCTTCTGGAACGATGCCTTCAGCTAGGTGCCATTGCCAAAACAGTCGACCATTTGCTTTACTTGGTCCGTGTGATTCAGACAGAGGTGAGTGTGAAAACCCGTGCTTTACAATTGTGATACTAAAATGGAACAGGTTGTTTGGCATTATGGGGGCAGGCAGACTATATTTGCATTACTTCTTACTTGACTGGAGAGTGAAAACAAAGATGTATGAGACAGATTGGATGCCCTGCTCATTGATGCCCTGGCCCAGATCTGGGAGGACAAATTTTAGCCTAATGTACTAGCATGCTTGTTATTTTTCACTTTGACTTTCAGGGTGTCTTTGAATTCAGCCCTTTGTAGGTTTATCATTTTCAGTTTCATCAAATGATGTGGAGTCCTTTTGTTCCTGACACAGTAACCAGTCCTTATCAGTGTAGATCAGTATGGATATGAGCCCCCTGCTGCCTTCATTGAAGTTGATGTATTTTCAAAGCGTTCCTTTCATTTAATTTAATTTAATTTTTTTTATTTTTGTATTTAGAGGCTTATGTAGCCAGTGTAACAGGGTCTTTTTTTGTATTTCCCAGCACTCTATAATGGGAATATAACTCTTCATATCACTTTTTAGGCGGAGGAACCAGGGATACCTGCGTCGGTAGAGCTTTGCGTGAAAGCCCTTCAACTTCCAAAACAGGATGACTCCGAATCGAAGATCTCTGTCTGTAAGACGGTGTCCTGCCTTCTTCCAGACGACCTTGAGGTTCTGCGTGCCTGCCAACTCACAGAGTTCCTACTTGGCCCTGTTCAGGAAGCCTTCAGCTGTCTTGAGGAGCTCTACTTGCGCCCAGACCAAAAGTATGACCAGGACAGTGAGGTTATTCCCAACTCACTACGCTGTGAGTTGCTACTAGCACTGAAAGCTTACTGGCCTTTTGACCCCGAATTCTGGGACTGGAAAACTCTAAAATATCACTGCATCTCCCTTCTGGGGCTGAAGCCCGAGTCAGAAGGGGAAGAGGAAGAGGCCGTTGAGAAGGATAAACTGCATGAGCTGCAGGGAGTCACTGTTAAAGTAGAATCGGTGCACCAAAATGGGATAAATGGAGGTCTTGACGGTCATGAGCAGATAGATCAAAAACAGTCTATTAACCAAACAGACATCAAAGGTGATTCTGAGGCAAAAAAACAGAAGTTCTGCTGTCACATTTGTAAAAGGTCTATCTCAGACACCCAAGTCATTCACCACTCAAAAAGACATGCAGAGGATAACAACCATCCCTGCCCTATTTGCTTGGAAAAGTTTGAGAGTCGGAAGGAACTCGTTCCTCACATTAAAAAACACATTGAGAGTGAAACACATCTTGTCAAAAATCATGCCAAGACTGAGGAAGTACAGAAAACGATAGAAGAAGATGACGATGTTGAACCGGGTGAGATCACCATCGATCCTTCTCTAATGCTGTATTACAAATCCACCCATGATCCAGATGTCTTGCAGCATATTGTGCAGCAAGCCAAAACAGGGACAGAGAAACATGTGGACAGCGACGAGCATGTAACTTTTGATTACATCGACCAACATTTCAAACTGCAGAACAGGGATGAGTATCCCTGTCCAGGAACTGGATGTACACGAACTTTTAAACATTCCAAGTACTTATATGTCCACTTAAAGTCGGAGCACAAAGGTGATGAAAATGTGAAATATTTTCACCAGATGAGAGACAAGCGGGAAAAGTGTGTCTTCTGTAGACGTCATTTTGTCTCAGCTTACCATCATCGCAAACATATAAGAGTTCACTATGGTGATCGGCCTTACACGTGTGTGGTTATAGGCTGTGGTGCGCAGTTTAATACTTCCAATGAACTTGTCACACACAAGCAAACCCATGGCTATCAGCTCAACTACCAGTGTCAGCTCAAAGGCTGTTATGTCACATACTCTGACTTGGGACAGATATATCACCATGAAGCACAGCATTTCAGAGATGCGGCATTTACCTGTTCTAGTACTGACTGTAGAAAGTATTACCTGTCCAAAAAGGAATTTATAAAGCATCTGTCAACACACAACATCCCTTTCTCTGAAGAGGACTTTGAAGCTCAAAGGAAGGCAAAGCGGAAACTTTTTAACACTGTTACTGATGCAGCCATTCGCCTTACTAAATCAGTTGAATCTGACACTGTAAATGGAGACGTCCTGAATGCTTCGTCAGTGAGTTGCTCCTCCTCCTTGCAGGAATCTGACGTCAAAGAGCCCAAAGCAACAATGACCTTGGTGGCTGTGTGTTTTGATGGAAGTAAATTCACTTGTGGCTTTGAGAAGTGTGGCATGACGTTTTCCAGAGCCAGAGATGTCCAGAGACATCTTAAATGTGCTCACCCAGAACATCTCAAACTGGAGAACAAAGAACACAAACATGACAATGAGCAGGGATCCAAGTCCAAATGGATAAAGTCTGAAAGTCAACCGGAGAATGAAGAAAAGGGACAAAACGACCCAACTCCATTTCAACCTGTGGACACTTGCCAAGAAAAAAAAGCTTCCACTCATCCAAAAAGCAGTGAAACAAACTCTTTAAGCCTTCAAACAAAAAACGATGCTCTCAAAGAGATTCTCATTGGGCTCAGTCGATTGGACCTGAATTCCGACAGTTTGCCAAACGAACCCACTCAGTCCAGCGTGGACTCAAACACGTCTCAAATATCTCTTCATCAGGCAATTATGGCAAAGCCCCCTGTTGTCTTGCTTCAGAAGAGACCACATCTTTCAGATGAAAAGGTTAAAGTCCTCACCGAACAAGCAACCACTGAGGAAGGTGGCAGTGAATCACTAGCCAGTGCTAAGCCCTATGTTTGTGAGATGAAAAGTTGTGGCTTTAGAACGGCTCAAAGTTACAGCTTACTGCGCCACTATAACACCAGACATGGCCGTACCATTGAACAGGCCAAAAGGTTGACTTCTTTGAAAACCACCTGTTTTAAGCCTTACGTGTGCCACCTTTGTTCCAAGAGCCACAGGGAAAAACACGTGTTGAGGGCCCATTATATTCAGTTCCATAACATGAGTGAGACTTGCGTAGATCAGATTAGTATAACATCTGTACAGCATGAGGGAAACAAAGTGTCCAAATCTAAAAAAAAACTAACATCGCCTTTGACAAACCACGGCCTAAAGGTAAAAAAGAAAGAGCTGCCCAAGTTGCAACACCAACAAGAGACCAAAAACTCAACAGCGATAAGTGAAAATGGAAAAGACTTTCATAATCACTCCCCATCTGAAGAGGAAGGGGAAGATGAGGCAAAGGGTAGAGAGGAAGATGAGCAGAGACAGGAAAGTGAAGATAAGACCACACAGCAAGTCAGAACAACAAGACGCTTGGTAGCCAAAAGTAATCTGTGCTATATACTTGATAAGTTCAGTAAACCTTTTCATTGTGTGGCAAAAAATTGCGATGCAGCTTTTTCCACCCAGGGAGGTCTTGTGCGCCACCTCCAGTTAGTACATCATTACAATCGCTCTCAGCTTTTGTTGGAAAAAGATATTGATGTGCACCACAGTCCAGAAGTGAGAAAAGAACCTGCCAAAAAAAGGCCTCTCCCAAACTCAGATGAACCTCAACCCCAGTTCAAATGTCACTTTGCAAACTGCAATGCTTCCTACCACCTTAAAAGCAGCTTAGTGCGTCACACTCGTGATTACCACTCGCAACCACCTGAGCTATTAAGGTGCAAGTATGACGGCTGCACAAGAGTGTTCAGCCATGACGGTGCGCTTAAAAAACACACTCTTTATAGTCACTGCGAGTTGTACGACTCGCTGGTGGTACGTCTGCAGAGCACTCACAAGAAGTCTATTACCGGGTGTCAAAAGAAGCTTATAGTCACACCAGAGAGTCCTCAGAAAGAGGAACCTGGTTCACCCACCGCACAGGCTGAGAGTCCAAAGCCTGAAGTGACAGCTACGTCAGAACAACTGGGTGATGAGGGTGCTGCGGAGAAAAAGGTCTCAGGAGAGAAAAAGCGAGCGAAAAGAAATTGTTTCAGCCGCTACGTCTTTAGATCTCACGAAGAAGCACTACAGATGTGCCAGGATCGCTGCTTGCGAGTGGCCTACCCATGCATGGTTCAGGACTGCGATTCTGTCGTCACGTACATGCACAGCTTGAACCGTCACTACCTGAAAGTCCACCACATGCGCCGAGAAGATGTCTTTAAGAATGAAGATAAGCTTGTTTTTACTGCCGAGCAGCTCGAAGAGCTCATTCAAAGGAAGTCCGCCAGACCGACTGTTGCAGGCACGTGCGTCCCTAATGGGGTTCTTAAAATGGAGTACCAAGCAGAGTCGGAAAACGCAGGGGCACAGCCTGCACCCGTGAGTCTTCATTCCATCAAAGGGGACACGCAGGATGAGGACAATCATGATGCACTGAGCTTCCCTGGAGAAGAAGAGCAGGAGCTGCCACCTGTTGAGAGAAATGGTGTCCTCGTTGGTGCAGACGAGGTGCTATATGGTGAGCCGAGCACAGGCGGGCATGCTGAAGACGCTGCTGCAGGAACACAGAGCACTCAGAAACCAGAGGAGAGACTGAGCTTGGATAAAATCAAGCCTCTGCTCCGCCCGGTCACTGTTGACCTCTCACCACCATGTTCACTTCGTTTTACTACTGAAGAGGGCTTCCAAGATGCATCGGGCAACAAAGATGGTAGTAAAACATTAAATGGATCCGTAACGTTGTCCAGTCCTCCCGTTCGCCAGCCCCTGAAAAGGATGAACGAGCTGTCTGAACAGCCTTCAAATGTAAAAGACTCTCAGTCTCGTAGTGCTTCTCCACGGGCTTTTGACATTGCTGGCTATAAGCCTATGGGGTTTGAGTCTTCATTTCTTAAGTTCATACAAGAAACTGCTCCAAAAGACAAAAATACAGGATTAGCAAAACGGCGGGACACTTTCAGACGTAGTTGTTCTGTCAAAGAGAACAATCAGCTAGGAATCTCTCACACCCGCAGCAGACGCACTCATTCCCCACTGCTGAAGCCCCACTCTATGACTGGGGACTTCACGTCAGTCCAAAACTTGAAGTCCATCCTGGACAAAGCCCTGGCTGGGTGTGGGGACCTGGCCATTAAACAGCTTCAGTACCTCAGACCCGTGGTGGTCCTGGGCAGACCCGTGTGCACCACCGCCCTGCCTGACCTCTTCCCCACAGACACCAACAACAGCAAACTGCTTCTTGGAAGTTAGTTTAACCGAGCACCTTTTTAACATGGCTATGGTAAATGACTTTTTAGTTTCACAGCTGTGTATCAGTATTTTTATTTCTCCCAACCATGACGACGCTGTTATGTTTTTGCTATTTTTAAGTTGCCAAACTGAACAGTTGTAGTAATTAGCATAAAATTAAAAAACAAGCTTAAACACTGCACACTAGATCCAGCTGATTGTTTGGGTTTTTTAGACATCCGTAATGAAGCATTCAGATAACACCTATTATGTTAAATCATGGTCACAAGTGTATATACTGTAGTTCTCTGAGATAAATGTACAGCTTTTCAGATTGTTAGAAATGGTCAGTAGCGAATTGCAAGGCCTTTTCACTTTTGTGAAAATGTGACTGAAAATATTTCCTTACTACAAAGTCCTTGAAGGAATACGTTTGGTTATTTTTCACCTCAGTTTATAATAAGTCAGTGTTGGGTTGCAGTGGACAGGTGTTGGCCAACATGTATGTAACACTTTCTAATAAAATAAATGTGGAAATGAATTTACAGTCTTGACTCTCTGGATTGTTTATTAATTTGTTAAATTTCCAAGTATGATTGCTAATTTTCTTATTTCTTGGTAAATGTTATTGTCTTCCCTCAGATTAAAACTGTTAATTGAAAAAGTAGGCTTAGGCTTAGACGGACATCGTTTATAGTCCCAGACTCCTAAAGTCCAAACAGTCCAGCGTTAGCTGTGCAACACTTCTTTGGGATTACTTTTCAGTGAATTACAGTATTCGCTCATGAGAAGTATTCAGGAGGCCCTACCGGAAGGTCTGTCAGAATCCAGTTTGCCTGGCACACGTGTGGTTAAAATTTGCAGATGCGACACTGCAAAAAAACAGATTCTGTGCACGGGAAGGGATGAGTGCAGCTGTGTGGTTTTAGTATTTAAAATTTTACATGTCTAAAGTGTTTTTAATTAAAGGTAAATTATTAGGAATTTAAATCCATATTTATATAGATATGAAAAGCCACATTAATATATACACTTTAAATGTGTGCGTACTTTGTACTGAATAAAATGGGTGTGGTACAGGATCCGACACGTTTCCTGTTGTGTTGAAGTAAAAACCGTTATTTTATGGGTGGTGATTGCATGTAAATAATCAAAATGAACAGAGAAGAGGAATTAAGTAGCAAAAGTCAACATTTCCTGCGCTGCCACGTCAGTTTAGCTATCATGCTCATGGGATAAATGGGCCACTACCGCCAGCAATAAACGTAGTTCTAGTGGTTAAAAAAAAGAAGTAATACTCTAAAACCTTAAATTATGCTTTATTAGGAGTTTTAAATAGTGTGAATATACATTTGCATTCGTAGTTGCATTTTACACAAATATTTGTGTAGAATATTTATTAATGGGGGTTGAAATAAAGGTGTTCGAAATACAAAAATTTGAACTCTTTAGTGAGTCAGTCAAATTAAGAAAAACCACTGCGGAACCAAGTTATAGAAGACGTTCCTTTGGGTGCCGAATTCGTTGATACGCATAACCAACGGGCTCGGTAGTTGAGATGAATGGAATGATGTTAGTTGTAAAAGCCTAGACTTTTCTTAGGAATGAAAACTGGATGCAAAGATCTAAACTTTAGTCTGTATCTGTCTATTTGACGGAGGGGCATATTTTCCATAATTCACGTTTAAAGTGCTGTCTGTCTGTGAGTGTGTGTAGAGCGGAAGCTAATTAGCTGCTAACCTGCTTAGCTAACTGCTCTAGTAACACAGAGCAAAGATGGTTGAAACTATATTTGACCTGCCGGTGGAAAAGCAGATATTTTACGCTGTCCTAGGGTTTTCATGGACAGTATACCTTTGGGAGGCATATCTTTCTTACAGACAGGTGAGTCAATTGTTTATCAAGATTAAATCCCTTTGCTTTATAATAAAAGCAGAGCGTAAATCAACGAACCGCTGACAGTGGTTAAAACGTTTGATTTTAATCTCCCGTGGACTCACTATGAGCTGTGTCTTTCATAAAGTATGCGTTTAATATAGGATATTCTGACAGTTGAATATGTGATGCGACCAAGGGGTCCGTTTAGCAGGGTTAGATTTTTTTTGCTATTCAGTATTCTAGGTATTTAGTTTCAAAACACAACAGCGTAAGATTTCTTAATACGAAACCACAAAGCTATGAGTTGGGCCCATTATCAGCTTGCTGGAAATGTTTACTGGTCTATTTCACGCCCAGACACGTGGATGTGAAATATGAAGCTATTTGAATCCTATTAAAACATTTTTTTTATTCACTTCAGTTAAGCCACATTGAAAAGTATCTCACGACAGTGTTGGGGTGGGTGTAATTCCTCTAGGAACAGGAACTGATGTAGCAAATAATACAGAGAACGTCTTTAACCCAGGATATTATCACGTAGTCTTGATATGCTAGTACACACATGGAAAGAGTGCAGAAAGCAACTTTTATGAGAATATGGACAGGGATTCACACCATTATCAGACACAATTGGCCTTCCTGTAAATCATTAGATTCATGGCAGTACGCAATGTTTACTTGTTCTGTGAAATTTCTTTAGTTCAAATATAGTGATTAAGAGCTAAAAGACTTCAAAGCAGATTTTGGTATCCCTAGTATAAAAACCCCCCACAAAAATGATTGGCCTCACCTACCAGCTCAAAGGTCGAATTGTTGCAATATCGTTCACATGATTATATAGTATAGACTCAACAGGTTAAAAAGATGCTCTTTGAAACACATATTTAAAGGAAAACATCAAATTGGATTAGTATTGATTATATTATGTGATACTTGTCAAGTTTTGAGTTTAACACTTGAAAAATACACATCTGAAATATTTAACTTGGACAGTTACACTGACAGCATTGGATCCCTACATCAGTACCTTGATGATTTTCACTGTTTATGTAACTTTATGCACACGTCTTCCTACACTGCAGAGGAGGATATATAGAACAACAACCCATGTACCGCAGGAGCTGGGCAAGATCATGGATTCTGAAACATTTGAGAAGTCACGTCTTTACCAGCTGGATAAAAGCAACTTCAGCTTTTGGTCTGGACTCTATTCTGAGACTGAGGGGACGGTAAGATCATTTAACTAAAAGACACCGTTGTTTTTTGAGTTGATAGTCTTCCTCATATTAAAATGTTCTTTTATCACAAGTGTAGTAGCTGTGGACTTGTTGACATAAGTGAAAGTCACAAAGTGTCTTCTTGACCTGCAGGACTTTAAATGGACTTGACAAAGTATTAATACAATATTAGTGAAAAGAGTGTGCTTTCTTTTTTATTTTTGTTATTTTGTTTGTTTGATATTTAAGATTAGCCTAGTCTAACTCATTCTGTATGCCACACATTTTAAAATATTGTGCTCAAAACGGTTTCAGCTGATTCTGCTACTGGGTGGAATACCATTTCTGTGGGCTGTCGCCGGTTCTGTGACTGCTCGCTTTGGATTTGGTCCAGAATACGAGATCACCCAGTCCCTCGTGTTTCTGACGCTTGCTACCCTGTTCAGTGCTATAACTGGACTCCCCTGGAGTTTGTACAACACTTTCGTCATTGAGGAGAAGCACGGCTTTAATCAGCAGGTACACTGGCTGGAATGCACTCACTGTTTGTTGCCGAGACTAACTTGAGTTTGATTGGATTGAAGTTACCACAGTTGATGGGCTCCAGAGCTCATATTGAAGCTGTGTCTTTATGTTGTTTAATGTCAAAAACACAAACGATTTAAAATGTAATAAGAACTTTGATGGACTGAAGTTTTTGACTGTGAAATTCTGTCTGTTTAAACCCAAAATGAATTCAAAGACCGGAGAATCTGTGAAGAAGTAAAAAGAAATCAGAAGTCTAACACACTGTATTAATCTCCTGTTTACTCTGTTCTCTTTAAATGTCTGCTCTTCCTCTCAGACGTTGGGGTTTTTCCTCAAAGATGCCGTGAAGAAGTTTGCTGTCACTCAGTGTATCCTGCTTCCTGTGACCTCCCTGCTGCTGTACATCATAAAGATTGGCGGAGACTACTTCTTCATTTATGCTTGGCTCTTTACCCTGGTCGTTTCTCTGGTTAGTGGCGCATTCACCTCACTCTGTGAAAACGTTGAAAATGCATCACTGTGTAATAAGAAAACAGGTTTCTTGTCAGATAACTAGTGAGAAACTCAAAAGAAGTACATAGTTTATACTACACCTGTAATACATCCTGTCATCTCTGTCTTCTAAGGTACTTGTAACCATCTATGCTGATTACATTGCTCCCCTGTTTGACAAATTCACACCATTGCCAGATGGAGAGTTAAAGACAGATATCGAAGCCATGGCCAAGAGCATAAGCTTCCCCCTCACCAAAATTTACGTAGTTGAAGGTATGTCTTGAATGTGTCTTTTTAGTTATCATTCCCACTGTCACAGAGTGTTTGCTCATTGTGGGTCGTTTGTTGGGGATTTCTCTCTGTTGTTCTAGAGTCTTTTCCTTACATTATCAAGCCCCTTGAGGCAACTTATTACATTATTATTACATTGCAATCATTAGTATGGTTTTTTTTTTTTATTGTGGGGCGATGGTTGGTTGGAGATCCATGAATTTTTGTCTTGTTTCCAGGTTCTAAACGTTCTTCACACAGCAATGCATACTTCTACGGGTTCTTCAAGAACAAACGCATTGTGCTGTTTGACACACTGCTGGAGGATTACTCACCTCTCAACAAGGCTGGAGAGTCACAGCCTGAGCAGCCAGAGAGTGATGAGACATCCAGCGAGTCTAAAGCCAAGCCCAAGGTTGCAAAGAATTTCACTTGATTCATAAAAACACTTTTAAAGACAGAGTATTCTTACTTGTCTTGAAGCACACTTTGGTTGATTTTTGCTTGATAACAACTGGTCTGAGAGCTTGAAAGATTTATTTATTTTTTTGGTCATTAAGCTCTGTTTTGCTTTTAAAACCCTTTAATAAAGGATTGGAAAAAGCCCCAAGTATTAGATGTATTAATGTTTAGGCTTGATGTTGTTGGAAATTTTAGGTGACTGATTTTGAATCTTCTGTCACAGAACAAAAAACAAGGATGCAACAACCCAGAGATCCTTGCTGTTTTGGGTCATGAGCTTGGCCATTGGAAGCTCGGTCATACCGTCAAGAATATCGTCATTAGTCAGGTGATTTCTCCCAGATGGATGTCTTTTGTTTTATCCCAAAACATATAAAAGCCTGATTAGATCATAATACAGACATTCAGAGATTGAACTGAATCTTATTTTTATCTCTTCAGATGAATTCCTTCCTGTGCTTCTCCTTATTTGCTGTTCTGATTGGACGTAAGGAGCTGTTTGTAGCTTTTGGCTTCGATGACAGCCAGCCCACATTAATAGGCTTGATGATTATCTTCCAGTTCATCTTTTCTCCTTACAACGAGGTATGTGTGAGATCATGAAACTTTGAATAATTAAATCCTGTTGTTTTGAGATGTTTAAATATTTCTCTTCTTCCTCGCTTTTGTAGGTTCTGTCTTTCTGTCTGACGGTCCTGAGTCGCAGGTTTGAGTTCCAGGCAGATGCTTTTGCTCGCGGCATGGGCAAAGCCTCAGAGCTTTACTCGGCTCTCATCAAGCTGAACAAAGACAACCTGGGCTTCCCTGTGGCTGATTGGTTGTTTTCCATGTGGCACTATTCCCACCCTCCTCTCCTTGAGCGCCTCAGAGCACTGGGCAACACCAAGCAAGACTGACGGGGCTGGAAGGGGGAGCGGCAACCGCTGCCTCCTCCGAAGGGCCTCCGCAGACCGCTCCTGACCCTGTGATGCACCCTGGTCTTTTTCCTTCCCTTCTGCCCCCCATTAGCAAATTTTATCTTATTTTACCCTTTTCTTCACTTGCCATACTTTTTTTTTCTCTTCTTTAAAAGTTAGTTTTAAACAAAACCAAAACATATCAGCACAAGGCAACCATAAAAAAATCTAAGCCTGTACTGTTCTTTTTCTTTTATTCAGAAAAACCATTTACACATTTGCTGTGTGTGATAGATCTGGACAACATGTAAAGAAAAAAGCAATTGTCAGAGCACATATCAGATTTCTCAGATTGCACTCATAGATTTGTTTTTAGAAATCCTTTTATTTTTGTACAATTCATTCAGTACGTTCTTTTTCCCTTCTAAGTATGAAGCTCAAATGAAATTGACAAGTTATTTGGCTGTTAAATGTTAAGTTGGTTTTTTTTTTTATATTAATTTAAGATGATTAGTCATACAGTATATTTACTCATTACAATGCTTTTTACAGATGCACGGGCCAGATTGATTTGTTCAGCAAGTGCAACATTTATTGTCAAGTTCAAGTGAATATTCATGAGTCTACTCATCAATTCAGTGCTTTTTTTTTATTTAAAGAGAAACTCTGTAGATTCTTTGTCACAGTGACAAAATGCGAGTGCCTCTAATTCTTCTCTTTGTACCCATAATGAACACCTAGTGAACAGAGCGGTGCGAAATGTTTCGTTTGAACATTACATTAGACGTGATATTTTTGTTTTTGTTTTTTACATGCAATGAGGGGCTGCTGTTTTAATTTTCTTAAGCACCTGCTTGTCATGAAGGGTCCAACCATACCTGTACATATGTAACTTTGGTGATTAGAGTAATGATATATGGAGTGAATTGTTGAAAAAAAAAATGTTGAATGTGATTTGAATTTTTAAGTTCATGTAGAGTTTCATAGTTTTTGTTTTGTTTTTCTCTTTGTTTCATGCCAGCGATACCTGGTAAGCGAAGTATTTATAGGGGACTTATGGGAGGGAGATGGCAAGATTTCACCACGTGAGCCAGAGTTTGGTTTGCTCAGAGAGGGGGTGTATGCTTTCTTTGCAGTGTTGAATAAAATCTTCTAAGCAATTATCTTATTTGGGGTGCTTGTTTTACTTAGAAAAAATGTTAT
This sequence comes from Neolamprologus multifasciatus, assembly GCF_963576455.1. Lineage (NCBI taxonomy): Eukaryota > Metazoa > Chordata > Actinopteri > Cichliformes > Cichlidae > Neolamprologus > Neolamprologus multifasciatus. The sequence continues at coordinate 16,581,958 of NC_140457.1, read as the reverse complement.
GAAAATCGCACAAAAGACAAGATTTACATCCAGTGATGACTTTGGAATATATTTTTCATTATATATATATATATATATATATATATATATATATATATATATATATATATATATACACACACACAAAATGCTCACTGGACACTTAATTAGGCACACCTTCCTAGTAGCTGGTTGGACCCCTTTTATGCCTTCAAAACTGCCTTAATTCATATAGATAGATTCTCTGTATGAATTGAGGCATTTTACACCATGTCTGTAATGCATAGATTCAACAAAATGATGGAAACATTCCTGAGATTTTGACTTCATAATGATATAATGGCATCACACAGTTCCTGGACATCCATGAAGCAAATCTCTTGTTCCACAACATCCTAAAGATGCTTTATTGGATTGAGACCTGGAGACTGTGGAGGTCATGTGAGTACAGAGATGTTCTGATCTTTGGCTAGAAGGATGCCAAGAAAATATCCCCTGCACCACCAACACCAGAACCATTAATGCAAGGCAAGATGGACCCATGCTTTCATGCTGTTTCACAAATTTTGACCCTAACATATGGATATGACAGCAAAAGGTACGTCTCATCAGATCAGGGGAAATGTTTTTCCAATTTTCCGATTTTTTCTTTTTTTTCCAATTTTGGTGAGCCTCTGGGATTTGTAGCTTCAGTCTCCTTAGCTAACAGGAGTGGCACCTCATGTGGTTTTCTGCTGCTGTAGCCCATCTGGTTCACGGTTTGGCATGTACATTCATGTATTTGAATTACTGTTGCCTTCCTACAATCTCTGTAAACTCTAGAGATGGTTGTGTGGGAAATTCCCAATGGATCAGCAGATTTTGAAGTACTTATAAAAACCATGCTATGGTCAAAGTTAATTAAATACCATTTCTTCCCCATCCTGATGCTCAGCTTAAAAATAAATTGATGTTTTATAAACTTATTTCTTTAAATAAAAAATACGGTGTACTAAAATATAAATAAAAAAATCCCAATTCACAAGTTATTTAATTAAGCTATGTAAAAAAGTAGAAATAACCATTGTTATTGTTGATTTTGTTTTTTTGTTTAAAAAACATTTTAAACCCCTTTTTGTTCACTAGCTGTGGATGTATATAGTATTTAAATTAATTAAAAATGCATTAAAAAAATCACACATCATGTTGCGTTATTGGTATGTAGCATAACAAAAATTATAAGGTCAGCTGCTACGTAAAGAGCGGCAACGCGGTGTCCATTTTTAAGACCATACCACTGCGGGAATTAAACACTGTGTTTTTCCTGCACTATGTATTATTCCATGTTATGTATATGAAATATATTTAGCAGAGAAATTGATATAATACATCATCGTATGAATAGATTTTTTAAATGTATCATCTAATTGAACTAACGTATTTCCTGTTGGCACCCCCGCCTTGGACATAATGGCGCCGTCCTGTGGTGTATTTTTGTGGACAAGGACAAGCTCGACACTACTTGTCAGTGGTGTTTTCATAAACATGGCGAGGTTTTTGAGGCCTAATATCAGGACTTTTGTCACCTCACAGCTAAGAATGTCATCCGACCAGGTAATAAACGTCCTGCAACCGTCTCACTTCATTACAAACACCGTGTAACCGCTATACAGCGGTGTGACATGTTTAGCCTCATCATTTTTGCTAGCTGAAAATCTTAATGACAGGTTCACCTGCTGTAGCACTGTGGTATTAGCTTTCTAATTGAACATTATTACCTAATAATTATAGGTTATATATGCCAAGGGAGTTCATTTTGTATACACTGCCACCTGTCAGACTATTCAGAAAAAGAATTTGGGTTTGTGAGCTGCTTTGTCCTCTCAGACGTTTAGGTTTTGCTCAAAAAGCGTTTCTGGTCTGTTCGAGATATCTCCATTATCACCTTGGAAACAAAGAAGCCTTTTAACCCACTCAAAAAATATAAAACCTTGACCTTCAACGTGGGCTTGTTTTCACAGCGTCCAGCAGATTCACCTTAATATCACACAGAAAGCCCTGATCACTGAAGTTGCGAAAGAAAGTAACTTTAAGAAATGTTACATTTTAAGCTGCCATCTGTTAAAGAAATGCCTTTATAGAAAATACGCAGAGCTCTATTTTTTATGTATGCATTTATTATTGGGTTTTGGGGTTTGTTTATTTTTTGCTTGTTGCTGAGTTAATTCACTAAACTTGTTTTTCTCTTAAATACTTCCCCACCCACTCAGCTGGGTGAGCTGGGTAAAGGTGCCGGGAAAGGTGGTGGTGGTGGAGGCTCTATCAGAGAGGCAGGTGGATCCATGGGGAAGAAGCAGGCTGCAGAGGAGGAGATGTACTTCAAGTATGAAATTCAACTTATAAAGACAGTTTTTTGTCCACTTTTTCCACCTCTTCTACATGAAAATAAGCCTGCGTGATATCTGTCTTTCTTCATATAAGGCGCAAGGAGAAGGAGCAGCTGGCAGCACTAAAGCAGCACCATGAGGACGAAATCGATCACCACAAAAAGGAGATTGAACGTCTCCAGCGCGAGATTGACCGCCACAAGGGAAAGATCAGAAAGCTGAAGCATGACGACTGAGTGAAGCCTTTGAAATAAAACAAAAGTTTTGTTTTTTTTCTCCCCACTGTCCAAGACTCCTTTAGTAACCACACTAGTTTCTGCGTGCACTGTGTTATGCCAGTCATGAATGTTTGAGTGATGGTACTTATGTAAATTCTTGAAAGGTATTAAAATTGATTAAAAGAAATGAGTACGGGTTCCATGGCATGCTCTCCAAGAACATTTTCCTGTGTTGTTCATTGGTGTGTCGTATGTCACAGGCACAATGCCAAAGTGAAAATAACTAAATATAATCTGTGCTTCATGCTACTGTTTTATTTCAGTGAACAGTTTGTGAACTTGTGAGAAACATTGTTTTCAATGAGCAACAATAGGCAGCAAATCAAGTGATAAAATTGACTAAGCTGCAACCAGCACACCTTTAATGTGAGATATAAAAATGGTAAAAGAAAAAAAGATAATTAAAGTTATCTGGCACCACAAATATGTGACCTGGTCAATATGTGTTTCAAACTGCTCCTTAAAGCCATCTTGATCTGAAGTAAGGTAATATAAATTTCATACTATTAAGATCTTTATAAGTATTTAACACCTTTATGATTTCTTTTTTGTTTGTTTGCTTTTTGCATATTTGTCAGATCATAAAACAAATTTTAATATTAGACAAAGATAACAGGAGTAAATGCAGTTTTTACCGCTCATCTGGAAAAGGCAGATGGGGTATTTTCACCCCACCAGGTGGGTGGGTGGCTGGGGGTCGTGGATGTCTAAGTTTGAGAATGCGAGAATGAGATAATGTAGGAGCTTCTAATTGATACCATAAATGTCTGTGACCTACACCTCAAGGTCAAGTTCATAGGCCACGTTTTCCAAAGATCCTGTGAATGTGATAACTCAAGAAGGAAACTACCTAGGATATTCAAATTGATATCATAGGTACATCTACTGAGATTTGAAGCTTGAAAGGACTTCAACTAGGCCACTTTACCACTTATTTTTTTCTCCCTCGCCCTTTAGAAGTGGACACTGGTGCATTTTGGATCATTGTCCTGTTGCCTAACCTAAGTGTGCTTGAGCTTCAGGGCACCAACTGATGATGGAACATTCTCATTCAGCATTTTCTGGTAGAGAGCAGAATTACAACAAGTTGTCCAGGTCCTGGAGCAGCTAAGCAAAACTGCGATTGCTATATAATTAATATATAATTATATAGCATATAATACATAATAGTACATAATTTATAATATTGAACTTAATTCGCCCAGCAGTGGCGCTATTTTTTCATAGCCTGTGAGCCACGAGAATGCAAGAAGCTGTCGTCACTTCCGCCCACCCCTGCCTTTTACCACGAGCAACCCCGTTTGTCTTTCTTTTCGCACATCATGGCGGACCGGTTCAATAAGGTGGGAAGCTGCTCTGGAGATATTATATTATTTTTCAGCTCTATAGGCAAAATAAAACCTTGTGTTTTGCAGTTAAGCGACTGGCGATAACTTGGGACAGCTTTGTGTAGTCGTTGTTTTGCTCAGTGTTTTTTCTGAGACCTATTTTTAGGGAATGTCTGAGGCAGCTCGCTATAGCCGAGTGAGCGTGCCTTCATCATGGCAGCTTCCCTGAGTCAACGCTGTTAGCTTGCGAGGCTAGGTTTAACGTGTGTACTGGATGTATGGTCGTATGGGAAACGTACCGGCAAACTTAACTAAATTTAATGGGTGGTATTTCGTTGCTTCTATGTAGGGAACCTTTCGTGACATTTCAACTCAAAAAATACAAGGTTAATCGTCAGCGCGGTTTCGTTTAGATGCTAAGCAAACGTTATGTCTCAACCGGCAAGTCAATAGTGTCCCATGTGCCATTTATCACAGTGACGTGGAGGCAGAAATACTTTCAGTTCACAGTAAACCCCTTTAATAAACAGTGATGGGGTTAAATGCGTTTGATTATCGTTTAACTTGTATCTTAGTGCAAGGCTGATAATGTGACGATTGTCAAGTAGAAAGTAAATGCAAGTTGATTAACATTACCATACAAGATTATAGGGCAATTACTAGGATGCTTTTTCATGGTGAGGATAAAGCATTGTTATCCTTTTTCCCCACCTTTTATTTTAGGTTCTGCTGCTTGATGGCAGGGGCCATCTGCTCGGCCGACTTGCTGCCATTGTGGCTAAACAGGTTCTTCTGGGTAAGTTTTCAGAGATTAATATGAATTTTTGGTAATAAACAATATAAATGTTTGATAATAAACAATTTAAATTAAGTATACACTGTGCGATTTTTGGACTGTCCTAGTCAAGATATTCTAATTTAGCTGTTGTATCACGCAGCACATCTCATAATGAGACTGCTGCTGTACCTGCTGACCATTCAGTAGGAATGCAGTGCAAACTAACCTGAAATAGCTGAGCCATTGTGGGGTGCTGTTGGAGGTAAACCGTGCAAAATAAGGTGATTTGGATTGTAACACATAATCTAGTCTAGTTTTACACACCTGAACTGTGGACAGTGTCAGTGGTATTGTTTCTGGAAATACTCATGACATGATGTCCACTTGCTCTGGGAATTCTCTAGTTACTGGCTCTTTTGTTACATAGCATCAGTCAGGAATTATACGGTTATTCTAGCACTAGAAGGATGAGTATTTGATTTCCATTACAAAAAATTGGATATTTGTGTCCTCATGTGTAGTTCAGCTGGGTAATGTCTTTAAAAAAACACTTGCATTTTGTATGTGAAAAATGACTAAAGTCCCGCAGAGAGCATTGTATGCTCTTTCTACACATGCTCCAGATGCAATCACACAAAACATGCAGACACACAGATGGCTACAAAGACCGACCTATGCTACGATGAAACTCTACCTTTAACTTCCAGACTTGTGTCAGATCCATGTCGCACAGTGTGTTTTGCTGCATGTAAGACTGATGAACAATGTATTCATAGTTGCCTGTTGTTGTGTGATTCTGTCGATGATGACTGTATTAACTGCCTTGGTTGAGTTTAACGACAATGAGAAAACTCACATGCACTACCATCTGAGACAGGAAACAAACAGTATCTGCACCTGTTTGCTACTCTCTTTAACTGTTGAGATTAACTGTTGGCATTTTGTCTTTTAGGCCACAAAGTGGTGGTGGTGAGATGTGAAGGCATCAACATCTCTGGCAACTTCTACCGTAACAAGCGTAAGTAGGGTTATGTCCCATTTTCAGTCCTTTAAAATGCTCGTTGTCGGTGATGTTTTACTAGTTTGAGTTTCACAGACCATGAGAAAACCTTACATGCACTACCATCTGAGGCATCAGCATTACTTAATAAAGCAATGGTTTCCCCTTGCATGTATCTTGATGTATGTGTAATGTGGCTAATGTATATCTCTTCTGGATCATGTGCCTGTTTGCAGTGAAGTACCTGGCTTTCCTGCGCAAGAGGATGAACACCAACCCCTCTCGTGGTCCGTACCACTTCAGGGCTCCCAGCAAGATCTTCTGGAGGACCGTTAGAGGTGAGTAAGTGACACTACCGGCACATGAAGGGGTCTATTTGCATTCATCTATGATACTTGCTTAGCACAGTAAAGCTGTTTATAGCAAAGCTAATGATCTATTGATGAAGCAGGCTTCAGACATCTGACTTTTTTTCAGTTTAGCATATGTTGAAATGGCTACTGAGGTTTTTATGTTTCTTTTTAAAGCACAATCTCTCTTTAAACAGGTATGCTGCCTCACAAAACCAAGAGAGGTCAGGCTGCTCTGGAGAGGCTGAAGGTGTTTGATGGTATCCCCCCACCCTATGACAAGGTATGCTGGTAATTTCTTTCCTTAATTTTTACGGCCCCCACAAGTGGCTTTGACTGCTGTCTGTGATGCCATGCATCTTAACTGCCTTGTCTGAATAGTAACCATGAAAAGAAATGATGTCTGAGACACGCTGCCTATAACAGTTCAGATGTGCTGTTGTCTTCGTTATCTGAATTTGTTTTATTTGATTTACAGAGGAAGCGCATGGTTGTCCCAGCTGCTCTTAAAGTTGTGCGTCTGAAGCCCTCTCGCAAGGTGAGCCTACAATGTTGTTTTTTGTTAAGGAAAGAAAATGAAGAGTGACAATAAGGTTACTCCATTTACTATTATTTGGCTGTAAATTTTGAATTTGGCAGGCACAACCATTTAGTTTGTATAACATTGTTCTCTTCAGTTTGTGAACTGTTGATTTCATATGGTTTTTCATTTCTCCCTCAGTTCGCCCTCCTTGGGCGTCTGGCACATGAGGTTGGCTGGAAGTACCAGGCTATCACAGCCACTCTGGAGGAGAAGAGAAAGGAGAAGTCTAAGCTCCGCTACACCAAGAAAAAGACACTGATCAATCTGACCAAGCAGGCAGAAAAGAACGTCGAGTCCAAGATTGCAAAATACACAGATGTTCTGAAACAATATGGAGTTATTGTCTGAGCTAAACTCATCTGGCCAATAAAGATGAATACATGTTTATAAAATGTGTCATGACTATTTTATTTCGCATTAAAGTAAACTGCATTTACTACAACATGAATATGTTTAAGACGAAGACACTGCTGTGAGTGCAGCTTCTCTTTAAAAATTGTGTGTAGGCAGTTGTATTAGTAGCTATCACAAGAAGGTAGCATTTGTGTATTCATGATTATATTTACTTGGTATATGAAAAGTATCACTCAGACTTTTGAGAGGGTTTTAAAAAGATTTGTCAGGAAGCATCACAAATGTAGAGATGTTCTTCAAAAACAAAAGTTTATGGTGCAGAGCTACGTGTAATCTAAGCCAGGAAAAGCACACTGGAGTTGCTTATTTTTCTTACATGATATTGCATAATGTGTAAAATAAAAATGTATAATAGGGTTAGTAAACATAATGAATTGGATGTTTGGAGTATTACATTTTAATTTTAATTTCACAAAATTTGCCATCTGACCCACCAGTTTTTGAATTGTATAACAATTAGCTGCAGCTGTAGAGAAATAATTTTTTTTTTTTTTAAAAAACTGACAAATACAATTTATACATGTGGGAACTTCTCATTGGAACCAAGCTTAACTACCAGCAGAGGGCAGTGTTGTACTGCGACACTTCCAAGCGTTACAGTTAACTAAACATTTAGCGTTTTAGTTAAAGTAGTGTTCATATAACTGTAATATTGTTAAAGTATTATTCTCTAGAAACCGCTGGATCATTTTATTTAGGACATAATCATACTGAGACTGGTTTTACTTATTCTTTAAAGTAGGCTACAGGTTATCTTGTGCAGCTTAAAATTACACTGAAGATTTGAACTGAAACAACTGAATCTCCTTGAATAGCTGACTTCTGCTCTCTGCTCTACTTAAGACAGGACCAGCTATGAGGTTAAAAATAACCAGGTGAGTGTTTTAAAGCATTAAAAATCCCTTGTCCTCGAAAGATTTAATATATAAAAGCAACACTTTTGCTTCCAGTGAAATGAAAGCACCTGTTCAGAGATGGTTGACAGACACTGTCAACCTGTTTTCTCAGTCATCTGATTAAGTGAATTACTTAATAACCCCATCTTTTGCATGGTGGGATTCTGCAATCATATGTTCAGATTATTTAAGCATTCTGTGCTGACTGTTGATAACTTAAATCAGCAAAGGATTTGGCTGCAGGTTCACCCACATTTATAAATTAACCCCCATTTTTCCCCACTATTGAGGCTTGAAATAAGAGAAAATTTAGAGTTTTTTTTTTTCCTTACATGGTTTCATCTGAAGGAGTTTTACACCCAATAAGACACAAAAGAGAACCAATCTTTCATAAGAAATAAAGGCAATTAATCATCTTCCAGGGTAGCTCAGTCATCAGATTTATATTGGGCTCATTACAGGAGCTCAATCATCATTTATTAATGATAATGTTATGTTCAACTGCTGTCTGAGTGTGGCTATCATCTGCTCTGTGTTTGAATTTGTCCAGTTTTTATGATATTGTGTACTAATTCTCTCTCCCTCTCTCTATCTATCTATCTATCTGCCTGCCTGCCTGCCTGCCTGCCTGCCTGTCAGTCAGTCAGTCAGTAATGTAGCGAGACAGACAGATATATGTCACATTCACATGAGGGAAAGCTGGTTAGGATGTTCAGGAATAACCCAGGAACAAGGGAACAACATAAATGAAACGGCTGGAAGAGCAGCGTCAGTATCCAAAGTGAAGCAAGTCTTACATTACCACAGACTGAGACGATGCCAACTAAGAAAGGCTATGTTTAAATGTGTAAAGGTAAGACTTTCAAACCTAACACTGTACCAACTGTCAAGCATGGTGGTAGCATCATGCTCTCTGGGTCTTTTCCTGCTTAACTATTAGATTGCTGTATTAGCTAGTGGTTTTACACCCTTACAGTGATGGTAGATGTTAGATCTTGTAAGACTTTTTCTAACGTTGCTGTGTTTATCCATGAAGTGATCTGACTCAATTCAAAGATTGTTTGTACAGCTATGATAACACACATCTAGAATTCAATTCATTTGCCTAAAAATAGAGAAAACATAAAAAAGTTATAAAAAGTTAAATGGCAATTTCACCAATTTGATTGTTTCTCTGGTTTTCTCTTGATATCATAAAAATATCAATAATATTGTTATTTTTAATAAAATATGGTATTGTGACATTCTGTTGTGGTGACTTGGTATATGTTGGTGAACTTAAGTTGCTTTTTTCATGGTGTATGGAAATGCTCGTTGAGTTGCCTGTTTTTCTACGTCGCCCTAGCTGCTTTAAACTCACAGTGCATTGTGGGAGTTTTCTTTGACTTCTTTTTAAGGTAATAACCCAGATTCTCAGGTCACCTCTTCTCTTTTTCTGTCTGTGCTCTTTGCACTTTAATCTTATTATAGCACAACGGAACATGTGTGGTGACAAATCTGTTATACTAAAGCAGGACAATACCATGTAGCTCCAGTCTTACTTCGTCTGGTTAGATTCCCAAGAATATCCTTTAGCAAAAAACCTCTGCATGCACCTGCCTTGGGTTTTTATTCAAGTACTAGTAGTATGTTAAAATGATTAGTTGTGCATGTTTTGGCAATGCATTCGAGTCTTATAGTATTTCCTGATTTTACATGATTGTGACTGTGCTGAAAATACTGCTTAACCCCCTGATTAAAATACATAGTCCACGAAGGAAAAGCTGATAACACCATCCTTTCTATGTTGGCCTATCCTGTCTACTTATAGATATCCACATACTAAAAGCACACATGCCTTCTATAAAAGCTCGCCCACTGAGGATCAGGCAGGAGGCCAATCTGCTGCCTGTCTACCTGCGTTAAGGAGGGACGTTATGTCTCCACCAACAGATGGAGAAATTACTGTGACGGCTTCAAAAAATTAGATATTTTGCGATGCTGCCAGCAGCAGATCACTCTCTAATCACACCATCTGAAACAGATTGAAGAGACCATGATTGTCTGAAACTGCTCCTGCAAGCCAAGCCTATTATGGGTTCCAACATTTATAGACAATGCCCTACCCTCATCCAAAAAGAAGGTGCTTCAACTGTGGAGCTACTATAAGGAAAACATACAAAGTTCAGCTTAAATTTAAACTCTTCTCACGTTTTCAGAAAAACATGTTTCTGTTTTTGAAACAAAACCTTATTGAAGCTTTAGTTTGACTTCATAAAGAACGTGAGCACTAACTTATTTGACTGGTCTTATTGGAGCAACACACCTGAGAAATTACAACACGGTCACCGTATATTGGTAACGTTTGCCTACGGTGTGCATTAAACTCACACACTGTGTGAGTAATGAAAGTGATAAAAGACCTTTTCCCACTTGCCAGCGTGAGATGATTAGTTTAAGCTTCTATTTGATGTTTTAGTAATGTCTTATTTCTACAGAGTCAGTCTCAAGCTTCTACTGCTGAATCCTTTTTCAACCAAAGATAGCTTTAAATCAGATTAGCTAAGAGGAGCACGTCTGGGTCACAGTGTGAATAACATATCTAATTTATTCCTGATGAAAACATTTTTTTTGTATGTGGACCCACACAGAAGTGCTCCAGAGGGAAGATGTCCTCTTTGAACCATCCGGTGAAAGGTTTTGCCGTCTCTGTTGAGGTCACCCTTGGACAACTTCTCAGTAGTTACTTTGAGAAAAAGATAAAGAGCAAAAGGAAAAGATCGAGATGTTTTTTGGTGAGATGGTGAAAAACACGGGCCTCGCTGAGAGTGCAAGCATTCAAAAATCGAAAGCTTTCACACATTAGAAATTGACTGTAAGTCATATGATTTCTCTGCAGGTAGATTGGCTGCTATTTTACTAGAACTGTTCTCTTCAAAATCTATAAACCATATTTACAGCATGAATGCATTCAATAACTACTTCTACTGTTCCCCACAGAAATAAAGTCTGAGGATTTTCCCCACAGTTCACTGTGCTGTGGGGAAAATACGACACTCGTGTGTATTATTTTTGCATTTACTCTTGATTAGCAACACATTAAAACACAACTCTTCACAAATAATACAGATAAATCATCAGCCTTCCTTTTGTGCGTTCAGGCTTTTTAAAAAAACTATATACACGTTTACTTCTGATTATATGAATGATGATATAATAGTAAAAAAATAATCCCCCCATTAAAATAACCTGCAGTGGTTAGGATGGGTTGGTTCTGTATTTAATGTCTCCCTCTGCTTTGTCTCATTTACTTGAAATTTACTGGATTTCTGGAATGAGAGATGATGGCTGAGTTTTTAAAAATTATTTATGTTCATTAATTACTAATTGGGATTTGATCATAAAATAATTGCCATTTACCAATATATTCAAGAGAGGACAAACATTTCTGCAAACATGGGCAAATTTTTAAACAAGATCTAGTCTAAATCCAGCATTGATTTGGAAGTTTGGTATCGGAGTGATACTTCTCAGTAATTTATCTATGCATTTGAACCATTAACATATTAAACGTCACTGTTTATTCACTTATTATCTCTTATGCAGATAGCTTACACCCATTTAAACTGTAACAGCTGCATGGTGAGGATCATATTCTCTGATTTCTTACTGTATTTAACATGTTTCAGCTGCTGATACTGAGAGAGAAGCTACCAGAAATGTCAGCAAACACGTCCATCATCTCATGGATTACTGATTACCTGACAGACAGGCTGCATGCAGTATGTGAGACTGGGCGGTGCTTTGTCTGATTTGGTGAAGTGCAGGCGGTCCACAGGGGCCTGTGCTGTCTTTCTTCCTGTTCATGTTGTACACCTCAGACTTTCAGTACAACTGCGGGTCATACCACCTACAGAAATACTCTGATGATTTTGCAGTGGCTGGACAGCTTAGTGATGGGCAGGAGGAGTACAGAGCACTAGGGGATGATTTTGTGGAGTGGTCTGAGATGAGATGAGATAGCCTTTACTTGTCAGTTGCAGGTCTTTTGCCCACAACCGAGATGACAGACCTTGCCGGCCGTACATACAATACACAAACATCACATTGGGGAGACAGGTCAGGCTAGGTAGCGAGGAAAAAAACATTGAAATGTGTTACACAAAAGGATAATACAGGAATGCACAGATATCAACACACCATAGCACAATAAACACAGACAAGCAACATGGGAAAGTGTTCCAGCGTGTACATCTGATCTGGGACCGCTGCAATCTTTCGACTGCACCTCCAACTGACCCGATGTCCACATCAGAGGGGAGGTAAGCGTTGGAGGTGGTGTTGGATCCGGGGTAGGGAGGGTGATGCGTCGGTGAGTGCTTATCAGTATCAGTATATGTATGTGTGTGCGTGTCCATAGTTCAGCTGAGACAGTGTCCTTTGCCCTGCCAGGCTAAGTAAACAGTCTTCCAGCCAACCCAGGTGGCCTTGTAGGGAATGGGAAGGAACAGACTCAACACAGTTGTTATCAGGGAGTTTTTGTTCGGCTCCAGCCCACAGCTGGCGCCGAGAGGGTAGCCGGATTATGATGGTAATTTTTCTTTTGCAACAACTCATGAGAATTTCAAGCTGTTCTTTAACACTCCAACACTGGTCTCTCAATCTCCCGTTGGATAGCCGCGAGTTTCTCCATGATGTTATTAACCTTCAGTTCTGTGGTCTTGTCATTCTTTTGCTCAAAGAGCCGATTCTGAGACCTCACGACCGTAGTCAGCTGCTCCAAGATGTAATCCAACTTTGTTGTTCTGAGTGGACTTTTCCTTGATGTAATCCAATGTACGCTCAGAGGTCTTATTCTGAGTATTCACTGCAGCCGTAAGCGCCTCCAAGCTCTTAACCATGCTGCACTCGGTGAGCCCTTTCTGAGAAGTCGTGCCTCGTCCCATCGTTTCAAATACAATACACTGAAAAAAAATTATTATCTGGTACTTCTTCTTCTTCTTCTTATAGTTACAAAAACATATTTCCCATTTCATAAAATGTTTTTATTATTTTATCCCATCTCAACAGCTTCTGCTTTTAGCCTGTGTTTTTAGTCAGTATGCATATAAATGCACGCATATACATTTTACAGAAAAAGTGCATATAATGATAGAGCGTGTTTATGACTGCAGTATACATAACCGCATGCTCTGAACCCACATAAAGGTCATAAACACCTTTCAAAAAAATCCCTTGCAAGATGATGCATGCTCAAGGTGTGCAGCAGCAATACGTTGATATAAACATGAGGTGCAGTAGGCCTTATTTATATTCACTGACCTCTGAGTGTAATTGAATGGATTTATAGTGACAGAGGGGCAACTCTGTTCATTCAGTTAGTCATTATATCCATTGGCAGACAAGAGCAGCTGTAAAATTCAGAGACGGCAGTGATCAGAGATTGCTACTGGGTTTGCAGTCACAAATTGGATTCAGAAATTGAGATCCATGACGAGAAAACAACTAATCACAGAAACCTTTATTTCACTGTATGAAGCACCCCTGACTGATGAGACTGTCCTCCCCTATAGGTCACTGGGGCCTAAAGTTATGCTTTAAAGGTTGATGGCATTACCATGATAGCACGGAGAGTGAACCTTTTTAACATCTAGTGTGTAACTTCACCTAAACTATGATCCCAAGTTTGGACTTCAGTATCCTGAACAAAAGTCAAGTGCTCCCTGTCTTCTGATGTGGACTGTTTAAAAAATGGGAAGCACTTGCTTACCTTGTTTCACGACGTGATAAGGCTGTTTTTTGGAAGACTTATTTCATCCACTGTGGCAGCAAACACGTATGCACACTTTGCTCATTGTTCTTAAGCAAAATAAAACCCTTCAGTGGTTGCAGATGGTCGACCCAGTACTTGTTCTTTTTTTGTAAACGCACATGCACCAGTGTCTCATGGGAAAGCAGAAAGAAAACAAATCCCTAATTACATAGTGTGTGAGGCGGTGCAACAAACTAAATCAGTTCCTCTTTTATTGCTAAACCCAGATTCTACAGTATTGAATTTGTGTTGGAAAAACTGATCAATAGCATGCTAAATCGAATGCCACATGTGAATTAACTATGCTGTTCTGGCTGCAAGGGAAATGGTAGATGGACTAGAGTAAAAAGTATCCACCGCTGGGGTTGGGTGGCTTTGGACGCTGCAGGCAGCATCAGTAAATGTTTTAATCATATATTAGTCTACGGGACTAAAAGCAAAATAAGTTATGACAGAAAAAACTATGAAAAAAATAAATACACAAAAAAACTCATCAGTCCTAAGATTGGAGCCAAATATCAAAAGCATGATGTCAGAATTCTCATAAAAAAGTGAAAATAATGAATTAAGTCTATCTATCTATCTATCTATCTATCTATCTATCTATCTATCTATCTATCTATCTATCTAAATTCCATTTGGTTTGAAGCTTTTATTTCTTTAAACTTAAAATTATAGCAGCTTTAGAGGGAAGAACAAAGAAAATGCCTGCTCACACGAACTTTGTAGTGACCCAAGGTTTCAGTCAACATGATCTCAGGCCACAGTGCAAAAAGGCCAACCTCCATTTTACTCCCACATACATCCCTGAACAGAGAGGCACAAATGGTCAGCAGCAAAGCTCCAACTCTGGATAGTTAAAATGAGAAAAGGTACAAGGAATGTCTTTGCCAAGCCAAAAAATAAAAGAACCTAAATGGGGTTGGCATTCTTCCCTCATCGTTTAGCATCACTGATTTTGTTGAGCTTAGGAGTTGCTCTGCAGCTCCGCTGATTATGTAACTTGGCTTTGCAGATAGGGGTAAAGACCTGTAACTGTGCAGGGTTATCAGAGCTGACAGACAATTTCGGTGTATTGATTGTGATTTTCACATAATTGCAAACACAGAGGAAATACGGCTACCATTAAAGTTAGTGTATTCTTTCAGTGGATTTCCTCAAATAAATATCTAAGCGTACGCTGTGAAGCATTGCCATAAATAGGTGATTCTCAGATGAGAAGGCATTCACCCTGGAGCTACAGTATGTGAAACAAATGCATTTCACATGGAGTTAATGTTTTTGCCAGAGGCATCTGGAAAGCTTTACTTTTGCCTTTCCATTCTTTGTCAGCAGGAGTAGGAATTTCAAACTGGCATTTGAATGAGTATGCAGGTACGTGTCTATCCTGGTGCTCACTAAGACCTCCCAGCAGCACAGCATGTAAGCCAGTAAAGCTCACGATATACCCACGCACCTTCAAGGTGCACACGCACACACGAACCACCTTCACCGATGGAGCTCATCCAGGGCAAATTCCTTCTCTAATGATTCAATCGGAATCCTGCACTGTGAGCTGTGAAATTCAAAATTATTTTTGTTTTTGCTTGTACAAAATGACCTGTAATAAAGCAAATATTGAGTAAATCTGTTGGTGTCATGCCACATTCTAAACTAATATCTGTACAGATCATCATTCACATAGACAGAGGAAAGTGATAAAAGTGAAAAAACTGATTTCAAGAGACTTTCCATGTGCTTTCAGCAAAGATTTATGGGAAATTTCAAACACAAATTTGCTTTTTAATCACCTATTGCAAATTTTTCACTGATTCTGAAGGAAATTGATACACTGAGAAATGCAAATAAAACAGAATATATTGATTTGCAAATCCCATAAAACCCATATTTTATTCACAATAGGACATTGACAACACATAAAATATTAAGCTCACAAAATGATGATCACATCATCCCAACTTTTTCAGATTTGGATTTGGACATGCACGAATACAAATACAATGTATGGTCAGGAAATGATACAGAGAATGCTTAAACATGATGGTGGTCATACCTGTCAGCCATCTGTTATCTACACAGCCAGTTCGTGTGTCAAATCAGTGAGATGTGGACTTTTAATAGCAAAGTCACCTTTAAAAGCTGGAGTTAAAAGACACCATATTTCCCGTGTAATTTGCATAACATCCCAAGTGTGTAAAATATATTATCCAAGCTAATGTGCTCCGACTTTAATTGACAATTTATGTCTTGTTACATTTAATCCAGCTGAAATTGAGACTCACCAGACCATGCAATGTTTTTCCAGTTCCTGTGTGAATTGTAGCCTCAGTGTCCTGCTCTGAGATGACAGGAATGGCCCCTGATTTGAGCTACTACACATCCTTGGTTGGAGCCAGGTGAAATATTGAAGGCAGTCTGAATGGCACCAACAATCGTGCCGCTTTCAAAGTCTCCTATAACACCATTCTTCCCCATTCTCATGCTCAGTTTGAAGTTTGAAACAAAAGCTTACACGTTCCATGCCAACAAAATAAATATAAATATTAGGCTACTCTTAGATCAGGGAAGACTGATGGTGAGAGCTGAGAAATTGCATGGCGTTACAGGAGCCACTTGGCTTTGTCTTTCTCTGCTTCATACATGCACCATTAGAGAAGCTGAAAAAGCCCTAACTGCCTGTCCGACATGACTTTAAAGTTTTTCATTAACAAACGGAATAAAACGGAAAGAGTTTGGCAGCGCTTTTGCAGTTTAATGAGAAAAGTTTAGCTGACTTCAAGCCTGCAGACAAACTGGGTTTTCTCACTGTTTTACTGGTGGAGAATCTCAGAAGACACACACAGGGAGTTAGAAAGAAAGATGTTTGCATACAGAAGCCCACACAGTGATGAACATCTCTAATGAGGCCTTCAAGCTGGGACGTTAAAAAACAGCAGTGTATCCGTGTACTCAGACCAAAGCGCTGCGCTCACCCACATATCCACCTGTGAGCTGGAGAAAATAGTTTAAAAACAGGTTTTCCAGGATATTTTTCCTCCGTTATAACAAAAAGGAAAATGATTCTATAAGAACATCAAGGGAAGAGGGAAGAAAGGCTCCCAGAATCAGGAGTTGCTCATGATAAGCAGTAATGAAACTCACTGAGTTGAACATTTAGTATTGATTTTCTCTCCTGTAACACTGTGTATGGAGTGTTACACATCTCCAGTCATATTTAAGCCACTCCTTGACAATCATAGATGGTTGTATGAGGGAACAAGCGCCGTCTCTATTCCTATATTGCAATGCAGTCACATGGGACCCTCAGCTTTTTCCATGTTCTCACTACAGAGACATTAATCAATTCTCCAATAAGGACAGGGCTTGTGTTGCAAGATCTGCTACCATCCACCCTCACAACAGTTCTCTTTGTACCCTTTTATTCCCTTTCTTGCATTTTTGTTATGTTTTTTCTCACCTTTGCTTCATTTTTAATATTTAGATTGAGAGAATAAAGGAAGAAGCTCTGAAGCATTTGGCACTGAGGTGTAAATCCACAGTCCACGCATTGTATGCATTGATCTTTTGATCATTTTTTTGTTAAAACAAACACAGCAAATGCAGAGACAGCATTGAGAATGACCCAAGGAGAACCCACATTAAATGAAATGCTGTCCTTGTATCCATATTGCCGGCAGACTAACAGAAAGAGCACCGTGGGCTGTCCTTTAATGAAAGACACTTTTGCTAATACCCACAGTTTATGAATATCCACCAGACAGTCTTTGTCCAACTATGTGCATGTTTTTCTAAAAATGTAAGCAGAGTTAGATAATCCAGAACAGTAACAGTAGGAGCATTTTCAAATAAGGCATCATGTATTCGTTTTTATAGGTTGTAAAATGGCTTTATTAATGCTATTAAAATATTACTAATGAAAAAGTTATATACACAGGAGTTTCACTGAGTAATCAACCTTTAAATATACAGTAATAAACGTTAATAAAATCTTAAAATGAATGACTGGAATTCCTGTAGCCTTTCTGCTAAAGTAAGGAGCTAAGAAGACAAAGCATGTGTAAAAGATTTTACATGCCCAGACATCAAAAGTGACTGACTATAAAAAAGCAACATGTCGTAACTTACAATCAACACTCAAGTTGTAAAATGGATTTTCATGTGTCTCAGTGTCACCAGGAGTTTGACATTTATGCTCTTGCGTGACAATTTTAAGCATGGCAGCCACGAAATCTGGCCCCCGCCTTCATGTCTTCTGCAGGATGAATTATAATTACTGTGTTGATATGTTAACATGCCAAAATAAAGATGCTGGACATGATAAAGATAATACTTGCTAAACATCAGCATGTCATGTTCAAAGCATCTCTTTGCCTATAGGTCTCGTAGAACCAGCAGAGGGGCTCGTCCTTGTCTTTCTGTTAAAACAATGGGTGTCTTTGCTATGTGCTACACAGTAGAATAGGAACGCCCTCGCCAGAAGTTTTTAATGATCATTTATATATATATATTAATATTTTTGACAACGCTAATAAAAACTGCTCAGTTACTTCTCTGAAATCTCTACTCAGTTGGTGGTATTGCATCTATAATAAAACACCATCCCAGATAAAATGCTCTGAAGTAAGACACTGAACCCTGAACCGCCTTCAGGGATGCTGCACCGCGGGACATCCACAGCGCTCTAATCCAGTGTGGAGGGCTTCATTAATTCAAAATCTAAACACTGCAAGTTCATGATGAAATTTTATGGTAACTTTTTTACCTCTCATATACAGACATAACATGGCTTCTCTAAATTCCAATAATACTTTTCTTTTCTTGTTCAGCCTTTCATGTGGCTCACTGGGCTGTTCTGCTGGCTTCAGGGATCATTAAAACTCCTCAGTGCTGTTTTTCTAGTGAAGAATTGTAGGCGCACATTTGTAGGAAAGACTGACAGCAAATCCAGAAAAACAAAGAGTGGTAAAATGCTTATTTGGAGGTAAATAGTACTATCTGAGTGAGACGGTTAGCTTGTTTCCTGTCCCTATTTGAACTGCCCGACAATATTTGCCTTTTTCCCGATTTTACAAGATTTTCACTTCATTACAAAGGATGTTGAGAAATCCTTTGTAATGAATTGTAGTCCAAAATTCCTCCTCAATGACACGAGAGACAAAATGATTAATTCATATTGCTGTTAAAGGTGGTGATACAAACTGCTGAATCATGGGGGGAACTTAGTTTTTCACAGGACTGCTTCTTAATTTTGGCTGTTGCTAAATAAATAATGACACAGTGTAATCTGTTTTTCTTCATCTGAGGTTGTACTTAAATGATTTTAGATCACGTTAATCAGGTGATTTTTTTTATTGCGTCCTGATATGAAAAACCTTACAGTTAAAAAAGTGTGTGTTGCACCTCTGGAAATGGGAGAGTATAACTTCAGTTAAGAACAACACAGCGACTGTTCTGCTCCCAAGGCAGTTTATTAAATAACAGGGATAGGAACAGCGCTCCTCCTACAGGCTACTCTGAAAAAAGATGCTTCTGGAGACTAAAGGCTTTTCTAAATAAGATTACTGAAAACTATCAAACCCATCCCTATAAAATAAATTAGTCAGGCTAATTAACATCCTATTTATTGACGTTTTACCTCATGTATTTGTCTGTTACATGTGCACTTTCTTTTTTACTGTATGCCCAGAGCAGAGAGCTGGATTAAGTAAAAACAGCACACATACTAACAGACAAAAACACAGTACTGTGAAAAGGGAGATGGGAGTTTTTTGGCAAGAACTTGAGTGGCAGTGCTTAATTTAATTTATTGTTGCTGGACATCATGAGGTTGAGGTTTTGGCGGGCTCGTTTTACAATTGCTTTTACATCAAATGTCGCAAAGTAGATAATTTCCTCTATTATTATAACCACATATAACCTCCACTGTACCATGAAAAGCACAAGTTCTTCATTTACCATGGAAGAAGGTAGTGTTATATACAGGTGACATCTTCTTGTGTGGTTAGAAATTCAACTTTGGGAATATTAATTTTGGGAAGATTTTAAGTCTCAATACAATGCTACTCAGATCCTTGGACCTTTTTTGAGAGTGAAGTTTTACCCTTTTATCTGATAAATGTTGAATAGATTTGGAATTATGTCACGGGCATTATGGAAACTGTATAGACTTTGCCTTGTAGGGCAGATATTCTGTAAAATATGAGCTGAGTTGTCTCTCTGAGATGCTGCAAGAGTAAAATATCCACACATTGTGAACAGTAGCACCCCTCCCATCTTTTCTCCCCAGGGACAAGACCAAACAATCAGAAAGCCATGTATAGATGCTTACCTAACTGAATTTATTCATGACATTCCGGTGGAAAGTCAAAGGAATAAATCACTTCTTTCTAAGAAACCGTTCTCTTCTGGTCCCCATCTCCCTTCATTTCTCAGGAGTTTTCACTCAAAGCAACAAGAAGTGGTGGAGACAAAAAAGAGGAAAGCAGAGGGGGGAGAGAAACGGCACAATTCACTGCCCCGGGAGGTGTAAACTCAAAGTACAATATGTTTGCTCAGTGGTGCATTAGGAGAAAGATGCCGGTAACGCTTCTTTGAGTGGACATAATCACCTAGATGTAGAGTGTTCAGGTATAAGAAAAAGACAAATAGCTCAAGAGTCTTCAGTTGCTAGACAAGATCACCATACAAGCCAGCATTTCAAGTCCATCCATCCATCCATCCATTAGGACAGAGCTCAAGCAACTCTTTGATAGATATATTTGATGGTCACACTCTGTTAAGTACAAGAAGTGGATCGAAAAGAAGTTTTGTCTGAATCGTGGGAATATTCCATTAAGACACCACACTTGTACCACAGATTTGAACTTGGCTAAATCTACGTCATTACAACCCACCACTAATCCTTGATCATTGTGCCTCAATGCTGTTAAATCTTTGGCATCTGAAAAGCCAAATGTTTGAAACATTTAGGGGTCTTTGTCACAGTAAACGTTTTCCTCACTCCATCTGGGTTGGAGCAGGGTTCAGAGGCCATCTGGCTGACTCTGGCTAAACCCCCTTTCCTTGATGTGCTGGTGTCCAATAGTATATAACTTCCAGTTGCCAGTTAGGAGGAATCTGAAATGCATGATTAAGCCTGTAAGAAGCCATCTGTGTGACCGCCTCATCTGTTCTGCCCTGCACTGGATCCAATTACCACAAGAGGATGGAGAGGCTGGTGTATTTAAACACAGATTGTGGGTGACGGAAAGGAATGAAGAGAGAGAGAGTGCAGGTCTTCAGTGTGGCAACACGTAATCAAATGTATGTCAATGTGTGACTTGGTACCTGTCTAATAGGCAACATTCCCACAGTCTCCTTTCCATTCAAGGCTGACTCTCTTCTCAGTGCCTCCTTTCTTTTAAATCTCAGCCACTGTGTCAGCAGACATTGTGAGAATCTAACAAAATACAAGTCTTTTTCTGAAAAAGTGACACAGGATATGACCACAAAAATTAGACATATTTGTTACAAATAATGGGAATAAATATTTGCTCACATCCTTCTTTCATTGTATTTTCCTCCCCACTGTTGTAGATATACACACCAGTTGTACATTTTTCAGTCCATCTTTTCTCATGCATTATGTCATTAGAGGAGTAGGCTTCTCCTTCTGTGCTGCCAGTCTTCTACGTGAATTTCCTCTGGGACTTTGGTATAAGCTCTAACAAGCACAAAGGCAGGAACAGTATGCCAGCATGAAGGTCCCTGTAGGGCAATGGCGCCTGAGGTCATAAACAAAGAAAAAGTTGGTGTTTGCAGCATAGAAAAAGAATAAAGAAAAGAAAAAACAACAACAACAGCGAGCTAATGTTAATACAGTGTCAGCTGAGCAAAGTATCTCAGATGGGACACTCATGAGGCGAACAAACTTCCACATGCTGTTCAACACCAGTTATTGTCTGCCACAGACTGATACCAATGACCCATGTTGCAAAAATAACAACCAGTAAGTCTGCCAGTAACAGCTCAGAGCAGGCCATAAAAAACATACAACCAAACTGAAGAAATGAACATAAGCTGGTTCATCTTTAGGACAGTGAACTTTGTTTAAAATATTAAACTGTAAACTAAGAATTTCAACTTTGACCTGGATCCTCTGAAGAGTAAACTTGCACCACACTGTTTTTAACATCACACAATGTAAGATTTTGCATGGCAATAATTAATCAATAGAGGGACCCCCAGATATTAATATCTTACTATATAATTAGAAATCTGAACTGAACCTTTCAGTAAAATAATAAAATTACTTTTTCAGTCCCCCAACATGGTGGTGTTGAGTTTTTTTTCCTGTTGAAGTCAATAGAAGTGATGGTCAGCATGGAGAAGGAGGCTTATCTATTGAGGATCTTTGGTGGGTTTTTTTTTTTCTTTTTCTGCAGACTGATTCCAGAGCACCATTTCGACTTTTACAGTAGAGTCAGAAGACGGCTTGACGACAGATGTCACAACACATTAAACTGCCATCAGATTAATGTAGAGGAGTGTCGCTCTGCAAGGTGGCTACACAGTGGTGTTCTGTCAGAGCCAGCAGGGAAGCAGTGTTTGTCCAGAGAAATATAAAAATAGACATCGATTAAAAACCAAAGTGAAAGTGATCGCTCTCCCCATATGAGTTATGTATTACATGCTTCTCATTGCCTGTTTGTGCTGTCCTTTAAATTACTGCCATCTTGGAGCCAAAGTTGCCTGTTGTCTCTGGAACCAGGAATAACTCTGCTTGCATCTGAATCCTTTGGAATGTGCAACTTTCTATTTCATGTCCTGTTGCATGTTGTAGATAAAACTCTGGTCTTTGATGGGCGATTGATGGGAGACTGATGGAAAATCAGTAAAAGTCTATGTGTTTGTGGAAACAGAGCTGACATTAGCAAGTAAAAGAATCCACTGTGATTTGTCATCTTAAGAGACAAGTTTTCTTATTGCTCCTTTTGCATGTTAGTATTAAAGTCTCGACAAAGGAGAGGAAGCAATTTCTGCTAACTTCAACGTTCCTGTTTAATAAAACAGGAAAGTTTTCTGAGGAAATCACTTTCAGATGAATGTACTAAATTAGCTAGCTGTTTTGCTCATACAGCACCTATTTTTTTTTTAATTATTTTTTTTATTGCCCTATAGATATGGACAGTTAACCAAGTTACACATTACTCAAGCCTTGTAATTCAACTGTGATTTGTAAAAAATATTATTTTTTTAATCATTATTGATATATTTTAATGTTATTTTTTTTAAAAGCATGTGTAGACCTGTTTTACTGAGCTGATTAAAATCTGTGTTTTTTGTTCATCGTCTCTCGTTTCCTTTCTGTAAATTGACCACACAACACTGGACACTGAAGGAAATTGAATGATAATGGCGGAAAAGCTTCCTGACTTTGTGGTAAAGAAGTTACCAGTTATCGCTGTATAAAAACTAACTTTTTGATTTGCGTTCTTCTCAAGTGGGAGCTCTGCTCAGGAAAGAAACTGCTGACTTGCACCATCATTTGCTCTGAGAAGTTGACACAGAATTGGGAGTTCAGCAATATGAGTTGCTTGCAAGTCAACAGCTCAACTTGAATAAGATTCCCATGAATAACCCATCAGCAGAAGCCATGGTATGAACAAATCTCTTCCTCAAACTTCCCTCTTTGCAGAGTCAGGGTGAAACCCGGATTCAAGACACGAGGAATGACTTACCTTCTTTGCTTTTACTGTAACCTGGAACTGAACTTCAGGTAGTTTCCTCTCTCGCTTCTTCCACAGTTGTGTGTCAAAGGCCCTTGAGAGATCAAATGTACTGGTGAAAGAAGTAGTTTCAGAAGAAGTGAGAAAAAGAAGATACATTTTAGATGATATTGTGTGTGTGTGTGCATATGAGTATCAAGAAAAGAGGTAAAGGGAGACAGCAGGGTTCTGGCTTTCATCATCAGTGGTGAGGTGAAGAATGTTGGAAGGGCCATGAATGTTGTTTGTCTCAAAAAACAAGCCAATCATGTTTCCTTTATTGTTTTCTGTCACACTCTGCTTCTTTCTCTCTCTTTCTGCCTGCCCTCTGAAAATCACTGACTGTTCATGTACAGCGGGTCCTCTAGAGTCAACACCCTGCTCACTAAGTGAAATACTGCATCGAGAAAAAGATGGAGTTACTTTTTATTTATTTGTTTTTAAACTGCAATAGAAAGATCATCCTTCAATAGACATATTAATGTGGACTCCCGCTGACCGTTTTATCATTTGCTTTTGAACGAATCCTAAAATATAACATGCATCCAGCTTGGCGCTTGACTGTAGCTGCTCTCTGTGTCTCTGCTTTTTCTTGACAGTCTGTGTAGGCGAGCTCCATTTACAGCTGTAATCCACTGTCAGATTAAAAGAGTAAAAATCCCTCATGATGAGAAAAATAACAAAGGTCTTTTCTTCGGTCTGACAAAAACGACAACTGGGAGTGAGGGAAGAGACGGAGAAAACTGATGCAGCGTTACTGTGACTGGCTTTGCTGCAGTGCAGTTGGGTACATAGATGTAGTATATAGTATATAGATGGATTTATTTTTACGAGAATAATACATTTTTACTACTTCTAACTAGTAAAGTAGTTTAACGTTCTGGACGTGCATATAATAGTTTCTAACATAAACCACCATATGGAAGACAGAGGACATGCAGGCTGTCATGTTACACACTCTTCTTTTAGTACACTTTCCCGTAACACACAGTTCTGCTCACACCATGCACTTTCTTTTGGTAGTATGTGAATTGTACCACAGAAATGTTGCCTTAAATTGAACATTGTGTGTTATGAACTTACCTGAAATTGTGTTTTCAATGTTTCACTGAGATTTCATGCTAGTTTCTGTATCTTGGTGTGACTCTTACCACACAGCTGCTTCCATAGATGAGAGTTTAACACAGATGAAGAGCTGCTGTGGTTACAGTTGTTTTTGGAATATCTAGGAGGGAAGAAATTTCCCAAACTGACTTGTTGCAATGGTGGCATCCCGTTCCAGTTCAAACTTTAGAAGTGAGCTCTTTAGAATGAAACATTCATTCAAACATTTTTTTGCTTGTTCCTTACTTTTTGCTATGCACCAAGATAAGGAAAAAAAAAAATCCACCACTGTCCTCATAGAGCACTTCAGGTAGTGGATGCACTTTCTACTCAAAATAGCAAGTTTAAGTATGAAAGCATGCAATTTAAGAAATAGATGTGGTTTGTAAAAGGTTTACAAATAGTATAAAATGAGAAATATGAACTTGTCTTCATGTAGTTGGTTTCTGAGATACGCTCAAGGGGTCTTTTGGTGCCCCACTTTCAAGTTGGTGTCACATTTTAACTGACCCGTAAGTCTGCACATTGCTGTAAACGGTGTGAAGGGGTGTATTTTAATCCAAATCACAATCTGTTCCTAGCCCCAACTAAGTAGTTTTGATGTCAAATGTGAAATGAAAGTACACAGCAATGAAAATATGTTTTTTTGAAAATCAAGTACAGGAGGATTGCACAGTGTTTCTGAATTTTCTCTGGTTGCTTTTACGTTACGTTTGCTCTTGCAGTCTCTGTATTGGTTGTGTGCATCGAATGTGTATCAGTGCTACAGCAATGACTCTTATTTATTTGAAATGTAGAAAGAAAGAAGAGGTGATCAGCGCAATGAAGTGGCAGAAAAAGCAAATTCAGACCATTAATCATGGCAGCTGATCGCAGTCTGCAAGGCAAACATCTCAAATTGCTTTCCTGTCCCAGACAATCTCATTAACACTGGTCTCCTTTTTCTGTCAGTCTTTTTCTCCTTCTTTCAGCATCTTCCTTTCCCCCCATTGTTCTACTTTTTTATGTGACTTGGAAAGAAGAACCCACTTGTACTAAAATACTATAAATCACTGTCAGTGCAGTTTTTAATGAGTAATTACACACGCAAGCGAAACTTTGAGTGTCATCTGCATCAATGCTAATAAGATGTTCGAGTACAGAAAATAGAGCAGGTGTTAACAAGAAGAAAGCTTTGATAGTTTTAAAACACACACGCACAGGATGACCTAGAAAAAGACAAAGCTTGCCATGATTCAGAGAGCACCGCAGGTCAAATAAAGGCCTAAAGCAAACAAACAAAAAACAACACAATTTGACCGCATTAAATGTTAATTAAACTAAGGCAACGAGGTGAATTAAGTGAAACTAGATTTACTTTGAAGGGTAATTTCCTGAAACTAGGTGACAGTACAATTTTCATGAGTGAATGACCGTGACCAACACATTTTTTGCTGTTGGTGACCACAAGCACAAGTGAGATCTGGACGCAGCACAGCGCAATATGGAAAAGAACCAGGGTTACTACTTTTATTAGCTAGAGTAATAGAGTACTTAGATGTGGGTGACCTTGAGAAAAAAACACACATCACATCAGCTTGGTAAGGTGCTGTGTCTAAAGGAGCCTATTTCACAGAAGCTGCTTGTGTGCATGGGTAACATACAAATCACAAATGGAGGCTATAACATGTCAATGTTCAAAAATCAATTTGCTGACAAATTAAATTTGCAAATACACGGCTGTGTTTGTGTAGGCTGAAAGTCTGCGTGCTTTGTAAAATGTTACAGAATTTGTGACACAGTCAAAAATATGCAGTATTAAGTTTACAGTAATGTGCAAAGGTCTTGAGCCCCTCATTTCTTTATGTTTTGCTTCCAAGGAGCCAAGACATTGCTGTCATTTTAGTGTTCTTGAGCAATACATCTCGGGCCTTTTGGAGGTCTTTCAAAGATTCTCGTTGGACATTGGCTGCTTTCAGCCTGTGTTCCTGACTATTTTCAGAGGACTGTCAACATTGACTTAAGAATAATTCAAGTGTAAAAAAGGCACTTAACTCATAGGATTAGGCAGTGATGTCTCTACATATAAGGGCTCCAAGAATTAATTTTAAATTGTATGTTTAGGCACTAGCAGCCTGTCACAAAAACACAATATGGTTCCATTTCCTCGGTTAAGTCTATGAAAAATGCAGTTTAACAGGCAAAAAAAAATAGTATTAGGACAATAACAAAGTGATTCCCAGAGAGCTGTTAGCCCAAAACATGGCATATCTTGGCATAATGTGCAGTCTATTCTTGAACTGGACATGTGGAAGACAAAAGAAGGTGTAATGGGCATAAAAAGCTCTCTGAAAGCCATATTCTTAAGAAACAGGAAAAAAAATCCAGCGCACAGGACCTGAAAACCAGATTGAAAAACAGTGGCTACAGGACTTGTGCTGTGATGAATCCAGATTTGACGTCTTTGGTTCAAATTGTCATCAGTATGTAGAGAAGAGGCCAGAAGAGACAACAGTGAGTGTTTACAGCCATCTGTAAAACATGGCGGCGGCTCTGTCATGGTTTTGGGCTGCAATTCAACAAGTGGTTTAAGGTAACGGTCTCCAATCTTTTTTGCACCACAGACCAGTTTAATGTTCAACAATATTTTCACTGACCGGCCTTTAAGGTGTCGCGGATAAATACACCTAAATAAAATGATACGACCAAGACAAAAACTGTGGTATTTTGTAAATATAATAATAAACGCAAATTCACTGTGTAACTGTGTAACCTTATTAGCAGCGTCCTCCTGAAATGTGCCAACAACATTGAGAGTAACATCCTCCTCTCTGCCCCTTAATGCTCTGTGGTCACTATGGTAACGTGTAAATATTTCTTTCAAAATAAGACACACAACACAGGAAAGGACCCAGGGAAACCGAGTTAACGATAAAAAGCCTGAAAATCATAAATTCCCCACCAGAGCCTCAACTCTTGCGGGCCGGTACCAAACGACTCACGGACCAGTACCAGTCCGTGTCCCGGGGTTGGGGACCGCTGGCCACATTGACTGGCCTCCCCAGGGCCTGAGCCAGCAGTGTGAGATCATTTTAATAGAGAACAGAAAAAAGGCATCCAACATCCAGAGAAGAGCTCTGAATGTCCTTTAAGATGCCTGAAGAACTATTCCTGAAGATTGTTTAAGGAAGTTACAAGAAAGCTCGACTAAGAAAGTTCAGAATGTTTTGAAGAATAAATGTGGTCATACCAAATATTGATTTTCAAGCTGGTTATAAATGCACAGTCTATGTTATTGCCTTATACATTTTCATTTTATAGTTCCACATTTTTGGATAAATTGCTCCAACTATTTCCCATTTTCCACAGAAAATATAAAGAAATGAGGAGTGGCCCAAGGCTTTAGTGCAGCATGTGTCTTATTACTTTTAGTAAGTTATAGTTTGCTCACAATAATATCTCTACTGCAAATACTGTGGAGAAGAAAAAGCACACAAATATGCACCAAGACTGATAACTCCATGCAGTACCACACATATTGGACAGAAAAAATAATTTTGTTTATCTAGTGGAAATGTGGTTTTGGTTGTTACTACAGAAGTACAGTCAAAAGTTAACGACTAAACATAAATGTCCCGGTAACTGAGAAACCAAGAAATGCATGAGCTGTAACCATATCGCCATTTTCCTGATTACTTTCCATGAAAAATGATGTACAGGATGGCTTGCACTGTGCAATGGAGCGTGCCTGGGATACATGAACCCCCACTGTGAATCACTTTACTTTTACATTTACCCTCCTGCACAGAGGCTTGTCTTACAAGCAACACATCTCTGGGAAAAGTGTTCTTATATCCTATCTGGCAATTCAAGTAATGGAAGCAGAGATAGAAGGAGGACAGAAATGAATTTAAAACAGGCAGCTTTCTGTTTCACAAGTGTTCAAGGAAAAGGTTTACCACCGTTCATCCCTTTCCAATGCAAATTCTTTCTTCATAATATATCACAAAAAACAAACAAACACAAAAAAATGGTTGCAGCAGAAAAAGTAAGTATCACACTTTTCTTGCTTCTGGAACTGCAATACACACTTACTAAAAGAAAAACAATGAGCAGCTAAAACATCGCCATCTGCCAAATTAGTATGGCAACCAGTTGCAACAATCTTAGACATCATGTAAGTTAAAAAACAAAACAAAAAACAAAATATGGAGAAAATGTAGGAGCTTGAGGAATACTTCCAAAAACGACTGCCTCTCCACCCATTTAGCTTGTGTTGCTAAAAGTCATCATCTTTGCAAAGTCACTGACAGTCTGCAGGCTCGTGAATCGTGAAGAAACAAACCTTAAAATGCAAATCATTGTCCTCATGTGGAGGAAGGAGGAACGAGCTTCAGAGCCATGAAAAAGAAGACTCGACTGGAATGAGACCGGCTCTAAACTAACTACATTCAATTTGGAGGCTAAGTTCTATTTTTACGTCCTCTAGCTACAACATGTCTCCAAAGTTTTCAAGGACTTAATTTTCACAAAGGAATGAATGAGAGCAGTAATAACCCTGGTTACACGTGGATCCTGTATGACAGCCGCATTCAGTCATTCAGATTGCCTGAGCCTTCAGGTGTTTTCACACCAGCAGCTCTGCTCTTGCTGGTAACTGTGGGAGCAATTCAAGATTGAAAAATGCCAGCCAGTCTTGCAGTGGGAAACTGGCACAGTGACAAGAGGTGTTTTATAACTTCATATATGTTCAAAGTGTTACCTGCTAACTGATCACAAAGAAAGAAGAGGAGTGATAACATAAGCATAACCAGCTAATGCAGCAGATCATGTAGTAAAATGACTACAAAGAAGCACGGGAGTCAAACTTATTTTACATCATAGTTCACATACAGCCCAGCTTAATTCATTAAGTGGAAAGGACAGCTAAAGTAAAAATTAAACCCAACACCCCATGAAGAAAACAACTCCAAATTATTCTCCTTACTTGAAGTGTAAAGAACTTAAATAGAATCCCTCACACGACTAAGAAAGAAAAGTGCAATTTCAGCAATAATTTGTATTGTGTGTAAAACCCAGAAATTTCACTGTGAATAGTGAAAAGCTGGGAGCTTTAAAAACAAACAAACAAACAAAAACGGGAACGACAATAACAAAAAAAACCCCAAAACAAAAACCGCCTACATGATTTATTATTATCGAATATTGTATTTATTACTTACTTTGGTCTATGGCATACCATGGTCTATGTCTTTGTCAGTTAGCGGCACAAAGATTTATTTTCCACAGCCTTACACTGGACACTGTGAACTCCCTAGAAACAGCCTTTTTAAAAGCTCGATGTCGACTTTTATCCTACATCTAATTCCTAATTAGAACCACAAAAAACTCCTCAAAAAACTAATTTTTGAGTTGGTTTTGTAGTCAATTTCCTTTGATTTCATAATTGTGATTTTATATATATTTTCTCTTCCAGTAAAGACAGTGGTTCTGAATCAGTTAAGATGCTAAAAACATTTGGTGACGATCATTCATGATGTGATTCTTCTGTTCCACCACATCCCAAAGATACTCTATCAGATTGAGATCTGGTGCCTGTGGAGGTATTTTGAGTAGAGTGAACTCATTGTCATGTTCAAGAAACATTTGAGATGATCTGAGCTTTGTGACATTGTGTGTTATCCTATGGTCAGTAACAATACTCAGGAAGGCTGTGGCATTAAAATGATGTTTACCTGGTACTAAGGGACCCAAAGTGTGCCAAGAAAACATCCCTCACAGTATTACTGCACGACCACCAGCCTGAACTGTTAAGGTAAGATATTTGATCGTCCAGTTTTGGTGAGACCGTGTGAATGGTAGCCTCAGTTTCCTGCTCTTAGCTGACAGGAGTGGTGAGGTCTTCTGCTACTTGACGTTTTGACATGTTCATACATGCTCTTTTGCATACCCTGTTTGTAATGAGTGGCTGTTTGAGTTACTGTTGCCTTATGTATGTGTGCATTTCAATAAAAGGAAGGAATATATATATATATAAACGTCAACTTAATTTTTTAGGTCCTTGAGGAATTACCTATGAAACTGTGAGAGCCATGCCATTCAGAAATCTGATATGAAGTCACTCATAATAACATTCATAAACCATGGGACTTAAAGTAAAAGTTCAAAAGTGAAGATTTTACTGGTAGAAAAAAAATGGGTTCAGTACCCTGGTGTTCAGTCAAGCAAGGCAAATTGAACCAAAGGGAACAGGCAGAAACTAGGAGAATAAAAACAGGGTCAAGTGAAAAAGGAGAGAGCATGCTGGAACACTCGACACACGGTACAAAGATGACGTGGCACAGAATAAATGCACACGAGGCCCACACATTAGCTAAACGTGGGGAAAAACAGGAGGGCTGTTTTTTTGGTACTCAAACTGGACAAGAAAAGTACAGGAAAACATGAAGAAAAATACACAACTTAGAACTTACCTAATGTATAGCACTTTATTGCAGAATTTGTGCTCGTTCATTGTTATTTTAGTCATTGTTAGGGTAATTGGTGAAGCTGTGGCAAAGGCACTCAAGTTTTCATTACTCGCACCTTACTCTCAGAGATAGTTGCTCCTTATCATCAGTACTTGATACATTTGAGATTGTTTAACTGAGCTTTCGAACAGCCTGAGGACATTTTCCAATATCTTGAAGTACAAGTAATAAGAGAGTAAATTCCAGCCCGAAGCAGCTCCAGCGGTGTTCTTATTATGTTTGTTTGAACCCATTTTCAGCTGTTTTTAGAGCCTTTATTTCTTTGATCCTTGTTGTAATTATGACAGCGGATTCATCGATTTGTCATGGGGAATGTCTTTTTGTTTGTAATTCCCATTTTTGCCTCTGCGAGACAAATCAATTTGAAAATTTCTTTTTATGGGCACACAACCTTTTACGGGCTGTTTTTTTTGTTGTTGCCAGTGCTGACTGTATTTGGGTGTAACGCCAATTTTGAGTGACGTCTGTGTTGATATCCATGGATGCATTGGTATTTTTGTGTGTTGACGCACATTGCTTGATGCATATTTGTCTCACGCATTTGTTGCTGGATATGTGACCTCCTTGTCGTTGCAATATTAAAGGACTGACAAAAGTTTTCAGAGTGAATTAAAGTAGCTGTTTGATTTGTAAATCAAACACTGCACATTTTGCACACATAAACAGATACATTCACTCGTCTGAGGTGATCCTTACAGCTGTATTTCTATTCTCTTGAGTGAGACAGCAGAAAGGATCTGTTGTTTTCTTTCAGTTGCAGCTTGTCCAGAGTTCAGAGTGTCTACAAACAAAACCCAGAGCTGTAAACACAAAGCCGCACTGACTGAGAGCTATCTCATTAATTGGAAAGTTTTGGTGACCTGAGATTCTGTTTTGCACAAACCCACATGGAAGAATCAAAGCAAAGTTTGATAGACAGGAACTCATAATCTGTAGTGGGAGGATTTGTTTATCTTGACTGGTGTTCTGACCAGCAGAGAGCAAAAGGCGAAATACCAGGATAAGAACATTGGTCTCCAATAGAACCAGACAGTGTCCATCACAAATAAGAGAAAAGCAGGGAAGATATTGAAATATACAGAAATGTTGGACAGGGAAAGAAACCAAAAGCACAGTTTAAAGAGATTTGATCTTTAATGGCTTCTCCATCCATCTTCTTCCACTTATACTTATCAGGGTTATGGGGGCCTGGAGCTTATCCCATCTACCACAGGACAAGAAGCAAGGTAAAACCTGGATAGGCTCCCAGTCTGATGAAACACTCACATCTATCGGCAATTCAGAATCACTAATTAACCTAAATAACTGAACTGTGGGAGGAAGCCAGAGAACCCAGTGGGAACAACAGACAGGCCCCAGCCACATGGTGGATTTGAACCCAGGACCTTCTTGCTTTGAGGCAAAGGTGCTAACCATCATATCATCCATCTTCTTAATTGTCTTTTCAATTCATGGTCATGGGAGGCTGGAGCCTATCCTGCCTGTCATTGATCAAGAGTCAGGATGCAACTTGGCCAGGTCAACATGCAGATAGCAGGCCAGCATATTTAAACCTTCTTATAAGCTGCACCACTGCACTACCCATGAAAAACACAACACTGAAGTAAAATAGGAAACTAGTTAAAATTAATAAGTGTGTGGTAATAATAATTTGAGAAATCTGTCTTGTTAATTGTTCAACTGATCTGCTTCAAACTTAGCAGGTGTATGTTTCTGGGTTCTCCCGTGTCACGGCACTGTAATTTTAAAAGAAAGAAAATGGTCATTTCTATAGAAAACCACGAAGGAAAGTGTGGATGTTCAGGTTCTCATGTCTGGTGCAGAGATAAATTCTTGGACTCCTATGTGGGATTAACAAAATAGCCACGCCACGAACGCAGAGCACAACATAGAAGAGCTGCCTCAAGAGGCTACGAGTCAGCGGTAGAAATGCACCTAAAGGGCAAAGGTCACTCTTTCGAGGGTGCCAATGTTCACATTTTGGATCGAGAAGGCAGAATGGTTGAAAGGGCAGTAAAGGACGCCATCTTTGTCCACTCCCAGCACATCATTGAACACAGGTGGTGGCTTACGACACCAACTATCAGTCACCTGAACAGCTCACAGTTGTCTCACCCTTAACCCCTGGTGATTGGTAATTACCCACATCTTTTTCGCACTGGCTCATATGATAAAGCACATGATCAATACCAGGTCAACGACCATCTCCAAACGGGATTAAAACTTTAAACTGTTTATCGGAACAGCTGCTTCTGAGTGTTGCATCAAAGCACAGAAAACCGGCATATGCATCTTCATTAATGCCAGTATTTTTAACCATGTATCCGCTCTATTTTGCTTTTGGAAAGAAATGCTGCAGGTTGAGGTTTGTTCAATTACTCCACCTTATATAGACAGCAAGAAATTCATTTTTAATCACCCTTTGATCTTTTTAAGGAGCCGTTCCTCTTTCTAATCCCTGGAATTGAAAGGTTAAGTTTGGTTCACCATGGAACATCCTTTTTTCCAGATTTCTTTTAAGGATGATGTTAACATAATCTCCTGATGTACGTGTGAAGGAAACACAGTCGTCCACATTTGTGTTTCACAGATTGCATCAGTCTCATTTTGGCCTTTAAAGTGTCAAAATCTGGCTGCAAAATGCTAATTGCTGTTGTAGGCAATTTGATTGAAATTAGGTTGATTTTTTTTTTTTTTTTTATTTCTCAGAGGTTTTCCCAGTTTGATAACACGGGACAAAGCTTTCATCTGACAGCAGTGTGGGTGTGATAGCCATCAAGTCACCATACAACAAGCTTTAAGTCAGCATGGTGGCCAAATAATCAGGTGGAAGAGAAGTGTGGGAAGAAGAAGAAGGAGCAGCCCACATTCACCTCTGTGGCGACCATAACCAGCTGTTACATAACTGCCTCTTTCGATCGTCTTACAGTTTCCAGAGAACGACGAGTTTACCACAAATCAGACGGATCGTGTTCATGATAGATTGAAGTTTAATACAATCACACTTGGTGAAAACACAGTCTGAGTCACTGCAGCAGAGCTCATCTGAAAATGTATTTATTAGGATGCTGCTGCTCTGGGTTGTTTAGCATGTAATTAATAAGAAGCTGAATAAAACAACTAGTCACTGGGGTTATCACTGTTTGCCCGGTGAGAGGCTTTTCATCTTCACAGAACAAAATGTGCCACAGAGAATCCTATGGTGTTAAAGGCCAAAGGAAATTTTTTAAAAAGTAAGGCTCAGCTCTGCTATACTGCAGAGAGTGGTTGTTTTATAATATTATGAATGTTTATAGCATAAATTCTCATATTCGTAATAGCAGTTCATGTTTGGGGTAAAACATCTCAGTTGAGGGCACGAACATTAAAATTCTGTTAAGCGTCTGTCTCCTATAGTGCACAAGGTTAACTGCCCTAAATATTTTTCCAGCTGACAGAGGCATACAAGTTCAGGCCCGGGGCAGCTTTGAGGTTTCCGTGGGAAAAAGAGGGAAGCTTTCAGCTGCTATTATCACTCTTCACTGAAGATTTTTATAAGGATTCACAAAGTCATTCTCAGCAGAATCACAAAAACATTGTTACCTTTATAAAATGATCTCTTCGGTCTCACAAAGGTAGACAACACAAAGCACATAAAAAGGATATTTTAAGGCTGCTTCACTGAAGTGCTAATTGCATGCTTTTACTTGCAAAATAAAAAACAAAGCAACAACAAAGAAAACCCAAATAAAAGGCAGATAAAAACATACTACATTGTGTATGACAGGCTAGATGCTCTTTAGCAACATCCGTGTTTGCTTCTTTCCCCAATTTTATTAGAAAATGTGGTGGGACTTTATAATACAACTAAGGTTGTAATTTGACTTAAAGTGTATTTTATCTGCAATTACGATGTAAATAAATTTTCCTACAAATGCTTACTGATAGATTCACTAGAAAACGGGATTAGAGATTCAAGTTTTTATAGTGAAGAAGAAATAATAATAATATTTGTTCTGTCTTGTAAATTGTATTGCAATTATGCATTCTTGTGGTTTGCATGATGAATTGTTGACTACTCAGTTACATTCTCTTAATACATATACAAATGTGATAAGGACTGTTCTGTCTTTCCATCTTATAATAAAAAAATTAAACTTATCCTGACAAGTTAGAAGGTTTAGTCACTCCATAATATGCCCTGTCTGCCTAAAATACTGCATATTAACAGAATAAGTTGTATTTGTTTTACACTAAAATACACTACTTAAATAATTCATCCTTCCTGTTAAATCATATTCTAATATATCTACCAGTAAACATTTGTAGATAAATATAATGATGTTGTAATTTCAGATTTAATACAATCAAATTCAATTTAATTCTAGGGGAATTACACTGTTACTGGTGAGATGTATTATAAAGTCCCATATTGTCAATAACACACAGCTGTAGATTTTTCTTAAAACAAAAAACACAAACTGTTAAATTTCATAAGAAAAAAATCTCTAAGACTAAAGACTAATTGGCTGGTTTTACAAATGTTTGTGGCTCCCAAAGGACTAATTTACAATATGTATTGCAGAAGTGATTGAGTTAAAAGATAAAAAGCATCATAGAGGATGTTTTTCCATCAATATAAGTATTTACCATAAATTCAATAGGACTATAGGTGTTGCAAAGCTGCCTTTACTGGGCATTAAAAGGCTGGATCAGCTTCTGTTACTGAATATTTTGTGGGTTTTGCTGTGGACAATAAAACCATTATGCGAATGATGGTTTTATTGTTGCATGTGATAAAAAAAAAATAGAAAAGGGAGTATTTGACTAGAGAAACCAACACTCAGCAGTGTTGTGAGGCTGCTGAGCTCATCTCTCCCTGAATAGCTCACTCCTGCTCTAGTAGGTAATCAGAGCACATGAGATCAGGACATTCACTTAGTACATAAATACATTAGCACATAAATAAAAAGCCTTTTCCCTGCAAAATTTCAAAACAAAAAGAGATGATGGCAAAGAAAAACTCTTAGTCTCCTTTATATTTGAATCCACTGCACTGCACACATTTTTAATAAGATGTCATCTATTTCTTTCCACGATGCCCACAGATCAGCAGTCAGTTAATTTCCTGTAGGGTGTGGTGTAAACAATACACACACACACACACACACACACACACACACACACACACACACACACACACACACACACACACACACACACACACACACACACACACAGAATCATATAAACAGAAGAAAACCTGAGAACAGGCATCTACTTTCGATATGCAACGCTGCACTAAGTTATATATGCAGTATCAAATCCATAAAGCCTGCTGAGTGAATGCAGAACAACCTGCAGCGTAGTTACCATTCAAGGATTATTGAAATTATTTTTCCATCTTCTCTCCCTACATTGCATTTTAAACTGTGGTAAATGCTTGGAGTCATCTGTAAACATAACCCAGTCAATATATACACATATTCACTCTTAATTTTGCTTTGCTTTTGGTCTCCACCAGCTCCAGAGGGAAAAGTTTGGCTCCTGAGTAGCTAAATATGACTCTGTGCTTGCATGCTATGTTAACCAAACCATTACAGTTGTGAACTGTGAAGCAAAAACTACATATAAATTATATGAGCTGTAAAATTCTTTGTATTTTCATTAACATAAACAACAACGGGTCCTTTGTTTGTCTATCAAAATAAGACTTAAATATTTAGCAGGCACTGGAGTAAATGCTAAATTACCATAAGAGGGATTTGAGCAGGTGAGGGGGAACCCTAAGATCAGGTGTCATAATGAAATAAGTCCTATAATAGCCTGTATCATCAAGCTGTAATCAACTGATCTTTGCTGCTACACTGATAGTCACTGCAGTGGATTTAGCCAACTGAATTCAACAAGATACAAGCATTTGTTTTACAAGCTATTTCCCAACCCCTATATACTATGAAGCTATTATAAAAGTATTTGGGCAGTGAATCTAATCAGTATCATCACTTTAAATGGATGTCTGCTGCCCTTGATGTAACCCAATGTTAACCAAACTAACCAATTTAACATGCACTCCTGCACCACTGTGATTATTAGACCTACAGTATTTTCATTCAAAGCTTGAATCACATAAAATGAGCATACCTCAATTTGGCCTGCAAGATGTTTCAGTAAAATATGATTCAGAAATACATCATTTATAGATCCCATGTCTGATTTGAAAAGAATCAGGACAGTAAGATTTAAATTTCCAGTTTAGCAGTTTCCAGTTTAAATGTCACTTCTTGAGCAGTGCTGACCTTTGAAAATAATCTCATCTTCTTCTCTCTCTCTTTTTTTTTTTTACATCTTTCTCCAGCTCTTAATGTCACACATTGTTTTTTTTTTCTCTCTCCCTGTGGAAAACAGCAGCTGTACATTAGCTAACAGACACATTCTGTGATGAACTGTGCAGAAACGATTCGTGTGTTTGGTGATATTTCTTGAGCTGCCTTTAAAAGTTTTGTTTTTCAATGACCTGCAGCCTAAAACAAGCTCTCTCCTCTTCTGTATCACTTGCTAGATGCTAAAATACAGTAACCACAACTTTACGTCAGCATCAAGAACGCATCACAGGGATGAGGAGGAAAACTGATGCATTAAAGGTATAAGTAGGTAATGGGATGACGTTTTTTTTTTTATATTCATGAACAGGTATCTCCATGCCATTACTGGAAGCAGCGCCGGGGTACAGCACATGAAAAATGAATTCATTCATTTGCATTAACCTGCCTATCAGATTTAATTGCTCATTGTCTGAAACACCGTTCTGGATCATTCCAGACCACTTTAACCCCTGGTTACAGCAGCTGCACAAGCTGCTCCAAAAGCTATTCTTTGATTTGGCACCTCAGGCTTTTTCATGCTTTTTTTTAAAAAAAAACCCCCCAAAACAAACAACTTTGCTTCATGAAACATTTATGAACTCACAAAAGCAGCAAGTAAACTTCATACTCAATATAAAAGCAAGCATTAAGGAATATGTGCATGTGTACAGTATATTAAATATTACTGTGACAGATGTCTGCTCTGCTGTTGATCAAACATTTATGCTTGTTTTCCAAAAAAAAAAATACTCCAATCTGATCAGACAGCAATAGATCTGCTAAACCATGTAGGATATTGTTGAAACTGCTCTTAATTGAAGCCAAGCATCAAACCTGACCAGTCTATTGTCTTTCTGTCTATCTTTCATTCAGCAATCAAAAGCATTAAGTAAAGCCTCTTAATTTATACCACTTGAATCAGGGTAAACTCCAAAGCAATCATTATCATTTACTTCTCATTATTCTTTTTTTAAATTTAATTTTAAATTTTTTAAATTTCAGTTATTCATTATTCTGCGGAGGGCTTTCGCTTTGGTGGCCTCAGAATCTCATCTCTGATTTTTGCGGATGATGTGGTTCTGTTGGCTTCATCGGGTGAGGGCCTCCAGCTCGCACTGGAGCGGTTCGCAGCCGAGTGTGAAGCAGCAGGAATGAGGATCAGCACCTCCAAATCTGAGGCCATGGTTCTCAGCCGGAAAAGGGTGGAGTGCCCACTCCGGGTCGGGGATGAGTTCCTGCCCCAAGTGGAGGAGTTCAAGTATCTCGGGGTCTTGTTCGCGAGTGATGGGAGAAGGGAGCCGGAGATCGACAGACGGATTGGGGCTGCAGCTGCAGTAATGCAGACGCTGCACCGGTCCGTCGTGGTGAAGAGGGAGCTGAGTGTAAAAGCGAAGCTCTCAATTTACCGGTCGATCTACGTCCCTACCCTCACCTATGGCCACGAGCTGTGGGTAGTGACCGAAAGAACGAGATCGCGGATACAAGCGGCGGAAATGAGCTTTCTCCGAAGGGTGGCTGGCCTCTCCCTTAGAGATAGGGTGAGAAGTTCGGCCATCCGGGAGGGGCTCAGAGTAGAGCCGCTGCTGCTCCACATCGAAAGGAGCCAGCTGAGGTGGTTTGGGCATCTGACAAGGATGCCCCCTGGGCGCCTCCTGGGTGAGGTGTTCCAGGCATGTCCCACCGGGAGGAGGCCCCGGGGCAGACCCAGGACACGCTGGAGAGATTATATCTCTCGGCTGGCCTGGGAACGCCTTGGTGTTCCCCCGGATAAGCTGGAGGAGGTGGCTGGGGAGAGGGAGGTCTGGGCCTCTTTGCTTAGGCTGCTGCCCCCGCGACCCGGCCTCGGATAAAGCGGATGAAGATGGATGGATGGGCATTATTCTTTCCTACACTCTGTGCTCATACATGTACATGTGTGTGGACAGAATTATGGTCTGTAATCTCTTTTGTGATTACTCACGTACACTGATTATCATGTTCCATATTTATTCATCTGAGCTGGTTAAACTGCAATTAATTTGAACAACATCAATTATGTAAAACAGGTTATATTTTAAAATAATGCAAGAAAGTAGACTTTGAACTTTTTCCAGCTGCTGCTGTAGCTGGTTTGGTCAACTTTGTGTTCACTTGCAGTGGGATTAGCAACAGTTTTTCTGTATTTTTATACAACCTTAGCTTCACTCCCACCCTCACAACACTTTGCTTTGCTATTTGCGCCAGTGTCCAGTATATGTTGCTTATATACACCAGTCTGACCCATTGCAAGATCTTTGTACACCACGTTCTTGCCAAGCACAACATACCACTTGATCCTATTTCTTGTGCCTTTCAAAAGTTCCACTTTGATATGATGCTGAGTTGTGCTTTCAGTTTTATTGGACACCTTTTTCCAAACTCATTTTGAATTTAAACTTTATCATTTTTATTGACTTCTAAAAACAGCATTGTGTCCTGTGGTCTGTACAAAAAAGTAGGATTTCGTCTTATCCTGTTAACTTCAGGGTAACCCCAAATTTCTCTACACTAGAAGATGGTTCACATGTTACTCTAGTATATCTACTTGGCAGGGTGACAGAGTGTAGAACAAACAAATGACACTACAAACTCACAGAAAGCTCAACAGACGTCACGAGCAGCAGCCACAGTAGCCACAGTATAAGACACTCTGTGGGAACTTTTTGACAGCACCCACTGTGAAACTGCTGATGGAGCTGTAGAGGTCAAACAATACCCCCTGCATTTGTTCCAAGTACACATGAACCACTAGTTTAGTGACAGGAACAATGTGTTGTACATTCACACCTTTATATTTTGTTAAAAGAAAAGAAAGAAAACAAATGAGTTTACCAACGAGTGTGCAGAATTTTGAAGTCAAAATTGATTCCTGTCTTAAAACAAAAATCTTTACATATGACAAATATGTAGAGATTACATGTACATTAACACAAAAAGAGAGGATAGTATTTGCTGAAACAAACTGTTCATTACAGCTTCAGTCTCAGTTTTTCTTGCTTTTTTGCATGGGGAATTCTCCAAAACACTTGTTGATTATAATTATTAATTGTCTGGTATAGTATGTAGCTAGTTTAGAAGTAGGCAACACTTTATTTATCATTATTAAGCAAAATCATCTCATCATGTTGGGTGGGTGTTAGATTATTTAGAAACCCTGACAATTCTGGCACAACTGCTTTGAATATTCCAGCGTATAACAAAGCCTTGCTTTGCCCATCACTATTTTTTCCCTAGCAACCAAATCTTTGTATTATGTCCAGTAATAGTAGACAACTCTTGAACAATATGCATAGGACATCATGGCCAAATGATTGAGGGTCTTTAATGACCTACAATGAATTAAAGTATAACATGAATGTTATTAGAAAGAACAAATACTTCAAAAATGTACATGACTATCTCCCAGCAGTTTATATCAGCACATTAATTGCTAATCCCTTTGTGATAAAGCATCCTATATATATTCTTTTGAGTCATGAATGCAAAAGAATAGATTAGTATTATTTTTAGTACTGTTATATTTTATCATATATTTACAAGTTCACTGAACATGAAAAAATGGGACAATATAACCGTGCAGTCAGTCAGTGAGGAACGTTGGAGACCTTTGTGTCTGCTTCTATCAAGCGTCATAAATTTTGAGCCAGTTCTGATTGCTCAGCTCATGGCCCACAAAACTTGTTGAAATATTGAGATGTGCTCATTCAGTGAATAAGTCACACTGTCTCACTGGCAGTTAAAATCTTCAGCCTTGCATGACAAACCTGCCACAGAGATAACTAATGACTGCTGCCTACCGGAGGCCCGAAGTCCTTTATCATTAGAGTGCTTCTCTGTTAACCCCGGATTTTCTTACTGGAAGCTGTTCTGTTTTGAAGCACACAGTTTTAAAAATTCATAGTATCTTGGAATAATTAATCGAAAGTTAAACATTCTCATGGAAAGGCTGGATTAAACAGCACAAACAAAATCGTGTGCTTCTAACTGTTATTATAATGATTTCATAATATACAATAATAAAAGACACTTCAGCGGTCAACAGTGATATTCCTTTTACTAAAGGGCTTTATTAAAATTGTCTAAGCAATCATTATCATAAGTATATCCTATATCCTATTATGCTAATTAAACATATGAGTTGATGACAAAATTAATATTTTAACTTATTTTACAAATACACAATTAAATATTGTAGATTATACACTCACCAGATATTTTAGTTTGTATACCTTACAAATATGAAGTACCCATCAAAAACATGCTTATGGTTGATCCATATTGAGATGATAGCGTCACTCAGTTTCTTCAAATTTGGCAGCTTCACATCCATGATAGAAAATTTCAGTTCCACCACATCCCAAGGTGCTCTGTTGGATTGAGATTTGGTATGTGTGGAGGTCATATGAGCACACTGAACTCATTTTAATGTTCAAGAAACCTTTTTGGGATGATTTGGGCTGTGTGATGTGCTGAAATGCTTGGGTGGTTTAAACAATTAAATTGTGTTGTGTTGTGTTAATTTAAACACACATATGTATGTATGTTTAAATTGTCCTATATACTGATCTACTTAGATTAAAGGAAAATTCACAGATTAACCAATATAAAGTGTGAAATGCTGATTATGGACAGTTATTTGGACATTACTTCCAGTAGTGTTAATTATCACTTTGCATTTAAAGTACTTAAATTTTAATCAGTGAGCATCCACCTCACTTTTATGCTTGCTGAAGCACACATTTCTATTACAGTTAAGAAATAAAAGCAGGGAGAAAAAAGTGTGTAACTCGTGATGTAAAGATTAAAACAGGTGATTCACACGTACGTCGACAGTGCTTCAAGATAAAGTTCCAAACACTGAGCAAAATTCAATTGCTTCCAGACTGTGCAGGGTTGTATGTACTGCCAAAGATGCAAAAGCAGCAAGTTAAAAACAAAACATGATGCATTACTCAGCTACTTGTGTCAGAGTTGGGTACATTGTCAAATATAGCACAGCAGAAGTGGGCCTGAACAATGAGGTAACATGTTGTCAGTATAACAAATGGTGAAACTACAAGCGCAGCGCAGATATTTCCAGTCGCTTGCAGGGTTAATGTTCAGATAAGTAAATAGAAGTACAGATACCACAAATGTACATTTAAAAATGAAACTGAAGTCCAAAACTTGTACTTCAGCTGAGGGAAAGTAGCAGCTAACAGCAAATAGACAGAGTGACAGCTGTACAGTGTGATAAGCACCCACTTCAGGCAAATTATTGTTTAATGGATTGATCCAATTAGGGTTAAAAAATACACAAAGTATCAACTTGTACTCAGAGAAGTACCAGACCAGGGCCATTAAAATGTAGGCTGTAACCAGAGCCGACTGCATGTTAGAGAGAATATCTGTAAATTTCTTGGCAAGCCAACCAGTAGTTGTCAAAATACTTCAATATGAGCCATGTGACTCTCCTGGGAGAACTGGACAAAAACTCACAGCTGCACTGCAATATGTATGTTTCATTCTCCAGGGACCACAAATGTACAGTGTGTGTGTCTTAGCTCACCAATTAGATAGTTGTTGATACTGTTGTTTGGCTGGACAGACCAAGGGACAAACTGAGTCTCACCACATTCACACAATTGTGTGATTAGCTATATTACAGCCACCAAATGTACTCATGCACACCTATAACTGTACATTTTATCATCTTATTGGTCACAGCGCTCATTCAGCAGCTTAGTGACAGTGAAGGATTAGTTATTTGAAAGAATAAAAATGAAAGCAACATAAGCAGTGAGAGGCAAACTGTGTTGACATCAATACATCTCATCTAGAGTGAATGGAGTTGCTGGTCTCTCTGTCACTTCAGGCGTGCAATACGGGATGTGTTTCCACAGACAAGACACTAATGAGTTTTCTGTCACCATATAGATTATAAATAACTGGAAAATTAACCAAGCCTTTCTAAGGTAATCAGGAACATGATTTTTTAATGGACTTGAGTGAGAGTAAGTGTCATGGTCCCCGTGTCTGCCCGGCTGACTCAGGTTGGCTACATATGTTTCTTGTTTACATTTACCTCTCTCACGCTTGCCGTGTCTCGCCGGGGCGGAGCTCATTGCGGGCTCCCACCCCTGGCCCTCGCACCTGAAGTTAATCACACACCAGTGGCTCGTCGCCTAAACTCATCCACTACTTAAGGCAGTGGCTGGAAACATCTCGTCGCTGGACTATTGAGTAACCTCGGTAGTAAGCTCCGGAGTACTAGTCTCTTGTTACCTT
Organism: Neolamprologus multifasciatus; assembly: GCF_963576455.1. Lineage (NCBI taxonomy): Eukaryota > Metazoa > Chordata > Actinopteri > Cichliformes > Cichlidae > Neolamprologus > Neolamprologus multifasciatus. The sequence continues at coordinate 16,538,207 of NC_140457.1, read as the reverse complement.
TTCATATCGCTGACCCTTTGGATTAATCACTTGTTGTCTGTAAACAAGAATTCCGTTTCCCTGGAACCCTTGGTGTGCGGGCTTGCTGGTGTGCTGTGTTTTTTGTCAAGTCCCTCGTGTGTGAAGAGCTCCTTTCCCGGATTTCCCTGTGCCCTGGATTCCCCCCGCCCTCTAACTTGTATATATTTGCACCTGGTGTTGTATAGTAATAAACGTAACTGTATTCTAGCTGCCTTGTCTGCGCTTGAGTCCATCCCACTTCGTGACAGTAAGAGGTTGGTTATTTGGTCTCACTGGCTTTGACATGAAGTGTCGTTGCTGTGCTAAAAGAAATCGCATGTCTCTGAAAATCTTCACCCATATTTGGTCTGTATAAAGTCTTGTTGCTATTGTGGAAATTAAAGCACCAAAACACTAGCTCAATTGTATTTTGAGGACTCACACACAGCCAGACACCTTTATCTCTTAGAAACTTTCCACTCCAAGTTATGCATGACTGTACAGTAAATCCCAGTGAGGTTCTTTCCCCCTCACTTTGCCCCTGGATAACACTGTTTCCACATGGCTCACCTGTCTGATTTGGTTAGCTTTGGCGAGTCCACTCTCTCATATACCCATACATTCATATGCACATGCCCACACAGTGCACTAAGTCGAGTGCGCTCCTTACAGCTCTCTTGTGTGGTGGAAACGATCGAATCAGGATCAGATCATTAATCCTTACGCCTGATGCCAGTGAAAGCCACGGTCACTCACAGTCTGTCAGTTTAAATCCTACCAAGCATACTGACCTTTAAATGCTGACTAGACAAAGGTTTGGACGTAAGCACGGCCTGGAGTTCATGTTAAAAGTCATCATAGTGGAACGTGTTGCAGTGCTGACCTGAAAAATATGTGAGTGATAGTGAGCTCCATGGTTTGTCTACTGCATCTCTGCTGCAGCTGTAAACCTACCCTTATGTAAGAGGACACGCAACTGATTCTTGAACCCTTCTTACAGGTCAAAGCATCTCAGTTTTAGCACCATGTTGTGAAATAAAATAGTAATATGAAAAATCTGAAATTCAGCCCTGAGAAAACCTTTAATCCAAAAGTCAATTGTCCAATCATAGTAATTATACACAAGGATTCTTGCTACTCATCAAGTATGCATGGAATCTGTGCAAGAAGGCTTGTTTACAACATTTTCAAATTTAGGACTGAAAAATTACATCCAGGGCGAGAGGTTGGTGTCTTTTGGGATTGTTTTGAGGCTGGTTAATAATACAAGCATTAAAAATCTGTGCTTCAAGTTTAGTGGGTGAAATTATACTGTTTTATTTTTATGGCACTTCACGCTAATGAGCAGGTACTTGTATCTGTCTAATGTCACACAGTCAAAGAATGCAGAGAAAAGGTGATGGCTTAAATTCAGGCTTTATAATGTCTCTGAGCAGACCATTAAATGGAGTAATGCTCTCTGTCTGGTTTCTTTAATACCCAATCAAAATCTTAGTACTTAGAGTAAAAGACCATGGATGTTACCTGTATTTCATGAAACACAAATTGGGGAAAAAAAGTAAAAAAAAAAACAACTGCATAATAATCTACTCCTGATAATTTTCTGAGCTGTCATTAAAATAAAAAAAAAAACCAAAACAAGCAGTTGTAAGTAGGGTGGAACAGTCTGTTATGACAGATGTTCAGACACCTTTAAAAAAGGGTGAAACTGTTTTATATCCAATTATGAAGGCATCAAAGTTTTAGTTTATTTTGGGACCAGTTTAACTTCACAAGTACATTTGATATCTATACTCACCAGCCACTTTATTATGTACACTTGCTGAGATTTTCCCACACAACAGTTTCTAAGATTTAAAGGTCATGATTTCAAGCAAACAAACAAACAGAGAGCTGCAGTTTTCTTGGCAATAAATCTTTGTTGGTGAAAGAAGCCAGACTGCTTACACTAACCCCAATTCAGTTCAATTGAATTCAATTTATGTTGCACCGCATCAAAACAGCCGTCACCTCAAGGCACTTTATATTGTAAGATAGAGACCTACAATAATACATACTGTAGAGTACATGGCCACTCATTATAACATGCAGATACATGTCTCTGAACACACATCCCTCCTGTCAGCTAAGAACACGATAGTGAAGCTACAGTTCACATTGGCTCAAATCAGACAACAGAATATTAGAAAAAATATTACCTGGTCTAATGAGTCTCAGTTTTTGCTGTGACATTCAGATGTTAGGGTCAGAATTTGGTGTAAACAGCATGAAAGCATGGAGCCATGCTCCCTCGTATCAATAGTTCAGGCTGCTGTTGGTGTAATGGTGTGGGGGATGTTCTGGGACCCCCACTTTGGACATCATTTAAACACGACACCCTATCTCCTTTTATTGTAGTTTGAAATAAGCATTTGTCATCGAACGTCATCAGGAAGAGTGGATAGAAACTCACAGGTCAAAGTTTGCATTTTTGGAGGGAGTGGGCATCTATGACTTCTGGAGATACAATGTTGATGATACACATGTGGTTACAGTTGGGTTGTTCATGTTCACTGCCCTGATTGCTTGCGTGTGCTTGTGTGTGTCAGCTAACGCCTTTGTCAGCAGCTGTTCATTTTGTCCATGTGCAGCAGTAGCTGAGCGGTGGGTGCTTGACATTTAAGCAAACAATCTGCTCTCAATAAACACTCAGCTTGTGGTGTTTTATGCTTTGTGGTGTTTTATGTGTTTTATGCTCCAAAGTTACAAATGAGCCTAAATTAGTATCTTTTCAGATTGCGGTTCCATCTGTGCAATGTATATTTTATTTAGGTGGATTTTTGTAAACTGAATATTTACTAATTTAAAGAGTACCAGAAGAGTAACCTTGCACAAATACTACATGCCCTTATTATAACCTTGCCTACATCATATTCAGTGTGGTGATGTACAGAGATAAATTTGTGTCATCACCCAAAAACAAAAGGCTACCTGACTATAACGCTGAGCTCGAAGGGCATCTTTACAGACTGCAAAGTTCACTGTGTCATACTCATTAATACAAATCCACAGCATCTCCTCTTTAGCCTGGAATTCATGCTACCCATCATTTTTGAAAAGAAAGAACAATTTGTATTTGTCAGACTACAGATCAGTGAAATGAGCTCTGCTGATTATTCAAATTCCAGTCCAACGTTAATTCCAGGCTTAAACAAAAATTGCTGAATGTCATCTAAATGCAATCAACTGTGCTTTCCACTAAAACATGCTCTAAAATGATTCATGAATCTGTGCTCTCGTCTGCAAGTTTCCAAGTAGCCTTATCTTAATATCAATTACTAATTAGAAAAAGTCTTTTGCACCAACATTTTATGCAAATCTTACTTGTGCTTTGAGATAATACTATAGTTTCATAAACCAGCAGATCAGAGCTGGAACTCAAAAAATGAAATGATCTTCTGCAGCTGCAGATGTTTAGTATGCTAAACTATGTAGGCTTGATTTACTGTCTCTTACATAAATATAAACAAGAGCAAGTTTAGTTTTCTTTCTAAATTATCCTCTTTTTCAAAATTCAGCATTCCTTTGCCTTTGGAAAAGCCTGTAGTCTCCCCTTGAGACATGCCTGCATAAAGAAATTTTGCTGATCGTAGTTCAGTGTAAAGGATAGATGATTTTAATTCCACTCAGATACAGAACACAGTAAGCATATTGGCTTTTTATATTTACTTTTCTGTCTGGCTTTCCACTTTGACTTTACTTCAGGTTATGTTAACTAACCGAGCAAATGTTTAGTCAGCAAAATGAGATTAGCCAAATTAAAAAGGTTTTCTCCTCCCATTTAAATGAGAAAAACCACCTCATAAGGCCTCACCCAGTGTGGGGTCAAATGTATAAAATCACTAGTGTTTCTTAACTTTCACTCCATTTCCTCCTGCTGAGAACAAAATGTTTTAATGAGTCTGGCATATTTGAGAAATACAAGCAAAACCACACCGTCCTGCTGCGCTCTTGTAATTGTTCAGCAGATGCAATAATATTCACTGCAGGCAGTTAAAAAACAGCAGTGGGGTGACTGTGTTTGAGCGGGACAAAAAAGACAGTCACAGTGGCATGGTGGTGACTTGTCCCATTAAGTCCCATTAACATAAATAATAAGATTTCATGGTGAAGATTTTCAGAGTTAAGGTGGGATCAGGATTAGGGAAGTGGTAATTGCGTCTCAAGGAAATTAATGCAAGTCAATGTAATGCCCACTGAAGTCATGGAAAGATGATTATCTTTGTGTAGGAAAGAAACTGAAAACCAGATCCAGATGAGAACTGATTCCAAATTGTCCAACTGATCACAATTATATTCCTTCAAACTGATATCCATCTCTTGTCAATACTGTACAGTACTATGATAACGAACACATTAAAAACACAACACCCCAGTCACATGCAAGATTTTTTTTTAATTGTTCAAACACTGACATTATAAAAGTAATGCACACATGGAGAATTTGTTTTTGTTTGATAGTTTTTGTCTCCACGGGGAACCTTAAGGGAACCTTACAATATGACACAAACACTTTGTCTGTCTGTGTATTTGTTTCATTGTCCATGAACTCCGCCTTGAGCATCAGGAGCTGAGGAACCACACTTGGCATACAGGTGCACCTGAGGCCGTTCAAGGTTCTTATCCAAATCAGTCATTATTGTGTTGCCTAGCAACTGACTTAAATGACCTGTTTATAAGCCTCTATACACTCATAGAACTCCATTAAAGCATCCTAATGTATAAATTGCAAAATAAAATCTAATTTACATTCACAAATATTACGCATTCTTAGCAGTAATTGCCTTGTTACATTTGTCAGTGTGATTAAATATATCAGTTTGCCAGCAACACAAACAGGCCAAACAATACTGTAGCATGATGAAGTGCTACTTAATATAACATAGCATTACAGGAATCACTATAACATAAAATGCTGTATTTCTAGGACAGCACTGATTCATAAAAACACATTCAGAATTCAGAGTAAGCACGCCCCACTGAACTGTAGCAAGTTCTGATTTTAAATTTTGTGAAACATACATGTGGCAACTTTAACAGGACACCTGAGGGGTAAATCACATTGTACATCATCAACTAAAATATTACCTTTGTACTGGTTATTTAAAATCAGATTCAAAACCTGCAAAGACTGAGCGATCTCAGAAAAAAGGAAGCCTCATTTGTTTTTAGAAAAAGCCACTCCTTTTATCAGATAAGAAAAAAACTCAACCTTTGTTCCTCTACAATTGTGTGAATTTGTGTCATAAATGTTTTAAAAAGGTCTAAAACTACTGTAGCAATTTAGCAAATGACTTGCAAAGAGGAGCAACAAAAACACTGAGAGTGCAAAGGTGCATGTCTAACAGTGCTTTACTAAAGGTTTGCTGATTTTTAAAGTAGTCTGTTTGATACACGGAGTGAGATTGTTCTTTTTGGCATCACTAAAGTACTACTTAGCCTAGTCTCAAACCTGTTTGTTTTTGGTCTTTTGTGGAATTTTGTAATCATAAGAAACGTAAATCATCTTCAGTCTCATTCTTTTTAGTCTCATTCAAATACAAGTACTGTCACAGAAACAGCCACAGAAAGAAGTGCAAACAGGCTCAAATCCTAATTTTGTACCCAGGTACACTGAAGTGCACGCTTCACTACACCAGTTTGCAGAGTGTAACCTCATGTCACGGGCAGTTTGACTCAGAGGTACAACTGTGGATCCAATTTCACATGGCGTTCCCCACTAAGAGTGATACACAAGCACTATTATGATGATCGGTACTTATTATGTTTTTTTTTACAATGTACCAGTACAAATACACTCTGACATTAGTGAACAATGGTGCCAGAGCTTTAAAGCCCTTAGTATAAAATATGATACAATGTGACAGCTGGACACAGTGGGCAAATAAAAAGTAAAACGTTATTATATAAAACGTATTAAAGTATTTAAATGTGAAAATGTCAAAGAATTATTAGTAATCCGAGTTTGAACTGTAAGATTAAAATTTAATGGGAGGGCAGCTTTAATAAGACTACGCTATTTTTCACCTCAGAGGTGGGTGGGGGTGGGGGTAGTGTGGGTGATGTTAAGTTTTCCTGTCAGTGAAGTTTATATCAGGTCAAGTATTTCTGGACTTAGCAACATCTTGTGCTTTTTCCTTGCAGCTCACAACTGACGTCACCTCTACACAAAGGAATGTAAATAGAGCTCTGGAAACAAGGCAAGAAGCACAAAATCTCCTCTGTAAATCATTTCAAATAGTTGCCTCTGAATGTAAATAAACAAAGCAGCCCCTTATAACCAATATGCATGCGTATACTTTAACAAAATTAAGTTATTATGGTAAATGGCCTGTATTATTATAAAAATGATCATGGAAGTGTAACCCAGTAGAGAAAACCGCTTTTGTTGTTATTCTTTCTTGGTTTCTTTTTATTTGTATAAATGTATTTTCATTCTTTTATTTTGAAAAGCAACATTTATTTTGAAAATAGGAAGTGTGATCCTCCAGCAAACTTTATTTTTCTGTTGCCGAATCACAAGGGGTAAATGCTTTTTTTTTTCATTGGTTGAAAGTGGGTTTAGCCCCGTCTTCCAAAACACCAGATCATCGTTTCACATGAGCTAGGTCTTTTCGCACGTGGAAGTAGATGAGACAGGCCACAGATAGCTCGTGCGGAATTTTCTAACATTTTGGTGAGTTGAGCCCATGGGTTTGAAAAATTAATGGCAAATCGACTGGTTCTTATATAGCGCTTTTCTACTCTGTCCGAGCACTCAAAGCGCTTTATACAGCTAATTCATTCACCCAATCACACCCATTCACTTCTAACCTCAAGTGCTAAATATCTAACATTCATACACATTCACACTCCGATGGATGCATCGGAGAGCAACATGGGGTTAGTATCTTGCCCAAGGATATTTGGCATGCAGACTGGAGCAGCCTGGGCTTGAACCACCGACCTTCTGGTTAGTGGCTGATCCGCTCTGCCACCTGAGCTACAGCCACCCCATGTGTTACGGTGTGTTCACACCGAACGCGATGGACGCGAACAAAAACGCCCCAAACGCCCCTAATTTGACGCGTGCACATTCGCGTCTCAACGCGTGTCCAAGAAAAATCCAACGCGCTTCAAAATATGATATTTTGACGCGCGTGAACCGGAAATGTGGGAGGGATGTGGGAGGAAGTTGTGCCAGACCGGTATCTTTGCAAGATGGCAGCTGTCGAGTTAGCGCTTGAAGAGAGAGTCTCCCTTCTCTATGTACTGTGGAGAGCAGAGCAGCGGCGTAAAAGACGCCCTCGCCGTACCTGGGTCCATCAGGTCCTCCAGAGGCGTGAGCAGTTTGGTGAGTTTCACCATTTGCTCCAGGAGCTGCGCCTGGATGACGGCCGATTTCAGCGATATCACCGTCTTTCACTCGGCCAGTTTGAGGACCTGCTTTCCCGCGTCGGTCCCAGAATCGCCCGCCTAGACACCAACTACAGGCGCTCAATCCCACCTGCAGAGCGCCTGTCCATCTGCCTGAGGTTAGTAAAAGTATTTAATATGGTAGTCCTTTATTGATACCTGTGCTAATATATGCTAAACTATCCATTTATACACTGCTAACGTGGATGTGCTATGCTAACAGTGAATGCTCGGTTTTTACTGAAAGCAAACTGTGGTACGGAGACGACTGTTTATAATATTTCTAGTGATACTCAGAAGGTCTCATCAAGTCCCGATTTAATTCGATTTATGCTGTTATCAGTGTTTGAATGATAGCATGGCTGTGGTGTCATATCAATGTATGCGCTCGGTGTTTGCTGATATCAAACTGTAGCATTAGGACCACTGAGTTAACCTTTGTAGTGATACTCACTCCTTTTTATTTAGACGGAGCGGAGAAGTGTGTGAAGGCAACTTGTGTTCTCCACAATTTTCTGCGCTGTGTGGACGAGAGAGGGGCACCTGCTGTGGTGGAGCCGTTGCAAGGCCTGGGTCGTATGGCAGCAAACAACTCCTCCAGAGAGGCTGTCCTGGTGAGGGAGAAATTCATGGCTCACTTCTCGGCGGAGGGAGCTGTGTCTTGGCAACCAAAGGAGTAACCTGTTTGAAGTCCGAGTGACTTCCCCACAACGGCTCTTTTAAGAGCCACCCACAAACCTCTAAAGAGTGTTCCTGTCCTTTTAATTTTTTCTTAATAAATGGAGCTCTACTCCAAAATAAACTAACCTATTTTTACTCTCTTAAGTAACTTGTCTTCACTATGTTCCTATATACAGTGTGGTGCACAAGTTTGGGAAACCTTATTAATAGTCATTATTTTCCTGTATGAATCGCTGTTACAATGAAAAATGTCACTTACATATATCATATAGGAGACACACACATTGATATACACTAAATATTTATTTCATTTCTCTTTTTTTGTGTTGCCAATTTATGCACCTGCTTGATTTAAACAGTTATTGCACACTTTCTGTAAACTGCATTTCACTTCTCAAATATCACTGTGTGTGTCTCCTATATGATATTTAACTGACTATTTTTATTGTGACAACCAGTGATTTGTACAAGAAAATAATTACTTTTCACAATGTTGCCCAAACTTTTGCATCCCACTGTATTAGTATGTTTTGTCATTAGTATAATATGAAATAAATTCTACTTGTGTCAAGTCGGGTGCCAATATTTGCTGTGTAGTAGAACAGAGACATTTTGTCATTATAAATGTTTATTTGAAAAAATATAAATTCATTAACAAAAACATTTATCATAAATATATGAAATGTAACTATTTACAGAGAGACAGGAATAAAAAGGACCCAGCTTGGAGTGGAAGAGCCTCAGGGAGAAGGAGGAGAAAAATAAGAACATTGTTTCTGCCCTGGAGAGCTGCTGCCTCATCAGAAAACTACTGATCATTAGGGTCCAATGTTTCCAAATTTAACACAGCTGTGCTGTTTTCAAAAACTAATTTATAAATTTGAAATTTCACGAATTCTCGTGTCTGAGGCGGCATGCTCTCCAGAGCAGGAACAAGGCCGAGGAGGAAATGTTCAGTTGGAGACGGGCGTGGCCTCTTTAGGGACTCCAGGATGGCCAGCTCCACCGCAGATGGACCGTCCTGGGACCCGTCCCTCGCCCGCCTTCGAGCTGTCCTCCGCTGTGGGCCTGTAAAACACAGCACAAAACAACACAAAGTAATGAGAAGGCTGCTACTAGATTTTCATTTTCAAAATTGAAAAAAAAAAACAGGATATAAACTGATTGGTTGTAGATATTTAGTAAAGGTGATCACAAGGGAATCCAAGCAAGTAAAAAGCTGTCAGTGCTTGATGTTCATACCTGTGGGTGCAGCAGCAGGAGCTGAGGGACCAGGGACTGGAGAGCCAGGAGAAGAGACAGCTGAGGACTCTGCTGCATGATTACTTGACTCTATGAAGACAATATTAAATGTTAATATTATTATTAATGTTAATATAGGTTGAAGACAATAGTCATAGAGAATATTATATTATTATATACTTATATACTTATTATTATATACAGTGGTCTCTCATTTATTGCAGCACATGAACAGTAGTCACAGTTCTCACAAGTTGATTCTCAAAGTGCAAACCTTTGTCGATTTTAAAACGTAAAAGTATTATGCCGCGCTTTTTCTCCGTCTGCGGCGCCACTTTTGTGCGCCTTTTTTGCTCCCGGTGCAGGTGTCTATTTCCGAATGAGGGTCATAGTTATGAGTGTTTTTGTGCTGTTTTTTTCTATTGGACGTGATGGTTATCAAAACCAAACATGATAAGTTTGGCAAGCGCAGGAGACACGACACGGAGGAGATTTGTCATTTGGGCTGCAGAATGCAATGCGCATCGTTGAAAGCTGTATGGTGCAATAAAAAAAATCAGCGAAAAGGCGAGGCAGTGACGGATGAACAGCGGGACTACTGTATATTGTTTATTAATAAACAAAATATGTTCCTGTATGACAACACGCATAAATTAACTGCCTACATTAACTCAATGTAAACATACCTTCTGACTGACACTCCCCTGCTGCCTCTCCGGGCTGTCCCTGGTCCTCGGGGGAGAAGTTCTCCACGGTCCGCACCATATTACCGCTAGTCTCCCGCGGGGTGAGGAAGGGGTCCAGAAACCCCATGACCGCGAAGAACTTCCATTTTCTCCCCGATCCTGCTGCAGACCCACTCCTCTTCTCCTTCTCTGTCTTCTTCTCCTTATTATAAGTGTCCCTGAGGCTCTTCCACTTTCTCCTGCAGATGTCCTCTGAATAAACGCATTATCTTGTTAGCGGAAAGGTATTTGTACATCAGTGGGAAAATAGCGGGACAGTAGGCGGGCTTGCTAGCTTTTGCGCGGGTTCATCGGGTCAGTCTGAAAATTAAAAAGAAGGAATGAACTTACCAGGTTGCCCGATCTCCTCACTTATGTGTCTCCAAGCTAGGTCCTTTTTATTCCTGTCTCGGTAAAAGTAGTAGCTAGCATCGTATAGCTCCGGGTGATTAGCCACGGCACTGATTAGCTTTTCCTCCATACTGAATGAAGAATGAAGGGCTTTGGCTGGATCTGCCCCTTTGACCTAGGTCAGAGCCACGTCACCAGGCCCCTGATTGGTTGTCGCGGCGCGATTTGACGCTGGAGTTCAGATTTTTCCAACTCGAGCGGTAGACGCGAAACGCGCGTATGCACAAAATGCAACACAAAAACTCACGCGCGTGGTTTTATTCGCGAGTCAAACGCGCCAGACGCGCTACACTGACGCGCGTTTCACGAGTTTTGGCGTTTTCGCGACGCAAATCTGCTTCCGAATTTTCGCGGGACCCGCAATCGCGCGTCATCGCGCTTTTCCATTGACTTTACATGTAAACCTGACGCTCTATTCGCGTCCATCGCGTTCGGTGTGAACACACCGTAAGTCTGTTGCTAAAAGTTGTTTCTTCTGTTCATACCGATTCGCGAGTGGTAATTTGCTGTTTAAAAACGGTTGAAATGCTGTTTGTGGTAGAATTTGTTTAGCATACTTGAAGGATGATTGGAAAAATCTATTATCTTGCTGGTTATACCTATTAATCACAATTTCATGGTTGAAAAGAGAACGAGAAATTCATTTGTTGTTTTACATGTGGTTAAAATAATTTCATGTACAACGAGAGATATATTCAAAGCATGCATGTAATGTATTACTGTAGTAATGTGATAGAGATGTGAAAAGAGATAAAGAACTAAAGCTATAGCTGTGATACAAGAGAAGGAACGGAGCTGGCTGTGTGCAATAATGTTAATATTGTTGTGCAGGGTAGGTTTTTTTTCCTTGTTCGTGTGGAAGGAACTAAGATTTTGGATTCCGATGGATTCTCTCCGGATGGAGATGGCGAGCCTGAGCCCAGACTGAACTTTGCAGAGGAACTTACTCTTTTTCCTCGACGGAGACTCCCAAGTGGTAACACACAAACCACAAACGAAAGAGAAAAAGAACTAGACTAAGAACTTTTGACTTGACAAATGACCAAAGACAAAAAAGACAATTGAATATTGAGCTCAAACAACTATTTTTGGGTTTATTTTTGTTTTGCTGGCTTATTCTTATTATTGTTATTGTTATTATTATCATTACTACTGTCAATGTGGAATTTGTGTCTTGTTTATTTCATTTTTGTGTAAATAATAACCGGTTCGATCGCAGGCTGCTCCAGTCTGCATGCCAAATATCCTTGGGCAAGATACTAACCCCATGTTGCTCTCCGATGCATCCATCGGAATGTGTATGAATGTTAGATACTTAGCACTTAGAAGTGCTGGTGTGATTGGGTGAATGAATTAGTTGTATAAAGCGCTTTGAGTGCTCAGACAGAGTAGAAAAGCGCTATATAAGAACCAGTCCATTTACCATAGCTTTGATCACAGTTGTGAAAAAGAGACGTGCCTTTACAAGCACCATCTTTTAGTGCTGCAGAGCATAGTTCTGCTTCTACAAACAGTTAAATATATTTTTTATCTTCCATTCAATTCTCTGCATATTCTGGTTCAACTGTGATGGACTGCTGACCTTTCCAGGGTACCGAGGCTTTCACCCTATGACAGCAGAGATAGACTCCCGATGCCCTGCAAGTCTGAGATGGATGGATGCATGGACTGATGGGTGGATGGAAGGACAAATAAAGTCAAAAGAAAACAAAAATAGGCCTGCTAACATCACAGCAAAGGCACAACTTTAATAATAACAATAATAATAATGAATTGCATTTATATAGCGCTTTTCAAGACCCTCAAAGCGCTGTACAATTCCACTATTCATTCACTCTCACATTCACACACTGGTGGACTTTAAGAGGCCTGATCTGTTTGCCAGTTTGATTCTGTCTCTTGTGTCATTGTCTAGAATCAGGTTTAGATGCAATAGTCTAAACAAAGTAATCCAGATCTCTGAACCCTGGTCAGGATCCCAGTGTGTTTCCAAGCCAGAGGGCATGCAAAATCCCTCTGGTGCAGTCTTTGTGTGACTTGTGATCTCCTTCCAGTTGGATTCCCTTAAATAAATTCCCAGGAGGTGATATCCTGGTCAGATGCCTAAACCATTTTAGTGGATTCCTTAAAATTTGAAGCAGGATCTATTCTACTCTGGGCTCCCTCCTACTATAACTACTTCTCACTGTGTCCCTGGCTGTGAGCCTATAGACCATGTACAGATGAATGTACAGACAGCCTTGTTTTTTCAGTCACAACTTAGAGCTCAAGACCACATTGATAGTAGGAATGTAAATAGACTGGCATTTTGCTTCTTCCTCCACATAGACTGAAAATTCCAACTTACTGTTTGTGTGTTGCATGTCTGCCTTCAGTTATAATTTGGATCTCCAGCTACTTGCACACAATGCTAATATTTAGCGGCCAACTTTAAGTACGTAATGAGAAAAAGCAAAACTACCTAAAAGCTTTAGTATCTCTGCTATGAAGTTTACATGATAACACTTGGCTGTTTAAGTTTGGTTGTATGTGTCTGGTACTTTTAAGTTCAAGGGCTCTGCAGCTCTGAAGATGGATGACGACAAAGGCAATATGCACATGGGTGTCAGCTGCAGTCTGATGACTGGAGCGAATGCAAGACAGATTGTCACCACACCGTATTAACCCTCACCTAGACACTGCTTCTGTATCCTGTTCAATTTACAGGAGGCAGTAAAGTTGTTTTCTTCTTCTTTAAGTTCAGGGCTAGGTTGAAAATAAGTTAGTAGGGAATTTGTATGCATGGCTTACATTTACTGAAGGTTTGGATTACAAAGAGATGCTTCTGGGAGTATGTATTTTACAGTGTGCAGTGTAGTTAATATGGGCAAGCATGCAATTCTTATAAATAACTGCACTGCAAAAAGTGAAAGAAGATGGATGTTTGCCCTAAAAATATTACATTTTCTTCATATCTGGCATTCTAAAACTGATCTAAAGTAGCCTTTTTTCTTGATGTCATGTAGTGCTGGCCCATTGCATCATACCACATGCAAGGTCTGCCAAGTCTTTTCCCTGGAGCTCTGTCCTCTGGATAGCTGAGGTTTTTCAAAGTGCTTGCATTTCATTACCTACCTATGTATGTACTCAATCTAAATGACGAAAGTGTGCAAGACTGGGGCCACTATTACATCTTATTTATGGAAAAGTTGTGGAAATAGAATTTACACAAAAACCCAGCTAACAAATCAATACTTAAGAGTATCAAAGATGTCAGCTCAAAAGGAGATATGGTTCTTAAATCTATGAATGTGAATATGAATGAGAAATTACAGTATTCTGTAATTCCCTGGTAATGCACTGTTGGCCCGGCATGTAGCTAACAGCAGGGATGGGCAAATTAATCATCACATGCCTCCTAAGTTTATTCTTTCTGATCTTGCAATCAATGGAAAATGTAATAGAGCAAGAGAGACATGAAATTAACAAGGATGTGGTTGATTTATGGCATTAGGACAAACAGCATTAAAAAAAATAAATCTGGGATGAAAATTGTTTGAAATTACAGCATAAAAGTAATTAAAACTCAGACATCAAACAAAATATACAGTGGGGAAAAATATAAATAGAAACCACATGACTGCAGAAATTACTTGTGTTTTGAATGCCACAAACCTTAGTTTTTCCAGTAACACACATCCAACAACAGCTTCCATCTCCAACGGGACAATTTCTCTCTTCACATTGGGATGGCCGTAACTCAGGAGGCATAGCAGATAATCGAGCTGGAAGGTTTGTGATTTGATCCCTGGCTGCTTCAGTCTACATGCCAAATATCCCTGGGAATGATACTAACCCCAAGTTGCTCTCCAATGCATTCACTGGTGTTTGAATGGTAGCTGGAAAACACTTAAACAAAAGTGCTGGTGTGACTGGGTGAATGAGTTGTATAGAGCTTAGAAAATACAAGCACCACATTGTGTTGACCTCATTGTGTTGATATAAACTACTCAGTTCCCAATCATATTAGGTATCCTTTTTATCCTTGCTGCACTCTCCTTGTCATTTTTGATATCACATCCTCTGGCATGCTCCACTGTGGTGCTTCGGCCTGTCGTGCAACTCTTGATTTTTGTAAACTAGTGCTGTGTCCCCAGCAGCTGGGTTGAAGAGATGAGTGTACGATTATGTAATCTTTTACTGTTGTTTTAATATTTTTCAGTACAGACGCTTAGACATTCATAGTTATACAGAGGGAAAGTTATACAGAGTTTGCAAACTCTAGATGTTGTGGTAAAAACCTGTGGTAAATACTTCAATAAATAGAAGCACCCACTATGGAGTTGATCAGACTACAGGAAGAAGTTGTGTGCCAAACTATTGGCAGAGTTTCGGTGTTTTGTAAACCCCCACAGTTACGTAACTTTTCCTCAAACCATCCAGCAAAAAACTCACCAGCATATGAACCATGTTCTTTTTTGTGTCCTGTGTACTGTTTGTTTGTATATGTGTCTTATTGGCTGCTGTTACAACCAAATTTCCCCTTGTGGGACAATTAAAGGATTATTCTATTCTATTCTAACCATGAAAACTGCACATCATCTGCAACTGTCATGTGCTTTTATGCTAAATCAGTGGTAAATTGAATTTATAAAGCTGCAACAGTTATGTTAATAAATAATATTTTCACGTATTCCAACACCTGCTCTTTCATGCCAAACACAAATCAGGAAAAGGCCTCTAGTTTCAGATACTAATCTGTATAAACAGTCTTTTTCAGCACTTCCAAATACTGTTTTCGACTACATGAGTTGACCTTTATTTTGGCAATTTCTGTTCAGGTGGATTGTAAAAAAACACATGTTTATTTAAAGTTTTCAGTGTACTTCAATATTAACTACTATATGTGAAAATAAAACCTTAAGATTCTGTTTGAACATAGACTAAACAAAATATTAGCCCCAGCCAGTTCTTAGTTTAGAAATTGGAAGGCAGAGATATATTTTTAGAAAATTAATTCAGAGATTTTATTAGTAACAGATAAAGTGCCAAAGTATACAAAATGCCAGTTAGTGCCAATCCTACTTGGGCAGAGTTGAAATCGTGTTCTGGCACGATCTGGCATTCATTAATCTTTGGTCTCAGTCTACTGAATACTTCATCAGGAGAAGAGGAGAGTTTTGCCTGCATGATATCATGTACCAGGGGATTCAGCACCAGTTTAAGAGGACCAAGGTTCTGACAAATGGCTGATGAAAGACTATGGCCTGAGCATTGACAGCTGTCAGCGGTGTGGCTCTGAACAGCATCAGGGTCTTGAACTCAATCTAAGGCACCACAGGAAGGCTAAGGAGCAAAAGTTCTACCTCTTTCTTCTTATTCTCTGATCCTACCAAGGATGTGGATGACATTTCAACTAAAGTCTAGCAAAATCTTTACATTTTTGATGTGATAATAAAATAACAAGAATAACCAGATTGCCTGAGCATAGCAGTCAAATTCCATCCATTTTTTGCCGCTTATCCAGATTTAGGTTGCAGGTGCAACAGTCTAAGCAGAGACAAGCCCAGACCTCCCTCTGTCAGCCCACGTCTTCCAGTTCATCCAAGGGGACACCTGGTGCCACCAACCTTCTGATTAGTGGATGACCTGCTCTGACTTCTGATCCACAGCCATCCCAGCGATCCCTTCAGTGTTCTTCTGGGTCTGCCCCGGGGCTTCCTCTCGGTAGGACATGCCCAAAAACACCTCACCCAGGAGACGCCCTGGAGGCTTTCTAGTCAGATGCCTGGACTACTTCAACTAGCTTCTTTTGATATAAAGGAGCCAGTCAATGGTATTTTATGTTAACTATTAATACACTTTAAACTAAATAGTTATTCTTTCACATAGCCTGACAGTCACACATCATAATAACAGTATGTCTGATACGGGCCAGTATTTACCGCACACATTCTATGCTATTTGTTATTTGCTGTGTTCACGTTCCTGGCTTCATCTCTTCAGCTCTCGTGCTCCCGTTCATCCTCCAAGTCTTATCCCTCAATTTTTCTCTCTGTATGGCATTCATTTCAGCTGCCACATCAGTTGCAGAGAAGGATCTGCTTCATACATCACAGTGACTCAATGGCTATCACTGCTGTTTCATAGAAGTCCTACTCAAAGGTGAGCAGGACCCATCTGCATGGAGTTTGTATGTTCTCTCACGCTTTCTTAGCTTTTGCACAGAATCTCAGGTTTCTCCCAGTAATATAAAGCTAAATAAAATAACTACTATGACATAAATGAATGCTAGATGTAGACACGCTCTGGCAAAAGAATCCAAACCTCAAGAACGGTATTTTCAAGCAAAAAAAGAGATACAAAAACTAATTATCACTTGAAGACTTCTGAGTTGAAATCTACAAAGGCAAAGCAACGCCATCCTGCTTTGTTATTAATATCACAGTGAGTGCTGTCAGGCTCAAAGGGTATTTAAAACAGATGCTTTTGGACACTCATTTATCACAATCTATGCAACGTTTAATATTTAAACTACAATGATATGTAAAGGTATTCACTGGATACACTGGTTTTCATAAACGTGCTTCCTCGTGCGTCAATATTAAAAACCACTGAGGTATGCTAATCAGCTGTAGAGCCCTTTTCATCACCAGCAGCTTGAAGCAGAGCCAGTGACAGTTCTCTCATCCTGGCTCATCAGCTACTAATGCTACAGAAGATAGCTCTTCTTCCACCGTCAGTAGCCTTCCCACCAGATGCCAACAATGAAAAACCCTCCAACTAGTGCTCTCACATAAAATGCATGCATGCCAAGTTCTGTGAAGTACAATCAAAGACCTTACAGTAAGATCTCCTGCTTTAATCATCCACCTCCACCTTCACCCATCCAAGTTTTTAATGCATAGCTGGCGTGACAGACCATAGGCTATTCTTTAGTGATTTTTTTTGTCATTTTTGAGATTTGGGGCTATTCATAAAATATTCAGAGCTGTAGCCCTGCAGATCTAACAACACTTAAGCGATGACATGTCATGATTATTATATAGGATGTTCTAGTCATTTTAGTTAGAAGAAAAGCCTCTGAAGAAGGAGAATGGGATTCAAGGTTCAACGTATTGTTTATCTCACTGCTAATACACACTGCTAATAACACACTGCTCTCTCCTGTCACAGCTGACATTTGACTAACAGATGGAGAAAGAGTGAAAAGGTCACAGCCCTATTTCATTTTCCATCTTTTTTCTTTTATCTGTCACCCTCTTTAGTTCTGCTTCCTTTTTTCACTATTCTTTTGTTACTTCATCATTTTTTTGTGTTTGTTAGTTTTTCTCTGTACAAACTTTCACTCCTTACTTTTTTTTAATCTCCATACCTGTACAGTGAGGCTCACTAGAATGGGCTGAAATGTCACAACACATCAGTGAGTGAGTCATGTGCCTCACATTGGGGATAAGCACACTTCCAAGAGTTTGCCATGAGCTGGGCGGCCTTGAAGGTTTGACTTTGTGCCACGGGCGCCGCGGCACACTGACAGCTAAATTAGTTTAATTTCTCTGTCAAATTGTTTCTTTCAAATGTCTTGAGAAGGTAATGAAACTTTGAATTTGATGCCGTACAAAACAGATTACGGTTTTAGTGTCTTGTGCAGCAGGTAATTTCAGCCAACAATAATTTAACTTAACTTTCATCTTGCTTTCCATGATGTGATGGCATTTTAAAAGAAAAATCTCAGACAGTACGGTACAAGCCACTGGTAAATTGGGTTTGTGCATAATTTTGGCCTCTGTGCTGCTGAATAATGGCAGGAGTCCCCCTAATTTATGTAAAAAAAAGTCATCTTTAGTGTTATTTCTGTTTGAAAAAGTTTCCCCCAACACATTTATCACCTTCTGTTCTCACCCTTCCTGATGCATCCAGTTACTGGAGTGAGTGGCTGTGGGAGGCACAGTCCTCCATCACAGGCAGGTATATGCTCACTCAGTGAGCCTTATCACTAATTCAGCAGGATCAAAGGTTATCCACTCAGCACCTATTATTACAATGACACCCTGTTTGTTAGCAGTGCAGTGTCAGGCCAGTGGGAGAGGCTTTGATGGCTGTCATTGTGGAGCACTCTTTACCTTTCCTCCACCCCTGCAACTATCAGTAATTATTCCTTTCCCTTCAATTAGCTAGTTTGTTTGCACCCAGCAATAGCTTACAGTGAGCACAGCAACTTAAACACACATCCTCCTCTGAGTAGTCATAAATATCCAGTATTACTCGCACAGTATGTAAATATAATAAAGGTTGTAAGGTGTTTTACATTTTGAAATCACATAAAGTTAAATGTAGGTCACTTATAAATTCTCACTCTGACTGCAGGTGTGTGCATACCAGATGGAGTTGCTTTACCACTTGGAAACAGAGTGTGGAGGGCTACCTGGAAACGTGTAATCTGGTGGTTTAGTCTGACATTATTAGCCAGTTCTGGATCTGAGTGTTCCTTTTGTTTCCAAAATGAAGCAAAGTTAGAGGCGCCACTGAAATTTGGAAATGGTCTGAATTCTTTAAGCTCCAATTAAATGGCAAGTGTGGCTGCTCTCCCAGGTGTTTAACATCCAGGCATCCATAAAAAAGAGGATTTACAAGGTGTAGCAGAGTTAGACGTTAGCAGGAAGTTAGCTAGGTGCTTCCTAGCTAATGATTATATAACATTTTAGTGTGACACTCACATCCTGTTGAAGCACTGCAGAAGACCTGTGAGGTCTTCCCCTTCCTTCCGTCAAGCTCAACCTGTTGTTGCTGATTGTGACTACCCTGACTACCCCCAGTTCCTGACTCCAGTGGAGCCTGGATATCTGGGTCCACAAGGAGGACCAGCTGCACTTTAGGCACAACTTGGTTAGACTCGGCAGGGTCCAGCCAAAGTTCTACTACATTAGGTATCCACTCCTTAGTGTCTCCTCACGGGCTACCTGACTCCTTGTGTTTAACTTCTCAGTAATGTGGCCAAATTCTTGCAGATGGATGTTCTCCTATACCAGAATGAGAGGGTGGCTATGCGTTCAAAATAGGATACCATGGCTGTCAAAACACTAGAGTGGAAGACTATCAGAGTGGAGGTTGATGGCATCAACCGATATTGCTTTGGAAGAAGGAACCAGGCCAGTTTCATTCCATAAGGACTCCGTCCACTTGAAGGAGGCGATCGTGCCTCCTAGACTGTGGAACAATCTCCCTATTGCCATTCGCTCTTCTGGGTCTATTCAGTCTTTTAAATCTCGCTTAAAGACTCATCTTTTTACTCTGGCTCTGACTTAAGATAGTTTGACTATCATTTGGTTGGCTTCGAAGTTTGTCTTGTGTTGTTTTTTGGTAAACTTGTCTTATTTTATTTATTTCCTAACTTGTGAAGCACTTTGATTGAAACTGTTGTTTTTAAATGTGCTATATAAATACATTTTGATTTGATTTGATTTGTAAGAGTAGACAAGTATATCTGTGAAATTCAGAAGCCGGTGGATGCAGGCTATGTTAGCAAACTGACCACAGCAGACATGGTGACTAATGTCAGCACCTGCACCACTTGGTTCATCACAATGGCAAGGACTGCATTGTCTTCAGTAGCTCATTTGCACACAGTGGTACCAGCCATCTCCTTCCTGGTCCTTTGTTGGGCTCTATGCACCTGGATGTGTTACTTCCGGAAGTGGATCCCTCTGATGGATCCCCTCGTGATCCATCAGTGCTATGCAAGACCATCTTCTGTGGACAGATCACCATAATTCCCGATCCACAGCTACCTGATCCCGGTGCTTTCAGTTCCTTCCAGGACTTACTGAAAGCTTACGTTCTAGCCATCTATAGGGCAGCTGCTGATTTGACACCCATGACAAAGCACTACAGGCAAGCGGAGCTAGCACTCCTCTGGAAGCAGTGGTGCAGCCAGCCAGTCATTCCCAAGCACTGACCTTCCCCCCTCCAATTTAAGACTCCATCATCCAGCATTCTATTCCACTGGGGTGGACTTCTTGGGTCCACACCTCACAAGATGGGGTGGCATACAGAGAAATAGTGGGGGATTATCTTCAGGTGCCTAGTGACCCACGCAGTCTAGCTTGATCTGCTCACCAGCATGGACAATGACTCATTCCTGATGGGACTGTTTTATCGCAAGATGCAGAAAGCCATTCGAATTATAATCTGATCAAGGTACCTACTTCAAAGGTAGCAACTCTGAACTCCAGGAGCCTCATCAGACTTCCAGCACTCCCACCAATTTTTTTTCAGCCTACTGGCTGACCAAATTAAGTGAATTGCACCTTTGCTATGCAAAGTTGGGGTCATCTCTACCAAAGGCCAGCCAGTTATCTGTAGTCATAATGTAGCCACATCTATAGAGAAAATAAATAAGCATACAGCTGGTTGGCCAATCACCATTGATTCAAAACATTATCTGCACAAATCAGATGGCATGATTCCATCTGTTAATCAGGTACAGGCTTTGGCGCAAAGAGTTTTGTCGGAGCTACTTGCAAGGACATTTGGCATAGATTTACTCAGATTTTTTCCTTCATATGCTGAGTTAGTGAAGCTTCTTTAACAGAAACTGTTAGGTTTTGTAATGTTGATTGTCATTTATGCTTAGAAATATTTAACCATATATGCTTAGAGGTGTATAATCGATTGTGTAGTGATAGGATGTGTGATCCTTAATAGTCTGCAAAGGCTTGGTGTGGATTCCAGAGTGTTCTGGAATCCACACCTACATCCTGGGAGCATGGGAAGAGGTCGTACCTTGTTTTATTGTTTTACAGTAGGATTAACGTAGCAATATCTGTTTTAGTCTGAGTGCCTTTTGTTTACATGAACTGCTGGACTTTCCAGACCAGTAGGTTTAGGGAAGTCTTTATGGGGTCACGCTCTGACCCCACACACACACACACACACACACACACACACACACACACAATCCTTTGTTCACATGTATACCTATGTAAGAAGTTATATGTTAATGACCCTATGCATATTCATGTAACCACAATAAAAGGAGTGCTATGGGGAACCTGGCTGAGAGTCTGATGGAGGTCAAGTGGTGGAACGACACTTGGCTCCAGGCAGGTCTCCCTCATGCATGAGTAACATGAAGAACTTTGCCTACTTTGTGTCTTGCTTTGCTGTGTAATTATATTGTCTTCAACGTTCCAGCGAATAGGTTTAAGCTACAAACCTATCAGAAACCACACCATCACTCCATCACATGGCATACACCCTCTTACTGCGCTCCACATCCACACACTTATATTTTGGATGTGTAACTGGTTCCTGTTCAATAAATGAATAAAATAGAGCTGTGTAATTGGATGTGGATTCATTAAGTATCATTGATCTGATCTTATCCTGCAGACCTCTTGAGGTTGGAGATGACTAGAGTCGCCTTATCATTCTCCCATTCATTGTCATGGAGGTCAACTTCAGTGATATTCTCCATTACATCAAGTATTTATGAAAATCTGAAATGTACAGCTCTACTATATTTATTCGCTATGAAGGAGTTATGATCCCAATGTTGACGTCCACCCTGAATTTTTTTGGTGTTTACATTTTTCTTTTAAAGCTGTTTGGACTAAGAATGTTGCAAAGTATGCAGCTCTCATAAACAATAAATAAATCAGTTTTATAGATAAATACTGTATCGTAGCTGAAACTTTAAAAATAAATAGAAGGCTACAATGTAGAAGATGAAGTCTAACATGAACCAAAGGAGCATCAGTGCAACAGGAGGTGGCCTAAGGGGAAACTGACAGACCAGCAAACCTAATTAGTCAGACCGTTTCAAAAGCTAATTAGATACCTAGTGAATTTATGTTTTCAATTTCAATAATCAAAAGCATGCAAACACTTAATTTCTTAACCAAGTGTTTTGCATTAAATATTCAGCTCAGTATAACTTGACATTTATTTCCTTGATATCAACTCTTCCCTTAGTCTCTATTTTCTACTCTTCTGAGCCCATCTGTCCCCTTAGGACACAAGTAGAGCAAGAGTGAGACAGAACTCCTCAGCTGCAGCCAATGGCCATGGTTTCCTTCCAAACCAGAAAATACAAGGAGGTTGATTTTACTGTTGGCAGGTTGCTGTAGGTGGAATAAGGCTCCCAGCCCACATGCTCAGCATCGTCTTTGGAAGTTGACGGAGAATAGGGGCTGCAAGCAAGGCAGTGAAGTCAGCTGCCGCCCTCAGTGACAGGATATGAAACCAAGCTCGTATTACTGCTAGCACAATGCAGGAGGAGCAGGAATAATAATACAAGCCCTTGGTATAATCAGCAGAATGTGGATGTGACTGAGCCCCAGAGGTGTAGCTGGCAACAGCAAAACAGTTTAGCATAATGAAATTAGATAAGCATTGCTGAAAGAGGTTACATCTTATTGATATATTTAAATTGCTCTATTATGCTTTTCAAACCCCTGTGAATTGTTTCTAACTGTGAAAAAACAAAATATGTATCAAATGTTTCTAAAGCAAATGTGACTCAGTCACAAAGCAATCCAAAACTGCTGACTATGCAGCTGATATGGTATATGGTAAGTATCGCTGCTCTGTGTATGGACATACTGCATGCTGTAATAAACAGAACTATAACCTGCATAAAAATTGGTGATCAGTCTCTGTTCCCTCATACTAGAAGAAAAGCCAACAACAAACCTGAGTACGATAGCGAACGGAGGATTTTACCTTCAAACAGAGTGCTCTTGCTCACAGGGTCTGACATCTTGCTGCTCCAAATTCTATGACTTCTTAGTCTCCAGGGTTATCGCTGTCTCAACATCAATTTTATCATTTGCACTACAGCCTGAACCCTTTTTATTTGTTCCTTTGAAAGTTGGAGCTTCATTGTTACAGTATCTCTGTCTTTAAGATGTACTTCATCCCAGCGGCCCTTACCTGGATACTGTTTTGCAGCACACTGTTAAAGACATCTTTAACTTTAAGAAAAACTAGAACCATAATAAACTGCACGAGTGCAGAGAAACGTTTGCAGCAAATAGAAAACCAAGACTGCTAAGTAGTAACTATTGAATTCTTTAAATGGGAAGTGAAACCTGTGACAAGAATCCTCATACAATAAAGTTAAGTCTACTCAAAAGTAATAATGGATTGGATTTATATAGCGCTTTTCAAGGCACCCAAAACACTTTACAATGCCACTATTCATTCACTCTTGTATTCACACACTGGTGGAGGTAAGCTACAGTTGTAGCCACAGCTGCCCTGGGGCAGACTGACAGAAGCGAGGCTGCCATATCGCGCCATCGGCCCCTCTGGCCAACACCAGTAGGCGGTAGGGTAAAGTGTCTTGCCCAAGGACACAACGACCGAGACTGTCCGAGCCGGCGACCTTCCGGTTACAGATGCGCTTCCCAACCCCCTGAGCCACAGTCACCCCAAAGTACTTTAAGTACTACTTTTTTTAGTTGCCCATCTCACGAACAATCTCTTTTTTTATTCTGTCTGCACAAGACTGTTTTCTTATTGTTCAAGTTTATTTACTCAGAAAGTGCAGGTTTGGAGAAAAAAAGGATTTAATAATGAATAAACTTTTTGCTGTTGTTCACATTTCCTGTTTCAAATAGAATGATTTGTCCATTTTTATGCTGCAGCAAGCAATCATTGTCTTATTCTGTTGTTTCTCTGATATCCATTAACATTTAACTACTGGTTTGGCAATGGGTCAAGGGTAAAGGGGGTTTTACGTTGTGATGCTGTTGTTACTGGTGAGAAGTTGAAGTGGTGTACATTTTGTGCGTCCTGTTATAAATACCACCAACAACACAAGCCCTACCAATTTCTATAACGTTGTTCAATTAGCAAAACTAACTCAGAGATGCCTTTTTCAATTGAGCTGGAAAGCATGTGCAGCAGGTAAGGGTGATTAAGGATAGAGCTGGAAAAGTACAAAAGATGATAGAAGGAGCACTTTGAGAAGCTAGTTAATGAATAAAATGAGAGAGAGACAGAGAGCAAGAGAGAAAGGGATGGATGGAGGAAAGTTAGTGAATAATAAAGTGTAGTATTAGTAAGGAGGAAGTGAGGGAACCTATAAAGAATATAAAAAGTGGAAATTGACTGGTCCAGATGACATACCCGTGGAGGCATGGAGATCTCTAGGAGAGAGGGCAGTAGAGTTTTTAACCAGAAGAGAGGATGCCTCAGGAATAGAGAAAGAATTCTGATTTTCAACAACAAGGTTGAAGTGCAGAGTTGTACTAACTACACAGGGATAATAATAATAATGGATTGCATTTATATAGCACTTTTTGGGACCCCTCAAAGCGCTTTAGAATTCCACTATTCATTCATACACTGGTGAAGGCAAGCTACAGTTGTAGCCACAGCTGCCCTGGACAGAGGCAAGGCTGCCATATTGTGCCATCGGCCCCTCTGGCCATCACCAGTAGGCGGTAGGTGAAGTGTCTTGCCCAAGGACCGAGACTGTCCGAGCCGGGGGTTTGAACCGGCAACCTTCCGATTACAAGACGAACACCGAACTCTTAAGCCACGATCGCCCATATGAAGCTGATGAGCTGATGAGCCAGAATAAAGAGTTGCTAAAGCTAGGTTAATAAAAGAGATGACAATCACTGAGCAGTAGTATGGCTTCATGCTGAGAAAGAGCACAACACATGCAATGTTTTCTTTTAAAGTGCTGATGGAGAAGGATAGAGAAGGTCAAAGGAGTTGCATTGTCTTTGTAGGTCTAAAGAAAACCTATGACAGGATGTTGAGAGTGGAACTGCATTGGTATTACATGAGGAAGTCAGCGTGGCAGAGAATGTATGTGAGGCTGGTGCAGAACATGTATGAGGATAGAAGTGAGGTGTGCCATAGGAGAGACAGATGGGTTCAAGGTCAGAATGGGATTACATCAGGGATTGGCTCTGAACCCCTTCTTGTTTGCAGTGGTGATGGACAGGTTAACCGATGAAGCAAGACAGGAGTCTCCTTGGACTATGCTCTGTAGTGAGAGTAGAGAGCAGGTGGGAAAGAGCCTGGAGGGGTGGAGGTATGCTCTGGAGAGAAAAGGAATGCAAGTCAGTAAAAACAAGAGAGAAAACATTTTGTGTGAATGAGAGGGAAATGGGTGTAATTGCAAAGAGTAGAGATAGTGAAGACAGATGAGTTTAAACACCTGTTGTGCACAGACAGTGCACAACAGAGGCTAAGAAAAGTGTGCAGGCAGGTGGAGCGAATGGAGATGAGTGTTGGGTGATTTGTGAGTGAAGGACAGCAGCACGAGTGAAATAAAAGGTTTAAAAGTCGGTAATGAGACCTACTATGATGAATAATTTGGTGAAAATGGCAGTGACAAAAAGACAGTAGGGTGAATTAGCGGTGGGAGATCTGAAGATCACTTTGGCAGTGACCAGGATGGAGAGAATTAGAAACGAGAACATCAGTGGGACAGCTAAGGTTGAGCAGTTTGGAGACAAAGTTGGAGAGACAAGGCTGAGATGTTTTAGTCATGTGGAGATGAAAGATAGTGGATACACCGGACAAAGGATGTCAAAGATGAAGCTGCCAGGGAGGAGGGAAAAATGGAAGACCACGGATAAGATTTATAAATGTTGTAAAGAGGATATGCACAGAGCTCGTGTGACAGAGGAGGATGTGAGGGTGAGATAAAGGCAGATGATCTGCTGTGACAACCCCAAAAGGAGCACCTTTAAGATGGCTTTTCTAACCTAAATAACTCCAACAAGCTAATCTAACCTAGTGACCCAGTCTAATGAGTTCTTCAGAATAAACACTGGTGACATGACATCTCTCAATTCACATTTCTCAGGGAAGCACTTAAAGCTATAGATTGCAACTGGTGAGGATAATCTAGACCAATTGCATATTTTTTTAAAGCTATGGACCTTTCTGAACAAATTACATATCTCTTTAATCTTCTGTAGTTTTCCCTCAGGTCTGGAAATCTGCAATTTTAGTCTCTCTGCAGAAAGGTGGTGATGAAAGTCCCGGAGTCATTAGTTAATATTCAACTCAAATCACACCTCTCAGGAGATTCTGTTAAGTCCAGTGGTCTTAGAGCTTTGAAATGTCACTGCTATTACTTTGGGATATATATTACATTCACTAATGATATTTTGTGTTGCCCTCTTTAATACAAGCATTTGAAACAAATTGTTGGAAGTCTGCTAGTCCTATAGAACATAATGGGTTCTGTAATTTTTGCCATTGTAAAGACTTAGTAGTGGGTTCAATTTACAACTTGCATGTTGTTTTAATATATATTGCAAACTGTAGTACAAGGATAATTTATACAGAAATAGAG
Organism: Neolamprologus multifasciatus; assembly: GCF_963576455.1. Lineage (NCBI taxonomy): Eukaryota > Metazoa > Chordata > Actinopteri > Cichliformes > Cichlidae > Neolamprologus > Neolamprologus multifasciatus. The sequence continues at coordinate 16,511,408 of NC_140457.1, read as the reverse complement.
CTCAGTTTTTTGTGTGACAAAAAGCACACCTGCAGGTATTCAATCGCCTCCGCAGCCTCCATTGTTGTGTTGTGTTTGTGTCGCATACAAATTACTTCACAGGACTTTCAGCCGTGTTGCTATGAAGACCCCACACACATTGAGGTGATACTCAGTTGTAATGGACCCAAACCCAAACTGTTGAGAGTATAGTCGAGCCAAGATTAAATTGAGTAAATATTAGTGGAAAAGAGGCAACAGTCTCATCATTAGTGTTGTCAGGAAGGGAAAGTACACATCAAGCATGTCATCTATATCCACTGTCATTTCTTTTAACCCAAGTTGTATCATTTCCCTTACTAGTGACATCAAAAAATGTAGTTTGATATTATTCCCAGCTAGAATCAGAGCAAGGATGCAAAGCTGACATCTTAAATGTCCTTTTCGACTCTTTTTGAAAATTTCAGCTTTTGGTAGAATTCACATGTACAAAGTAAGCCTTGTGACCTTGGTCTCGCCCTTATCTTCTTTATGAAGGGATCAATATTGTTTCTCTTGTACAAGGTACAAGTCCCTGCTGGATGCCACTGAGAAATGTCAATACTAAGCAGTATTGGAGACTCCCTTCAAGATCACAAGGCTAACCCTGAACTCATGTAAGAGCCTGTCATCAGCTCTTGGCGAATTGAGCTGTGTGATACAATGAATACAGATAGTTTGTGACTTTATTGCACAGTGATCAATGTAAGCATCATTCCTCAACAGGATCCATTCATTTGATTAGGTGTGTCTGTTGTAGTTAGATGAAAGTACAGCGTCGTGTGTTCAGAGAACACTGTGTAATACTGCCCATGACACCTGATTCTCCTACACTAGAATGAGGAGGTAAGAAGGTTTCAGCTTAAGGCTGTAAATAGTGGTAAATAGTAAACAACCTCAGAAGATTAGGAGGTTAAGAAACTCCATAATATAGCCCGCTCAACTCCAAGTACTAAATTGCTGGTAATATTTAATTTCCTTTTATTTAATTGTATTAATTACATATATTCAAAATACTGAACCCATGTAAATTTGAACACCGTGACTGTGACTATTGCTTACTTATTTATTCAGTAGTTAATTTTTTAAATCTATTTAATTTTTATTATTATTATATTTTTACTTATTTATAAGTGAACTGTCACTATGATAAACACAATGACATCTATGCAAGATAAAAGTTACTAATCCCTGAAAATAAGAAAATCTTAGTATAAGTCAGTTCCTTTTACCAATTTTCAAGTGCAAACTACTTCAGGTGTCATGTTTGAGGCTAATCCACCTCGGCTGTCACCTCCTGCCCTGAATACTCAAGTATCCTTTTTAATTTAAGTGTCCTCTGATGTGATTTAAGATTCCAGGATCGAACAACCATTTCCGCGCCTGACTCTCAGGCAACAATACCTCCATTACAGCACTGACAGCACAGTTTAAAAGTCACCACAGTAATTTGTGGCAATAAGATATTTTCGATTTGGGTGGTCTTGGTGGGCTTGTCTTCCCTTTGTAACACAATGTCTGACAGTATGTGGTTTAAAAAACATGCTAACCCTTACTATATAATCCCTTTGTCAGCCGGTGAACACTGTGAAGGTCACGCTTTTTTGACTTTCCTAGTGCATTCAATAACATCAGCCCGACTGTCTTGGGTGAAAAGCTGACAGCGATGCAGGTGGATACCTCTCGTAACCTGGAATGTAAATTACTTACAATTACCTCACAGAGTGAACACAATATGTCCGTCTTCAACACTGATACTTGTGTCTGACAAGGCGATCAGCAACACAGGGGCACCACAAGGAACCGTTCTCTCCCCTTTGCTATTCACACTCTACACCACAGACTTCAGCCACTGCACAGAGACCCGCCATGTTCAGAAGTTTTCTGATGATTCTGCAGTGGATGAATCAGTGAGGGTGATGAGACAGAGTACCGGGCTGTGGTGGACTCCTTTGTCATATGGTGTGCACAGAATCATCTGCAGCTCAGCATGACAAAGACCAAGGAAATCATTGTTGACTTTAGGAGGACCAGGAAACAAGTGCTTCACTCCAGTGGGTCAATGTGGACCATGTGGAGGACTATAAATACCTGGGAGCACACATTGACAATACACTGGATTGGATTAAAAACACCACTGCACTGTACAACTCCTCCATCTAAAGCACAAGTACACACTGCAGTAGCTGCACACCCTCAGTATTGCATCCTCTAGAGACAAAATTACAAAGTGAATATAATATTGTCCCACACGCCATCAGACTGTTTAACTCCTCTCTGGAGGGGAGAGGGAGGGGAAACAGGAGGACAAAGGAGGGGGGAACAAGCAATCTTCACTTCACTGTGCAATTACCTTTTGTGTAATACTTTGTTAATAGTCAACGGTGCAATAGACTTCCATACTTGAAATGTGCAATTTCACTTGTATTTTTATTTTTATTCCTATTTATTCTATTTATCCCCTTTGTATATTTATTTATATATGTCTCTGTATTTATATATGTGTATATATATATAATATTCTGTAACTCTGTAACTTCTGTCGGTGCAGTGCTTTTTTGGAAACCCGAATTTCCCAGAGGAACCCACCCGAGGGATTAATAAAGTTTTATCTTATCTTATCCTCTTATCCTCTTAATAAAAGACACATCAATGATCCATCAATAAATGGAACATTTATACTTATATCTATTCCTGGCTATCTGGCTGTACCACCAGCTGGTCTTCGCAAGCCTTCACAATTGCCAACAAAAACACAACTTGACCAATAGAGCAAACAAGCAAGACTATAATTAAGATATATATTTTGTGCTTAACAAGCACTTATAGCTGGTAGACACTTTACCGTAAACTGTGTACACATACTGGGAGAGCCAGTGTGTTTTGGACCTAAAAAGGCTGAATACATGGACTAACAATGATTAGAAGGCATTTTATTGGAAAATACCCATGTATGAGAATGAGATAGGTCTTCAGGGATGGAGCAAGCAGGCTGATTAGGACAGCCAATAAGAGTGAGCCAAGCAGAGCCTGCAGAGAGGCAGACCAAAAACTAGGCGATAAGGTGGTCAAGCTAAGAGAGGTTTTTTGTTTTTTTTTTGCCTGTCCTGTTTGGTTCTTTTGCCATCAGAATTATTGATGGCAAAATTATTGTCTAAAGGCGAAGAAGGATGCCCAATGGATTTACTTTACCAAAGTGACCATCCCAGCCTTGCCGTAATGGTCTATTTGATTCACCTTTTATTGTTTATTTTATTTATTTTTTTATTTTCACTTGCTAGATATTTCTTTTCCTCATGAACGAGGAAAAGAAAAGGGAGAAAGGAAGAGGGGGAAAAACAGTGGAGAAAAGGGACGGGGATAAAGGGCAAAAAAACCAAAAACCAACTAAATAAGCAGACAAAAAAAATACATATATCAATCACCTGGATCACCTGTTGAGAAAGAAAAAAGAAAACAAGCAGAAGAAAACGAGAGCAATACAATAAACAACATCACGATGATATATGGGAATATAACAGTAAATACTAAATATTAAACATTATTGTGCAGCACGTAATATTAACAGCGCAGTGTGCTTTGAGGTAGGAGACAAAAAGGGTGTAGTTTGTGTGTGGGAGCACCCGTGTGTACACCTGTGAGCGTCAGCGCGCTTGTATTTAAAAGGTTCCTTCATGTAATGATCTGCTAGAGGGTGTGGGGGGGGACACAGCCCCGTCCTCCAGGGCATGAAGCAGGTATGGAGGAGGTCAAGACTCCAGACATCCAGAGGTCCCCAGAACACAAGAGACCAAGGAAGACCAACAGAGGGGCAGCCGCACCACTATCCCAGAAAGAGCTGAGGAGAGCTCCAGATGAGGGGTCACTCAGCAGCCGCGGAGCAGAAGCCAGGGGGGGTTGCAGTGACGTGCCCGTGAGCTCCGCCGGCAGCCAGCTGCTGCCAGAGTGACCGAGCCCCAGGCCGAGAGGCCGAGGGCACCCCACCCCCGAAGTGGCCCGAGCGAGCCCCAGGCTCCAGGCCCCGATAAACAGCCACCAAGGAGTGAGCCGGTGTGTACCTGGGCGCCCATCCCCAGACACAAAGAACCACCAACGCACCGATGTCTGAGGGCGTCTGCCACTGGCAGGGGAAGTGGTGGGGGGAGATAGGCCTCCATACCTTAGAGGGCCTGAGATGTCCCCAGAGAGGTGGCGTCTGATACCCAACCTGACATATAGACACAGACATACAGGCACACACAGATACAAACATCCATTCCCACCCTCATGCTCTCATATGCAATTACTCAACAGTCAACCAACGTGGAGACAGACAGAGAGACACTGTACACACAATTACACTCCCCAAGCGTACTCTAAGAACGCTGGAGGGGGCAAAGGTACCTAGACCCGGAGCTAATTCAGAGCAAACTAGCAAACTTTAAGAAGGGCCTTAGTATCTCCACCACTGCAGCAGGCAGAAAGATCTAGCTGAGAATGTCTGATGAACCAAGCGTGAAATAATGCAGAAGAACAGGCTTAATAATCAAAAGTGTTCACATTTTTTGGTGGGGAGAAATCTGAAAGCACCAGTCCTACAACACATAAGCTGAATGTTGTAGAAGTGAATAGAAAAACATAAGCTATAAAATCAAAAACTGAGCTGAAAGATGCTGTGGCTCACTACAGTTTAATCCACCATCTATGTTTAAATGTTCAGTCATGCTGGTACCAAGTTATCTGCCTTCCACAGTCAAGAGGACATGAATCCAACAGAAAAGTCTATCTGTCATCACATTGTTGGATTAGAGAGTTCAGAGACTGTGCAGCGGTGTTCAGATACAACTTAAACTTACACTTCAAACTGAGCAGGTCGCCCTATAATAGCAATAAATCACTCAGTGCAAGATCATCTCTGGAGACTCTCACTAAGTTTATAGAGACACTATTTCAAAGAATTTTGAATATATACAAGTTTTTTTAAGATTATAAGTGTGTCATTTTTCTTGTAGGTCTCAGTCTTAAGCACATTTATATGGTTTGAAAAGAATAAAAACAATACACACATGAACTCTAATGTAAACTTGCGAAGAATGAACTAGCAAAAATGCAAGTACAGACTTGTGTATATGAAATGTCCCCTGTGTTGTGACATTACAGGAATCTGCCGCCTTAAAAGTTATTAAATGATTCTTCTTCCTCTTCTTAATAATAATAATAATGATAAATAAAATGCACAACGCTGCAGTACTTTTAATACAGCAAGCTCACAAAAGCTCTGCTCTACTCCAGAGAAGCAGACAGAGAGAAAACACAGGTCCTCCACTCTTACTAAATGATATTCGTCCATTACCAGTGATGACTGGATTGCCCTGAGCTCAATGAACTCCAGAGGTGATATTACTTTCTACAATGAATAATATCCCATTTTAATTGCCACCACCAACAGCTGAATATCAGACAGCCTGAAAATCAAGCCCTTAGCTGACTAAAGCCACATCACATCAGTTATTTTGTGCTTCAGTACATCAAAGTGATTCTTGTCTTGATGCCTAATTAAATGAAAGGCAGATGTGAGTAACAGACCCTCCAGGTTCATGCATGTGTGACCTGGTGGTATGAACTCCATAATGATGACAGTATGTGATAGACCAAGAACATTTTTCAGCTTTCATATTACATAATCCATGCCTGAGTTGAGACTCCTCTGGATAACCGTGAAAATAAGCTCTGTGGCTTCACATTCTGCTATTTAACCCCATGAACTCTGCATTTCTTCTAAATAAAAGGAAATCTCTGTGAGCTGAGAGAAAAGTCTTTGACTGATTGTCTGCTCTTTTTTTCTACTGCTCTCTTGAAAGTCAGCAGTAAATGTCCTCCTCGTTTTAGAGCCCTTAAAGATTATCGTTTTCCCTTTATTGGCTGTCAGGCTCTGTGAAGTGGTGGTGACTTGTCCAGGGTGGCATGCTGTCCTTTGACCAAATTCAGTTGGCATATTTCCCAGCCTTCCTGCAACCCTAACTTTGATAAGCAGTTAAGAAAACGAATGGACCTCATCAGTTGAGGAAGTTGGGAAATGGGAAAGGAAATTGAACCACTCACTTGCACTCTAACCCCTTAGCTCTGAGTCACCTGATTCTTAGTGGCAGCATTGTGAACAAAAGAGCAAATTAAATTCAAACAAGACTAAGAGTTTTCAGCTACACTAGAAAATCGGCCAGCTTGCTAGAATTTAATTTAATTTAATTTTAAAATTAAGTCATCAAAAAATGAAAATAAAAGACTAAAATTTTCACCAAATGAAAATTAAATGAAATTACCCAGATTATTGCATTTTCAATTTCAGTCTTGACCAAAACTGTGGTTATTTTGTGGGTATTTACTCAGATTCTGCTAAAATTTGTGCGTGCTCATGTGGTGGAAAGGTTATGAAACTGCAAAAACAAAAAACAATCTTATTCTCAATGTACAATGGGCCCACAACTAAATCTTGTATGACTTGGTAGCTCTGAGGGGCTTATACTGTAAGTATTCTTTTTTTATGGTGGAGGCATAGAGTACAAGCGTGGATAAAGCATATACATTATTAAACTGTACAGTGTTAGAGGGTACAGACACTACATGAATTATGTACTATATTATTTGAGCTTCAGTCTTCTCCCACTCTTTTCTGCTTCTACCTACATGCAGGAGCTTTGGGCAGATATCGCCTATGTTTAATGTGGAGTCAAAACAATGCTGAAGGACACAACATCCAGTCTTGTTTATTTCACAATACTATTCGTAGCTGCTAGATAAATGTCTTAATGTCTTTTTCATTAAAAACAATTTATCATTGCAAGTTATCTAGTATTATCACACTTTTTTGAAAACTGAATGAAATCAGTTTAATATTAAACCTGTTTATGTTTGATTGTTTGAAATTATGACATGATGTGTGGTAGCAGAAATCGCTGCTTTTTCAAGAGGCCGAATCAGGTAACACTTCAGTGTCTTAAGAATTATCTCTCTTGAATGTACTTAAAACGCCAACTGCTTGATTTAAATATTTTCAGGGAGAGGTGTGATTAGGTTGAAAGCTTGTGAACTTTACAAAATTAAGTGATTTGATGGCCACTCACTGTAACAGTTATTTGTAATAGAAAGAAAAAAAAGTGGTATTTTAATGGCAGTGGCAGAGGCAGGTGATTTTTATAGCGGCAGGTTTTTTTCAAGGCAAATCGCTGTAGCAGTGTTAAACCGACGGGTTCTTATATAGCGCTTTTTTACTCTACCTGAGCACAAGTACTTTCTACAACTTGCCTCCTTCTCCCATTCATAAAACCCTTTTTTCTATGCTTTTTGTAAGTGCTTTCTAGCCTACATTAACACACATTCATAATGCATGGATGCAGTGGAGAGCAACTTGGGGTTTATATCTCACCCAAGGAAATTTGGCATGAAGACTGGAGCAACCAGGGATCAAACCACCAACCTTTTGATTAGTAAAAGACCTCCTACACCCTATGTTGATTGTATAGAGTGCCCAGTAGGGAAACCTGGCTGTAGCCATTTCTCAGTTTTGAATGGTCAGGATTCATGTAGGAACTATCTCTTTAAAAGTAGACATACAAACACAACCATATCTAATATAAAATATAAACAAACAAATAAACAAACAAACGGCTGGAATAATTTATAACATAATTTCCACTCTTGAGTGAGTTTTAGTTTGGGGTTCAATGTGGGGTTCAATGGGTTCAATGTGACACTTGAAGGTGTAATGTAGCATCTACAATCATGTTTTATTGCTAAGGCTGAGTGTGTAGTAGGAAAGGCTGCAGTGAGAGGGATGTAGAGGTGAACTTGGTGTTTGTCCCTGTCTCATTCTCCTGACAAGCCTGGGACTTTGGGATCTAGGGTAAAGAGAAGGCGCTGTCTCATTTCCACTTTTGCTCTATATCATAACACAATACCTCGAGAGTTGTGGGGAAAAAAGAAAAGAAAGGACCCTATACAGTTCCACGGATTTCCACATCATTGTATAATGTAGTTTCATTCCGGCTTATAAATGCGTGTCCATAAGTGGAATTATAAGTGCTTAGAAATTTCCTCCTGCACCTCACCTCCATCATCAATAAAATCATCCATTTCTGAGTCATACTCATCTTCCTCATCCTCATATTTCCTCTTGTATGCAGATTATTTTTGTATTGTATTGTATATTGTATAGATTCGACTGAAAGTAGGGCAAACTGATGAATGCAGAGCAGAGGGCAACCTTGCCCACATACTTCCACTACGTACATAGACTCTGATGAATCAGAAACTGCAGATATGCAGTATGTATGTACACTCCTCCATGTACTTGCATATGTAAAAGTGATCTACATACTGAACAGACAGAACAAAACAAAAAGAAGCTCATCTGATTGTTTCATCTTATGTCAGGGCAGCGCGTTAATATGTTAATGGTGAAATCTTTGGTGCATTTACATATCAGAAGAGAAGAGAAGAGAAGAGAAGAGAAGAGAAGAGAAGAGAAGAGAAGAGAAGAGAAGAGAAGAGACTGCCTTGTGCCTCATCATTTGTGTTCCTGTTGGTTTTTCCTCTTCAGAAAATCCTCCCCCAGGTTTCCCAGCTGAGGTTTTATCAGGTTTCAGTTTATATCCAGGTGGTTAAATGCCCTTCTGGCAGTGCTTCTTAACACCTTGCTTAGCTTTGCCTTTCCACTCCCCCACAAGATGGAGTGGACTGTGAAGACCTAGCATCTAACCCTGAATGGCATAAAACGACATGTCCAGCTGTTGTTGCAGTAAAGTTCATAGTGTGCAAATTTCCTTTGAAGACCTCTTCAGATGCTCAACCACAGGGACTGTTCAAGCAGAAGCTGTTTCAATCCATCAGTGTACCTGATATTACAATGACAGCTCACAATGCCCTTATCTTAGATAGCTTTCATCTATCTATCGATATTGATTGATAGATTGATCACTTCTCTAAAAGGCTCTTATTGCATATAGCGTTCTACCAAACGTGCATGCAGCATCTGTAACATGCAATTAGGATTGTGGGAGAATAGTATACATGGCACATGCAGACATTCACAGTAAAGTGTGCCTTTTACATTCTTTGCTTTTATTTTGACACTTTTAAAGTGTGAACCCTGCACACAAAAACACACTTACAACACACCTGCCAATATAACTATCCCCTATTTTTCATAGCCATTCCATGCCATTATACCACATTACACCACATTCTTCCTGTTTGAACTCACATCTGTCCATGGCTCACCTCCTGCCTCAGTCTTGCCCGTTCTGTGCTCTCTGACTGCTGAAAGCCTGCATTTCAACCTACATTCGCTTCAGCATCAGTATTGGTTACAGTTTTCTCTTAAGCTAAAAAACAAGTAGATAAAACACACTGAGCTCTGACATACACTAATCTCATAAAGTACATTTGAATAAATTTGAAGAAACTGGCATCCTGTCACATCACATAATCTCAAAGCCTCACCTTCATTATTTTTACCTGGCAGCAACCTGCTGTAGTCAGCACCTCACCAGCAATGATGTGTGCTCTCATTGCATCATACCTTTTAACTCCTGAAAAAAGCTGTTTTGAATTTTATATATGAAAGGGATCAGTGGTGCTGTCTTTACTTTCTTTCCCCTCCTTTATCCTGTCAGAAAGCTTCTGATTGTGTTCTTCTTTAATCTCCCAGGGATGAGATATTATTTTCACTGTCTAACACTCTGGAGGGAATCTGTCAACTCACTCCCCTCCAACATGCATGTCTGAACACATTTTTTCATCACGTGCATGTTCATACTCACTACATCTTTCACCGTTCAAGTGTGTGAGGCCACCGACAGCGGGCTCTCTTTTCACAGCTCCGTGGGTTTCACGGCCTATGACGATGCTTTGCTCCCTGCAGCATCAGCGGGGTACCGGAGATAAGAATTACTACATGAGGTTACAGCCACTATTAACTGTGGTTGACAGACCGAACCAGGGTTTGGACTGGCGAAGATCATTACACAGCTCTGCAGGCAGAGATGTGAAATGGAGGGGAGGTGTTAATAAAATCCCAGAAAAGTTAAAAAACTCTTTTAGACAAATTTTTATCAAATTCTGAAGTTGATAGAAGCTCGGATCACATTCACAACATAAACAAACAGAACTGAAATTGATTGAAACCACAGTGAGACTAACTTGTCTAAAAAAGTGTCTGTGATCTTGGTGTTTTCACATCTTCACAAACCAACAGCATCAAAGGGGAAAACAAACCAGAGTTTGATTCAAACGGACTAAACAACGCACTTGTAAAAGTGTTTGAAAAAACAAACAAACCTAGATTGGACTAAATCGTCAATAACCTCATCCTCCATCAGTGAAAAGAACACAGATGGTTTCTTGGAACTCACTTAAAAACTGAGGATGTTGCACACTTACAGTAAATAGTCGATCATAAAGTATGCTCTTCCCAAGTTTATGCTACTTTTGGATTCTAGTGCCAACCTTTAGTGACATGTTATAATAATATAATAAAGGTATTTACCTCACGGTGAACCAGAAATTCAGGTATGGAGTCAGTCACACTGGAAATTCAAATCTCTTTAATCTGTAATCATTTCCATATTCTTATTTTTTTAAATCCACATTGAATGGTGACAATGATCCCATAACTTAGTCCTTAGCTAATAACGCCTGTGAATATGCCACAGACATCCTTCTGGTGTGGAGGTGATATACATATTTGCACAGTATTACCTTATTACTGAGTAATGGGTGTGTATTTATTTGATTGTATATTTTTTACCCCTTTCAAATGGTGGATATATGTTATTAATGCCTCCTGGGTTTTAGCCTTTACCATAAGAAGTGCTCCGTAATCCTTTAAAAAAGTAAAGAAAATCCAGATTAAACCACATTAAATCAATGCTCAAAAATACAGCTACATTGCTGGGTATTGTTTTACTTCAGTCTGTGATTGTTGCTGCCCCGCTCCTCTAAACTCTGTTAAACATTTTTAAGTCAAAGCAAAACCTTTGAGTTCATAAATGTGTGTTTACACTTTACTTGCTTTGTTGTTTGGTGGCTTTCATATTCATGTATTTATTACTTCTAGGCTGGACTACTGTAAATCATTATTATCAGGTATCTAAAATTCCCCAAAAAGCCTTCAGTTGGTCCAGAATGCTGCAGAGGGTACTGACAGGGATTAGAAAGACAGCATATTTCTCCTATATTGGCTTCTCAGATTTGGGAGACAGACACTCTCTCTACTTTTAAGATTACGCTTAAGCTTTCCTTTCCTGATAAAGCTTATAGCTAGGGCTGGATCAGGTGGCCCTAAACCCTCCCTTAGTTATGTTACATTGGCCTAGGATGCGGGGGCTTCCCATATTCCCATCTTGTTCACTCATCTCTTTTCACTCTCCATGTGTTTATACACCACTCTGCATTTAATAATTAGTTATTATTAATCTCTGGCTCCCAACCAGTTGCTACAGATGGCTTCCCCTCCTTGAGCCTTGTTCCGCCAGATGTTTCTTCCTGTTAAAATAAAATAATAAAATAAAAATAAAAATAGAGGGTCCTCTTCTCTCGCCGTTTTCTCTCTTTATCTTACAATATAAAGCACCTTGAGGAAACTTTTGTTGTAATTTGGCACTGTGTAAATAATTAAAATCAATGTCAATAGCCTATCTCTTGATCAGTTAAAAAGGACTTTTTATTATTATTATTATTTTTTCCATTTTTCTTACACTCTTACATGCTGTAACATACAGCAGGCCTGTAAAAAACCTCAGACAAACAGCTCTCACTTTAAAAGTGTGACTCATGACTCAAGCACCACGTTTTTTTATCTTCAGGTTTACAAGCCAGATTACAGCAAAAATAATGCAAATAATTGTCTTCAGACTCAACAAAAGCAGCTGTGTGTTAATTGTAAAATGGTCTTCACACTTATGGCTGAATGGGGTTCAATAATTTAGTTGCGTACAAGGATAACTGGAATGGTAATGCATGCTCGCGCTTGAAAAAATGGTGTATAGTTCGAGGAAAGAACACACACTCTCTTCCTGGCACTTGACATCACTTGACCTTTTGACTCATAACTGCAGGTGGAATAAATCATTGGAGTAATCATACTCTGATCAATAACACAACATGATTTACAACACAGGTCATGATATGTACCTACTTTGTCTATTTGGAAATCCAATGTAACTCAGTGAAATGAATGAACTGGCTTAACCTCGCGTCATGTGGTCCTGACAGCTCTTTGTCTTTGTAGAGCAACAATATACTTGAGTGAAAAAATGTGTGTGTGTGTGTGTGTGTGTGTGTGTGTGTGTCTTCAGGGTTGCTAAGGTCAGAGTGCACATGTAAAGAATTTTAGTAGAGTATGTGCCAAAAGGCTTCCACCATGAGTCTCTCTGGATAAACCTCTAACTTAAATTTAGAGTGTGAAAACTGAAACCATGTTTCATTTTTGTTGTTTTTGCTTTTTATTTCTGGGTAAATAATGGATGTATTCAGACAGACGAATGCTTCCAATAATTCCCCTCTGTACTCGTCACTAAATGGTATAAATACAAGTATTAGGAATATGAGGTGTCTGTTTGTCACATACAAAAACAAGTTCTCTTAATGAAAAATTAATTGCCTTCTGTTATCTGCTGTTCTTACAACACATAATGAAAAGGTGTTGTGCAAATTTTACCAGCTGTGACGTGTGTGTGTGTGTGTGTGTGTGTGTGTGTGTGTGTGTGTCATGACAGCAAACCTGAATACAAGCAGGAACAACCACAAATCCACTACTTTATCAGGTGTTTATATTTTTGTCTGATGGTCACTCTTAATCCTTTTATTTTGTTAATCTTATTCATTGTATATCTTATTGTTTATTTTACTCATGTTTCATTTATGTATTTATTTTATTTATATTAATTTCATTGTATGCTTAATGTATGGTTTTTAACTGCTATCTCTGTTTTATTATTGGAAAGCACTTTGGTCAACTTTGTTGTTTTTAAAGTGCTATATAAATAAAGTTGGATTGGATTGTCTGTCTGCTAACCAGCTAAAACTGACAAAATGTGATAAAACAGTGAACATGAGCTGTTTGGAGACAGCTTATAACAAAGCTATTTAAGAATATGGAAAGCAACAGTGCATGTTAAGTGAAAGGATATAAAACTGTTCTCACAGTCCAGTCACTTCAATTTTTACAAAATAAAGTGATCATTAGGCTAAATTATAAAATTTTATGACGCTGATTGGTTACCAAAAGTCTTCTGTGTTGTTCCAACAAATGTTCTCATACTTTGTGCTAAGCAGTGTTGGGTAAGTTACTTTAAAATAGTAACTTAGTTACATTACTAGTTACTTCTATCAAAAGTAACTCAGTTACTTCAAGTTGCTCGTTACTTTCAAAGTAACTAGTTACTAGGGAAAGTAACTTTGGTTTTACTCAGAATTCTCTTGTTAATGTGTTGCTTCCATAACTTTGCCAGTCTTCTAGCTTGCTTACCTGCCACAAGTGCACTGTGCCACCTACCAATAGAAAGGAAAAGATAATGTGCATATTTCCACGAGAGAAATCCCACGCCTGGACCGTCATTGACCGTTGCCATGATTCTAGCCTACGTCACAGCGTCATGTGCGCCTTTTACATCCAACACAAAAACTGCAGTCGTGATGCTTTGATTGTACTCAACTTACTGTACTGTAACTCGGAAATTCTGCCTTCTGAATAGGAAGATGTAGGTAACACCAGACTGCAGATGAGCTGCATACAGGGCTGGACGGGCATTTTGACTAGAGACTGGCCCACCATTATAGGAAAAATCATAAAGCCTTTGAATGAAAACAAACGCTGTTGTGACAGTGATGTTCACTGTTTTGATGGTATATATGCATCAATCGTTTGTTGTAAGATTGAGATAATTATTTTTTAAAAGTGAGACATTTTAAATGAGAATAAGCAAGTATTTCCTTGTGCCCACCTCTCCCTGTTAATGCCCTACCTGGCCCCCCTGGCAAAACTTTGCTAGATCCGCTCCTGCACAATTACCAGCTGTCAACTACCTAAAAAGGATCCTGGTGTTATCTGTCTCTCAGAAACAGTTTATAACTTCCCTTCAACTCATCCATGTCACCTAAAAGGTAAACCTGTTTCTCCATCAGCTGTTCAGCTCTGATGATTCAGTAAGGACATCTCCTGGTTTCATCTTCATGTTTCCCTCTCACCAGATAACCAAACCGACATCATGACCAGCAGCTTTTTTGCAGCTGTGGCTCCAGCAAACATCAGCTGATACTAGAAATTAATATTAAATCAATTCTAACAACAGCTGATCAAGCTTAAACGTGCTGCTGTTGTTTAACGCGACATCGGCTGGTTTCCTATTTCTGGCGCAAAGTGGGCGATAAACAAACAAGAGAGCCGATCAGCTGATCACTGATCAGTTTTCATGATTGAAGTAGAAACGGGAGAGGGAGGGGAAGGATGAGAGAAGAAGAGGCAGCTGTGCAGCAAAGACACAGAATAACTCCAGCTTTGTGTCTTTTTCATTGTAGCTGAATTACGGGACAAACTGTTTCTTTTCACCTCAATAAGAAACGCGTAATATTTTCTCTGAATACCAGACGGGACGGTTGGCAACTCTAATAACTTATGAACAAAATAAAGTTCAACATCATTAACTTCATAGCACCCACCCAGCTGTATAGAAATTTCCGTCATGCTAGCTAGTACGCAGTACGGAAAAAGTCAGAATAACGAAAATAAACTCCACCTAAACTTGGTTTATATCTGACCCAGATAGACTGCAGCTCATAACTTCTTACCTGAAGTTCAGTTCATACTTGGACCGGCGGCCGCCTCGGGTCTCTTTTCCTTCTGCGTCCCCTTTCTCTCATCCACCTGCTGGCCTCCACCACTTGCTAATGTTACAGAATCTGTGGAAGCTCCGCGATAGCCACCACACGAAGTAACGAGTAACGACCCTATCTAAATCCCAGTAACGACTAACGCGTTCCTGATTTTGGCATAATAACTAGTTACCGTGCTCGTTACCACAATAATAACGTAGTTACTGTAACGAGTTACTTAATAACGCGTTAGTCCCAACACTGGTGCTAAGTAGCATCAAATGATGAGACATAAGACTGTCATGCATTGTTAAACACAGACGCTATATTGTATCTAGCCAATTGAAGACAAAAACCTGTTTTGAATGTCATAAACAAATTTCAACCAGCGCTAAGTACATGCTTTTTGGCCAAGTTAGAAGCTAGGAGGCTAACTGCCCCTGTTTTGCACTGGTTTTTGGTTAAAATAGTGTGTTATATCTTCTATATCCATGAATGTACAGGGGCATTTGCTCTAGTACACGAGACATAAGTTTTGTAATCAGACAGTAAACGTGAGGCTTTATACGGACATCCAAAACCCTGCCAATTTATAGCTAGGTTGCTAGCCATAACTTGCTAATGCTGTCACTAGCAAAGAACGATCTGAAGGCACCTCATTTTTCTTTCTTGTTCTTATGTGGAGTTTATGTTGTGCTGGCTGCCTGGTTATTTCTTGTCATTAATGATTAATGCTCTCCTAGGATATTAGTGTTGCTCACTGCTGACACTGTAATGGAGTGAAACAGACACTAAGCTAAGACATTTGGAACCAAGAGTAAATATTATTATTCTTATTAGTTACATTTCAATCCATTCACACATTGTGAATGGAACATTTCAATCCATTCACACATTGTTTCAAAAAAAGTAAATAAAATAAAATAAGTTAGTATGTTTTCTTTGAAGTCATGGGAACCCTGTGTATATGATTTTAGGGCTTACAGAGTCTGTTTATCACCACCCTTATGTGCATGAGGACCACATAGCAAAATGTCATCCCTTTCCCTTCTAATGCCTTGGGCATAATGGTGAGTCTCTCTGTTTTCCTTTCATGTGCATACTCACTCCAGTTCTGCTCATTTACTCTGGATGCTCTTACTTTGTTGTACTTTGAGGCCAGACTCCTATCCATGCAATGCCATAAAAAATGATTAATTACTCCAAGCTCTCATTTTACATTCTCTGTTACACATAAACCAATACTGCAAGCCAGATATACCTCTGAGTTACCACTGAATCCCACAGGCAATTTGTTGTATATCTTGACCAGTGACTGTAAAAGACAGTCATTGATCTTGACCTATTAACAATGCCTCAAATAGATGAGCTGTTGACCTTGTAAGACCTACTGTGCCTTACACTTTCCACTTCTGATCCACTTCTTTAATTCAGCTGTGTTTCAGATAGATTTAAGTGTATCAGGAGCCTGAAATGTATCAGGTTTAATGCTCTGAGACACAAATTGCCCAACAAACCATTATATATGTTTTTACTTTCTATAGCTTTCTAAAATCAACAATTCACTATCTCGCCTTAACACTAATTTTCCTCTGTGTTTAGGTAACTATGTGCATGCGAGACTCTGTTATTGTCACTGTTAAATATTTATGGGAGTTTTTATATACAGTTACTCCATTGTCACAGGGGATTTGTGACTCTAGCTCAGGGGTGGGCAATCTCAGTCCACGAGAGCCGGTGTCCCTGCAGGTTTTAGATCTCACCTTGGGTCAACACACCTGAATCACATGATTAGTTCGTTACCAGGCCTCTGGAGAACTTCAGGACATGTTGAGGAGCTAATTTAGCCATTTAAATCAGCTGTGTTGGTTCGAGGACACATATAAAACCTGCAGGGACACCGGCAATTTGATTCCAGCCAACCAGTACCTGAAACATGTTAACTACTACACCACTGGAATGCATGCATGATTTTCTCAGTGTCTCACTTTGTTGTGGAGTTATTCTGGCCCACTGTTTTTTTCAACATTGCTTCAGTTCATTGAGATTTACGGACATTTATTTATGCACAGCACAATCAAGTTTCAGCTACAGCATTTCAGTCAGGTTAAGATCTGGACTTTGACTAGTCCCTCGATTTTTTTCTCTTTTCAGCCATTCAGATTGGCTCCTGTACAAACCTATAGCTGTCAGGGAGACACTCTCACATTTAGCTCTGATAGTTTTCTGTACCGATGAGTTCATGGTTGACTCAGAGACTGTAAGGTGCCCGGGTCCTGTGGCTGTAAAAACAAGCACAAGTCATCACCACTCCACCAGCTGGTGTTATGTATTATTGCCAAACATCTCCACATTGAACTTGTCTGAAAGCAGATTGTTCCAGAAGTCCTGTGATTTGTTCAGAACTTTGCGGACCATTTTCATTTTAAAGAGAAGTTTTGCTTTCTCCTGGCAACCCATCAAAATGAGCCATACTTGTTCAATCTTTTTTAAATTTTACTGTCAAGAGTCTGAAATGCAGCTCTTGGCCTTTTTGCAGTTTCTCTGAGCATTGCATGAATTTGCTGGGATGTCAACTCCTGTAAAGACTGTGACATTATGTTAACACACAACTGAACCAGACTTGAAGTCACACTTGCCTCCAATCAGTTAATCTAGCACCTTTGATTTTAGCGCCCAGTACTTATCCTGTTAGTTCCTATGGAATTAGCAACCGTACATTCTTGCTGCTTAGGTTTTAAGAGGACTGCATAGGAAATTATTCTTAAGCAACTTGTTTAATGTTTAATGCAGGAACTTACAAGCAGCCTTAAAGTCACAGTACATTGTTATATCTGCCCATTAGATGCATTTCAGAAATAAACTCTTTGTCAGTAGAAAAATTGCAGATATACAGTATTTACCAACCAGGAAAATAAAGTCTACTATAGCACAAACTATTACAAAGACAGTCTTCAGTACTTTAGCAGGAGTCTATGTCTATGTCTCTTCTCTTGTGTGTGATCTTAGATTAAAGTTGAAGCTCAAACTTTTCCTTGAAAGGCTGAAAGAAAGCACCATCAAACTTTGTGTAATAGAAATGTCTTTTTAAAGCTGATGCTTTCTTCTCAGAACTTGTGTCGATACTTCATGTGAATGGAACTTAAAAAAAAAAAAAAACCCTCTTTGATCGCTTATGTCTTTTGTATTGTATGGTAACCTTATTTTTATCACCTTGACTCACACAGATCACAGTGGCTTTGTAAAAAGAAAAGGCTCACGAACATAAACGAGTTTGAATTTTAGCCTTACTTTGTTAAAGGGAAACCAAACAATTCTGAATCTTGGCTTTCATCAGCAAGTATAAAGCAGTTCCCATTACCGCTGTGGATCAGATAATCAGTTAATTTCATGCAGGACTAAACAGATATGTAACACTAAAGCAGCATGGTGATACAGAATACAGATTAAGCAAGATGTCATTATTATCACTGGGAACATGAGCCATTAGTTTGGTGACAGTATGCTGGTTCGCCCAACTTACTTGTGCCTGATTAAACTAGCATAGTTAAAAGGAAGCAAACGAATCAGGCAGTGGAAAACAGCTTTGTTGCTGTGATTCTCTGAGGATTACCAACTAAATGGTCCTGTAAGCAATTTCACTTTGCTAAATTGTTTAGAAATTACACTCACTTGTTTGCTCTCTAGTTAGAGCACTGTCACTTAAAAACAATAAACACATAAAATGCCCACCAACAGCAATAGGTGTTTTATTTATAAGTTACTACCGAAGCTGAGTGAATATGCTCAAAGCTTTATAACCCCGTCTTCCTGCAGGGAAAAACGTTTATAATGTTTATAAATGTTTTCCATTCCCAGTTACTCAGTGGTACAGACAGAGGTTTACACTCACAAAGCGAGGTATAGCCATCCTATAATCAATGCAGACAAACCCCACAAAGATGTAACACAGTGTAAATGGCTGTTTCATTTTGCTGCAGCTAATTTCAAGGCAGTTATTCAGTGGCATATTTATATGCAGATTTGAGACATTCAAACCTTCTGTTTAACTGTTGGCACATGTAAACAACCTATACTGTTTGCAGTAATCTGAAAATATGCCAGATAGGACAAAAGAGGAGAATAAAGCCTTTGGTTTGCCACAATGTAATCAGGTTGCAGTGTAATCTGCATGCATTAGGCTAATGCAGCACATGTAAATTATGGCATGTCGGCATCTGCTAAGGTGGTGAAAAATGAAATGAAAATAGTTTTATAAACACATTTTTGCGAATTGTTTGTGTAATGGGGTCCTTAGGGACTAGTAAAGCGCTATACAAATACAGGCCATAAGATTAGGTTCTCAAACTAGCTACCATGTTAATACTCCTTTAAATTTGGGAAAAGACATCCCGCAAAACGTGTTTACCCAGTTAGGTGTAAAAACCTGTTAATTATCTATTGTGATTCTGCTGGGTGGACTTTTTGTTTAGAGACCCAAAAGAAAGGCGAAGGAGACCAAAGAGATAAAGTCAGCATTTACTGCTAATAAGTCCAGGGAGCAAACAAAGATCAAAGCATGGAAATCCAAAATATCCGAAATCACCACACAACAGAGGAAGACTGAGATAATATAAATGAGAGGGGTGGAGGAAAGAGGTTATTAAGAGTTTTTTCATGTGCTATGTGCAGAGGTGTTTTTTCTGTTCTCAAACTGATCTCCCTGTTGGAGTTCAGTCTGGGGGGAGTTATTTTTTTCTCCTTATCTTTCCGTGTGGTGCATTTTCCATTGTTATACCTCTCTGACTTGTCTTCCCCATGTGATGTTTGCGTAATGTATGTATGGTCGGAGGGTAAGATGGCGCCACCATTGCGTGCAATAGGTCGGCAGCCTTATGAAATTTCCCCTTGTGGGACTAATAAAGGTATATCAATATCAATCTATCAATCAATATACATCTTATACAGAAAGAAACAAAACTAGAAAATAACTCATAAGAAAATAAACAAGGTTTCTAAAATTCTAAATACAGGGGCTAAATATTTATAAGGGCCATTGGGGAGGTAATGAAGAATATAGCCATTATAAATAATGATCCCCAAAAATAAAAAAGACCAAAAGACATTATGAAGTCAAAACCTCAAGTCCCTGGAACAAAGATGTAGGGACCATTAGATATAGTGTGTAGTAGCACACCCATCAAATGTCCAATTCTGGGAGGAGCGAGAACCCTGCATGTCCAAAAACCCAAACTCTATTTTATGTAAATATAAATTCTGTATCTGTAGAAGATGAACATTAGAAGTCAGTAAGTGAGGCCAGTATCTGATGGATGCTAAGATGCTAGATTTAGTTTTTGTTTTGCTAGGTTTTATTAGTTTTTATTATCATTATGACAGTAGCACAGTGAGGAACTCTTGTATACCTTCCAAGAGAAAATAATTCACGTACTCATCAAATTTTAATGCAGTGGGAAATTAGGGTTGTACATATCAACCACCTACTCAGCACGTCTTCTCCAGGATGTCTGTCTCAGAGATGAGCAAATTAGGTAGTGAGAAGCAAAATGTACGTTCCACTAATTCCCATCTCATATTGCTTCATTTGATTGCTTTTGCAATGTGGAACAGATGCTGACCTTTAGTCACATACACATTTCACACACACATGTGTGCTGTCATTAAGCTTGCTTCAACAGGAATCTTGATTATGCAGATTCAATATTATAAACTCTTAGCCTTTGTTAATGCGGCTGCGTTGGTCATGAAGTTCACCTGCTGATGGTTAATAGAGTTTACAAGGCTAATATTGGCAATCTGCCTCCTGAATTCATGTAGGTGGAGGCTGATGAAGTGAAATGGGTCTAATAGGGTAAACATGACCGTTCTGTTACCTAAAGTACCGTTCAGCTAGTAAATACAGGGAGATTAGTGTTCAAATTCACTTCTATACACTGCATTAATACTGGGAGAAGTGGGAGATCAAAGGTTTTATGAAGTCTGTGGTCTGGTAATTCTTTTTTTAAGTTCAGATAACAAATGGCTGGAGTAATTAAAGATCAGTGTGTAGGCCAGAGGGAGGATGGCACTGTGCTGCCAGCAGGCTGGCATAAGGTGATATATGGAGCAGCTGATCAGGAGGAGTCACTCCTGTGGGGAACCTCACTCAACTCTTTGGCTGCCCTGATTTTGAGAAATAAGGAGGACTGTAAATCTGGTGATTGCAGTATGAGAGAAGGAAGATGAGAAAATAAAGAACAGAGAGGCTGGAAGAGAGTTCAGAATGAGTGGAAAAGACAGAGATTTATTACTGTATATTTGTTATTTGCCTTTGTTCTGGTTTTTATCTATCTCTTAAAAATGTGGTTCATCTCTCAGCCAAACTATGATTTTAAATGGTTTCATTGTTTTATATCCAGTACTTGGCCATTGTTAACCAATAATCAGAACATTGCCATTGCATATTAATTGAAGTAAGCTAAACTTACACAGGCACTTACAGATTTTGATTTGTATTTCACCCAAGCATAACATGTAGAGTCCACAGCACATCAAAGAATCCAGATCTGTGACACAGCATTATCAAGACCCAGAAACAGTTACAGTTGACTGAAGTCAAAGCCTCAGTTGTTGGTTTAACAGTGACTATAATCCAGGCAGAAAACTGTGTATTAATCTAGTGTTGGCGTGTTTACAGCAGTGTGCATTCATGAATAGGGGTTCTTTACCCTGAGTCTGGTGTTGATCAGGAGGGTAAAATTCTTGAATGACTTAACTCTTGAGTGCATCTTTGTTGTACTGCTTCAAGTAATCAGCTTGTCCGGATTATCACACAGTGTAAACAGTAATAGGAATGAAGGAAGTGGGCAATTACTGTAGCAAGACACACATAGTGTCTTGCATGAAGACAGTTGCAATCAGAACAGTCAGTATAAGCCAAAGGGAAGGATTTTTTCATAGATTTCCCTGAAGGTTTCTGTCTAAAACAGTTGATTTAACAGTTTTTGACTTCGCTGACTCGTCTCAGCAGAGTGATTAATGATTTATTGTTTAAAAGTTGGGAGAATCCTCTTTTTCAGGTAGCAGCAGCTGACGTCAGCTTCAATTAATGTCAGCTCCAGAATGACTGCAGAATGTCCAAAGAAACTTCTTAAACCTTTCGTTGAGCACAACGCATTTCTTCCCTGTCCATATGCTCAGTATGTTCCAAACACTGCTATTTTCAGCAAATGTAGCAAAACAAACTTCTTCCAAATTACAATGATTGACAATGACTGCTAAGGTTTGGGATTTTCAAGAACATTGGCTTAATTTATACTCTGACTCTGAGTTTTTTAAGTTTGTATCGGTGTGGGGGACTGTATGAAGCCTATGGTTTATGTTGTTATGTGGTAATTATGAGACAATGCATTTCAGGTCATTTTACAGAAGAAGAAGAAAGTAATGTATCGAGTAGTGTAAGAGTTACTTTTGTTGATGAGAAATTAAGTAATGTACTCCATTACTTTTAACAAAAGAATAGAGTAAAGTGCAATGCACTTATTTTTGGAGGTAACAATCCCAACACTGTTGAGCAATGATGTGGCATGCTGCCACTGACAAGCTGTTTGTCTCTTTCTCCATACTTTTCTCTTCCCATTATTAAGGTATTAATCTTTGTTTTATCTGTCCAGAAATGTACTTTACTAGAATTGTGCAGGCTAGTTTAGATGTTTTCTGGCAACGTATAATCGTACAGTCCAGCCTTGAGTGTAACCAGTGGATTGCACTTTGCCGTAAATCCTCTATCTTTACATTTAAGACTGCACTGCTTTGCACTGATATTGACTGATGCTTTCTTGACATGGTTCGATGTTGCAAAGGAGTTTTGTTAATCAGAAACAATTCATTCATTTTAGTTGTCTTCTATACTCTGTCAAATCAAATGAGATGCTCAGAGCTTTCCTTCTCTTTAAGAATTGCCTGATTGTTGATTTAACTACTCCTAAGACTTTTTTCGATGTTGCCAAAAGGTTGATTTTGGATTTTTCAGCCTATTTTTGGCTTCCTTCACTTGCATCTTCTTGGACTTCACATTGGCAGTTCCAGTGAAAAGTTACCAAAATCTATTTCAACACTTAAAATCAGCTCCAGATCTTTTTATGGTCTTGGTGAAGCTGCCTGTCAATCAATCATCAAATTAATTTTGAGCCTCTGAAAACACTATGTATAAAAGTGTCAGCAATACCAAAGCAATTGTTGTTAAATGCTTTGAATTAAAGGTAAAAGTCTACACTTCAGTCACATCTTAACTGTGCCTTTTAAGGTGTGCTGCAGTGGTGTTGAGAGACATTGTCCAAATACTTGTGGACCAAACTTAACAAATACTTATATAACATGAAAGTCTAGCACAGATCAGAAAGAGGATGAAGTCATTACACTTTATCACAGCTGTCTGAAAAACAACATTTTCCAGACTGCTGTAAATCTAAAAGTAGTTCCATCTGGAATAAATGTAATATAAAAGTGACACAGACTGTGAAGGATACAGGGCAACACCATATGACAGATGATCAAAAAGAACATGTGATTCATGTAAATGCACTCAGTGATGGAGGGCTGTTTAATAAACCAAGATTACCAAATAAAAAGTAGTCAGATAAAGCTGCTTCACAAAGAAGGATTACATAATTGGGACATGACCATGGAAACCCCATCTCTCCAAGCTAACCCTCACCTGTGGTTAATTTTTGAGCTTAGCATTCACTAGCTTACATTGTTTACAGAATGTTTGGCTGCTCCTTTGATTTAAATAAGTTATGTTCTGATATTTATAATCTGTCCTCAAACTGGAGGATAAGGTTAAGGTCAACCCGGATTGAACCATCAGCTACGACCACATGGGGAACAACAACAACATAACCCCTTTCATGGACTTTCACGTCTTATAAATGCTCATTTTCACAATGGATTTTTGATATCATTTTTATCTTTGGCCCTGCGACATTCTGATGGCTTCTCCAAGTGTAGCCTGTCTATCACAGCTGGGTAACCTTACTCAGCTTATGACGATATGATAGTAGAGCCCTTCTTCTGTGACCCTGAAGTGGATAAGTGGAAGAGGATGGATGGATCCATCGTTATATTTTGGGGGTAAAATAAAACCCACATTGTGAAAATTAAACCTGTGCCTGTACATGTCGTGGTCTTGAAATCAGAGTTTTGACTTTTGTAGGTTCATGATTTCTTTTGGGTTTTGACAAGGGATTTGTATTCTAGCAGTATGTTGGTTGTAGTCTTCTGTTTATTGTGTTATTTCATGTTCCCTGGTGAGTCTGAGTTTCTTTGTTATCTGTGTCTTTAGTTCTTTGCTTTAGAGGATGATATGTTTGATTTTGTTTTGATTTCTTTTTGTGATTCTGCTTTTTACTATGTACATTCAGCATAAAAGGCTCACCTTATGTTCACTTTGTGTTTATTTCCTGTGTCCTGCATCTGGGTCTACAATTTGCCTGCGACACAGCTAAACATGACAGTACAGCCTTTGACTGCTTGGTTCCTTACAGGAAGCAACATTTCACTCATTGTCCTTTTTTTAAAGCAAAGAAACTTGCACACGTAAATCTCTCTGTTGGATTTAGAACTAATCTGAAGTCATTTAGCAATATTTTATTAATTAACTCACTTTCTTACTATAAAATAAATTACCGCACCGGTGTCCAGATGAGTACTTCAGGATGTTTACACATCCTATCCTATTGTACACAGTCATTCATAAGTAAACTCACACGATGATGTGAGTAAAACCAGTGCACTCCTTTTATATTTTATTTCTGCATCATGTGTAATGTGTACAGTTTGGGTTTCCATGTCAGTTTTCTTCATTATGAATTGATGTTTTCTGTAATTTATAGTCAGTTCTCAAATCTGATGTGAATTTGTTTGATATCATCAGCTTTGAAATAGCTTTATTAAACAGATTCATTGACATACTGCGCTTTTCCCCCTCATAACCTATTCTATAAAATATGATGAAGAGATGTCAGAAACAACTTCATAGGAATTGTCCCTTCCCTTCAAAAGCAGTGAAAAGCAAACCAATGACTGACGGGCGATATAATGTGTTATTACTAAGCTGTCCCTTTGCCCATGTTAGCTTGTCCTTGAAATGTAGAGCCTGGGTGGTAAAGTTCAGTTTTTTCTTTCATGTTTCTTTATGTCAAAAGAATGAAAAATGTAGGTGTCCGCACCACAGAGCAGAACTGACAGGCTGAAGAAAACAGTCAAAACCACCTGAAAATGTCGCTTGTTTGTAGACCTTTTAAAGGGTTTCTTAAACGTTTTCACTCTATCATTGGCAACTTTATGGCAAGAAAAACAGGTTTGACAGGTGTTGCTGGAAGGATTTTTTCAATCTGACTTTCTTGATTTCCACATTCCTGGTAAGTTTTCAGCAGTCAGAATTTTAATGTCTGTTGCTGGGTTTGTACCAATAGTAAATTGCTACTTCTGGGACAGGGCTCAGAGCCCGACTCTTACTTGTATTCCCCCTAAAAACCTAAACATCACACAAAGGAGAGGGATCCGAAAAAAGAAAGGTAGTTGTGCAGTTGTGATTTCCTGATTTAGGGAAGGGAAGGTTGGGAAGACTGAAAAGCAGCATCGGCCACATAATGAAAAGGAATGGATGCAGAAGCAGATTTAGTGAAATAAATCTGCTTGATATTTTTCTACAGTCGTTTCTTGTTTTTCTCTTACAGTATCAGGTCATGTTAGGTAACTGATGCTTGATCTCACAGCAATATGTTTTCTTATTGATAAATAAATGTAATAATTTGCTTTCTTTTTAGACTGATTCCCAAAGCGACATGCCGTTCTTCTTTCTTTCCATCTTGTCTATATGTCATTCTCCGTTTCCCCAGCTGGTCTGTCTTTCCATCTGTCATAGCCAGCGTGCTTGTGGGCTCGTGCACGTATGTCATCGTATTCTGGGTAAATGCTAAGAGGCACTTGCAGATTAAGAAAATTGCATCGGAACAATAGTCTATAATAGACTTTAGCTGTATGCTGCCGGGGGGTGACACCCCTATTATACAGACAAGTGGAGCAAGTCGCAGGGCTGTGTCAGCACAACAGAACTGCTTAGAGGAAAAGCCCCACCACCAAAAACAGAAATAGAGGTGCCATGTGTAGAGATATGGAATGCAAATATGTTTTCTCAGGCAGAGTCCAGAAGGTGCAGAGTCAATTTTATTCTTTCTGCAAAAGGTGAAATGTGTTCTCTTCCAATAAAATGCATCAGCTTTCAGTACTTCAGTGTACTTAGAAACTCTAATTTACCGCCTGCATTAAAGGCAAATATTCAGCATTTAAATGATGACTACTACTTCAGTGGTTTAATCATTAATCTTGTGCAAGATTTTCTTTCCCTATTTACAGCTTTAATTACATTTTTAAAGCTATAATTGCATCATTAATAGCTTAAATTAAGTCACCTTCTTGATAAGATAAGCTTACGTCTTTGTGACCTTGAATGTGATAAGCTGCTCAGAAAACTGATGAATGGATGCATATTACATTTTCTATGAGGCATCTCAACCTTTAATAAAAACCTAATTTACCTCATTTTTTATTGAGCATTAAAACAGCTGCTTTTAAGATTTAGGAGCTATTAGTCACAGCGGTGGCTGCTAACCACTATTAATTTTATTCTTGACCAGGGTAGGTAGCATTAATAATAACTTTGGACCTTCTGCATTGGGAGACTATATTTCAATAAAAAAGTTTTTTTAAGAAATTAATTTAAAAAATAATTAAAAAATTAATACTTTATAAACCAATATCATGCCTCATTTAGTTCTAGTAATATGACATTATTAATAAGCTGGCAAAAAAAGGACACATGAATAATTTGAAATTAAATGAGAATCAAAACAATTAGTGGTATTAGAACATACAGTGAGGTCTAAAGTTTGACAGTATGAACAACTATTAGCCAAACTCTTGGTTTTTCTCAGCATGATGTGCAGTCCCTAAAAAATGTAGAGGATACTGGACAAGTGGAAAACAAAAGAAGTGTCAGGCCTAAAAACACTATCTAATCTAGAGCAAAACAACAGTGTCTGAAAGTTGTGCCCTTAAGACCTGACACAGGATCTGAAAGACTGATCAAGGCCAGTTCAGTTTTGCTATTCACTGAAGACTCATCAGAAATGTAAGGGTGGCCAAGAAGCCATTCTTAAAGGAGAAAAACTGGGTGAAAATGTTGAATTATGCCAAATTACACAAGAAATGGTCTCAAAACTTGACATTTTTGGTTCAAACCACTGTCAGTATGTACAGAGGAGGTCAGGACACGGGTACAGCAGTGAGTGTCTACAGCCATCTGTAAAACACGGTGGAGGCTCTGTCATGGTTTGCTGCTGCGTTTTAGCCAATGGTGTTGGGAATCTTTAAAAAATGGAAATATGAATACAGAAAAGTAGAGTCAGCTCCAATATTCAACACCACACATTACTGAAAGAGTGTAGCATCATCTTGACTGAAAATGGACCAAAAGGCAGCTGACATCAGTATTGAAGAATAAAGTTGGTCATATCAAATTCTGACTTTTAAGCAAGTTAGAGTTGTCATGTATGCTGTATTTACATCATTTATATTTGCATAATAAATTACTGGAATTTCCATCTATCCTAGCAAAAAATGTGCAGGTATTGCATATGAATTGTAAAATACCAAGAAATTTGTGCAAAATCTGTGTTATTCTAGCATAATTGTACAATGTTAAAAAAGATTCTTGGGATCTTAGGAAAGACTGACTTTGTCTTTCTTGTGTCCTTCATTAAATTTTCATTGCAGCAGTTGTAAAACAAAACCATGAGAGTAAAAAGTTCTTTGGTCTTAAATAGTTCTTGCAAAGCTTTGAGGTGTGTTTTGGATCATTATGCTGCTGTAGCAATAATCCCCCAACAAACCAGTGAATGATGTTGGCCACAGTGGAGCCAGTGAGCGAAGGTGTGGGCAAGTCATCTTCAGAAAGGTTAAATTAGTATTTTCCCCCCCGAAGAAGTGATTTAGAGTCAACTACTCATCTGCTGAAACTCCTTAAAGACACCCTGGACAAAAATTCTGAAGTCTGTATCTGTGATGAAGTAGTTTGGATGAAGTTCTGAAATGTGATCTCAGACTTTTGAAACAAATTATATACATCAGTAGAGTCATAAACATTGTAGGCTGCAGGGAGAACAAATTGCATAATACTTCAGACTTTTGAGAGGATTACTGCATCAGCTCAAGCATGTATACTGTCAAATTCTCATCACTGGAAATGGAATGAATGTATGTGTTAGACCCTGGTCTATAGCTACCTTTTAAAACCTGAACAATGATTAAATATGATTAAGAGGACTTCAGCGATTGAGTTTAATGTTAGCAGGTATCTATAGCTATAGAAACAAGGTAAGCATGTAGATAAATAGCAGACATTGTATCTGCAGCTGCACTTACTGCTTCTAAAATCGAACTTATGGTCACAGACTCAATGAAATGATACATTTTCATTCCTCTTACACAGGACTGTTTACAGTTGTCCATGGAAAAGCAGTCTGTCCTCCCGCTGTAATGGTCTCTGTCACAGAACACATCATAGAAGTTGTCAAACAAGTTAAGAGAGAGCAAAGAAACACTGACATGCTCTTTTGTCATGAGACGTCCCAGATTTTGTGTAAGTTGTCTGTTAAATCGGAAACTATGCTTCTAAATCTGAATTTCCACCCCTTCTTTGTCAGCTAGGGTTTTTTCATGCTGAACTCATGGAGTCTGATCTCAGTGATCAGACATTTAATATCAGTTAGGGTCAGGAGTCATGTTGTGCTCAGTGAACATAAGGCAAGGTATTGATTTTGTCTTTATGTGCAACTAAATTCCTTAAATTTACATTTCCCTTTACTCCACAACTCGGGTCTTTTATTCAAATCACTGAGTATGTTTAAAGTTGATGTTCTTTTCAGACAACTTTATATACTCAAACAATACCAGACCTCCTCATGAAAGATGTAGGAAGAGAAGGAGCATCTCCGTGAAGGAAAATACCAAGTTAATGACACAGTGGAGATTTAAGCTGATCGCTACACGAAGAAATCTTTTGTAACTGGGAATGTTTTCAAGAAGCATTGGAGTGCAAATCAAATTGTAGGAGGAAGAAAATATTTGTACAAGCCTAAAATAGATCATCTTATCATAGATAACAAGAGGAGAAACAAAGGCTGTAAGATTTACATTAATCTCATGCACACTGTAATAAGAGTGTCTGTGCATGCGTTCATGCACGTAAGCATGTGAATGCTTGAATTCGGTTGTTTCTGTTTATTGTTGTCCTGCTGGCCATCCAACATGTTTATGTTGTCCCTCACAGGCTTCTTGGCACTGCTTCACCTCAGATGCTATTAACTCCCTCTGAGCACAGCTATTTATCATATGTAATATTTTCACTTTCCCTTTACTTTTTAATCAAAGGGTTGGATCCCATGCTGAGAGGCTTATTCAACTGTGAAACAAGGTCCTGTCATCCCCAGCTAACCATACGCATTCTTAACAGAGTGAGCTGCTTGCTGACAAATGAGTTCGGCTCGCACAGCAAGAGGACAGGCTGCTGAAAATAAAGGAAGGAACAAGAACAAGAAAGGAAAACAATACTTTATATACAAATGAATCGCTTCTTCATTTATCATATGCCAGTCTTTTCATGTTGCAGCATGTTTGCAGGGCTTAAAAAAGACAGTCTGTTTAAAATATTACTGATTACTGATTATATTACTTCATATGTTACAAGTGACGGGAAAAGTGCCTTCAACATTGATCATCTACAACATTAAAACCACTGACAGCTGCAGTGAATAACCTTAATTATCTCATTACAATGGCACCTGTCAAGAGATGGGATATATTGGGTAGCGAGCAAACAGTCAGGTCTTGTATATCACTGGGGGCAGAAAAATGAGCACGGCTTAGGATCTGAATGACTTTGACAAGGGGCCAAACTTTAATGGCTACATGACTGGGTCACAGCATTTCAAAAACAGGTCTTACAGTTGTGGCCAAAAGTTTACATAAAGTCATGATGAGCGTGAATGTTATGGTAACTTGGAGCTTTTGATTTCTCTTTTCTTTTTTTAGGATAGAATGACTTTCAATGACTTTCAAAAACAATAATTGGGTGCACAAATTTGAATTTATTTTGATTTTTTTTATGGTCAATACTGGGCCAAAAATATACATCCCCACTAATATTTGGTTAAATGTCCCTCAACAAGCTTTTGGATGGATATTTGACCACTCTTCTTGGCATTCTTTGAGTTCATTACCACCCAGGAGCCACTAAGGCTCAACCTTGCCATACTGCTGGCTAGTCCATTAAACTTGATTTTGGAGTTTGTCATGGTCTGGGTGGCAGACCGTGGGGGTGTGAGGAAAAGGAGGACCCAGGCACTGTGTGCTTAGCAGTGCGTTTATTTACAGTGGTAAGGAAAATAACAGTAAATCCTCTGTGCAATCCTGACTCCCGTGACGTATTCTCTTCCCAGTGTCAGTGTCCCTTCTCCCCGCTCCTTGGTGTCTGAGCACCCCGTGCTCGCTGTCCTCTCGTCTCCCTGTTTCTCCTGGGGAGATAACAAACAGGCAGCCGTAAGACACACACAATGCGGAAGAACAATTGTACTGACTGGCCGAGAGACTGATGTGAAGTCACGCAATGATCCCGTGTTGGAGAGAGCTCCACCACACTCTCAAGTAGCTCCTCCGACGAGGCCTGATCAGCTGCAGGTGTGTCACGGACTTCAGCAGGTGTGGCCAATCACCTGCCAGGGCCACACACACACACACACACACACACACACACACACACACACACACACCTACATACACACATATCTACAAGCAGGGAGAACGAGGGACAGCAATAACAAAATACATATGATAACAATCTCTGTCAGGGTCCTGGGTCGCTCTGACCCAGGACCCTGACAGAGATTGAAAAATTTTCTGAAATTTGCAGCTGCTCTCATGGACAAGCTAAATGCTTTCTGGAGAAAAGTGTTATGGTCATATAAGACAAAGACTGAACTGTTTGTCCTTAGTGACACGATGTATGTTTGGAGGAGTTAAGGTGAGATTTTCAAACCTAACAACACAGTACCAGCTGTCAAGCATGGTGGTGGCAGTATCGTGTTGTGGGGCTGTTTTGCTGTCAGTGGTACTGGTACACTGTGGAAAGTGGATGGAATAATAAAGAAGGAGTACTACCTCCAAGTTCTTCAACTTGAACTCAACTCAACAGTTTGTCAGTTGACAAGGTGACAACTATTGTCTGTTCAAACAAGACAATGATCCCAAATTTATATCAAGACTGGTTTTGGAACAGGTAAAGCAGACATTAATCTTCTGGATTTGCCTTTCCAAAGAAGCGACCTCAACCCTACTGACATTTTGTGGACTATGCTTGACAGCCAGGTCTGTGCCAGGAAACAACCAATATAAATGAATCTTAACAATTCCTGCAAAAAGAGTGGTCAAATATCCAGCAATAATTATGCAAGACACATCTGTTAGAGGTGTGTGTTTATATTAGAGCATATAAAGATAGAGAAAATCGAAAATTATTTCAAACTTATGTACACAATTCTTGGTTTTTAAAGGCATTAACGATATATGACATACAATCGATCCACTCTGGAAACAAAAATAACAATTCAGACAAACCATTAAAAGCTCCAAATGACCTTGAATGTATGTAAATGTATGTAAATGTCTGACTTTGACTGTATGTAGGAATCTAAAGAGGGGTAACCAGTGAACCACTGACGTATTCATGTGTGCCCAAAACTCACTAAAGGACATGGAGAGCAAAAACTGGCCCAAACTGCTCTGTGGAGCACGGTCTTGAGGTTAAATAATAAATTGGAAGAAAGCAAAGTGGCAGAAATAGTAAGATGCTCTGAGTAATGTTGTGCTGACAAACCACAGTTCCTAAAACTCATGTGTATATTACTTTGACTTATGTCAACTACCTGATGTTGCTCAGACCTTAACACCCCCATGGTGATGGTGTCCCCTGATACCCCTAATGCCCTATTTTATGTGGCTGTTGCACCCTGCAACACTGCAAATATGGTTTAGGATTGGTTTGACAACACGGCAAAGAGTTGCCTTAAGACACCATCAGAGGTCTTGTGGAATCCATAAAGGCAGCCCAATATTAGCCATGTGGGCTCTTTATTGTTTCTGAATGATACAACTCAGAGGATTAGCTTTGTGCATACATGCTTACATTACATCTTCTCTAAATGAAATCTTGAATAGTTGAAAGGTACATAATATTTTCTGTACATGCAGTGATGTATGCTGGTTTGAATGGATATCAAACATGGTTTGGTTTCAGGCTTTCAAACCTATTCTTTTAATCTGTATCAACAAAGTCTGACTGTTCAGTGCAAATCAATTCAATTTTGTTTAAGTTATATACGCCAAATCACAACAGTTGCCTCAAGGTGTCACTGTTGATGTCAATACTTTGGAACACGAATAATTGTTGGTGATCTCATATATGTTTTCAGTCATTTAACTTTACCGGTTTGATGGCTAAACATTTCAAGGAACAGTTAATATGAGCCCACAACATATAAAAATTAACCATGAAACTGAACTGCCAGAAATTTCTAACTTTTATGGAAAATGGAGT
Source organism: Neolamprologus multifasciatus (assembly GCF_963576455.1). Classification (NCBI taxonomy): domain Eukaryota; kingdom Metazoa; phylum Chordata; class Actinopteri; order Cichliformes; family Cichlidae; genus Neolamprologus; species Neolamprologus multifasciatus. Next base: position 16,478,851 of record NC_140457.1, on the reverse strand, counting down.
GTTTAGTGAGCCTACTGACAAATAATTTGCATATATGATTTTAAATTTATATCATATTTGCTAAATCACACATTCTTTATTAATTTATTTCTTTTAAAAATGTATTATTCAATTTATTTCATCACACTGATGATGTAGAAGTCTCAAAAACCCATATCAAATATTATAAACTGATAAACTTGGCTTTAAAGGGTTAAAAATGTCTTCCAATTACTTTAAATCAACACTCTGTGAATTTGCATTTTCTCACATGTAACACATAACAGGTAACAGTCTTCTTAAAATGCAGTCTTACCACAGAAAATGCACGTTTTGGTTTAGGGGAGGGTGCGCCTGTGAAGATCATGCAGACACCCGGACATTAATTCGCTGGCTGTGAATTTACTGGACAATTACCAGCTGTGTTGTCACATGCCGGCCATCAGAACATCACACTGAATTTGTAAACGTCAGCAGGCAAATTAAAATTTAAAATAATTTAAGTCGTGATTTGAATGCCTTGGGCAGTTGCATTTTCACACATACTTCTGCAGATGAATGCTTGGACAAGTTAAGAACTATATTGTAACCATAGTATTATCCTCCGGTGTTATGGGTAGAGTATTGTTTTATCATGGAGGTCCCTTTGGTTTACCTCATCACAAACCCAATTTGGCTTGGCTGGGTAGATGCTGTTACAGTCTGTTTTACCTTCCATGCACACACACAAAGCAGTCTGCTCTGGTGAAGCCTACCCGGACCACTGGAGCTCATACAACTGATAAAAACAAATAAGGGTATTTGGTTAGGCTTGCTGCACATTCTGGCATGGCTGTATCTGCTGGCATTGCCCTGGTGCGTGGTCGCCAGGTTTCAGGGGGCTACTGCATGGAAAAGCAAGGTGATTAGAAAATATGCTAATCATCTCCTCACAAAGGAAAATTGAGGAAGCAGCCTTCCCAGTTTATACCGCCAAATTCTGTAATAGCTCTCGTCAAAATACTAGGGAGGCAAACTCTACAGATAATTTCAGGAAGTTCAGGCCTACCTGCTGAGTTCAGGCACATTTAGTATTTTGGAAGATACAGATCATGTACATCATTACTATACTGGTCTTCTACTTCAGTTACTTCTGTTACGTAGTAATACTGCTTTTATGACTGTGTGGGTGTGTATGTATTTAATTATTTCTGATGGGCTGCTTGTTTTTCTGCTTTAACTTGTAAGTGTCTTTGTTTCCTATTATGTTTTCATGCCCGTGAAGTCCTTTGAACCTCTTTATGGAATATAGGACTGTACAAATAAAATTTAAGGGAACTGAACATTTTACGTGCTACATTGTTATATATTTGATACTTGTTCTATAATCCAACAATGAGCTTGTTATCAGCAACAGCACAATTGCAAGCAACAAAGGCCTTTCTGTGAAGTCCATGACTGATCAGTTTTGAAAAGTTCTTGCATTGTTAAGAAACACAGGCCTCAAAGTTATCAAAAAAAAAGATGGCAACATTAGTATTCTGTGAAGAAGATAGTGCAAACATCTTTCTGAAAATGAATGAGCTTGTTGACGCTCTCAGTGAATAATACCAAACCGTGCAGCTGACACTCTTCTGTCAGTCTGATATCTGCTGTTGTAGCTGCTTCAAAGAACACGCTGTTGTCTTGAGTTTGCAGAATTTGTGGACTCAGTAAGAATTTTGTCTTATGTTGGTAGGAGTATTTCAAATGTTTTATTTATACGTATTTATTGTCAGTAAATCTCATGAGAAACACACGAGAAATATGTTAGACTGTCTCTCATACTCTCTGACTTCCCTGCCTTGCCTCTGGCACCTCATCCAAAAGCATAAATCTTTATAGACATCACAGATATACAGTATAGTGTTTTTTGTTGTTTTCTGAGGGAGAATTCTTTCTTAAAAAGTTTCCAATTTTCCAAATAAATATGGCTTTAGTTGTCGATACTGATAAATCCACAGCGAAGCGTAACCTGACTCTGCAGCTCCCCTTGGCATTACAGAACTTAGTAAATTTCTTCCAATTGATTGTCTGTCTGGCCCACTATCACTGCGGTTCACTCTTAATGCTCCTTTTGTGTTGTTTTTGGCTAACAGCCAGTATCAACAACTTAGTGATACTGGCTGGCAGAGGGGAATTGTGCAGCTAAATAACTAGATATTTTCCTGGGAAGATTGAAAAGACCAAAATCAGAGCTGAAAGAGAGGGAATTCAGGTGACCATAACACCTCCAATGTATATCGAGACTGGTGGTGTTACAGAGATTGGTGACAATCTCGACTAAAGTCCTTTATACACCTTTTGTGTATTAAAAATATTTCTGAGACTCACCTATTCTTATTGCTGCCTTTCACACAGGTCAATTTGTGTCATTTTTTGGATCAAGCTCCATTTAAGCTCGAGTAAAACAACACTATTTTACTTTAGACACTGCTGCTCTGGATCAATTGGCTTTCTAAGTTAATTCCTCTGCCTCCTCAGATGTGGTCCCAACTCTGCCAACCACAGCTCAAATGCCCCTCTGACATCCTGAAATATGTACAAAAGCTGCCGTGATCCAGCTCCAACTCCTGGATCAAAGCATGAAATTTTCCCAGCTGATTCTTTCTCTTGAGATTTGAGGAACCAGGAATCTCAGTTTCTTCCTTTTCTTGTTTAGAAACATCAGGAGCACCTCATCCTTGCTTTATGTCAGCTCCTTTTTTTGTTCTGGTGCATTTTTGAGGATGTTTTTTTTTTTTTTTTTTGCAAAATCCGAACCCTGTTCTGATTTTTTAAGTTCACATCTGAACACTTTGGAATTTTATATCCATTTTTTGCAATAACTTGCTGCCTGATTCTTAATGGTTTACTTTCCCTGATTCGAATTTCAGCATATTTTATATAACTCTTGTTCACGAGTGATGGGAGAAAGGAGTGGGAGATTGGTGCTGTGGCTGCAGTGATGCAGATGCTGTACTGGTCCTTCATGGTGAAGAGAGAGCTGAGTGTAAAAGCAAAGCTCTTGATTTACCGGTCGATCTAGGTCTCTACCCTCACCTATGGTCACGAGCTGTGGGTCGTGACCGAAAGAACGAGATCACGGATACAAGCAGCAGAAATGGGCTTCCTCCGAAGGGTGGCTGGCCTCTCCCTTAGAGAATAGGGTGAGAAGTTCGGCCATCCGGGAGGGGCTCAGAGTAGAGCCGCTGCTCCTCCACATCGAAAGGAGCCAGTTGAGGTGGTTTGGGCATCTGAAAAGGATGCCTCCTGGGCGCCTCCTGGGTGAGGTGGTCCGGGTATGTCCCACCAGAAGGAGGCCCCAGGACATGCTGGAGAGCTTATATCTGTCGACTGGCCTGGGAACGCCTTGATGTTCCCCGGGAATAGCTGGAGGAGGTAGCTGGGGAGAGGGAGGTCTGGGTTTCTCTGCTTAGGCTGCTACTCCTGCGACCCAGCCCCAGATAAACGGAAGAAGATGGCTGCATGGATGGATGGATAAAGATATAATTATACTGTACTTAAATTTAGGTAATGTGTAACTTATTTCAAATAAGTAAGACCACATGTCAATATTGTGTTCAGATCATGTTGTTTTCTTCCAGTTACAAAAATAGATTTAAAGCACCAATTTTTAAGAGTGTATAGCTACAAGCTCCAGGAGCCTACAGTGTAATGCAAAGGGAATATGCATTAAAAACAACATCACTCTATTGGGACTGAAAGTTTGTCTGATAGGGTTACTGTGGTAAATGACCTTGAGGTCACTAAAATCAATCTTTGTAGCATTAATGTGCTTGGGAATGTCATGGCAATCAACCAGTCAAAGTGAGAAGTTGGCCTTTTGGCCTTAAGAAAGTGCAAGTGGAAAACTAATTGAGTTCCTGAAATGAACAGGAGAGATCCTCTGGGGACACAGCGGGATAATGAATGCTGAAATCTTTCTCTCATATTTTAGGCGCCTATCGTGAAACAAAAGTGACTCATTTCAAAATATTGAATTTATCTCTGGAAATCCTGCCTGCACATAAAGCAAGCATTTTGTTTAAACACCAGTTCCTGTTTGCAGTAGTCTTTTACCACGAGGGACGTGTTTTTGCTTTGTGAGTGTGATAATAATACAATGATATTTTTGTTCTGCACTTTGCCAAAAGGGAGGGGCGGCACTTTTAATCTTTTATGTGTTTAAATTGGAGATGCAATAAAGATTTCTGGTTCCTTCTTGGTGGATCTCCAGAAGGCTAATGTGCGCTAATATCTCACTCCATAAAGATACGACAGGATTTATTACACGCTTACTGTTACCACATGGTACTTGTATGTAGTACCTATATTTGTAATTTGGATGTCTTTTTATACTTAGTATATGCATATGATATTAAAAGTGTATTTAACATATTCAACAAACAAACAACCGACAAAAAAATACATTGTTAGTATGACCTTTTAATGAGGGACAGTTTAAGCAATTAAATTTGTATATTCTTGTATTCTGACTTTTGCAGCATCCTTGCTTTTACTGATTTGTGAGCTGAAGAACCTACTAACCCATTTCCTTGTACCTGACCATTTTCAGAGGAATGTTTTTTTTGTTTATTAAGCAAATTAACACTGACCTGCAAATAGGATTTTTGCACCAGCAAAGTGATTAACAAAGTGTTGTTAGCTGAAAACTTAGCCTATCTGAGCATGGTGTTCAATGCTGAAAAAAAGTGAGGAAACTGGATTCATGGAGGAAAAATGAAGGGGTGGGCCTACAAAAACTCTCTACAGCAGATGAGCAGTACCTGAAAGTCGAGTCATTAGGAAAGGGGGGGGGGAAAAATCTAGCAAAGACCCAAAAGATGCATTTGGACCTTCAGTTGCTCGATCTACTGTTCATATCATGGTGGACAGGTGGTAGGATGGTCTCAGTGTTAAGAAGCCATTCTTCATGCAGGAACAGGGAGAAAAGACTGGGGTATGCCAAATTACCTAAGAACTGTACTAAAAAAAGTACCAACAGCTCTTATGAAGTGACAAATGTTTGCTTCAAATCATTTACACTGTACAGAGGAGGTCTTGAGAAAGGTGAAAAAGCCATCTCTGAAGGCTCTGTCATTCTTGGGGCTGCATTTGAGCTTGAGGTGTTGGGGATCTTCTCAAAATTGAATTTTATAAACAGAAAAGTACAGCCAGATTTAAGTGACTGTGCAATGCCACCTGTAAAGTATGTGATTGGCCCCGTCTTCAAATATCAGCATGGCAATGATCTCAAACACACTGTCACTGAATTAAATGTAAACCTCGATAGAAAAAACACACAATGGGACTCTATCAGTCATGGTTTCGGCTCCCCAGAGCGCATCAACATTATTACTGCAGTATATTATCCAGACAGAGAACAGAATAAAAGGCAGCCGGCATCCAGAGAGGAGCTTTGAATGTCCTTCAGGAAGTCTGAAGATGTATTACTGAAGACTACATAAAGAAATTAAAAATAAGCTTGACTAAGAGAGTTCAGGCCTTTCTAAAGAATACAGGTGGTACCAAATATTGATTTTCAAGCTCTCTTATTTGCCTTATATAGTGTTTTTCCATGTTTGGTTGCACATGGTCCAATATGTAACTGCATCTATTACCCATTTGCCTAGCAAAATATAAAAAAACCAAGTCACGCCTCAAGGATTTTGCACCAACAGCTATGTACCTCATCTTTGCTATAACAACAGTTTAAGGCCACTAATACTCTCCAGTTATGGAGAAGTATTCCACTCACACTAAAACACACCATCAGTTTTCATTGCTCTGTGTTTCAGAGAGATGATAAAATCAAAGTAAAAATTAAAATTCCGTTTTAAAGCTGAGCAGCTTTTTGTTCTGTGTAAAACATCACATAAATCCTTTATGTACAAATGTGAGCCTACAAGCTCAAGTGATATGCTTTATTTCTTCCTTAACATTTACTGTAGATGAAGAGTCTGCTAATTTGCTTTCAAAGAGCTGGTATTGATTCAATTAAAGATAAGACGTACAGAGGATGGGAGAGAAACAGCAGTGCACACAAAGTACTTAATGAACTAACAAGGCTGTTCTTTGGGTGAATTAGTTTGGCTCATGTAAAATGATGTCGTTCCTACAATTTGTCATGTAATTCTTTTGAGGCTAAACCCTTGATGTCAGAAGAAACCACAACTCTAACATGACGTGCTTAAGCAAGATGCAAATTTAAAGAGAAACCAGTTGCTAACAGGCAGATACTTTTACTATATTCTCAATAGCAGCCTGTATCACACCTTTGTTTAAAAATAATGTGACCACCTAGCATTGCTCCTTGGGGGCACTCTTCAATTTCAGCTAAGCTGTCAAAGTTACTCTTAATGTATGTGGCCTCTATGGCTGCTCGTTTTCTCTACAGTCTCTGAATCAATCCAAGCAGAAGTTTCCCTCGAGGTCCAAATAATTTCCTTATGGCAGTTGCTTATTTCTCATTACTGGCATCTGTGCTGAATTCCACTAAAGTTCCCAGGAGTTGGCAATGCCAATATAAAAATGGATGAGATGTGGATGTATGATGAATAACGCTTTCAGCATATCTCCACTTTTGGAAGTTCACTGCAAAGTGGTAAACAGCGGACCAAGTTTCTGCAAACTCATCACTGCACAGCCACGCTCAAGAGGGTATCTGAACTGCATGCTGCAGCTGTCCACATCAGTTTAAAGTTTTATTTTGATAGAAATCACACGCTGCTCGGGTAATCTGTTCATGCCCCATGTGGAAAACAAAGCAAAAACAGTACCATATGTAAATATATAAGACCTCATGCTTGTACCAGTTTTCACCATCAGATTTTTAACATCCTTTAAAATGACAGTAATATAGTATTTGTTTGTGGTGTAAAGTGTAAGGGAGTGATGATGTGAGAGTGATTTGTGAATTACGCATGCCCTCAACTATACTCCCTTTATGCCCTGTTTTACTCTACAAGAAATAATTTACAAAATAAACATCATGTTAAATTCAGTGACACATGAAATGAGCACTTTTAATGATAGCATGATTGGTAAACTGCTTCCTGTGCTAATAAAGCCAGTTAAAAATAGATCAGTGTTCTTCTAACAGACTTCTATGCAATCACATTGAATTCAAACCAGGGGATTGGACCTCCGGCTGCGTATGAGAAAGAATACAGGTTTAAGGTATTGGCTTCACTTTTCAGACGCAGAAGCCAATTCTGTCTCTTTTATATACCTTGCTTTTAGCACGCTTCCAAATAGACTATCTCAGTGTCTGTTTTCATTCCCAGCCCACACTCCTTTCTGGAAGAGCTTGGTGAATGACAGAGCTGGAAAGGCAAAGCACATTTAGTTGACTGCATCGCAGCTGATCAGGCACAAATAAATCATCCTGTCATTTCCATCTTCCTCAGCGACTGATCATTTTCAATATAAATACAGCCGTTGACATCACAGCCTTTGTTTTATCATGATTTTGTCAGAAAAGGTTGCAATAATAAAATTGGGGTTTCAGCAGTGCAAAGGAGCGACGTGAAAAACTGTCATGTAAGTCAGAACAGGTTATCTTGTAGTTAATGGTGATGTTAGATGCCTGTATTTTCTGACAACCAAAACAGGAAAATATGCCAATGAGATGAGCTTCATTGGGAATTTAGCTCTACTGAAATAAGGTACTGTATGTTATATGCAAACATAGAAGATAGAAAAAAAGAAAGCTAAGAGCTGAGAAAAACAAAAACACTGTCAAGAATATAAGCTTTTATGTGCTCAGGTGTGGTGCCTCTAAATGTGATCAACTTTGTGCAAAACTTGTCAAAGAGAAAAAAAAGTCTTCTGATTCTGGTGTGTTTCCAAAATGAGAATCGTTTTCCATGTAACAATCATGAACTTTGAGTTCCATTTGAAGGTAAGTAGTAAATAGACTGGTACCTAAATAATGCCTTTCTACTCAGCTGAGCACTCAAAGTGCTCTCCCCAGTCACACATATTCATGCAGTGCTTTTATTTACTTTTCTAACTTTCGCAAACACACTCACACTCCGATGGATGCCTTAAGGTCACCTCAGGGTTCAATATCTTTCCCAAGGCTCTATCACTTAAGCCACAGTCCCCCCAACTAGATTGTAGCGTAATCTACACCATGCACTCACCTAGAGGCAGCAAGGTTATGCATACTTCGAGCTTGACAACTATTGGTTCTGATAAAAATCTTACTGTGTACCATCTTCCAGTTTGTGTGTATGGTACAAGAATGTAAAGAGTAAGAAGCAACAAATTGCAATAGCTTTGATTTGACACCTCTGAGTTAATCTAGAAAGAAACAAACTGAAAGCATATGCATTTTCACAAGATGATTTAAAAAAAAGTGTATCACTCTTTCAAGAACACCCAAGGCTCTTAAGAATGTGCTTTTCTTCAGTCTTAAATGAACCTCAAATATACTTGGTGGGTTTTTTTGTAAATAGCAAAGTTTAATAGCAAAATAGTTTTGTTCAGGTACAGTACAACAAAATAATTTTATATGATGCTATATGTCAAAGCATGCAAAAAGTGAATGCAAACTTACAGTGAGGGTTACATTTTCATTGTAAAGCGGGAGGCCAACGCATGCTGCATCAGCACTGCAGCGCATGCAGTGAAGTCTTGCACAGAGCTTTAAAAATCATCAAATTTTGATTAAGGCAATACATGCAACTGGGATGCCAGCATATGAGAATGACTCTTACAATTTAAGTCCTTAAAGAGCTTGGTGGAAACAGGAGTCTATAATTTAGCCCACATGTGGAGAAAACCGCGTTATTCCCTTAATTTTCTCTTTATTTTCTCCAAAGTAATATTGTTTAGTCTGTGACGCCGTCTTGGACCCTACACCCGGTCTGGAGCACCTCTAGCCAATGCTGTAACACTAACGGGGCGGACTGTCTAATGAATTACTTGGAAACGCGCCTGTGCTTGCAGCGGGTAAATTCGCTCTCAGTGCAGCCATGCAGCCAGTCTCAACTAAACCTTCTTAAAACGCAGGTTTGAATGCAACTTGTTGGCGTTTCTCTAATCTTCCCGGTGGAGAATTGTTCGCATCAGCTCCAGGAAGTCCCCGTGTCTTCCACCGGGGGGTTAATAATTACTGGAGACACCCCACAACGATCTGCATCCTTGCGCATACAACGATGGTTCGCCGGTACAGCAGTTTTCACACTTTTCAGACATAGTGGGGATTTAACTCTGGTAATAAAAAAAGAGAGCAGCTTTGCCAGTGACTGTGAAGAACTCGTTGAAAGTGTGAGAAAGTGTCAAATATCAGATTTGAACGCTGACCACACGACCGCCTTAACTGTATTTATACCCACACGAAGGATCTGCCTTTCAGATAAGTGTTGAAGGAACCTCAGCGCGCACAGCAGCAACATCTACAGAAGCAGATGCACTTTTAGTATAATCAGTCTGAGTTCCGACTGTTTGTACTGGACGTGCGTAAATAAAGGACGCCTCCGAAGACATTCCGGGATAGCTTTTATTCTTTGCTCCAAAAAGAGACTGAATATCAACAGACGAAGAACATCCACGGTACGTTTTATTGTCTTTCTTTCTTTCTTTCTTTCTTTCTTTCTTTCTTTCTTTAATAACCTCTGGGTAGACCGGTGACTGTTTGTTACCAATACGCATGGATCTGAGTGCGCAGAGCCGATGATTCAAAGACATCTAGTAAAGTTTATGTTTTTAAGTACAAAAAGAACTAACACAAAGACACAAGTAAAAGGAGGTACGCAATAAAAATTAAACAGCTCAGCGGAGAATTCTAAAATAATATATACAAAAGATACGACGAAGTGTGATAAGGTCACTGGCGCAGTTTACGTCCCTTTAGGATTATTTTAAGCGACACGGTAGGAAATGAAGAAATTTAAAGTAGGCTACAATAAGGCAACAATATGCTATAGACTGAATATAGAAGTCCCTTTGAGAAACTAATGCGATCTTAACATGAGCGATAAGACGTAAGAGATGTGAGGTGAGAAAAGAACAAAAAACAAAACGCACATGTAGAAAACCTGCATGAACCTGCATGAAGCTCCAGTGTGCCAAAAACGGATTCACAGGGCGAGTAAGCCTGATCTTGTCGGTCTCAGCTGAAGGTTGTTGCAGCGTTTAAAGGCAGTTTTGCTCAGGGAAATCAGGAAAACCCCAAAGACCTTTTAGCTCCCTAATAAATATAATTGATGTTGCAGAGTTATTCTTTTCAAACAATGGTAGCATATATTTGCTGGACCTGACTTCATTTATTTATGTAGAACGCTCTTTAAAGCTTCTTAAGTAAGAGGCTCAAACTTACAGATCTCATGTATTACAGAGCATAAGCTGCAGTGGGGGGACACAATTGAAAACATGTCGTACTTTGGTATCTGTAGAAGGTTTGAGCAAGACATTTAAATGAATTTCCGCCTTTACAACTGTTAAGGTGGATTAGTGAACAGCAAAGTCAACTAGTCAATTTCAAGTTGGAAAAATAGACCTGTGTGCTCTGTTGCAGTTCCCCCCCTTTTATTAGAACACTGATGTGAGAGATGATAAGCAAAATGAAAGAGATTCACCACCACAGTGCTCTGATGAAATGTGTCTTTCAGCACAGATTGTAACCCCATTTCACCACTGAGAGACACTCTCACACATGTGGAGTTTCCACTCTCACGTTCACCCTCACACCATTTTCTCCCCCTTCCCCTCACAGTCAAGCAGAAATGTGACACACACACACACACACCAGGAGACACACACAGACTCATCGGTGCACATACACCTTAACTATCAGGGTGTGACTGAAGATGAAGAACTGAATCCACCATCTATTTATAACCAGGCATTGCTTAATAACACTGAATAGAAAAACAGAAAAAATTGAAGATTATATTATTTTTAAATGAGTAGCTTTACCGTATTATGATAAAAGATTTTTCTCCTATTATTTCAGGCAGGAGACGAGCGCAGACGGGCACAGACAACTCATTTGCAGTTTTTTAGGCATTATATAAAATTCTGGTTTATCAGTTCATGTTGCACGAGTGCAGATGTTTAATCTCCTCTTACATTTAGAGAATATAGAAATTCAAGAATCACTGGTTGCTTTATGCCTCACTTGTTGGAGTCACATTAATTTTTCACCTATAAAATATTGAGCTATAATATATTGTGAGGTATGAGGACTTAAGTGAACATTATTTGTTTTGTGTGTCAGTTTCAGGTTGAATATTTATTGTGGGAAGTAAATATGCCCATTTTTTTTAGCTTATAGTGGCATTTTGATGAATATTGTCTTTTCATGTATAACACAGGATAGAAGAGCAGGATGAGCATCTGCTTTGGCATTTAACATGCAGCTTTAAACTTTAGCAAAACATCTCATATGCAGCCATCCGTGTTACTGTATAATTATGTGTTAGCTTAAAAATCATCCATGCACATTTTTATCTAGCTCTTGGAGCATCACTAGCTAAAGCTAGAGCTGATGAAACCAGTACATGTCATTTGATATGGCCACTGGATACAAATGAGAACTCTGTCTTTGTCTACCTCTGAGATCACGAGGTGAATGGTCCACCACTTTCAGTGTTAACTTTATATTTGCTGTGAAAGAATGTAAAGGTGTAGTAATGGTAACTAAGAGAGACAAGCCTTATTAAATGTTTAACTGTAAAATCTAGAATTATATAATGAAATGAAAGTCAGTAGACAGGAACCCAGTGAGACGCCAACAGCTTATTTCTCTCAGCTTCTTCTTTCTGGCACAGGGATTACCAAAAGATATGGACAGAAAAGCACAGTAATGACTGAGTCTTCCAGTGCATGTGAGTAAACACATGAAGGTAACTACTTCAGCTGCTTCCCAGAGCTGAACATTTGAGAACTATAGAGCTATGGTTCACACTTTTAGTATGTAATATAATGCAAACTTTATTGTCCCAACATGTACGTTTCCAAGACACAAAAACACTAGAAGCATAGTGTCATCCTTACATCCTTACACAAGTGCTGCACAGTACATTGCAGCATTACAGCATCTGCTTAGCATTACAGCTAAGCAGATGGTGAAGCAAGCAGTGTCTGTGAAGAAGAGTTCACCATTTGGCTATAAAACACTCCATCCTGAGAACATATTTTTGCTAAAACTCCTGCAAATTTCAGGGGAAGCTATATTCATTTGATTATTGCTTCTCTACCAAAGAACTGTCAGTGCCAATGTAATGACTGCTACTGAGTGTCTGTGCTATCACTCATCCATCTCATCTCAGGATGAGCCTTCATGCCTTAGTCATTAAGTAGCTCAACTTCTGACATAAAGGAGAGCTAACTACTGGCAGATAGAGTGTATTTCCCAAGACACTATCAGTCAGTCTGATAGCAGGTCTCAGTGGAGCATAACTTACAGACCAATGCATTAATGCTCTAAGCATAATGAATTTGTCACTGTGTGAGTCCATCGACTGTATATAAAAGGAGAGCGGTGTACCTTACTGCGAATGTAGCAACTTGTCAATCACAAGGCTGCACAGTGCTTTATTGTCTTTGATTATCAAAAGCAGACAATAGCAGAAATAAAAACTATAGTAACACAATGATAAAGCTTTAATTGTATAGCCCTTTTCAAAAAATAGTTACAAAGGTGTTTTACAGAACACATTAACTGACTCAGGGCTGTGGGGTGACACTATGACACCTGTCACAGTATGAAAGACTGGATACGTACTACACATGTCACCAATTTGTTACATGGTTAACACAGAGACAGACAACATAATCACATTTACACCTACAGCCAATCAAACCCCACATGCATTGGGGATAGATTACCCAGAGAGAGCCTACTCAGACAGTGGGAGAACATGTAAGCACTACACAGAAGGCCCCGGACTGGATTCAAACTGGTACGCAGTTTGGTACTGGGTGACTGTACTAACCACCACACCATCATGGTGTCTGTTAAAAAAAGAAAACAACAAGAAAAATAAATAACACAAGGCTAGATAAAATACGTGAGTAATATGACAGGTATAAGACTTGAGACAAACAAAACTTATGGGGAAAGATTTTAGTGAGGTATTAAATCTTGTAATAATAAAATTAAATTTCAGCTGTGATTGGTGGAAGGCCATCACAGCAGTCTTGATGACAGAAACAGGGAGTGCTGCTTGTCAAAGAGGGCTCGATTACATTAGGGTGGAAATGTTATTAAAAAACACACGCATGCACACGCACATGCACAAATATAGGCTATATTTAGAAGATATTTAATATCAGCTATACATTATCGCTGAATTACCAGCAAACCGCTCAAAAGTGAAATATTACATATAATTAAACTACTAGTTTAATTATATTTTATTAGTAACACAAAACGGAGAACAGATCAGGTGGGAAAGCTGTAGGAACTGTCGTCAGATACATAAATATGCAAAGTGAGTCAGCATGTTGTAAGCACAGTAATCTATGAAGTGGAGATGTGTAATAAGAGTCCTGCTAAGTGTCATAGAGGTGTTATAGGAAACATTTTTATGTGATGGAAAAAATTACTCAGACAAACTGTCTGATTTAGTAAAGCAGCTGATTGGTTTGAGAGATCACATTGTCTGATGGTTTTGCAGTAAATAAGACAACAATGTAAGGTGGTGAGTGAGCTGCTGCAGTATTCTAACTACAAACTATGTTTTTAAAAGCTGTGAAAAGCTTAAAGAAACAGACCCACAAGTCAAAACCAGTTGTTGATCTCTAAGAAGAAAAATGAGCAGGCTTTGTTAGATAAAACGTGCCAGCTCACAGTCGCCATTCAAGCTAAAGGGTAGAATTGAATCATTTCAGATTTGAGTTCTGTGATTTGCCTGGAAGGTATATAGTATTAGGAACCTTGAACTGTAAGAACTCTTGGAAAAAAACAAAAAACTGTTTTTAAGGTCCTAGGACCCTTATGCCATCATTAAAAGACCCTTACTCTTATAATACCTTTATTAATACTACTGCAGTAATAGTTAAAAAAAAAAAAGAGAGAGGCTTAAGTGCAGAGCTAGTGTTGCATGTTATTTCAGGAGCAACAAAACAGCTTCACATCCTTATACTGAGTTTAGTTAAACAAAAATGGCGGTCACACAATGAAGGTTACATACATTACACTTCTGTTCGTGCTTCCGCTCATTAAGTCCAGAAGAAGTGAACAAGTCACTGATCGCAGCGTGCAGCAAAAGGTTGAATGAACTGCACTCAGACAGTTTCAGGCTGAAATGGACTGCTGATGACCTATAATGAAAACAGTTGTGAACACGCTGTCAGCAGTCCAGAAGACAGTGGTCCGCTGAGGTTGTCATTTATGAAAACATGCAGTTTTCGATATTTGAATATATCAGGACCGCTCACCCAAACATTTTGTGAGAAAAAAAAAGTTTTCATAGGACTCTATACAGTCCTGTCTTAAGCTAAGTACATCTCATTAATCAGTAGCTTGCAGAACCACCTTTAGCACCAACAACTTTTTCTGTATGACTTTCTCAGTCTTTTGAAATTGCTTCAGTTCATTGAGGTTTGCAGTCATTCATTTATGCACAGCTCTCTTGAGATCCCATCACAGCATCGTAATTATCCTGAACTCTGAACTTTAACTCGAACATTGCAGCACCTTAATTGTTTTGTTTGTGCATGGCATTGTCCTGTTGTGTGACCCAGTTTTGGCTAAGCTTTAGCCGTTGGACAGATTTCCTCATATTTGACTCTAGAATATTTTGCTGTACAGATGAGTTCTTGTTTGATTTAGGCACTGCAAAGCATCTGGGTCCTGTGGCTGCAAAACAAGCCCAAATCATCACCCCTCCGCCGCCGTGCTTGAGAATCGTTATACGGTATAAGGTGTGTTTATTTTTTGCTAAACATGGTGCAGTATATTATGACCACCATCTCCACTTTAGTCCAACCTGTCCAGAGGTCTTGTGGTATATTCAGAGGCAGCTTTGCAAAGCTAAGCCTTGCTGCCATGTTCTTTTTAGAGAGGCGAGGCTTTCGTTTGGCAATCTTTCCAAACAAGCCATGCTTTTTTAGTGTCTTTCTAATTGTGCCGTCATGACCTTTAACATTTAACATACTAACTGGGGCCTGTAGAGTCTCAAATGTAACACTTGTTTTGTTTTTTTTAGTTTCTCTGAGTATTACACAGTCTGACCTTGGGATAAATTTGCTTTGATATCCGCTCCTGTGAAGATTGTGGCACAAACCTGAACGGTCAAAACTACCAAGCTGCAAAAAACTTGTGCCTTTAGAGAGGTGGTCACACTTGCTGATGATTAAAAAATGCAGTGCATGTTACTAGCAGCACGATGCTACTACTTAACCTCTTAATTCCTAATTCCGAAGCACGAGTGGTGCACTTAGTGTTTCACATGACTGCACAGAGAGCTGTGAAAACTTTCTTTTTCACATATTGGCTGACCTAACAGACACGTGTCCACATTTATTCAGATATTCTTCCGTACTACTTTGATTTATCAACTCCAGGATCCAATATGAGTCTTGTTTTGAGTTTACGTGCTGTGTTAGCTTTCTATTTCAGTTCTTCAAGTGTCAAAACATGAAAACAGCCAAATGGAAGTTAGAAGAAACAGTGCAGTTTGTTAAACTATGCTGAAAAAATATATTTTCACTTCTACAGATAGAAGTTATTCCAAGTCAGTCTTCATTTCATGGTACGGGTCGCTTCTTTCATTAAATCCTCTTGTTAGTTTTCATGCTGCTGGGTTTTCGCTTTACACTGGAATTAAAGCAACCCAGAAAATTAATGCTGTATCAATGGTAATCCTGCTGGATTTACAGGCGAGATTATTTGAAAGGGAACACAATCAGTGTGAGATTTTTTTCACCCAGGAAATGACACGCCTCTGTCAGTCTGTCCTATTTTTCTGTTTATCGTTTTCCACATCATTTCTCCAGCAGCGGAGACAACCCACCACGTTGTTTCAGGCCTTGCAATGTTGTTCAAGTTTTGTTTTTTTTTCATGATGATTTCTAACCTCAGTCACCCAAAGTTTATGTCTGTTTTCAGTCTGTTTTCCTGGCTCTCTTTCCAGGCCCTTGATTTTCTGGTCTTGACTCTTTTGCTTTCCTCACTTTCTTTTTAGTCCCTTTCTTCTCCTTATTTCCCGGCCTTGAATTTTTTTCATTGCTGTATCCCTCCTCCTTCAACTAATCTGCAGTCAGGCTGTCGGTATAATTAGAGCTGATTCCTAGGGTTGGGCCCTCCAGATGAAAGCTGTAATTTTAAACCATGAGAATTTGTCACTTGCTATGAAAATGACTGCAGGGGTCATGTTTGATTTCACAGAAAGCTGCACTCCCTGCTCTCACAGCAGCAACCTATCAGGCCATTAGTGGTCAGTGTTTCAAGATGGACTACATCTTGAAAGATGTATATTTCTGTTACTTCAAGGCAGCTCAGGGAAATAGTTAGCTCACATTATCTCAGAGCCTGTAATTTGCTGACTGAAAGCTTCTAAGTTAAAAATGTCAAACAAGCGTAACATAATACAGTATAATTTCTAATACTGTAGAAAAACAGTTTTTAAGGTTCACTTAAAATTTTCCTTTTGCTTGAAATTTAAAAAGACAATTTAGGGTAGGAGGAGGACCAGAAAAGTTTAAATATTAGTAGTTTTACATGTTACTTGCTATATTAAAAAGATTTTAATGATAATAGCTCAAATAATGAAATTTTATGTGTTTTGGCTTCTACAGGGAAAATTAATTTTTGCATGTTAATAATTTATACTGTAAAATGCAGAAATACAACAACAAGGGCAGACTGAATGCTTTAAATTTATTTATAGGTCCAAACCAATCTAAAAGAATAGATACAAACAGATATAGGTGACATGCATAATTTAAGAGAATTTCCAAGTTTTCTTGTACTTTGAATTTTCACTTAGATACAAACAAAATGTCATAGCGGTCCAGAAGCTGCACTTGCCACAAGTGATCACCCCAGTGGGTAGCTTGTACACAGAGATGCTCCTCCTGATACAACCCCAAAGGGGAATTGTGCTTCTGGAGCCACTTGCACCACTAAGCTTATAAAGAGAAAAAATCATATTAAGCAGAACTGAGTTCAACTGATGTGGCCCAATCCAAGTTGTAATGTTGCACCTTGGGAATGGCAAATTAATTTCCCACCCTGTCTTAATTCCCAAGTAACACAAAAAATGGATCACATTAGCATTTATGTTAATTCACGTGTTCCACAAAGTCCAGCTCAGCTGATAGCCTTCAACGTATCCAAATGTATCCTTTTAAAGATGCTTTAGCCTTCCCACAGTTGCTCGTTATCTGCAAGCTGCTTTACAACCCCCTTCCATTCAAGCTCTTCCTTTCATGCAGCTGCAGACTTAATCATTAGGTATCATATTCTGTGTGCAGATGAAATGGCAAAGAGGAGTGCTCTTCCTTTCGTGTGCATATGCGAAATGCAGAAGTTCAGGGAGGTAAAGACATGCAGCCAAATATAAACAAATAATATAAACAAACGCCTTAACGCCCACTCACATCCTGGGCCATTCGACCTCAATAAATCACATGATAAGGTGGGGCTTGGTTTCACAGTGGGTTCACTCAAAACTGATTGTGGCCCACACCCGTTTTCACACCTTGGCTCATGTGATTAGGTAGATAGGGACACTCCATAGGGCTTCAGATCTAGGAGTCTCCACCAATTGTGCTTAGAGCTGAAGAAGCTTCTTGGATGAGAGGTGAAACATCTTCAAGAATACTTAAAGAAGTCCAGACATTTTTCTTTTCAAGCTCCTTAGACAACGATGACCTGGATGTCTGAGAACCTTCACAGACATATTCTTTTTTAATTTTTTGCTAACATGTGACTGAAATTTCACCACAAACACAGCAGAATGGATAATCTTATACGGCATTAATATAATGATGAAAACACACAAACACACCTTCTCATGAACAGGTGGCACTCCTGAGGCTAAAATCAACTCCATAAGATTGCATGTTTGAGACAGTTTTTCATTTGGAGCCTTATTATGAATAAACCACAGAGAAATCAGGGGAAATAGTGATAGAGTATTGGGCTAAGGGACATTTTTTGAGACAGGGACAGCATTTTTTCACAGTTAGCACACCACTTATGACTACAACGTAGTATTTGACCTTTAAAAGCAAACAGATATGGGGAAATAAACCTGGAATAAGACTGAAGATTTAATTGCGTTAATGTCATTTTGATATTTAAAGAAATGTTTTTGCAGGCAAACGTTGCATTTGGCATTTGATACACACCTGAGCTGTGTAACTGCATCCTGAACACAGTATTGTCAGCTCATCCTTAAAATTTTAAAGGCAGCTGAAAATGTGTTAATTGACAACATCTTTCTGTTAGAAATGTTACTCAAGTTTTGCTCAAAACTTCTTTTAAATTAGATAGTCAAGATGTCAGACTATACTGATCCTTTTACTTACAAATAGGCTTACACACATATTTTCTGGGGTTCTGCAATGCTCTATGGATCCATCCAGTTTAATTGACAATAAAATCGATATGCCATCTCTGTGAGAGCTACAGCTGTCTCGGTTTACTCACCAACTAACTGTTACCGCTCTTTTTTAGGCGCACTCCGAAACCATTGTTTTACTGTCAAAAAGTTTATTTTTCTGCTATTTTTAAACACACCACAACTTGACCATTAAAAAAACCTTTATGTACATTATAGGCATGTGTTGAGAGGCTTAAAAAACAATGAAGAGTAAACAAAATGACAAGCAATAGTGTGATAAGAAAAAAAGGGATTGCAGCTTTTGGATGAATACGTCTGTAACAAAGCAGCATCACAAAGTCTGAATTCAGTAAATCAGGAGTCACATAAAGTAACACGAAAATAAATCTTTTTTTTTAATTAGGTGTAACGTAAACATTGTTTCCCTGTACATTACTATTTGTATTCTCTGTCATGTTTCCCATAGTATTAGGTTATACTTTAGCATTTGGAGTTCTGGTCTATCTTTGGCTCTCTTTGCTTTTTCTGCCTCATCCATTTTTGTCACTATAGGAAGACTAAACCTACTATAGGCTTTCATGTTGTCCTCTTCAGTATCAAACATCCGCTGTTGTCTCCTGGATGGATCGTTGATCCTAACCTCTGGTGAATCACTACCCCTTTACTTTTATGACTCATATACACAGTCTAACACAAAAGATAAAGATAAAAGCACTCCCGTTTGTCACCGTCAGGTGATATGAAATCCAGCTTTAGTACTTCCTCTTGCACTCTCTCTGTGTGTCTGTAACACACACACACACACACACACACACACACACACACACACACACACACACACACACTGCAAATTATACTGTTGTTACAATTATCTAGACAATTTTATTTATTTCATTTTTTTTAAATGCCCAAAGTAATGGGTAAAGTGAATAACACTGATTATCTCTTCATCCTGGCACCTGTTAGTGGGTGGGATACATTAGGGAGCAAGTGAACATTTTATCCTTTTGACAAGGGCCAAATTGTGATAGTTGGATGACTGGGTCGGAGCTTCTCCAAAACTATAGCTCTTGTGGTGTGTTCCTGGTCTGCATTAGTCAATACTTATCAAAGGTGGTCCAAAAGAGGAATGGTGAGGAACCAGTGACAGGGTCATGGGTGGCCAAGGCTTACTGATCCAAGATACAAGCTTTGGTATTCGTTCGGTATTCGGTATTAGTTTGAATTGCTCAAAAAGGTACTGCTGGTTCTGATAGAACGATGTCAGAATGCACAGAGTATTGCAGTTTGTTGTGTATTAGGCTGCATTGCTGCAGACCAGTCAGGGTCCCATCTGTCCACTACCAAAACCACCAACAATGGACATGTGAGCATCAGAACTGGACCATGGAGCAATGGAAGAAGGTGGCCTGATCTGATGAAGCATGTTTTACAACATGTGGATGTGTGTAGCTTACCTGGGGAACTCTTGGCACCAGGATGCACTGTGGGAAAAAGACAAGTGTGCAGAGGCATTGTGAAACTTTGGGCAATATTCTGCTGGGAAGCCTTGGATCCTGCCATCCATGTGGATGTTACTGTGACACGTACAACCTTTCTAAGCATTGTTGCAGACAAAGTGCACCCTTTCATGGAAACATTATTCGCTGATAGCCTCTTTTAGCAGGATAATGAGCCCTGCCACAAAGCAAAAATGGTTCAAGAATGGTTTGAGGAGGACAATAATGTACTTGAGGTGTTGACCTCAAAATCCCCCAGATCTCATTCCAATTGAGCATCTATGGGATGTGCTGAACAAGCAAGTATGTGGACTATGGGGGCTCCACTCCCCAACTTACAAGACTTAAAGGATCTGTTCCTAACATCTTTCTGCCGAATACGACGGCATACCTTCGGGGGTCGAGTGGAGCCCATGGGTCAGGCCTGTTTTGGCAGCAAAAGGGGGACCAACACAATATTAGGCTGGTGGTCCTAATATTATGCCTCATTGTTGTGGCCAGACTGCTTTGAGCTGATAGAAAGGCAACAATAGCTCAAATAATAATTTTTACAAAGTATTTAGAAGATTACACTGTGTGGTATGTGAGCTAAGGACAGGAAACTGAGACTATAATTTACTTGGGCTGACCAAAATTGGGAAATTGATTGAAGATCTGGCGAGTTTCAGCCTCTGCTGCATCATTCACAGGGTAGGATCAAACTTTGGTATAAACAACATGAAAGCATCGAGCCATCCTGCTTTATATCAGTGTTATGTCATTGATGTGCAATCGACAAACCAAGTGTGTGACACTACCATGGAAATATATACCACACTCTCTGAGGAATGTTTCTGACACCCTACTGAATCAGTGCCACAAATTCAGGTAGTTCTGAAAGCAAAAGGGGATCCACCCTGGTACTAGGAAGGCTGGATTAAACATTAAAGTATAGTAAATTATTTATATTCACAGGACATTAGCTTGTCTTTATAGCCAGGCATAGGTACTACCAGTGCACTTCACAAAATTCAAATATACCAACAGTTTTCTCAGTCTCAGTGTTCCTCCTACAGCATCCTATAACATTTGCATTCTGATAATCTCTGCACTGTGTTATTTTTTTTAGGCCAGCTTTCAATGAAGGGCATCTAAGGTGTCCCAGATTTACACTCGTCCTGTTCCACTTTCAAAGGGTCACGCACATTATATTACTGGTGCGAAGACTGTCTGCGTGTTGATAAAGTTTATTTTGTGCAGAAATGAGGAGAGAACAAAAGTCAGAATTTGCTTTTAAACCAGTTTTATGAAGCTGGTAAAACTAACCATTTGGATGCCTTTAATTTATGGGAATGAATTTTCTACCATCTGTCACTTTCCTTCTCAGCTACTGTAATATGTCCTGAAGTAGACACAGAAAACTATAAACATACCGCGGGTTAACCTCCTCTTCTTTCCACACTTTCTAGTCATTTTCTGGCACCACAAATCAACATGAAGCTCCTTCAGTGTTCTCTAGTGCCAGTTACTCCAAGGACTGTGTGGTCCTTGGAGTGAACTGCGTGGGTTATGTTTCTCTCTCTCTCTCTCTCTCTCTCTCTCTCTCTCTCTCTCTCTATATATATATATATATATATATATATGTTTCATTTTTCTGTGTGTTGCTCGGTGATGCAGATGTTGCGTGAGTTTGTGCCTCTACATATGCATGCTTCTCCACATGTGCAGCCCACACAGGTTGAGAAAAACACCTACTCTTTATGCACCCAAGAACACGCAAGTGTGCAACTTGTGCAAGTTCCCCCACTTAAAATGATGACAGAGGTCAGTAATTTGCACCAGAGGTACACTTCAACTGTGAGAGACAGAATGTGAAAAAAAAATCCATGAATTCACATGGTAGGATTTGTAAAGAATTTATTCGTAAATCAGGGTGGAAAATAAGTATTTGGTCACCTCAAACAAGGAAAATCCCTGGCTCTCACAGACCTGTAACGTCTTCTCTAAGAAGCTTTTCTGTCCCCCACTCGTTACCTGTATGAATGGCACCTGTTTGACCTCATCATCTGTATAAAAGACACCTGTCCACAGCCTCAACCAGTCAGACTCCAAACTCCGCCATGGCCAAGACCAAAGAGCTTTCGAAGGACACCAGCAAAAGAATTGTAGACCTGCACCAGACTGGGAAGAGTGAATCTACAATAGGCAAGCAGCTTGGTGTGAAAAAATCAACTGTGGGAGCAATCATCAGAAAATGGAAGACATACAAGACCACTGATAATCTCCCTCGATCTGGGGCTCCACGCAAGATCTCATCCCGTGGGGTCAAAATGATCATGAGAACGGTGAGCAAAGATCCCAGAACCACACGGGGGGACCTGGTGAATGACCTGCAGAGAGCTGGGACCAAAGTAACAAAGGTCACCATCAGTAACACACTACAACGGCAGGGAATCAAATCCCGCAGTGCCAGACGTGTTCCGCTGCTGAAGCCAGTGCATGTCCAGACCCGTCTGAAGTTTGCCAGAGAGCACATGGATGATACAGCAGAGGATTGGGAGAATGTCATGTGGTCAGATGAAACCAAAGTAGAACTTTTTGGTATAAACTCAACTCGTCGTGTTTGGAGGAAGAAGAATACTGAGTTGCATCCCAAGAACACCATACCTACTGTGAAGCATGGGGGTGGAAACATCATGCTATGGGGCTGTTTTTCTGCCAAGGGGACAGGACGACTGATCCGTGTTAAGGACAGAATGAATGGGGCCAAGTATCGTGAGATTTTGAGCCAAAACCTCCTTCCATCAGTGAGAACTTTGAAGATGAAACGAGGCTGGGTCTTCCAACATGACAATGATCCAAAACACACCGCCCGGGCAACAAAGGAGTGGCTCCGTAAGAAGCATTTGAAAGTCCTGGAGTGGCCTAGCCAGTCTCCAGACCTCAACCCCATAGAAAATCTGTGGCGGGAGTTGAAAGTCCGTGTTGCTCGGCGACAGCCCCAAAACATCACTGCTCTTGAGAAGATCTGCATGGAGGAATGGGCCAAAATACCAGCTACTGTGTGTGCAAACCTGGTAAAGACCTATAGTAAACGTTTGACCTCTGTTATTGCCAACAAAGGTTATGTTACAAAGTATTGAGTTGTATTTTTGTTATTGATCAAATACTTATTTTCCACCCTGATTTACGAATAAATTCTTTACAAATCCTACCATGTGAATTCATGGATTTTTTTTTCACATTCTGTCTCTCACAGTTGAAGTGTACCTCTGGTGCAAATTACTGACCTCTGTCATCATTTTAAGTGGGGGAACTTGCACAATCGGTGGCTGACTAAATACTTTTTTGCCCCACTGTATATATATATATATATATATATATATATATATATCTATATATCTATATACATATATATATATATATATATATATATATATATATATATATGTATATAGATAGATAGATAGATAGATATCGTGTCCCACTGATCTATAACTCTGTTACTGTTCTGCACTAAGCTGCTAAAAGACAGTTTTTCCTTACACCTGTTGCAAAGAGGTTGCTCATATAGGAGATCACTGGATATGCATAAACAATTTTTGCCTGTGTGCTGACTATAATGATAGGAAACAGCATCCAAATGCATTGGCAGCACACGCTTGGCTAGAACACAGTTAAAAGGCAGTTCACCTACTCAGATCAAATGAACAATGATTATTGTCTGAAGCCAGGCACGTAGGTTTGAGAAGTGAAATCGAGGAGCATAAAATGTATATTTCTTGCATTTAAATTAATCAAGAAAGTTCTTAATTCATGCATTTTTGACTTTCATTATTGTGCACAAGAAAACACTGACTTATGCTAAGTTATGAAATCTTTAACAACAAGTGCATAGCTGTTATGTGTACACCTTCTAGGTCTGTGTGTTTTTGTGTCTGTGTCACTGTGCCAGGAACTTTAAGGAATAATAAAGTTTTGAAAAATTTAACTGAGATCAGAATGGCGTTGTCTGATCCATTAGTACTGAGTACTGATACAGTAATGTAGCAACACTCAGCGACTACTCATGGGTCAGATCGTCAACATTGTGACAGGATTTGTGGCTGGTGCAATCCCACTGTAAGATGATTTCTAACCTTGGGAAGGTTTCTTATTTAAGAAATGTTATACTGATTTAATGTGTTTTTGTGATGCAAAAATCAAAGTTACTTTTGTTTTTACTCATGCCAGCAGCAGTAGCTTAGCCATGCTTACTGTTTTCAGGTCATAGCTGGTGTAATTATATCAACATTTGTAATCAAATTAGGCAATCTCTCATCTGAATGGTCTGGGAATAACTGTGGTTGCTGGACAGTTTCCATGCATGTCCTGCAGCAATAAACTTTACCACTGCATCTGTGAAACCAAATGTCCAGAACTGATAGTAAATGGTCTTTAAGCTCTGGTCTCTCGTCGAATGTTGTACGAGCAAGTCCAGAGGATTCACAACAATAGAGTGGACGGCAAATCTTCTACCCACTGCACAATCCAACCTGTTCCTTAAACCCAAATAAAGGTCTCTTTCAACCCAGTATCACACCAGACATGTAACAGACAAGCCAAAAGAAAGTAATCATGGGAAAGCATTTAAACAGACATTACTAACACATTTGCGTGTACGTACGTATTAGCCACCTATCTTAATAGATTCTGGCATTGATGGATCCTAGAATAGACTTCATATCCTTCTTTGTCACTAGCAACTTCTTGGCCTTAAATATATCATCTGCCCCTGCTGGTACATATACATCTGCATGCCTGTCCTTTTCACGACTTGGAGAGGCAAAGCTTGAAATTGAAATGGTGGACCTGGTCTGTTACATGCTCTGCGATGCCATTGGGTTGACTATTTCCAGCTATGTGCTCGGACAAGTTCAGTTCAATTCAATTCAGTTTTATTTATATAGCACCAAATCACAACACTCACCTCGAGGTGTTTTATATTGTAAGGTAAAGACAAGCAGTAGAAAGAAACCCCAACAATCTGACTACCCTCTATGAGCAATCACTTGGTAACAGTAGGCAGGAAAAACTTCCTTTTAACAGGAAGAAACCTCAGGGTAAAAGAGGGACAATCATCTGCTGGGCTAAGAGAGGGAGGCAAGACAAAAGAGACAAAAGTACAAATTTGGTCATTGTCTAGTTCATGTGCGATGGACCTCTACAGAAACTGCAGATGCTGTCTCAGAATGTATCATTTTACACCATCACTGGGTTCCCAGATGTCTTTCTCAGTTGGCATAAATTGAGAAAGACATAACCCTCATAAGCCCACCACACATTCAGGCACATAGCACATCCATGCTCACCTACCATTCAGTGCATGCTTGATTAAACACTAGACATTAGCTGACAGCAAAGGTAGCAATGGCTCTGCCTCTTGGTTAAATCAATTTGCCTATCTACACTGGGCCATACGTCATATGCAGGCCTGCTGCATTTGGAGGGTATTATCCTTTCACCCAGACCAACAACCAGCCTGCCTCACATGCTGCAGCATCTGCTTTGACTTAACCCAAGCCTGAAATAAATGAATTTCTGATTTGTGAATGGCATGTGGAGCAATGGCTCCAACTGGGCAGAGATGCAGTATTGTGGGTGCTTCAGTTCTGCTTTTTGTCACACCCACATGAGTAATTGTAACTTTTTTTTCTTTTTGCTTTTTATTATTGCAATCTTGAGATGTTGTTCCCACTAAGTTTTTTAAAGGATGATAAATGCACATTTCAGCTTAGCATCAGGCCTTACTGCATTAGACCTTCAATTTCAAAGCCAGATGTAGACATAATCGCTTTCACACAAACAGTATAGAGCCAATTTTAGGCAAGGTCTGGCCTTGATTGAAAATCTTCCCCTCTTATCCATTCATTATGAATCTCATTAAGTCATTGTGCTGTAAACCAGGCCCTTAGGAGATAAGCTTTGTCCTTCACTTGTCTGATGTGTAAACAGATAAGCTGTTTAATCATCTATCATACATGCTACTAGCACATGTGTTTGTGAGTGTGTAGGTGTGGGGGTGACATTCACTAGAAACATATTAGAGTATAGCAGCTTGCATCAGGGATAAGTGAATGAATAATTCAGCGTTGTCCACAACAGTCTTATTGCAGCCTCACTCTGTGGTGCATTCAGTATTACAACACTAGGAGTAAGCGTCATTACCAGACACTCTCCGCACGAATCAGTCACTTCTGTGCTGATGCAACGAAGCACTGGGATGACTGCAAAGTAGTCATGCTGTGTGAGCTGTGTGATGTTTCACTCAGCACCTCTGACACATGTGCACATCGTGTTTTTTGGTAATATTTTATGTGTACTATGAATAACTATATCTTGAGCTACTCTCATACACAAGGATGACAGCGCTGTGTTTGTATGCACATCTGGGAATGAATCTCCACTCCTGTCTCGGTGTTAACCATGGTCACTGTTGTTGTTCTTCTTCACCGTGTTACTGTTTACGCTGCTGTGTGGACACTGAGTGATGATGATAGGCAGAATGCATATGCAGTAAAGCCAGAAGTAGCCATCCTAACGACTCAGTATTACGGTTTTAACAGTGGCTGCTTAGTTGTGGATTATGCATGAATCAGACCTAAAAAACAGAACAAAAATTTGATGTAACCCACTTGGATTTATAGCCAAGGCTTTTGTAAAAATTATTATTTTAGTTTTCTAATTATTAAGCAGCTGGCTTATGCTTGTAGCAACGCTCACCCTGGGGTTAAAAAACAAAAGGCAAAAATGTTCAAAACCAGTAAGTACTTACCTTCACAGTACCTTTTAATAAGGATTATTTTAAATGAAGCTGCAGTGAAGATTAGCAGGGCTCGATTACCATTCCTTGTGTGTCTGACTCAGTTTTAGTAATAAGCTTGTATGTACAGTGAGTACTCTGTGCCCTTTTCTTGGCTGTTTAAGCATACACGTCTTTGATGGAGGAAAGCCAGTAGTCGACTGACCTCTCAGCTATTCGAATGTCATGGTCCTGGCTTGGAGCAAAACAAAGCAAGCACGAAGAATTTGTATTGTATGATGTGAGGGAACTTTAAATAAAATATCTCAGTTTACACTAGCTGCCTTGGAGTGAAAGGGGGATCCCACAGGAGGAGATGAATGAAGTAACTACAGGCAAGGAGACTGATGACTACCCGGGCCCTGAAACGGACTAAAGGGTTTGATCAATGAATGGATGAATTAAAACTCTTTTATACTTGCTAAGCAGTCCATAGGACACTTATAATGAACCACAGACCAATGAATATCAAAGCTGTCTCCATGTTTAATAGCGGTCACAGCAGAAAAATATAGAAGGTTAAGTCACTATAAGGAAGGGATTAGATGTCTTTGTCTTTAATTTGAAAAAAAAAACAAAACAGTGACAACTAATGTGGTTAGTACATGGTTATTAGCAGTTGTTAACATGTTCACACATCTTTTCCACGTACTCTGTCTAGTATTATTTTTATTTTTTAAAACAAAACTTTTAATACATTATGATATCTATGGTTTTGTACAGTAAATATACAGTAGAAAACAATTCTTTTATTAAACTTACTCTTGCTAAGAAGACATCACGGCAATGTCGCCTCGCATCAACGCTAAGAGAATATCCATGATGTCGATTCAACTTTCATTTTGGAGCTGTTACCAAACTATACTACGATTAGATGCTGAGACAAGGCTGCCAGCTGATGGTTATTTGCCATCAAAATAGTAGTCCTCATCCCCAACCAATCACTACAGATGGATCCCCCAACCCGAGCTTGCTTCAGAGTTTTCTTCCTGTTTAATGAGAGTTTTTCCTTCCCACTGTTGCCAAGTGTTTGCTGTAGGGGATTGTGTGATTGTTGGGGTTTTCTTTCTAATATTGTCTTTATCATACAATACACAGCACCTTGATTGTTGTTCCTTGTGTTGTTTAGATGTTTTAGGTTGTTTGAACTTTTTTTATTTTTTCATAGGGGTCTAACCAGCTATTACAGCAGTAAATCTGCAAGTACGTCATTCCACATAGCTAATTGTGACACATTTACTGTTGTGCTGCGGCATTCGTTGAAATGTTGTTAAAGAGACACCATCAGTTACAGGAAAGAGAAATTGATTAGTAATGTCTTTTCCTATTTTCCCATCAGAGGCAGAAAGACACAACACAGGAACTTCAGATTAGAGTCAGCTGACCTTTATTGTCTCAGTGTTTGGATATGATTCACTTTGAGTCATGCTGCCTGTGGAGCTCTGTGGAAGTCAGCGCTGGTTGTTAGATACACCATTCTAGTCTTGTTTGGAACACCTTAATAAATATTAGATGCACTGCCAATAAATTTGGTCATTCGTGGTCCTCAGATGATGGTTGTTTTTAGGTAAATGTCTCAATAACAACTGGTTTGATTGTCCTGAAATTCGTGTTCATCTAATTTAATGAGTGAACAGTTTTTGTTTTACCTGATGGTTCTTAAGAAAACAGCACATATGAGAGCAAACACTGCAAAAACAAACCTTTATAAATTGTACTGAGGATGAATTATAAAAATGGTCATGGCCGCTTGAGAGTTTGCAAATGAATGCATCAAGACTGATGAGACTGGCACCGAGACACCAAGAATGTTTCTTTTGCTACTTAATATGCCAATTTATTGTCACAGCCCAAGCACAATAATCCCTCTCAAGAGCCCAGCTGCCAATCAACACTTCACTTAATGGAGGTGATTTGCGGAGTTGTATCAGGAACAAACATACACTTGGAAATCGGTCTTGACAGCAATAATGTGCAAGCTGAAGGATGTGTTAAATGTGAAAAGGCAAACATTTGTAATTACCGTGGCAAACGCAGTTGTTTGTTTCCCAGCCACCACATTCCTTAACGCTTCAAAATCACTTCAAAGCTGGTTGATGTGTGAAAAATTAAATCAACAAAATCCCTAAAAATAATTAACAACTTTGCAGACTTTGTTCTGCTAGTAACTCCTCTCCCTAATCATTTCATGTTTAAATGAATAAAACCCACTTCCCACACAAAACTCAGCTGAGATTTTACAATGTGGCTTTTTCACAGTACCTGACAAGAATAAAGATTTACATGACAATTTGCCACATACGCTATAAGTGGTAAGTAAATCATGCTGTTGCTCTTCAATGATAAATGAAAGCAAACGTAATACATGGATGGAGAGCTGGAGGGTCGTGATTAGCAGTCATTTGAAGTTTTCGTTCCTTCTGGGACATAACGCCACTTTTCCACATTTCAGTTCCTATCTCTTTTGTTGTATTTGAAATTGAGTCAGCTTCCCTCGTGTGATAATGTTCTGGTACCGTTGCCTGGAAGAAACATTTCCCTTTGTACTGCTACACTCCAATTTACCATCTCCCTTCAGAGTAATGTGAATAAAAAAGTAAATACTTTCCAAAGTATTGACTTTTGAAGAAACTTTTTTCATTTTTTTCATGAAATATTAATTTGTGCTGCAATTATTTGAGATAGAATATCGTTTTTATGTAGTTGTTGACAATTTAGTCTTACAACTACACAACAGGAGTGTGGGTGTTAATCCATGGATCAAGTCACGATACTCTTTTCAGAAATCACAGTTGAGTTTGCAGTTTATTCACATGCGGTGATTGTAGGTGGTTTGTCTGTGTATGTCTCTGTTCATATAAATGATATGATGATGCACTGCAAAATACAACATTGCTAATAATTTTTCTTTCATTTGACTCACCTAGAAAGAAAATGCCTCGGAAGAAGCTGGATGAAAATCTGACAAAACCTCGCAATCTTTACGGACTCTACAAGTGAACATCTGTCTGACAGGCGATGCTGTGAGAAGAGAGATATGGATGTTGAAGAATTACCTATGAGCTACATTTATAAGTTTTTCCTTGGTTTGATGCTGATCCTGTAACTGTAGTGCTTTGGCTTCCCAACATCATTAGAAATAGGGAGCAAAGCCAAGTTACAGTCAGAACCTGACTAAGCTTTCTTGTGGACTTCAGAAAAGATAAGGGAGAGAGAGAGAGCAAGCAAACCTCTGTATCTGTTGTCATCATCTTCCTACGCACAGTTCCCTGGTTTGCTTTATTGAAAAGGAGGAGCCCATTAAAGCATTTGATAGATAGGAAAAGCTTGGTCTGAAGGTGTGGTTGCTGGCTGGCTGCTGGTTGGAGATGAGATAAGAGCGTGGGGGAAACGAGAGAGACAAGACGTGCCTTTCTGACGGGAGATGAATACAAATTAGGATTTTGCCCTCCTGCAGCTACACCAGTTAAGCGAATCAATACTGAAGTGGAGAAATGGTCAATTTTGTCTCTGATTCATGCCAACTAATCATCAGTATCATTAGTTCTAAACCAAAACTGTGGAATGAGTTGTTTTCTAACGGTTAATATGAAATAGTTTTTTTGGAATAAAAGGGTTGATGAATTAAGGAGGAGATCCGTTTACAAATGCGGTTTCAAAAAAGTTAGAAAAAAGAACATTAAAAGACGGACTTCTGGTCAAAACCATCAGTGCCACACCATCATGGCCTTTTTCAGTGTTACATCTGAACTGATCCGTGTACAGTTGTAGATTATAGATATGAGACTGGATTCAAAGCAGGTTTAACAGAGTGGAGGCGAGATGGAGCTGGACAACAGCTCACTGGACTACTTCATTAGAAACTTCACAGAGATTCCTAACACCACTACAGCACCACCCTGGAGCGAGGCCACACTCCTCGGTTTCCAGGTCTCTCTGTCTGCTCTGTTAGCCATTGTCACCTTGGCTACTGTCCTTTCAAATGCCTTTGTCATCGCCACCATCTTTCTGACCAGGAAGCTCCACACACCTGCCAACTTCCTAATTGGCTCCCTCGCCGTCACAGACCTGTTGGTTTCCATTTTAGTCATGCCAATTAGCATCGTGTACACTGTCAGCAAGACCTGGTCGCTGGGGCAGATTGTTTGTGACATCTGGCTGTCATCTGATATCACATTCTGCACCGCCTCCATCTTGCACCTGTGTGTAATTGCGCTGGATCGCTATTGGGCTATCACGCACGCGCTGGAGTACTCAAAGCGCCGCACCATGCGCCGTGCAGGGATCATGGTTGGGGTGGTGTGGGTGATATCTATATCGATTTCCATGCCTCCACTTTTCTGGCGGCAGGCCAAAGCCCATGAGGAGCTTACAGAGTGTATGGTGAATACAGATCAGATCTCTTACACCCTATACTCCACCTTCGGCGCCTTCTACGTTCCCACAGTGCTTCTCATCATCCTCTACGGTCGGATTTACGTCGCAGCCCGCTCTCGCATTTTTAAGACACCGTCGTCGTCTGGGAAGCGTTTCACCACAGCGCAGCTAATCCAGACCTCTGCAGGGTCCTCTCTCTGTTCTCTTAATTCCTCCTCCCACCATGAAGCACACCTACACTCGGGCAATGCGGGGGGTGTGGGAGGAGGAGGGGGAGGGTCGCCTCTGTTCATGAACAGCGTAAAAGTCAAGCTGGCAGACAATGTGCTGGAGAGGAAACGTCTGTGTGCAGCACGGGAGAGGAAAGCAACCAAGACACTGGGCATCATCCTGGGCGCGTTCATTGTCTGTTGGCTTCCCTTCTTTGTTGGCACGCTTGTCATGGCGATATGCAAAGAGTGCTGGTTTGATCCAGTGCTGTTTGACATCTTTACATGGCTGGGATACCTGAACTCCCTCATCAACCCTGTCATCTACACCGTCTTCAACGACGAATTCAAGCAGGCTTTCCAAAAGCTCATCAAATTCAGACGGTGCTCCTGAAAAAAAGACAAGCGTGGATTAAAACTGGCATATCCAGTGAGAAAAAATGGAGCGAAAAAGGCAAAACAAAAACAAGAAAATAGATAATAGTAAGAGTGGAACTACTGTGCAAAAAAATGTATCATCTTGATAAATGTGATTTTTTAAAATACATTAAATATCTGTGCATAGACCTTTAGATACCTACAGTATTTCAATTATAAAGACTTGTGCATGCATCCTACAAAAGACCCCCCCCCCCCCCCACCTTTCCAGACATTGCGATGTGCCAGAATTCCCACACCTAAGACGAACTAAAAAAGAAGTTTGGGAAATCTATTTAATATGAGAGAGACATTATTGTTATTTCTTGGAGCAAGGAAAAGCTTCTACACAGATAAGGACCGGTGCGACTGTTTGGAAGGAGCAAACTCTGAGCGACTGAGTTCAATCGAGCCAAAAAAGAAAAGCCATGAAATGTATGTTGTCTTCATCTCTGTGTCATACTGTACGCTGCTTCTCCTATGTACTGTAAAGTTTCTGTGCAACAGTAAAGAACTTAGAAAGACTCCAACTTCTAAAGGCTCAGAAAAGGTTTGTCCATGTATGCAAATGTGCATTAAATGTGTGGTGGGAGGCCTGTGCGCGCGCATGTGAGTAAAGGTAGACGTGTTTGAAGAAGAAGTGAGGATTTCGAAAAGGAAACTGCATTTCAAGTCCAAATATTAATTCTGACAAATAGACTGTGGCCTGATATTCATGACTGATTTGCAAACTTTTAGAGAATCCCTGAGCTCCCTACCATGAGGAACAGCACAAGGTGGACGGCCTGCTGGCTATATAAGTACATATTTGTGGTAGCTTCACTTTGTCTCTACATCAGTCTGACAATGATTGGATGGATCGCCCAGTGTAATGGACAGTCTTTGAAGATATTATGCTGAACCACCAGCTCAGACCCTTAAAATGAATATATTATTTATGTGCAATTTATTTGTTCACATTTCCTGAGTGTGCTTTTTGATGCTTCAGCTCATTGTGCAGCAGAGTAAGGCTCTCTTACTGCGAAATGTATTTTTAATGAAATGCTTCTTTTTTGTTGAGCTCAGCAAAGGCATCTCAATAATGGTGTACATTTTCCTCATTTTCTGTCATTTACATATGTTACATGCTTGGACGTTCATATATTTTTGACATGGATGAAGTTAAAAAAACATGAAAACAAAGAAAGGCAACCATATGTATTAGGTTTGAACCAGAATTGAGAAAAAAATCTGATTTAAAAACTATTAACAATGTTTGGTTGTCAAAATGTTTCTTTTACTTTTTGCTGTTTGGCATTTTGGCATAGATTTCCATACGTGGTAATTACAGGTTCGGTTAGAGGAGGCAAGGCTTATAGGCTCCAGTTTCTCTTTAAAGATGTCAGATGAAGAGCAGCCAATCAGAATATCAGTCAGTCAGTCTTTAGCCTTATGTCACTGGGGGCAAATATGTTGATTGTTATTTGAAAAGCTTCAGTATCAGACTGAAGTTGACTGAAGATTCTTTGCAAATCAAGTAAATAAATATTAGCATATATAAATAAATATTAGCTGTTTGTTTGTAGTTTTACACGTCCCACATGTTTCAGTATGTTCATCAGAAAGCATCAATCATCTACCATTTAATGCTGGGCAGTTAGTGCAGATGAGATTTGTTAGACATGAGAAATAGATGTATACTGCTATGGGAGCATTGAGCCTGAACTGAAATAGTAAAAGCAGGGCCGAACAATAAATTAATCAAGCTCATAACTTTATAATGTTCTGTAAAACTGACAATAACTCCAAAGCCAGGTGGTAATTGTATGTAGCTTTATTACTGCATACATGCAGAAACGCAATCTAGTGTAAAAATGAGCAATCATTTTAGTCATTTTAGTAGTTATTTATTTTATTTTTATTTTGCCCCAGTCATCAAAGCAGAAAAGGTTTTAGGTCAGAATTGCTGCTTCAATGCACGCTGACGACTAATAAGGACAGAAGTCAGATTTTCCCTTTAACATTCTAGCTAGACTTTAAATAAGTAATCATTTTGAAAGCGTATGGCCTTCACAGTGTCAAATTAATTAGACAGTGAATATACAAAGATCTGTGAAAAGAGGTCACATTTGCCTGAATTTGTCTGTGGATTGTGTAATTCAGGATACAGAATTAAACATGCCACAATTAGTAAGATGGCTATGGCCTTTGGGATTTCTGAGGTCATAGATAAATATTGAGCAGAAATCAAAACAAATCACAGAAAACTGAATTTCTGTACAAAGATAAGTTAAGATGCAAAAGAAGTGTTCAGACAGTTGAGCTGCTCAGACAAATACCACATAATCTTGGGTTCAAATCAGGCTGCACATGCCTGTTTTAACTGAGTTCTCTAATATAATCTCCAAACATTTATATGGATGAAGAAAATGAGAAAGCCAAAAGCAGTCCTGTCACTCTGGATGAGCTTGGACAGGAGATGGCTTCAGATAACGAAAGGCTGTCTTAAGCAGTGAAACCAAAATGTCAGGATGCACTTAACCTTATGAGATGGGAACTGCCACTTCCCGACCTGAGCAAGGCTGAAAGGGAGCACAGAGGGAAACAGCTGCAAGAGGGTAAGTGGATTTAAAGCAAGTGACAGTCCTACAAGCTCACAAAATGAAAGTGTCCAACAGACTGTTGAACTGTTAACCAAGTCAGGCCAACGTGTAATAAAGTACCACTTGGTATATAACATACACATTATGTTACTTGGAAAAAAATCAAGTTAGAAGTATTCTGGCAGATTTTCTATAAAAATATCCTGTAGATTTGTTTAAATGGCGAATTTACGTACATAAACTCAAATTGGATGTTTTCATAATGTCATGACAAAAAAATTTGCACATTCTCTCAGCACCTTCCTCATGAAATGTTCAGATCAGCACAGTGTAAAAGCTAAAGTTGGCTGTTTGCTGATGTGGAGCATTCGGTTATGTGTTAAAACAGTGCCACAATCTTCACATCTTCACAATTCACCCCAAAGTCAAACTGTGAAATGCTCGGAGAAATTGCAAGAAGCCTAGGAGCTGCATCGCAGACTCTCCAGCCTCATTTAGGATGTTAAAATGTTAAAGTTCATGACAGTACAATTAGAAGCAGACTGAGTGAGTCTGGCTTGTTTAGACGGATTGCCAGGAGAAAGCCTTTTCTCTCCAAAAGTACATTGCAGAATGGCAAAGTTTCATCTGAACAAACCAAGAGATTTCTGCAACAGACAAACTCAACGTGAAGATGTCGGGTCATGATGTTCAGCACCACATTTTGCAGCACAAACGCCTTACACCAACAGATAGTGATGGAGGTGTGATGATTTGTGATGGTTTTTTCAGCCATAAAACCCGGGCACCTTGCAGTCTATGAGTCGAATATGAACTCCTCCGTATTCAGAGTTCTGTAGAGTCAAATGTGAGGCAATGATGATAATGACCCAAGACAAGCAGCAAATCTACAACAGAATGTGTGAACGAAAAAAATTCCGGTGTTGCAATGGCCCAGTCAAAGTGCAGACCTCAACCTTATTAAAATACTGTGGAAAGACTTTATACTGTAGAGAAGAGCGAGCCAAGAGTCCTCCAAAATGATGTGAGAGACTAATAAAGTCAAACGGACACTGATTACTTCAAGTTTTTGCTGCTAAAGGTGATTCTACAAGCTACTGAAGCATGGGATGTATTTACTGTCTCAAAGCACTGCTTTTTATTTGTAGGCGATGTAGTCATGACCCAAAGTCCTGAAATATAAAAAATACTGAGCCAAATGTGCCTGAAGACCACAACACATGAACTTGAAAGTAACAGCTGTTCAAAAGTCTTTGCAGGTCTTTACACACACACACACACACACACACACACACACACACACACACACACACACACACACACACACACACACACACACACAATCACAATCGCACAATGGAGTAGTAATACCACAACAAGCAAGCTGACATTAAATTAATTATGGTGATACGACAGCTATACTAGAATAAAAGAAGCAATCTTCTTTTAGACCAAAACGCACATTTAAGTCACTGAACGATTTAGCACTGCAATCACATCATAAACTGAAGCAATCAGTCTGTAGATTGAATGCATTTCTCCAACCACCAGGAATCTGTGAACCTTGAATCATAGCTTTATAAAAAGTGATAAACTAAGTCGACTGAGATTAGAGTCACTTGTGTATACTCGTGCTTTTCGTGTAGAATAACTAGAAATAAATAAGTAATGTGAATGGATTGCTTCAGAGATTATCTTGTTCTATTCCTTCTCTCTTATACGTGCACAGAGACATACCTACAGATTTTTTTTCTTTTCTTTTTTTTTTTTACCTGAGCTGAGAATTCATGTTTAATGTATGAAGACAGAACAGCAGGAGTGTATAAAAATATTTCTTTAAAACATGTATGAGCTTCAGACACATTTCTGCAGAACTCTGCCATATGGCACAGGTAAGTTATTCTTGGTTTATTTCAAGTGGATTGCATTGTCAAGTACTGGCATCAGCACTGTAAGTTATCTGGTGGCAGTTATGTCAGACACCCAGTTTACCATACAACACCAAATGAGACTTTCAAATTCATATAAAGAGTACACAAAGAGTTAAAATCAGGGAGTAAGGGAAAAGAACGATTTGCTGAATCCACAAGAAACTGCACAGACTGAAGGTTAACCAAGCACGAAAAT
This sequence comes from Neolamprologus multifasciatus, assembly GCF_963576455.1. Lineage (NCBI taxonomy): Eukaryota > Metazoa > Chordata > Actinopteri > Cichliformes > Cichlidae > Neolamprologus > Neolamprologus multifasciatus. Next base: position 16,442,314 of record NC_140457.1, on the reverse strand, counting down.
GGGCACAGAGGGAGCACCGGTGTACGGCAGATGGGCCAAAAGCATGATAAATAGCTGAAGGGGCTAAATTCAAAAATGGGAAAATCAGTACAAAAAGTGAACAAAAACCCTCTCCCTCTCTTATCTTTGAGCTGTACAATTGTACAAGATCAGTTTTTTACAATAAGATACTGTTGGTTTTCTGGATACAACAAAATGCCATGGTTATGGTATGACATCCAAAACTCAACCATGTATAGAATTTGACTTTTGTTAAAATGGTTTTCTTAGTTTGTTTTCTGTTTTTTTAATTTAATTGGATTGCCTTGTAATGCCAGTCGTTGTCTTAATGTGCCAGCATCCCGTCTCACTGAAAGCTGGTACATAAATAGCAAAAAAAAAAAGCAAAACACAGACTGATACTTAGCATAGTGCAAACCACCATAAGGATAAACTATTAATCTTGTATTAAGCTTGTCTTAGTTGTGCGCTTCAATTATTTTTCTCCCTGTGGAGACAGGCACAATGCACAAAAGCATGACCAGCCTTAAAATGAGGAAATTACTGAATGCCACAAACGCTCTTAAATCTCTCGTGATAAAAAGAACAATTGTACTGAGGGCCTAACTTCTTTTGAAATTAACAACAAACGATGCTATTAACACCACTTATAAAACATATAAACATAGCATCCTCGGGGTGCTGTTACACAACGGCAATATTCTGAGTGTTTCTGTGTGTGTATTCAGCTGAGAGGCTTCATCTATCAAATTCTATTTGTGATACTACCTGATATTTTCTACACCCAGAAAGCCAGGATTTGCAATCAGTGGAGACCACTTATCCTTTGATGTGGATTCTACAAATGCTACAAATCTTTGAGTAAATTTTCAGTAAGCACACCTTCATAGAGCTTTTTGAAGATCTTTTACTTCTTTGTACTGCTTTCCAAAGATCTGTGATACAGCGATTCATTCTCCGCTCCTGAAGGGTTTTCAGAGTTACAAAAAGTCTCATGATGATGATAATTCTTTAAAGCAGGATTAGAGTATAAAGAACTGCGGTGTAACAGTGCAAGACACACACACAGCTATAACAAATTACAGCACTGTGCAAAAGTCTTAAGCTTCAAAAAAGCCAGGCATTTTTGTCATTTAAGTCATGTTGAGTAGTTCTGCAGGCTTTTTCTTTGGACTTTGGCTGCTTTTTTTTACTCATTTTCAGTTCAGTCCTTACACCTAACCATTTTCAGAAAAATATTTGTTGTCTGTTAAGCTGCTTAACACCAACCTACAAATCTTTCAAGCTTAAAAAAAAAGCACTAACTAAACTACAGGAATGAGCCAGTGTTGTGTCTACACTGTCACCGTTTGCACTGGCAGACTGTGTTGAAGGAGGAAGAGGACCCAAACACAGACACTTGGAACAAAACTATAATTTAACAAAAGACGAGCCATTTATTTGTGGCTGGGAAAAGGTACAAAACAAAAGGCAGATGCACACTGGGAAAAACTAAATGCTAAACACAATAGACAAAGAACAAAACCTTGAACATGGAAAAACCTGGAAAAACCTGGAGGCATGAAAGCATGGAAACATGATGAGAACTCAACAGACAACCTGACCAGGAAGGAATGAAAATACACAGACTAAATGCACACAGGAGATGATGAGGGGAAGTGGAAATGTGGGGAAACAGCTGATTAGAATCAACATAATGATGCCACAAGGGAAGTGAGCCTAAACACAATGAACATGGGACACCAGACCTCTTCAAAATAAAACAGGAAACATAATGAGATGCACACATGATACACATGAAGGGCAAGGGAGACTTAAACACAGGCGTGAAGACACAAGGGGAATCTAATAAACAATGAACTACAACAGGACAACATAGGCAAAATAGAAATGAACTTAGATAAGCTAATGAGCTTAAACATAAACCATAAATATCAAAATGCTGGGTCAAATGACCCAGGAGCGTGACATACACCTTACAGAAAAAATGAGCTTCAGTGAAGAATTTTGTCCCTAATGTCAGCAATTACACATGCAGTTGTGTAATGGCATTTTTAAGTGTTGGCAATTCACAGACTTTAAGAAAAATTATTTCTGTTGCTATCTCAATGATAAAAAATTCCCTTTGTGATTTTCAGAACGGAGATATCCAAAATCTACCTTTAAGTTGTAGTGGATACGCTAATGTGGACCTTGCAGGTTTACATTGTCATGCAACAATTAACCTTTGATATTCTCTCCTCTGGATGATTCTGAGATGCAGGACAGGAAAAGGTCATGATATTAAAGGTGACTAAAGGTCACTGTAACATTTTGGTCACTGAGGTTTTAGCAATTAACAAACACATGGCAGGTAAAGCATTTCATGAAGGAATTGGACAGTCACCAAGGAAGTACACATTAACCTTATAAACCCCCTTTTTAAATCTACCCACCTGTTTACGCAGTGACGGCAATGCCAGACAGTAATGTCAGCTACCATAACAACAGCAAAGGACACTAATACCTAATTCAGGTCACAGATACAAACACACAGTGAAGGATTGATGCACTTAAGGAAATACAAAAAATTCTCCAGTGACAGTGTGTAGGCTTCTGCTCCCAACAATGTTAATCACAATGAGGAGTTCCTGACAGAGAAAATGCTGGGTTTTAAGGTGAGAGGAGTAGAGAGAGAAAGTGGAAGGGCGAAGGGAAGTCAGGAATACCACACATATATACAGACACACACAAACACAACACAAGGGTTGTCTGTTCAAGATTATCTACCTAGATTAGAGCAGATGAACCACGGGTGAACCTAAACAGCATGAAGCATGGAAATCATATTTGTTTATAAGTCTGCAAACATGCTCATTTTTAAATGTTTGTCTGAACAAAGATTGAGAAAGTGATTTATTTTCTGCTCATAGATGAAACTGTATACATACATAATTAACAAATAGCTTCACTAATCTGGTGTTGTCATTCTTAGACTGGGTCTCCTTATAAATACAAAGAACGATTCTGTGACAACCAAAAGCAATAATCTTCATAATAGCATGTATTATTCAGAGCCAATATTAGATGATGTCTGTACAGAGCCGTTGAATCTCTGATATTCATATGAAAAAAGCTTCACCTATAGAAATTCATATTAATAAATACTGATATTAATGATCACTCCAAAAATATATGGCTTTTGGCATTATTATAGATAAATAGCTTCTATTATGTCTGTCTTTGCTAATAGCTGCTATAGTTTCAGCTCTCATTTAATTATAATAGGACATAATGCCTGCAACTGCAGTGCTGAGTGGACGACCCAACCACAGTGATCCTCCTACGCTGGACAGTGACAGCTCCAATAAATACTTCATCGCTGCTGCTGCTCCTCCGGAAAACTCATCCTGGAATAAAAATGTCCTCTTTTTCAGACCTCAGGCAGCAGCAGTTGGAAATTCATTATTCCCATAGGCTTTCTTTTCAGAAGAAGATATCCTAGAAGATATCATATTTACATTCTTTTATTTGCTACTTACCATGTCATGCAGATATATTTGAAGCATGCTACATAATTGTAGCATACTGACAGGCCAAGATTTCCATTCCTATAAAATGAGTGATTCAAATAATTGAGGTAGAAATAATGAATTTATTGGACGTTATTATTCCAGAAAATCTTCTTTTCTTCCAACTTTAAAGCATGCACACAAGACATCTCAGGAAGAAATATTCTGAACAGTCCTGACCATTTGCAGCCAAATTGTGCACACACTCACACACACACACACACACACACACACACACACACACACACACACACACACACACACACACACACACACACACACACACACACACACTTATCAGATCATTGCGCTACCTAAAGGGCACACAAATCCTCCAAGAACTGCCTCTCTGCCTAACTTTGACAGAAAAAAAAATCCTCCTAATTTCCAGTCTTTGTACAGTGCTGCCATGCAACCATGGAGCGGAGATAAAATGGTAAGTAATTTCCATACTCGCTGTATTGCCTGAAAAATAACTGAGGGACTAATTAGTGCAGAATGACAAAAGAAAACTCTTTTTTTTCTCTGCATATTTTGAAACACCCCATTAAAGGCTAATTAAGTGAATCCATACCTTGCAAGAATCACATTTTACATTCCTGAATCTGTGCTCAGGGCTTAGGTGAAAAACTCCCACAAAACAATTTCACTGCCGTGATAAAAGGTTTTAAGCATGAATTAACAAAACCCTCATTAGCGATCCACAACACCCACACACAATTATGCAATTACCCATTCAAAGAGCTGTTTATTTGCAGACAGATGATTGATGTAAAAAGGCTTCCTATTATTCTCCTGTTATTGGTGAATTTTGTTAACCTCAAAATAACCAATATACAGCATTATCTCTTCTGTCGGTCGGAGTCTTAAAGTCAAATTTAAATTTCTACTTCTACAAAGTTATTCTGAACTTCACATTCTGGGCGATAGAGTCTCTCTAGATATGAAGATGCATTTCTCTTTCTAACGGCCAAGCACATTTATAGGTCAGGTTGGATGGTATCTGACTTGAGGCATGAGCACAGCCTTTTATCAACCAGGAAAAGCTGGCCTTTCTGTCAACCTCTGTCTTGGTCTTCAGCTGCCTGTATTCCCCAGATTATAGCCTGGGCAGCTGGCTCATTTTCTGACCCGAGTAACTCCCAAGCAGAGAGGACGGGGCAGAGGCTGAGAGAGAATGCAGAGGATAGTGTGAGGAGGAGATAGGATGAAGAAATGTGAATAGGATAGAGGAAAACGGGAAAGCAAAGTCGCTCTGAGAGAGTCAGCGGTGCAGAAGAGAGGAGTCAGAGGAGCCACTGACTCACTGAATGAGACAGCCGTATTTCATTTCAGAAGCATGCTTTTCACTCGAGCTTTATCTCGAATGAAATATGGGGTATGAAAGCAAGATAGAAACTCCAGAGAATTGAGGCTTTCTTAAAAGCCACTATCATGAACTACACGTTTCCCCACTCATTTGTCAAGGTACCATTAAATCTAAAAGTCAAGTAATGAAATGAGACAATTATGAATGCTAAAGTCGATCCAAGCTGGAATAATATTTTACAAGGTGTTTAGGATCACAAAACATTCAAAGGCAACATTCAAGGGGAAATATGCAAGGCATCCTGTCTTGTCCTTTATCCTGTTTTGTTTCTATGGTAACACAACCTTCAACAAGTCCACGTTTCCCACCAACACAGCAGCCACAGATAAACCATCACAAGCTCTCTCTAAGGAAATTACTCAAAGCAGACTTGCACTACTTGACTGGAGCATATTTGATTTGCTGCTGTTCTCTTAAAGTCTGCTGTGTGCATTTTTCAAAGAATCAAGGTTAGGCTAAATGTTTGCTGTCTCTTTTAATTTGCACACTCGTGCGTTGCTCTCGGTACTAGTGTGTACTGAAACCATGAAAGCATCGGTTTATTTCAAATTAAACACTTGAAGGAAAGTGGAACAATGCCCGAAACTTTAAATCTTGTCATTGTTTACATTTCTGATGATGGAATTTAAAGAGATATGACTAATAGTCCCTGGAGAAGAGCAATATGAATGTTTTTAAGGAAGTTTAGAACACTGTGCTTTACCCAAATTAAACATTTGATAGCAAAAGTGGGGACATTTCATAGAGGACATTTCATAAAGTCAATTGTGGCTCCACAACCCAAAATCAGCGTGAAAGGAAGGGATCATAAATTCAGCCAGCAGGAGGGAGAAACTTAGCTAATGCTAACTACCTAGTTAAGATTATTTTTTTCAGGTACTAACATGATGTATTGTGACACTGAATGGTTTTTATGCATAGTAAATTATGGAATTGGGCAAAGACGTGAACATATGTCATTAAGATGTAAACATTTATTTAATGAGCTGCCCCGAGAATCCCTGGACCCCTTTTCTCCCTCTTCTGTACATATGTAAATATTCCACCTGGTGCTATAAATAAACCCTGTTCTGTCTGCACAGTTCTGACTCCTGCGCTTGAGTCCACCCTAGTCATCATGACACATAGTGTGTGAAAGTCTGTATTGGTCCAGATCTCCTCTGGCATTAACATCAGCTGCAGAACTGTGAAAGCTTCATGGCATGTTTCCACGGCCAACCTGCTCCTGTATGTGTAATGTGTATTTCACCCATGTAAGTAAACAAGTAATGTCACATACACGTAAGAAAACACTGAACTGTCCAAATCAACTGACTGTCGTGAAAAGAAGATAGAAAAATGTTTATGTTAAGTCTTAGCAGTTGAATCTGATTAAAATGTTCTTCCTGTCTTTACTCTGAGCCATCGCCTTTTTGCTCTTTCTTTCTATTTCTCATCTTATGGCACTGACAGCTGCAGCTGTTACAGCCTTTTTGATCAGTCTTTCTTTTCCAATGTTTTTGTTTTAACAGATAAAGGGAGCCAGAGGCAAAAACTAAAAGAAAGGACTGATCTGCATAATGAAAGAGAATTCAACTTAATTCGCGATGTCCACCATGGGGTTGAAGAACTGGCAGTTTTCATCCCAGTGGAGAGCAGCGCTCTCTTCTTTCGCTGAAGCAGTCGGAGAAATGACTCGGGACAGCAAGAACGTAAACTGTTGAACAAAACGTATCTCTTTCATTGCAAACAAAGATTGACAGTGTCAGTGTCTGTGTGAACGTAACACTGAGATGACAGCTGTGGCTTCAAACTGACCGCCCCTTTTAGAAGAGATAGCAAGTCACAAACACATGAAAGAAGGTACAATGCTTGGGTGGTATAACAGTGTTACTGTATGTGTTTTACTTAGCAATTCAGATGGTGATGCTTTTGGAAATGTAGATACTCGTCTTTCCATTAAACTGACAAGGAGATTCTGCAATAAAGTAGGAAACCTTGTTGCACTGTGCACCACATGCTGCCAGATATCAGTCTTTTCTTGTGTAACATGCAGGTTTGCTCAGTGAACTATGAAAAATCTAACTAGAATAACTGGTAATAAAAAAGAAAGAAAGAAAGAAAAGTGCCTCTGGTCTTGTGTGATAGTATTTTGCTGCAATAACCACTTTGCATTTAATCATTAGTTATTTTTAAACTCATTCTGCCTCCCCTCAACCCTAGCTGGTTACAGCAGATGGCCGCTCCCTACCTGAGTCTACTTCAGGTTTCTTCCTGTTAAAACGAGTTTTTCGTTCCCACTGTCACCGAATTCACAGTCAAGGGGGTCATGGGAATATTGGGATTTCTATTATATGGTCTTGCAATATAATGTGCCTTGAGGTGACTTTTTTGGTGACTTGGTGCTATGTAAATAAAATGGAATTTAATTGTTCTTCTTTTGTTTTAAGTACATACAGTATAATGTAGTAAGAGAATGGATGGATGGAATCAGCTGCATTCTTCCTTTGCATCAATAGTATCAAAAATATGAATATGGCCGTGCAGTCCTCCCATCGAGAGGTAACGTAGCTGGAATATATTTGACACTGACTACATACAACTACTGATGCTGTGTAGCATAGACTATGGCTAAATAAACCCAATATTTCTACACTATATATACACTAGCCAGTGTGCTAACCTTTACACATTTAATAGTCTGATTGTGTACATCCATAGCTACAATGGCTTCTACTATCATGACATGAATGGTCATAGAGGGCTTTAGCTAGAAGGGATGATCATAGACCCAAGTGTAGGACATGAAAATCATTCTGCTTTTGTCTTGTGTAGGATAGTGCATGTGTTTAACCTGAATCAAGTCCATTTAGACTGTTTTTGTTTTTATCCTTCATGTATGTGATGATGTTTTAAATGTTTTATAACCAGATATATTTCTTAATTCTTGCAATCTCTGTCATGCATTTGTCTGCAGCTCCAAAGTTCATCCATATCTTTTCCTCCGAAAGAGGATTCAAAATGTTTCTGGCAACCATTATTAGTGTCAGTATCTTTATTAATTAAAGGTGCATGTCGATCTCATATTGATTGTTTGATTTGGAATCTACTTTGGTGTTCGTAAAAGGAATGACAGACCCGACCACATATTTCACTGGTTTACACACTTTTTATTCCTGGTTGCTGCTCTTTGGTCCAATACTCAGCTGCAGCTTTTCAGCTGCCAGCCACACATACACAACAACAACAACAAAACTCCTCCAGTCCTGACACGTTTAATATGGGAGGCATGATGAGCCGATCGAGGTCAGGTGTGTCCGCCTCCCCTGCAGCCGCGTCACAAAACATGCCGTGCCATGGTGGCGTAAAGGGACAAAAAAAGCCCCCAAACCATGTTACTTTCCTGCAATCAAACTCATTTCTGGAGAAAATGTTTTGCATTGTCTTCACTGAAAATGACCATTTTGCTTCCACAAATTACAAACATTAATATTTCAATTTGTTTAAATTTAAGATTCCTTTCTTTTTAATGTCTTGACAATGTTGTTGTTGTTTTCTGTTTATATGGCACATGCTATCATCATTACTTAAAGGTCCAGTCTGTAATTTTTCATCATATTATCAAAATCACCTCCTGACTTTTGAATTTTGTATTCAGTATTATTATTATCACGTTGTTTGTTTGTTAAAGCTACATTTTTTAGATATAAAATCAACCAAAATATGTTATGTGAACTTTTCAGGCTGGCTGATAAAAACTGTAGAGTATAAAATCTCTGTAAAAGACAGATATCAGGCAGAAACACAAACGCAAAGGGTAAAGTCCAGGGAAAAGCTATCTGGAGAGCTCTCCAAAACCCACGGGAAAGGAAAAAAGGTCGACGCTGGCACAGCATGAGCCATAGCCTGCAGAATATGAGTTGAGACCAAGTGGAGATGGCACGAAACAACAAAGTGACTGCGGAGAATAGCTACAGGTGAAAAGAGTTAAAGGTCACCTTGAAGAAACCAGAAAGTTGAATCCCGGAGGATGATGTTGCAGAAGCAGGTGGTACATGTTGTTTTTTCAAAATCATCAAGCCAGTCATCTGCTGAAGCAAACTGAAGGCAGCGGGGTGCTACCACTATTCATGGTGTGAGAGCGCTGCATCATGCTAAGCATAAGTATGCCCCGATGCAATACTCTGGTTTACACATTATCGTTTTGCCATAACTACTGTCTGACTTTTAAGCTTTTTAGTAAAGGATCAACTAAAGACTTTTTAGTAAAACCTTCAGTTGATCCAAAATGCCGCAGTATAAATACTAACAGGGATTAGAAAGAGAGAGCATGTTTCACCCATATTAGTTTTTCTTGACTGACTTCCAGTTAAATTAAAAATTCAATTTGAAACCCTTCTCCTCTCATGCTAAATCTCAAATAATTAGGGCACACCATATATTAAAGACAGCTTATTATCCCATCACCTCTCTGACTGCAGGTTTGCTTGTGGTTCTTAGAGTTTACAAAAGTAGAATGGGACGTTTCAGGCCCCATTTCCAGTGGAACCAGCTCCCAGTTTGGATTTAGGAGACAGTGTTATGGCCCGTCTAGGCGCGGCCAGACCACAACATAAAGGGTGATCCATCCCCGTCCAACCCCAAGCAGCACGTCACACACTTAATATTTTGTGACAGTGATTTATTTACAATAAGTGCAGTTAAACCAAGGAAGGGAGCATATCGTAACTTCAGGGTGAACCCAAGGCCAAAACAACAAACAAAAGGTAACCTATCTCAGGAATAAACAACTTACCTACTCAAAAGAACTAAACCAAACGATAATCACTTTCCTCCCTGCCTAACAAAAACAGGAGAAAAGTGATCAAACAAAAAGGCGGTCCACCCCTACATGCTCTTACATTAAGTAACATAGCAACATAGTGACACAGTGACGGTCTGCCGATTGGATTGGGCCGAGGATGAATGAAGTGGCAGCCCCGGCGGTCTCTTCTTATCCGCTGCCTCCCGGTCCTCAGCCAATCGGTGCGAGCCATCCACCCTGGATGCACCAATCCCGGAGGAGCACCTGGACACTCAAATTTACACATTTACACAGTCGTAACAACAGACTCACTAATTTTAAGATTATACATAAAACTTTCCTTTTTGATAGAACTTATAGTTAGGGCTGGATGAGGGTATAAAAGTGAAACATGAAGTTGTAACCACTTTGCATTTAATCATTAGTTATTATTAAACTCTGTCTATTATACGAGTTAACTGGACACTTTTTTTTTTACAACATTAAGAAGAGAATTCAGGTTTTGATTTGAGGCACTCAACCTGCTGTGAAAGGGGAAATTGTGAGCTGTTGGTTGCACTTACAGGATCACAAAACTAATTCTGAGTCATTCCAAATGAAATGAATTACCCACTTAATCAACCTGCTGAACAATCACAGTTCCCTTTCAAGGTGAAAGCAAGTAAACAGACCAGCATATGAGTCCCAGCTTGTGCGACATAATCAATACACATTTGTGTGCTATCAGTGGAGATCGTGCACCTGTGATAAAGCACAATGATTACAGTCAACCAAGCCATTTCTACCTACCGATTCACTTTTGTCCTTTCAAGCAATCTTCTTCTATTATAACAAGCGGCCCATTTCTCTCTCCCGTCATTCTGTTCCCTCTCCTGGAAAAATAAACAAGCTTTTTGTTGATCAGCCCCCTAATTAGCCTCTTTTTCCAGGACAGTTTTCTTACAAAAAACCTGGTGTTATGGTAACTCTCACTTCACTGACTATGCTGCATAGCTCTCCGTATAATAGGTTCAGTGGCTGTAGCAAATAATTAAATAATTTACATCAGGGGGATCTCACTAAGAGCTGTCTAATGAAGAGTCTGGAAAAGGGCGCAGAGAAGAGTGAGGCTAAGTTTTAAGTCGATAAACAGGAAGAGATTACTGGGAAGTTTAAAATGGAGAAAAAAATCACCCCTTAAACTCCCGATAATTTGTCATTACAAGACTAAAGCTACTCCACTTATTATCTTTCTTTGGGAGGAGAGGACAGATTGTGCTTTCTCATGCACATTCATCCACCCAAGCACCCAGGCACAAAAAGCAGACCCTTTTTCCCCTTATGTTGTTGCATTGCTGTTGGTGAGACAGGAAATGAAGGGAGCCGTATCATCGTGTAATAAAACTGCGATGATGAAGAAGCTCTGACCATGGACAGAGAGGGAGGGAGATGGAAACGCAATGATTCAGAGAACAGAACACTCTCACAACCTAATCAATACACGCCAGCATGCCGCATCAACAACCAGAATAGAAAACAATCCTACTCCGTTTGTAGCCCACACATGCATTTATTACTCATGTCAATCTGCACTTTCTTCTCCAATCAGTCAGGATAAAACGCTGTGCTCACTGTATTTGCCAAAAAAAAAGGCAGGTGTCAAGAGAGGGGAACTGTATCCTCGCTCTGGTTTAAGTAGGAGTTTATAAGGTTTTCAGAGACGGGGAATGAAAATAATAAAACAAGAAGCCTAATCTCCCAGAGGTTGGCCTAATTAATTTTTACTACAAGTTTACACTTACTAATTGGTGTTTGGGTTGTCAGGGTCACATAAATATTGCTGAATTTTCTACACACAACACTCACGGATGAAAGAGTCTGTCCTCGGTTCAAATTTTATATTGATCTTCTTATTAACACCTGCTTTGGGGCAAATACATTTTACCAGGCATGAACGTTACAAAGTTCAAAGGGATGCACCACTGCCATCCTATGGACAAAAACGCCTGTTACAACAACGTAGCAAGTTAAATGGGTATAAAAACAAGGGGTTAATCAACCAAGGACAGCTAGTTAATTAAACAGTTATATGCAAAAAGAATTAGTTGATTCCATTCATACAATTACTGAAGATAGCTCAGGTAAGGAGGAGGGAAAGTTGTATCAAGCATGATTAAATAGACACAGTTTCATTCACGATATTTTCTGTTGGCTGAAAAACTTGAATTGGTGTTTTTATATATTTATAGATGTGACGATTTGTCTTTGGTACCCTTTTAAAGCTAAAGTTTAAAAAAATACTTGAAATTTGCAACGAGGCTGTGGAATTTTAATAATAATTGTAAAAGTTATTTATTTTTGACATTTTGTTATTACTCAGTTGGCTTATTGATTCAGAAGCTCAGTTACAATAAAACATAGTGTTCAAACTTTGCATTCATGATTTAATTGTAAAAATATGGAAATATATATACAAGTTTGTTGTTTTTTTTTAAACAAAACAAAACTAAAGTACTATTTAGCAAAATCCAATTAGTATTTTCTTTCATTTAAATGTGTCACACCTTAGGTCCTGAGGATTTGTAGGAATGATGTTGCATTGTGGGCATAAACTGAAGAAACAAGTGCGCTTAATTTTTTATTTTTTATTTTTTGTTATATGCTGTTTTCCAAAGCAAGCGATTGTACTGACTTAAAGAGCTTGTCGGCCAATATTTATAGTTTATAGCCAATAATCTGATCTGAACTCGTCACACACACGCACATACACACAGAGCTACCTCCGGTTTTCCATGTACAGCCCTGCCCTCTTGTGGTGGTGGTCCACTTTTACAAGCGACACCGGAGACACATCACTCGTTTAGGGCTGGAAAGTGCAGCTATGACCAGAGTAAGTTGGGTGTTGACAGCGGACATAGACCGTATTTGTTTGAGTTGTTAACTACATCTCTACAAAGGGTGAGTAGTGCTGGATGTAGGATGACTGCTTGCGGCTCCGACTTAGTCACATGGTGTTTGAATGGTCAGTCGTGGAAGCCTCATTATTAGTGTATAAGAGCAGACGTGTTTTAACCAGGAGCCTGCTGTCAGTGTGTGGCCACACTTTCACTGCTGACACTGGGGATTCCCATGTCAGTATGCCTCACAAGAGCAAAAAAGAAAAGGTAAAGTGGACTTGGATAGGATTGCTGAATATTTGTATTCATGTATCTGTTTATTTCTTTCTTCTTTTTTATTAATTCCCTTGCTCACTCTTTAGGACTCCTCCAAATCTGGAAGATCCAAGAAATCTGGGAGTAAAAATGGGCCTGCAGGCGACCAAGACGTAAGTATTTTTAAACTTCTCACTGTCCAGCGAGGATCTGCATTGAACCATAAGTACTAAATTTAAGGTTACTGAGCATTTGTTACTACATGGATCTAATGTCTGTAGGCCAAAACTTTTATTTTCTCTGATACTTTTACTTATTGTTTATTTATGCAATTCTTTGTACTAATTGTGTTCAAATGCTTTACCAGCATTAATAGGTGACAAAGAGGAGGTTTTCTGTTGATTTATGAGTTTTCAGACATCATGCATATCATGAGCACATATTATAACGCTACCTTGACTACAACTGCTTTTACTGCTTTCTGTGAGCGTTGCATTTGTGTTCTTCAAGTATAATGGCTTTCTGTCCTCGTGAAATTCAGGCAAACCTACTCATGTGACCTGTGGCATGATCTTATGACTTTATTTTCTTTGGAAAATGCTTGCATTCAATCCCTATTTTTACCCCCACTGTACCCTGTTTGACTTCTGCATGTAATACCAGCCATTGTCGTGGCTATTTTTGTCCTTGTCATTTGTACATCGGTGATGTTGAGTGGAGTTCGGAAAAGATCTGATTGATTGACTCCTGGACCTGCTGTGTGTTCCCATTGACAGCTGTATCCTTTCCATCTATGTTCAATTATTCTATCCACTGAGGTCCATCACAATCTCTGTCAGCAGATGCAGTACAGCACACCGCCGGCTGTGATCAGGTTGCTTAATTGAGAATCGCCCGATCTGATTCAGAAAGGAACTTGAGCCTTAACTGCAACACCCTCGCCCCTTCTACTCCCACTCCCCCTCCCTTGGACTCTGCAGTGACACTTGAGAAAAATAATTCCTGTGCCATTTCCTTCGGGGCAGGAACTACCTTGCCCTACCTTGCTCTAGTAACAAGAGCCCTTCCTCTATGACTCTTGTTTCTGCAGGGCTCCAATAAGAAAGTGCCTCCTGCAACTCAGCTGATGAGGGTAAAGCAGCCAGGGTCACAATCGGCCGTCAAGAAGGAGAAGAGGTTCAGCACTTCCTTTTTCCCTCTCAGTGCTAACAGAGAACTACAGAAGCTACCCGAGCTAGCCGGTATGCCTCCTTCAGTATACAGTATCCCAAAAAGGAGCTGTCTTTCTTTTCTTCCTGTCTTCTACATATGCAGCTCAACTACAGTTCGCTTATATGCAGAGATAAGCTACACTTCTTCTGGAAAGCACAAGCTGACCTTTATCTTAGATTGCACGTTTGGCCATTATGGATGAAGGGAATCATATTAACAATTCATAGCCTTGGTGGATCCTCATAACCATCTTTTTAACCTTGAGGTCTCACTACATAATTTATATCTGAGCAGACTGCCCATCAGCTTTATCTGTAATGCAAATGATGTGCAATCAGCTGTATCTGCAATCGTACCTGGAAGAAACAGATATTACCCACCGTGGAGGGCTCATGTAAGATAACACTGAACGAATGGACTGAAAGAATCTTTGAATCTGGGCCACTGGATAACAATAAAAAAAAAGAAAACTCCAAATCAAACATTTAACGTAAGCTTGAGCATGGCCCGTAATGTTAATCGTGTCAGATAAACAATGTTGCATAAGCTAATGTTATAACACAGCCCGGCCAAGCCATGTGGATAACTGCGATGGGAGACTTGTACTTGTTTCAGTGTCAGTTTAGTATTAATATTAAACAAACCAGCAAACAGACACCTGTAATTATAGCAAGCATGTTCCACTGTCAGTTTGCCAATTTACAGCATTGACTGATTCAGTTGGTACATACTGCACGGATGCTGACTCTGAATTAGGTTGAGGTTTGAACATTTGCATCAATCTTTCATGGCTTCTTTCTTTACACCCCACATTACAGACAGGATTTGGCCTAAGTGGTTTCCTGTAAACTATACCCAGCTATGCTTTGTTCTCATACCTGGATGAGGTGGGTGACACTACAAAGGAACAATAGAGGCGTGCAGCACAGACAGATTGTGAGGTGGAGTGAGACACGCACACGGTTGGCAGAGTGTGGCAGTTTGTCTAATGATAATTTGAAAAGTAATAATTAGCTTGGTGTTTCTGTTACTGAATGTTCTCTTGAACCCTGCAGTGAGGTGATCTGATGGCTGCAAATCAATAAAGCTGTCTGATGACTGTGAAAATTACATAAGTCATATTGATGGCACTGAATACACGTTGGACATGTATTGGGAGTTTTTTAATAATAATAATAATAATAATAGAAGAAGAAGAATACATTTAATGGGATTATACAACAGCAAACCTGAAATATACCATGACAGAGCATAGCTTAGCAGTTAGTTAAAAGTAGTATTTAAAGCTGTATCATAAATAAATTAAATAAAACAAAGAGAATATGGCTATGGCTTCAATCAAAGTGAATAAACTTGTTTAAAAAGTTTGAAGAGCAGTCTTAAATTATATCAAAGAGTCCAGCGCATGAATGTGAGGAGGTAGAGTTCCACATGTAGCTTAAAGAAATGGCCCACGTTTCTGAGATTTAATGAGAGTTCTTGCAAATAAACCTGCTCATGAAAACCAGATCAGTGACATATGCAGGGCAGAGACTATGAAGAACCTTAAATGTTAACGTGAATATTAATGGAAATGCTAAAAGATATATGTACATGTTACACCTTGACTTACATGAACTTGATTGTGATTATTATTGTTCACATTTTCATTGCAGATTTTTTAAACCAAGTTATTAAGCAATGAATGAAAAAAATAAATGAGTACCACCCACACACTTTATTAGTTACGTACTTGCTCTGAGCAGGAGCTCACTGTGAAGGTCTTTCATTAGGACAATGTGCAGGAGCTTAGCCGAAGTTAGGTTGTTATTCTTCACTCTTACTGGAAAGTATTTAAATGTTTTCTTCTATATTACTATATTATGAGATATGCCCCAAGACTACACTGAATCCCAATAAATTCACACAGTAATCAAACACATAAAAACAGACAGCTACAAACTACAGACAAAACTACTTTTGCCTGTATGTATTTTGTTCATGTGTGTATGCTTTTGCGAGTAATGAAAAGTAAAACATGTTACAAGTCTACAAAGGTCATGCATGTGTTAGATCTGCTGCATGAAAGTTTTTTATCTGTTTCTTTCATACATGGAGTGCGACCGTGGTCTCATTTGGTGAGATGGACAAAATCTTGTCAGTAGGACAACGTTGCATGTTTAATGAAGGCGAGTAAACAGCAAGTTGCTCCAGGTGTTAGTAAAACATTTAGTAGTAGCTTTGTGTTTCAGAAGCCTCTTGCACAGATGGCCCAGTCTGTGCTGCCACCTTTTGACTGAAAATGGAAGAGCTGTTATTTTGGGAGCTGTAATGTTGAGATTTTTCATTGAATTCTAGCATAATCTCAAGTCTTACTGTCCTATGGTTGACTGTATATTGAGAATAAGACAAGTAGCATTATTCAAATAGATTTCTTTTTCAACAAAACTAATTACTTTTAGTATGACTTCACTGGACTTGTGACTCTAAAAAGGTGTAAATAGTATATCTGTTGAGTAAAAGACAATTTTTGTATGTATGGCACCAAGTGCAACAATGTGGCTTACTGTTGTGTTTTTAACACTTTTGTACAACGGTGGAGGCCGTAGGGGGGAGGCATAATGTATAATTGACCACTCAGACATGTTAATAGGATAAATTGTGCTGTTGGTTTTGAGTGGGAGTTTTAACAGTGAACTAATATGCTAGATGTCAGAAACCAGAAGTGTTTCTCATAGAGTAACAGTGGTATTTGAAGCTTTTGAATATGTCCAATTTGTAAGAAGTAAGTGGCAGCTTTCAGTAAATACTGGTTCCCGTTGTCATGGCTGTGGAATGTAATGGCACCTCTTGGAGAGGCTTTGGCCCCTGAGAGAGAGAACAACAAGAATAAAAATTGCAATACACTTGGCCTGCCTCTCCTCTGCCTTTGCTTTAATTGCTTAATATGTTCCTCTGTGTCACTGGGTGCTTCTTTTCAATGAGTTTTAATTCACACTGTAATGAGGTGCAGATAACTCAAAGCAAACTTACGGTTGTACCTGCTAATGCAGAAATTACTTGCCAAGAGAAATTTTTACCAATTAAAATAATGAAGACATTTATTTTTCAGTTATAAGTGAAGCAATATACAGTGTTGTGCAAAGGTCTTGAGGCATATATTTTGCTAGGAAAATGAGAAAAAGGTGTCGCAATTGATTGAAATATGTGCAACCATACATGGAATTTCAGTACACAAGGCAAATACAGAGTTTGTACAATTCTAATAAGCTTGAAAGTGAATATTTGGTGTGACCACCTTTATTCTTCAATGCAGCCTGAACTCTCTTAGGCAGCTTTCTTGTCGTTTCTTAAAGTAGTCTTCAGGAATTGTTCTGCAGGCTTCTTGAAGGACGTTCAAAGCTCTTCTTTGAATGTTGGCTGCCTTTAGTTCTGTTCTCTGCCAAGATGATCCCACACTGCTTCATTAATGTTAAGGTTTAGGCTCTGAGGAGGACAGTTCATGACTGATAATGTACCATTGTGTGCTTTTACTGCACTGAGAGTGTGTTTGTCAGATTAAGAAATTAGACTGTTGCCACTCAGACGCTTCCAACATCACTGGCTGGCATGCAGCCCCAAACCATGACAGAGCCTGAATGCATACTAACAATAATTTGAACCAAAAATGTCAAATTTCATCACTGCATCAGACCTGTCGCCACTCATTTTGAGTCCAGTTCTTGTGTAATTTGGTGTACCTCTGCCTTTTCTCCTTGTTCTTTTCCTTAAGAATGGCTTATTGACAGCCATCCTTCCACTAAGACCATTTCTGATCAAGCTTTAGGGAACAGTAAATGGATCAACTAAAGAACCAGATGCATTTATCCCATCTTGTGTTAGGCCTTTGCTTCATCTACTGTAGACAGTTTTTAAGCCATTTTGCTTCTGTGATCCATTTATTCAGTTTCCTCTAATTTTTTAAGGACACATTACACAGCCTTGCGAGATATGCCAAAGCAGGGTGTTTTGCTAAGTTGTCTGTTATGTGTGGGCACAACTCTTTTTCATCCCTTGTGTTAGGGGCCTTTTTTATGCTTGAATGATTCATAGGTCAGTGCTACGTGGCTTAGTGAAAAAACATGACCATTCCTTTGAAAATGGTCCTTTGAAAAAACTTTGAAAGACCTTCAAAATGCCCAAAGAACTATTTTTCATGACCACTGTAAAAGTAACAAAGTCTCTCTCATTGGAAGCAAAATATACATGTCTTTTAAATAAAACATTTTTTGTGCAACAAATTTCCTTTAGAGTAAATCCATTTTCTTCTATGTTTGCTTAATTGTGATTTGTAAATTATTTGAACGTGTCCAACATTCATTAAGTGGCATCAGGATGGGACGGACACTGACTAATAAGGGATTCAGGATAGCTGGAACATACTGTACATCTTGGCTTTTTTGTTGGACTCTTCATTAAATTCCAATTAATTGTCTGACTGTGTCCATTGTTGCAACACAGCACGGTCCCTTTGTTTTTAAATGACTGTGAAAATGGCTTTGTGAA
The DNA here is from genome assembly GCF_963576455.1 of Neolamprologus multifasciatus. Taxonomy (NCBI): domain Eukaryota; kingdom Metazoa; phylum Chordata; class Actinopteri; order Cichliformes; family Cichlidae; genus Neolamprologus; species Neolamprologus multifasciatus. The sequence goes on along the minus strand of NC_140457.1, from coordinate 16,423,744 downwards.
GCCCTTTCTGTTATGAAAAGCCTAGTCTGTCTTGTGGTGTGAATGTGGTTTCACTGTGTCCTCTGATAAATCACATGAAAAGCAGGACAGCCTCTTCATTATGTAAAGATGAAATGCAGATTAATCATTCAGTGTCTGCAAGAATTACTTGTGCTGGAGTAAACATTTCCAAAGTAATTATTCACAAACAAAAACATTTGTCACATTATTAACAGTAACTGAAGAAATAAGCATAGACGACTACTACATTTTACAGATTAATGTAGAACATGGCATACTCAGATATGTAGTATTTATCTCATATTTCTAACTTCAACATTTGTCTGATCAGGTAAATTGTGAGACAGGAAACCGCTGCTGTTTGGAGTTTCTATTCTGTGTCTCTATGCATTTAATTTTCTGTGTTCTCGCTTTCATTTCCTGCTTACAGCTAATTGTACTAAGAACGCCGGCATCACTCACAACTAGGGATGGGTACCGGTATCCGGTGCCATGATGGCACCGGTTCTGACATAAACGGTAGTAACCAGACCGAAAAGCAGCGCACATGTCGGTGCTTTATTTCGGTGCTTTTTTTTCCTGAGATGTGATACACTTTGAATTCTAGCCAATCATTTTACATAGTAGGATAGTAGGCGGGTCCAGGTACGTACGTTCTTTTAGAGCAGAGCTACAGATTAAAAATGCCCAAGGCGAAGCGGTCAAAAGTCTTGCTGTACTTCACAGCAAAAGATGCAAACTCAGCAGCCTGCAACAAGTGCTTTAAGGTGATACTGTGGAAAGGAGGTAACACCTGAAATCCGATGAAACACCTGGCGACGCATAGCGTTTTTTTTAAAAGCCGAAAAATGCGCCGTATTTGATAGCTTGCTGCGAGACCTCACACCGAGCGCATCTACTGCAGGTGTGGTGCCTGTTATCGGACGAAGAGTTAGCAACATTCCCCAAAAACCCAAAGAGTAGAGTCCTGGCCCCTATCCTGCAAGTGTAGCAGAAATGATGAGGATGATGATGGCAGCAGCAGCCGTTCTTCTCTGCGTGAGTAGCTTAATGTTGTTCGTGTATAATTTACGTTGAGTAGGCTAACCGCTTATTACATTAATGCATGTAAGGTGAACTAGCAAACATCATCATAGTTACATGCGGCTGTCTTCTTGTTTGATGGCAGATACTCCCTTCACCCTGGCCAAAAAGGCTAAAATGACCAAAGAAAAAGTGGAAAACAGTTAAACATGAGAGGTTTTTGGACAAAGTTTTTGTTTTTTCCATTGTTTAAGCATTGCTTCCAGCCAAGAGTGATACCATATATGCCCTATAGCTGCAGAAAAGGCTAACATTGTTATCTTTTTACAAAAAAAAACAGCTGAACATGAGAGGTTTTTGGACCAATTTTGTGTTCTCCATTCTTTAAGCACCGGTTCGAGCACCGTTTAAGCACCGGCACCGTTTCAAAAGTACCGGTTTGGCACCAGTATCAGATAAAACCTAAACGATACCCATCCCTACTCACAACATAATGCAGTATGTCCTGCCATTGCTCAGAACAGTGTGCGATTCATAAGGCACTTTCACAAAGTATGCCAGGCACCAACTAAATTTTATTGTAGCTTTATTTTATTTATATTTATTTGATTTCACATTGTTTTACATGCTATAAATGGGTCTTTCATCTTGTGTGCAGTGCCTCCACTGGCTCTCTGTGGCTCTTCTTGCTGGAGACCACTGTTGTTTCAACCCTGAGCCGTCCAGGTCTCAGTTCTCATGTGGTTTCCGCTTGTCTGTGTTGCTCATTGAATCCAGAGACTTTAGCCCCCATCTGACCCTCTTCTCCAGCTCCCTTTGATAAAGAACCAAGGAGAAATGACAGGAGGAAACAATGAAAGACTTTGAAGATTGAGCCAGGGCCTCTCTCTCTCTCTCAGAGTAAGTTATTTCCAGCTGCTTATCCTAAGTCAGATTATGCCGAACCCGCTGCTAACGGCTGAACTGTAGAAAAGATTCAAGTTAATCTGATCTAAGATCTGTAGCAGGGCCTGCCTTGCAGAGCGTCACAGGAGACCAGTGAGTGGAAAGGAGGAGCAAAACCAAAAAACCAAAAAATAAAAAATCCGACGTATGACCCACCTCCTATGCAAGATCTCATCCAATCATCTCCCTTCTCTCGAAGCAGTCCTCGTCTCGATTGAGCCAGAGCAACATGGGCTCAGCCAATCAGCTGGCTCCTTCGCTGTTTACGTCACTACCTAGCCAGTTCCCTCCAGCGGCACAGAGCTTCATTTTCTGATCTGCTTTTGTGCTAAAATGGAGGCTGGCCTCTCGCCCTGAGTGGAATCGCCTTCCTGGTTGAGGTTTAGATGTTGACATGCAATAAATCTGGAGACAGGATGGTTGTGGATGCACCAAATTCCAATGGGCCGTTTCAGCCGGTGGCTCTTGTGCACTTCAGAGGTATGGAAGGACAAATTATTCTTCCTGTATTGTCCTATGGAAATTAAGAAGAGCGAGAGAGAGATGTGTGTTGCTGCGCTCCTGTTCCCCTTCACTGGCCTGGCTAGTCAGCCGTTTAGTGTACGCTTATTGCGTCTTAGTTTTAGAAAGCGAGCGGTTTTATCGGAGAAGCAGTCGTTGCTTTTTAATGTTTCGGTGGTTAGCCGTGAGATCCGGGAGCTACATAAAAAATCTGGTTTTAGTAGCTAGCTGCCCATCCCCCCGCCAAGCTAGTGATGTCAAAGGAAGTGAGGTCATAGCCTAGGGAAGGGTCTCTTCTTTAGTTTTTCTTGTGTTTGGATGTAATTGTGTATTTCTGGGTTTGTTGTGCACCTGGTAATCGCTGTCCGCAAGGAAGAGATAAGTGGAAGTCAGCTATTGTATGATGGCTTCACCTTCTCGGTGACTCTTAACTGGCCTAGTGTATTTTGTCATCTTATAGTGAGTGGGCTATAGGCAGCCACTGCTCTGCAGCAGGCTGCAACCCCTTTCTCCAGCTCCCCCACCCTTTTCCCTTGTTACCGGCTTGCCAGTGGCATGCTTAAAGGCAACCTTTTGCTCAAAACAAGAAATTCAAAACAGAAGGCATCTCATGGGTGCACGTCTTGTAAGCAAAACACTGTGACCCAGCCATTTTTGTCAGAGCATAGCAGCAGTATTTTAGGATTACAACATCGGACTCTGCCTCTTAATGCCTGTACAATGTACTCAGTCATGTCTGAAAGGGCCAGCCTGTTACCACTGTACTCCGGGTGCAGCCCAGCGTTAGATGAAGCCTTAGGCAATTATTGATTACTCTCTATTGAGCCACAGAGGCAAATGCCTTGAATGACAACAGTGTTGTGGTACAATCGGGCTCTCTTTCTCATTCTGTTTCTTCTCTTTGTGAGTCAATCGTTCCAGCCGTGTTCAGATCAAACATCTCTTATCCCAGCATTTGCAAATTTAATCCCGATCCAGCTGAAACTGATTGCCATTCATGCTTGGCATATGAATGAATCAGGCTAATTGCTGTGTTTCAATTCAGTTCTTCCTCTTGCATTTTTTTGTGAGATACTTATTCTGTTACTAAACAAAAAACGTATTTACACTTGTATAGGTGTGTAAATGCATATGGCAACTCATCTCGGGGATAGACTTGAAGACTTGCATCTATGTTTGCTTAGTCTTAGAAGATTAACTGAGCCTTCCACGTACTACACTGCAAGTATTGTTAGCGGAGCAAAAGCATTCACACTATACTCGTTTGACACAGTTAGCTGAACAGTGGTAAATTAGGCACTCCAGGGCTTGCAAAATTTCAAAATCCCTGGTAGCCCTTCGGGCAGGGACTCTTCGGTTTTTGGTAGCCCAAAATAAATTTAAGTAGCCCGAATAAAAAAGAGAGCAATTTTTTGATTGATGTTTTGTTTTGTTTTCATTAATCAAAAAAAATCATTGAAACACAAATTACAACATTGTATAAAAATTACAATCATCAACTCAAATACTTGGTTCTAATTGAACAGAAATTTCTATGAACTTGTAAGAACTGTGTAGGACATGAATCAGTCTGTGTCAGATCCTGAATTTGAAATGTCCACTGAAGTCACGGGTAAGAGGAAAGTGGAACCAAGATCTAGGCCATTTGCTTTTTGAAGTTTGCAAAGACTGCTAAATTGTGCCAGTGGTAGTTCACTCTTTGCAACATAGTACGCTGTTCTAAACAGATTTTTTTCAGGTTTATTTTTAGTATGTTATTTGCAATTGGTGTTTGTTCTGGGAAAGATATTGCAGACTGAGCAATAATGCATTTCTTGCATTTCTCATGGGTTCTAATGGGGGCCTTTCTTAAAATTACTGGTCCCAGTAACAAAGGCGCTTGTCGACTCAGAAATCGAGGGAAAACCAACAACACACCCGGCAGAACATTATGTTATTTACACGGGTGCACTTAAGTGGTCCGCGTTTGCGCATTCGCTGTCAAAATAAAAGACGCGCACCAGATAAGAAGTTGCAACGCGCACACCAAAGTAATTGCTTAAAGGAGCTTGCTTCTTCGACATCTTTAAGAGTTTTAAACAAATGTCTGTCCTCCTCCAGAAAATCTTATGTACGCAAACACGCGTTGCAACTTCTTATCTTGTGCGCTCTTATTTATTTTGACAGCAAATGCGCACCTGCTTATGTGCCACTTATGTGCACCCCTGGTTATTTAGCTTGTCATATTGCAGCCACAGAAATTCCTTTGTCCATGAAACCATAAAGCTGCACTTTATTTTTGCCTTATAGTCTGATTTGTCATAACTTTTCCGTTTTGTGGTAAGCTTTTCTTTGGCTGTCACTTCTTCACCCTGACGTGTCATATTTGGCTCAGCAGAACTAAAATATATATCCTGCTGCTTTTACACACGCACTCACATAACGCTCAGCGATTCTCTGCGCGATCAACTTCTCACATGTTTAAGCTTGCTGCGGGAGATTTCACTTGTCATGTTTGCATAGTAAGCTAACGATTGATAAGCAAATTATCGTCACTCACCAAACAGTGCTGTCGCTCTCTATACACAGTTTGCGCGATTGCAAAGTGAAAGCAAAAAACAAGCCCACAAATTCAGGCTCACAGATGCCAATGCCATAATTACCCAGCTACATTTCCGAAAGAATGCAAAAGAATTGACATATATTTTTCCTTTCTATGACAGCCCGACGGGCAGGGCAGAGATAGATTTTGGTAGCCCGACTGGAAAAAGCGCTAGCCCCGGGACGTCGGGCTAGCGATTTTGCGAGCCCTGCACTCCACCAGTACTTTGACAGAAATCTGGGTTTATGTGCTTAGTTTGTGAAAAATAAGCCCAAAGTAAACAAATGAAATGTGTGATGATACATTTTGTCTCCCAAATATTCTGAAAACATGAACATGGTCCTCGATCCAAAGCTAAGTTTATATGTGAAACTTTATTTGCCTCCTTGTCTGTTTCGTCAGAGATTATTTAAACAGCAAGCAGTGAGACGCACTCCTCGCCATTATTAGTCACAGTGGAAGCTCCAGCTATAAATGTGTCTCAAGGGTGTCAATGATGCATATCTTTTAACTGTTACCAAACAATAAAAGGGACCTTCATCCGGGTGCTGCACTTGACAGCATCTATATCATGGATGTATTTTTAGGTGTTGCCTACAACCCATTCAAATCTGTTGAAATGGTAGAAAGTGGCCAAACTGGCTCCTCCTACACTGTCAAACCTATGACACAGTTTCTTTCTGTGGTGCTATAAATAGTAATTGGTGAGTGTTTACATTGATCATATCGTACCGTCAATAAGGCAGGTTGCCAAACCCGTCCCGGCTTCAGACTAGCAGCTGTTCATTTGACCCATTTACAGAGGAAACCGTATTGACTATGGTTCCAATGTGACTCCCACTTATTTATTATCTTGGATTGAATAGAGGGGTGTTAAGATAAATCTTTCTCTGTTCTCCACAAGACATGATGCTTGGGCTTGTGTGTTCATGCACATGCTTCTTCCCACCTAAGGCTTCTATGAGTTATATTAATAGAAGTCACACTATGGTTAACATCATTTTTGAGACCACAACACTGGGCCTTTTTATGTGTTACACAACAACGTGGTTTGTACATTAGGAGTGCACAGAAACTTTACAGTATAGACAGACAGACAGGCTTGTGTAATAGGAGTGCCACAAGCCTGGCAACTCATCCCAGGACAGCTTTGTGTCCTGCAGGTCCAATTACCAAATATGTTACAACGCAGTTCTTATAGGCTATAGATAGAAATGGTTCACTTAAGGACTTTGGTGCTTAAAAAGATAATAAATGTTAATTTAAGCCTTCTTACAGTTCCACTTATCTCAGATTGGGAGTTTAAAATGCTGCTCCTCAAGTTTAGTCTACAGGCCTTTTTCTAAAAAAAAAAACAAACGCTGTGTCAACTTTGGAAAATGGTTCTCACCTGCTTTTGACGGGGTAATGAAAAAAGATGTATATCTTGGATGAAGCTCTCACTCCTTGTTTTTTCCATCGACAGCCCCGTCGACTGTCAAATCTTTATGGAAGTGGCTGATAATGGCTGTGCGCACACTTGCCTTCTCCTCTGGAATTCCCAATCTGTTACTGTCGTCAAGATAAATTGGCCAACTTGAAACTGACACTGCAGAAGTGTGTGTGTGTATTTGTGTGTGTCCGAGCCAAGTCTCCATTATGTCTGAATAGGAGATCTCTCTTCTTACCTAGAATCTGCCTGTTTGCAAGAATGTGACACACACAGGCTTTGTGTGCGCGCATGCATGTGCACCATCCTCTATAGTGTGCTGTTGACTTTGTCACTCTTTGTGTAGGTTCAGTAAAAGTAGGGCAAAGCTGAATATGTTTAGCTGTTTCCTCATAAGTTTCTATCGAGTCGCAATGATTGCCTGCTTGTTTGTTTATTTGCTAATTAATTGAATTGTAATTAAAACAAAATGGAAAAACATAATGAGACCAGATGGAATTAATCTCAGAATAATATGATTATATGTTGATTTCAAGTAACCAGTTTGCAGTGCTCAGTTTAGTGTTATCAGCTGGTAGCTGGTTGGTGCATATGCACACCTTTTTCTCATTTTAGTCCTCTGCTAAATTCATAAATCATAATTTGCCTCACAACCTAATTTGCTTATCTCAGTAATAGTAAGCTCTAAGCCCACAAGTTGCAGTACAGTCATGGAAGACAAATGGGATACCCCCCTCCCCCTCCGGTTGCTGTGCATATATATGATGTACCTCTAGTCACCCATAGCATCATCAGCCTCCTCCAGTGCAGGCCGCATCCAAGTCTAAGTGCCAGCCCTCAGTCAAGGCTTCACCTTCACTGATTAGTAACTATGTGGCACAGGGGCAGTTTTGCTGCACTGGACTGATTGTTATTGTTCTTTTTAGGCTTGTCAGCATATATGGTGTATTTTGGGGGCATGGGGGTATTTTAAGGTGCATTTATTTGTTTGCTGAAAAAGTTGCACACTTAAATAATGTTAAGTCACATTTATGAATCCCTGACTTCATGTTCAAGTTCACTTCAACAACAACATTTAACTATCATGTTTCTGATGATCAGGAAAAAAAGAGCTCCAGAAACAACCACACAAGCAGGGAAGGAATATGAAAACACCACATAGAAAAGACAGATCAGGGATCTTGGGTTTGAACAGAGGACTGTGTTACTGCAAGTTGCTCATCGTGTATATTAAATTAGACTGCATTAAACTTCATACTCAAAAAATACTATTTGTGATGCCACATGGGGTTACAAAAAAGCCTAAATTAAGAGGCAATTTGTTTTTTAAAAAACGGACTTATGAGTGACAGACCACATTTTAGACAAATAATTATTTTTTGCTGTTATTTAACATTTATTTATTAGTGTTGCACATGGGCAACACTGATGTTTGCTGCCTAGCTTCAACAGTAATAAAAGATCACTTTATTATTAGCCATAGCCACTAGTCGCTGCCTTAATGATAGAGGCAGCTCATGTGAGTAATAGCTAATAGTTAAATGGTTAATTTTAATGTATCCACCACCCAGATAATGTTTAGTACTTAAGTGTTGTTGAAATGGAAGCTTTACTGACCTCTCAAACTCTTTTAGAGCCCAGGCTGTCGGTCTTTAAGATGCTTCACCCAGTTGTGCTAATATTCAGTGTTCAGCTGCTAGTGGGGGCGGAGCTTTGTGCCTCCCTGACTGCAGCATTGCTGTATGTCAGCTGGAGGAAGCAAAGATGCCACTATTGGCATCAGTAAGGTTGCAAGTGAATATCTAATACCACTGTAAGTTTTTAGTAACTAGGTATGTTTACTTTATTTATTTGTTTATTTATTGCTACTGTAGATGCCTACAATATTTAAAAAATTACAGTTCTGTTTTCAGAATTTTGGTCTGCATTTATGGTTTTTTGATAAGCAGCTGGTTTCTATTGGCATTGGGGTTTTGTGAAGACTTTTCTTCAGTTCTGACTTTCAAAGGTAACATTAAACATCATAAAAGAGGAAGAGAAACGGGCTACATCAAAGTTGTGTCAAGTAACTACATAATTATGGTGTCACTATGTGTTATTACTGCACCCCATGAGCAGGTAGCACCGAAAATGGTTATTTCCTCCTTGGGTTTTCATGTGTGAAGTGTGCACTTTGGCAAAGGTTGTTTGTTTGTAAGCCTGTGCTCTTGAGCTCAGCTGGAATCAAAGCAAAACAGAGAGTCCTCAAACCACCATGGACAAATGTAATGACTAGCTAAGGTTCCTTTAGACATCTCTCAGTGTGTGAAATGGTTAGTGTGACCGTTCACCTAGTTCCCAAATCCTTCTCCCTCTATCCTCCATCCTGTCTTTTCTGCTCTGCTCTGTTAGCCTAACCATCTTAGTCTTTCTCTCAGCGCCCTCAGTCTTCGTGACTCATTTGCTACTCTTCACTTTGTTGCCATTTTACATGTTGCAGTTTTAGCTGTCATCCTTGACAGATAAACCGCCTCCCTTCCTTTCTCTTGTGACCCCCTCACTCACCCTCATACGTCTCCTTTCTTCTATATTCTCAACCACTTTATTTCATCACCACTGTTCAGCCTTCAACACTCGTTCAGTTGTCCCAAGACTTTTCTCCCTCCGCCCTTTTTTCACCCACCTAATTTTTTCCTCCCCTCTCCATGTTTCTTTAGATGTGGCCCCTGCGGAACAGGAGAAGCTCTTCATCCAGAAGCTGCGACAGTGCTGCGTTCTTTTTGACTTCCTGTCTGACCCACTGAGTGACCTGAAATGGAAGGAAGTGAAGCGGGCGGCTCTAAGCGAAATGGTGGAGTACATTACCCACAACAGGAACGTCATCACAGAGCCCATCTACCCGGAGGTGGTTCACATGGTCAGTAGAGCTGAAGGGAGTTAGGTTTGTCCTTAATGCTAAAGATGAGGCAGAAACTTTGGCTAAAAATATTGATACTCTGCTAATGTTTCCAATAAGATTTCAGTGGAGCGTTTGTGTAGTACATCATGGTTGGCCTTTTTTTTTTTTCCATTCATCCGGGTTTCAAATGTTTTTTACTGAGGCTTCTTTCAGTATTTATTTTTCCACACAGGAAACTCAGTTTTTTTTTCTTTTGTTTTGTTTTTTTACTGATGACTTAGGAAAAACGAGCAATGTGAGGCTTTATAACACTATAAAATATATATAAAGAAAGCATCCTAAGTTGAAGGCGTAAATTAGAGTTTTTGCTTTCTTCTAGTATTAACTTTGCCTTACTGATATGTAAGCCTTTTCTAAACAAGAAAATCTCTTCTCGTCACTTGTATGAGTTTTTTTTTTTCTAAAAGAATGAAGTAGGTTAAAGCCACTGGGAATGAGAGAGAAAAGGCACATGAAAGCTCTTACATTAAAAGGGGGCTTTTCCAGCAGAGGACTTTCTCTTGGCACACAGAGGGTTGCATTTTATATTTTCAGGAGCTACAGCGGTTTGTTTGGGAAGTAATGAAAGAATGGCCTTCTCATTTTTTGCGGCAGCAACTTAACCTTTAAAAAGGTTAAAAATCAAAGTAAAACAAGATTGTTATGACAGGAGGAATTGTGCTAACTAGACCTGCACTAATTGATCAGTAAGTAAGTGAGCACCACACATATTTGATTCCATGCAGATCCACCACATCCTGAGATTTGCCTGCCCAGAAATGTTATTGCACGTCACGCCACCGCAGACAACAACTGTTGCCATTTTGCTTGATATCATTACGCCAAACACGCAATCTACATGTTCGTTTACGCAATCCACTTCCTTCTGAAAGCAAAATGTAGCATGTAAAGACCTGCATTGTACGTGGTTACATTATAGGGTTAATGTATTCACCAGTAATCGGCCATCATTTGTAGCTTTTTCCTTATTTCCACAGGCCTGTCAATCTGTATATTTATTCAGTGGGTTGGTGGTCTAATGTCTATTTGACTTGTATCCAATTTCAGTTAAATTAACCGTTTATTAGTTCATATTGTACAATGTGAGAGGTCCCGGGTTCAACTCCCGGAGGAGCCCCCAATTATGTTATGTCCCATCTAGGGGTGGCCAGACCACAACATAAAGCCGTTTCATCCTAGGCTCATCCCAACCACCAGACCTTTTGTTGTCACTTGCCCAGTGCTGTTTGCCTGTCCACCTAGGGGTGGACTTCCTTTTTGTTTGATTATAGTTTTGTCATGTTTTTCTTAGTTGGGGAGGCAAGTTGCTATCATTTGGTTTAATAACAAATCAACATATTGTAAATAAATCATTATCAAACTTTACCACAATTGAGCTCATTAAGTCCTCATTGTTTGATGTACATGAAAGAGCTGAACACAACATGGAAACACCATTGTCAGCCAGCTCATTTGTCTGAATGAAGGCCCTGTTAAGTTGTCGGTGTTTTATGATAAATATGAATTTAAATTAAATTGTTTATGATGGAAACAATATAATTGTGAATTATTGTATCCAGTTGCATTCTTCTGTTCACGTCAACAATAAAGCATTTAACTCGGTTAAATGGAGCATAAAAACAAAACAGAGAATATTTGAGTTTTACACTCGCTTGTTGTTTGAGAGAATAAAGCTCAGTTGTTTCATGAGTTTCCTGAGACTATCACAGTCTTTACGAGAGAAGACAGCTGATAAGTTTTTTTTTCATAGTTGTGCAGCAGTTGTGTTTGCATTTCTATATTATTAACCAGCACACAATGTGACCTTTAAATTGCATCTTTTTATAACTTTGTTCCCATTTTGAAAAGATTACCTGTAATGTTCAGAAATGCATATAGAGGTTACATAAAATGCAGTGTCCTCTTTTTATTTGTGGCTTTTGTTCTTTTTTTTTTTCCTCGTCTTTTTTCTCTTTTTCATTTTAAAATGAAGAAAGTGCCCTTGGTTATTGGTTGAAGTGCAGCACAGCGCAGCACAGCGCAGCACAGCGCAGACAGTCTATCTACCTTGTAGCCTGTCTTTTCAAACAAGGCACTCAGTGTTTTAGTAGGCCACCTGCACTGTCCCATGATCTGCCTTGTGGGGAAGAAGCCCACAGGGGAGTCAGTTGACACTGTGAGAGACCAGAAACACAAGATACTTGGATTATTGTGGGCTAAACCCTTGGGGCCCAATTACAAGGACAAAGCTACTATTACCCTAGAAAGAAAACATATTTTATGGTCAATCAGTCTTTTTTTCTTTTTTATTTATTTGAAATATCTTTTATAACTATGTTTAGTTTAACGGTGGGCAATATTTTATGTCAAAAATATCTCTTTAATATCCTAAAGTTGTAGTTTATATCGTTCCCTAACAAAACAACAAATTGAAGTCTGCTTAAATTGCATGCAGTCATTTACAGTAAACATAAACATTTACAGTAAGCTATCGTTTTCCTTTTTACTTGTTTCAGTTTGCTGTGAATATGTTTCGAACGTTGCCTCCATCATCCAACCCAACTGGAGCAGAGTTTGATCCTGAAGAGGATGAGCCAACACTTGAAGCTGCATGGCCTCACCTCCAGGTTGACATTTTATTCATTCAGTTTTCTGCACACAAGTCGAAAAACGTTTATTTCTAACCTAGAAGACACTCAGAGATTGATTATAATGTGCTTGCATATATTCTGCTTTTGTCTGTTGCAGCTCGTCTATGAATTTTTCCTTAGGTTTTTAGAATCGCCTGACTTCCAGCCAAACATAGCGAAGAAATACATCGACCAGAAGTTTGTTATGCAGGTAAGAAGAGGGCCTAATATTTTTTTCACGGAACTCTGAAAATCTATTATGTGGTTAAAAATAAATCAAGAGAATGGTAGTAACCAAAAAGTTTGAAAAGCAAAATAAATAATAATATTAACATTTCACTTCCCATCTCTCAAAGCTCCTAGAACTATTTGACAGTGAGGATCCCAGAGAGAGAGACTTTCTCAAGACCACCCTCCACAGGATCTATGGAAAGTTCCTGGGGCTGAGAGCATACATCAGAAAACAGATCAATAACATTTTTTATAGGTGAGTTCATTTTGGATAAGCTAAATGCTCCTTTGTCAAGAGTTTGTTTATTGCTACTGAACAAGTCTGAACTTGTTCTTACAGGTTTATCTATGAGACAGAGCACCATAACGGTATAGCTGAACTACTGGAAATACTTGGAAGGTATGGCGCTGGTGTGCGAGCTTTGGATTTCATAATAAGCACAAGGTGTCCTTGTGTTTCTTATGAAATCTGAGTTGTTGTTTTTTATTTTAGTACAAAACACATTAAACTAAATGTAAACTCTTTCTGAATATGAAGGCTGTAAGTTCTTCTCAAGCTGTTGCATCATGCCAGACAGTGTTTTAGATGTTCTAATGATTCTTTAATGGGTTTTTCTTTTTTTCCCCTCTTTGACAGCATAATCAATGGATTTGCCTTACCACTAAAAGAAGAGCACAAGATTTTCCTGTTGAAGGTTTTATTGCCTCTGCACAAAGTCAAATCACTCAGTGTCTACCATCCACAGGTAAACCATACAAGCTTTTTTAAATATTTTTAATATAAATTTTTTTTTTAAAAATATTTACGTATACATATTTATATGATTTGTGTAGAGACTCCTGTTTTCATGAGAGCAGCAAGTCATTCATTCACTACATGTCTCAGCCAGTCGTCTCGTGTCCCCTTTCCTTTTAATTTGCTTGTGCATCGGTTCAGATACTTTGACTGTCCAATGAATGTATTTGTTTGTGAATTGCAGCTGGCCTACTGCGTGGTGCAGTTTTTGGAGAAGGACAGCACTCTAACTGAGCCGGTATGTCTAATAAAAACATGCTAGGGTAGTTCTCATTTAGCTTTATGCTGTTTGTCGAAACTTTGTAATTTATGTGCCTTGAGTTTGAGTTTTACACTGTGACGCCTTGTTTTTCATTCAGTGTATTTTCCTTATTTTTAATCTCAAAGCTGCTATCTGTTTATTCTTCCTGATTGGTTATTTAGGTGGTAATGGCTCTACTAAAGTACTGGCCGAAGACTCACAGCCCCAAGGAAGTGATGTTCCTCAATGAGCTGGAGGAGATCTTGGATGTTATTGAGCCCTCTGAGTTTGTTAAGGTGCAAGAGCCTCTCTTCAGACAGCTGGCCAAATGTGTTTCAAGCCCCCACTTCCAGGTACCGGATGGATAATCACAATTTTCATAACCCTGCAAAGAAGTGCTTAAGTTGTAGTGGCTGTGACTCCTAAATAAACACTGTATATGTTCTCTTTAGGTGGCCGAGAGAGCTCTGTACTACTGGAACAACGAGTACATCATGAGCCTGATCAGCGACAACGCAGCAAAGATTCTGCCAATTATGTTCCCCGCTTTGTACCGCAACTCAAAAACCCACTGGAACAAGTAAGCTGCATCTCCACAGCAGATGTGCTGGTGTGGAGATGGTTCTGTGTGTACTTTTGATTACACATAACATCAATCTGACACGATGCCTGGCAGAGTAGTTCACATATTTCCCTCAGTTACTTTTCATATCTCAACTCTATTCACATCACTCTAGACTCAAATTAAAACTGGCTTAAAGGGGGCATAATCCCTATACATGTTTGCACTCATTCTGTCAATATGTTTCATTTAATGCCACCTGTTTAAAATGTATGTTTTAAATTTTAAGTCAGTCTGTAGTAATAATTTTAGGTTTGATCCTCCAGGGCAAAAGTGACCTTTACACAAATGCTGCTGCTCTTATTTGACTCTCAATACCTTTTCCTTGTGTTCATAGAACCATCCACGGCCTCATCTACAATGCTCTGAAGCTTTTCATGGAGATGAATCAAAAGCTCTTTGATGATTGCACACAGCAGTACAGGGCTGAGAAAAACAAGTAAGCATCAAAGTCTCATCTTCCTTCAGTCTTTTAAAGCGATGCTGAAGTGGGGCATAATTACAGTAAGCCTTAATGCTGCGGATGAATTGTTGTGTTGGATTTCACATTAATCAGAGGATTGGAACCGATTAGTGACAGGAGGGTTGGTGCTTTGTTAAACAGGGAAAAGGCAAAGTCAAAAGAACGCGAAGAGGCTTGGCTCAAGATTGAGAACCTCGCCAAATCAAATCCACAGGTGAGCAGTATGCGAAGTTATTTAAGCACAATCCCTTCTTAACTGTTTGTGAGTCTGTTTGTGTGTCAACCTATATGATATGCACTCCTGACCCTAACTGTTTGGACAGGTAGTCTCTGTGCTGAAGTGCTGCCGGTGAATTGGTAAATACTGCATTCAAGTACCAGATTCAGTCTCATAATATGCAACTGAAGTCAAAATGCATAATATGGCTTAAAAACAAATGCTACATATGTTTTCCTCATAACGAACTAAGGCCAGGTTGTCCTTTTAAACCCCTAGCACCAAATGTGGTGGTGATCCTGACACAGCTTGGATATGTGTAGTGAATGCTGCATGGTGAATGCAGATGTATAGAGGTGCAGTGTGTGTGTGTGATAGTCGAATTTTCCTTATTTTGCAGGATATACAGAAGCAAGCAGCTAAAGATGATTGCAGTCTGATGAGTCAGTTAAATGGCATCAGTCTGATAGAGGATGGAGTCAGCATTTTTGTAAAAATAATGGTTTTGATTGAGTGAATGGACTGTTTTAAAACAAATACAAAGTTCTTTCTGTGCTAGTGCATACACACTCCAATTAAGCCAATTCATTGGAATTTATTTTACCATCTGTGATGTCATTACCGAAACACAGAGCCTAAAGGAAAAACTGAAAATGTGTAAAACTGTCCAAATACTTGGGTCCAGGTGTGTTTTCTGCGTGTTCTGTGTGTAAAATTGTTGCTGAATTCTAGTTTCCTTTCTGTTCTTTCCTGTTGAGGTTTTGTTTAGTGGTATTTGCTTAAACCCTAGCTTAGAGATTCATTTCCCCCTCCCTAGTAATACCACTAGTAACAGTGGAAAGATCTTTGAGGAACAGTGTGTGTAGTTGTGGTGAATGGTTGAATTGGGAATTTCTATCCTTCTATGAGAGATCTAAAAACTATGGGAGTCATTTTAATTGGGCTAAAAATTTGGTGTGAGGAATCCAAAATAATTTCTTTAAAACTAAAATCAGCATGAAATACGATGGTATTTTGTTGCTAGGCGTCATTAAAGGAAAATTTCAGCATTGAAGTGTAAAAATTGATATCACCTTTATACCTTTAGACTAAACTGGGAACTAAAACTAGCATTTGATTACATTAGCTTAGCACAAGACTGGCTAGCCGTTTCATGCTAAGCTAATTGCTACAAGCATCTGCTAGTTGTAGCTTATTTACAATATAGCCATGAGAGCTGGTATTAATATGAATGAGTATATTTCCCAGATACACTCAGCAAAAGCAAAAACGTAACATTTCCACCCCAAAGAGCACAACTTGGCTTCATTGTGCTTCAGGTACAATCAAATATTTAGTTTAGTATCTTTTTTTTAAATTTTCTAAATCTGATACAATATTTTTTATATTTCCTTAGTAAAAACTCAAATTTCTAAAATCATTACTTAATGTTTTCAATCATTTTGATTCCAACACACTCTTGTTCCTTTTTTAAATCATTCACTGACTTTTGGATTAATTCTTCTTTGCATGCAACTGAAAGTCTTTTCTCCATTCTTTTTGTTTCTTTTTTTCATCATAGTTCTCTATCTATGTTCATTCCTCTGACCTCAATAGTCCTGTAGCAATGGAGACGGATGTCCCTTTGATAGAAGATGTTCAGAGGTTAAAAAAGACAGTTGAGGAGGGCGCAACTCAGGTAAACCTGACTTTCTCTCTGTCTCTTTTTTCCCTTAAAATTACCAAATACTTTAAACACAACTAGCTACAGATAGCAGTTTTATTCATTATTATTATTATTATTATTGCAACCCCAATTCAATAAAAGTTGGGAAACTGTAAAATGCAGATAAACCCATATTTTATTTGCAGTAGAGCACAAAAAATATTAAGTATTTACACTCAAGAAATATATAATGTTAAGAAAAAAAATTTTTTTATTTGATGGTAGACATCATTCATCTCAGACAGTTGGGAGAGGGCCATGTTTACCACTCTGTAGCCCCTCTTTTTTTCCTAAAAACTGTCTGTAAATGTGAGGCGACCCCGTTAATGGACTTTCAGGAGAGGAATGTTGTCCCATTCTTGTGTCTTATAGGATTCCAGCTACTGTCCTGGATCTTTTTTGTCTTTTCCTTTTTTTGTGTGTTTGTTTGTCTTTTTGTTTCATGGTGCACCAAATGTTTTCAGTTGGTGAAACGTTTGGACTGCAGGCAGGCCAGTTCAGCTTCTACTATGAGCTGCGGTTGTATTTGAATGCAGTATGTGGTTTAACATTGTCTTGCTGAACTATGCAAGGCCTTTACTGAAAGACAACTTCTGAATCTGACCACTTGTTGCTCTTTTAACATTGAGGTTGCCTTTTCACATGTGCAAGCTGTTCTCTAAAAAGAACGTCACATTTCGATCCGTCTGAGTTGAAAGCTGTTTTCTGCTTTGGCCCAGAGAAGACCATGTTGATCATGTTCACATATGGCTTCTTCTTTGCATGATAAAACTTTAATCTGCATTTGCGGCTGGCACGGAGAACTGTGTTCACAGACGGTGAATTGTAGAAGTGTCCCTGAGCTGGGTCATGTTTGTTTTTAACGAAGTGCTGCTTGAGGGGTCAAAAGATCCCAGGCATCCAGTGTTGATCTTCAGACATGTCCCTCGCACACAGAGATTTCTCCACATTCTGTGAATCTTTTGATGGTATACACTATAAATGATGAGATCTCCAAAGTCTTCACAATTTTACAACAAGGACAATTATCCTGAGATTGTTCACAATTTGTAGATGCAGTTTTTTGCAGATGTGCCCATCTTTATTAAAAAAAAAGAAAAAAAGAAAAACAACAACTCTCTGTTAGATGCTTTTTTTTAATGCCCAGTCATGTTACTGATCTGTTGCCAATTAACCCAATTAGCTGCTAAATGTTCCTCCAGCTGTTTCTTTTGAAGTACCACTAAGTTTCTAGCCTTTTGTTGCCCTTTCCCAACTTTTTGAGGTGTTACTGCCATCAAGTTAAAAACAAGTCACGTTTTTTTCTTAGCATTATACTTTTTTCCCCATTTGATATGTTTTCTATACTCTACTGTGAGTGAAATGTGAGATCAGCAACATTGCATTGTTTTTATTTACATTTTCCCCGGCGTCCCAACATTTTGGAATTGGGGTATCATTGTTATTATTAGCTACAATGGACTACTGGAAAACCACTTTGTGTGTGTGTGTGTGTGTGTGTGTGTGTGTGTGTGTGTGTGTGTGTGTGTGTGTGTGTGTGTGTGTGTGTGTGTGTGTGTGTGTGTGTGTGTGTGTGTGTGTGTGTGTGTGTGTGTGTGTGTCCATGCTTCTTTTTGTGTGTTGTGATGGTAGTTTAGAGTTCAGTATTATGCAAATGACTAAAAACTGTATAAAGTATATTGCATTAAAGCTATTGTGTAGTTTGTAACTTGTTGGATCATGATATCTGTCGCTGTCCTGAAGATTATTTAATAACCCTGAAAATAAAAATGAGCCCAACTTTTCACCTCTTGTTCTTTTCTGTTATTCGAACAGTTGCAGCATGAGCAGCGGAAAGAGCGACCCATGATGCGACGCAAATCGGAGTTGCCTCAGGATATCTACACCACAAAAGCCTTGGAGTCCCACCGCAGAGCTGAAGACATGTTGACCACCCACGATGGACTCTAGGTCCCACCATCTGCTGGCTCTTGGTTCAACTAACCCTCCTACACTCTACAGCCATGGACATCTTTTATGCCCGGGTGCCAGAGTTACACTGGCGATCCAAGCTGGGCTTTCCATCCCCTCCCGTCAGTCCCCTCTCCCAGAATATTTAGTTTTCCTTATTCCTGCTGCTCCAGCACAGAAAACCTGTATCCACCTCCCTCCAATTTCTGCTTTCTCAGGTTTTTTTTTCTTTATTTGAAGAGGAGTAGTAGTATATGTGTGTGACTTTTAGACTCGTATTTTCTCATCATTTTCCTCATTTGTTCACCTTCCATTCTCCTCTCACGTCACGGTGCGCTCACTGTAAATGTGGAACCTGAGAGTACAGACAGCACAACACAGGTTCTTCATTCCTTCTTACAAATGTGTTCACAATGGATGGATACGGAAAATTAGGAACTGCCTGACTAAATGTCTAAGGATCGTCTCTTGGTCTTTTCTTTGTTTTCTTTCAAAGGGAACAAAAACAGACCCGATTGGTTCAGATAGAAGACGCAACTTTCTGTTACCTGTTGTATGTTTTCTTTATTTTTGCTGTAACACGCATCTTGTCAGTGCCAAGACTGTTGTGTTCTGTTCGATTCATGTTTGTATCTGTGACTTTAACAGGGACACCTGACGTTGTTTCCAGTCACTGGTGTTTTGGGGTTTGTTTGTTTTTCTTTATTTGTTGTTGTTGTTTTGGTTTCTTTTTCCACTTAAGACCAAACTGAGGCCTGTCCTTAGCCTTGCAATCTCCCGAAAAGATGGATAGTAAAGACTTAGTTGTCCTGTGGACATCTTGACACTTTTCATTTATTGTTTTGTGCCATATGCCGTTCTTTTGTATGCTTGCTAATTGACATTCATTGGCAATATTTAAAAAAACAAACAAAAGCAAAACAAAAAAACAGACCATGGTAAAGCCTACAGTTCAAACAATGGTACTGCATGAAAATTGTGTATTTGCTGCCTATGTTGTTGGAATTGGTTGTAGCAAGGTGTTGTAAGCTCTCAGTCACATGTAACAGGTGCCTGCTGACTAGAAATGCAGAGCATGGTGCATTCACGTGATGATGTAAGATAGGGTATGAATATATTTATATAAAATAAATGGGGAAAATGTAAAGGGGAATGCAATAGAGTTTTTCCTGTGTTGAATAGAGAATTTACACCTGCAAACTCAATTTGTTCGTTTTTAGCATTACTCAGAACATTTGCTCATTATGTTTATTGAATAAGTTGGTTTAATATCCTCCAAGAATTAAATATGGAATTGGTTTATTATCGAACAGAAGTTTTTCCGATTTTTTGTTTGTTTGTTTTGATTTTTCAAGCCCGACCACAAGAGTTACCAAATGTAAAGACGTAGCATGTTTGTTTTGCTACCAGTCCTACTTTCACTTTTCTAGTTTGTAGGTTTTATAAATTGTGTCCTTCTCAGCGAGGAAGATTTTTAAAGTTCAGGAAATATTTTCCAGTCAGTACCATTGTTTAAACCAAGGTCTGCTAGAGGTCTTCATATTCGATGTGTTGTATTTCTTTGTATTGTCTCTGGAGGTTAATAGTGTGGATGTCAGGTTTTGGATTTTTTTTTTTTTTCTTTCTTTCTTTTTTCCGGCCGTTCGGATTGCTCCGCGCTGAAACACGCCGGCGTGAAACGGCCGCAAAAATACCAGATGCTGAAAATAAACTGACATTGTGACTTGGCTTGTTAACTGTATTAATACTGTATTTGCTTGAATGCAAAAAGATGTAAATTAAAACTACCATGTTAAACATGTACCTTTTACCCTGGAGGAATGCCATTCACCAAACTGATTTCTGTTTATGAAACAGTCCTGCTTGCTGGGAGAGATGTTTTAATGAATTTTAATGAGTTTGAGTCAGAGGTCGGAGGTTTCCTTTTAGTGCTGAAAAACAAGTCGACCGTGACGAGAAGAGATGATTTAAAAATGATTCGGTGGCTTGTTCTCTTTCTGCAGGATCTTCACAGATCTTTTAATTTTAACATATTATTTCCAAAACATAACTTAAAGTGTCCTTTTTGTATGTGACCTGTACTATATGCTTCATTTAATATTGTATATATGATTTACCTTGTTTCATGTAGTGTTATATATATCTAGATTAATTTTGTACAAATTGTCCCTCTGTACAGAATAAAACATCAATAGCAAGTGAAAGAAGTCGATCTGGCACATACCGTCTTATTGCTCCTCTTTTTGGCTATACTTTCAGCATCATGAGAATTTAGGAAATGGCTCTTATTTTTATTATTAAAAGTTTCCTCCTCCATCAAATAACTGAAAAATATCCATGCCCATTGTGTGAACCTATCCCTGTCTTTAGTGGTGTAAAAATTCAAATGAATAAAGAGATTATTTGAATATATATTTTCAACCATGCATCCATTCTGACTTTACTATCCAGACGTCTTGAATGAAATACACGTGATATGCACATTTACCACAGCGATGAAGAGTATCGGCTCACAAAAAACTCATCATTAATTAATCAGGGTGTTGCGTTACTTATTCTTTTTTACAAATTTACAATCATGCGTGTAAATCTATACAGATTATAATAGTGTGCCACACAGGGATACACTTCCAAACACCAGATTCATCAGCTTAAATTTCTGTTACTATAAACTGAAATGAGGATAAATCTGAGATAATACAAAATATACTAAAGGCACAATTTGGATAACTGTTTTATATAACATAATATATATTGAATACTTTTTGGCATAAAAATACATATTTTACATGCATAAGTTTGTGTCAAATGGCATATAGCTGTCTTCAATTTTCCTGCATGTTCTATTTAAAAGCAAAAAGAGACAAAATTACAACCAGCATCAACTTAAAACACGTTGATTAAATTTTAACGTCAACAGGCAAGTAAAACCTCTGGCAGTGCGTTGTTTTGGCCACAAGGGGGAGGCAGATCACTGAAAATCGCTTGCTGTAGTCGAAAAAGATGCACAGAAACATCTGCAGTACCACTTAAAACTATAAGCATCTCAGCACTGATGCAGAAGTGCAGGCCATCCAGACTGTCTGGATGCATTCGCAGTAAATAAAAGCCAATATCATTCACATCTCAACCAAATAGAAATTTCTCATAATCAATCCCTCACACACACATTGCAAAGAAAATGTCAGTCTTGCTTCAAGCAACAGCAGCACCGCAATACAACTAATTTATCAGTGCTTACTGTGAAACATGTTTGCAATCAGTATTTGTCATTATCATTATTATTATTATTGATGTTTTTGTTATTTTCCAATATAAAACCTGCAAAAAGAGAGCCAATATATTACCTGACTTGATTATGTGGAGATTGTTTGTTTTTCCTTGCCAGTTGGCTGTGTTGCAAACACACATATTTTGTTCCACTTTCCAATTTCTTTAGCTGAAACAAAAAACAAAAATGCCAATGATAAAAGTCTGACAGGCGTGAATTTCATTTTTTCCCACCAATAACGTGATTTCCAAAAAGCTATTAGCTGAAAACTTTGGATATTTCAGTACGATGTGCAGTATGTCATTAAAAAATGAAGGAAACTGGACATATTGGAGACAAAACAAGAAGTGGCAGGCCTAAAAAGAAACTACAGTATATAGACTAGTACTAGTAATGTTAACTAAAGCCTCATCAAAAATCATCAGGGAGAAAAGGCTGAATTATACAGAGGCCAGTTTATACCAGAACTGGACTGAAAAACCAGTGACAACAGTTCAAATCCTGGTGGAGGTCAGGAGAGAGGTAAAGCAATGAGTGTCTACAGCCATCTGTAAAACACAGTGGAGACTCTGTCATGATCTGTGGCTCCCTTTCAGCCAGGTGTTGGTGTTATTCCCAAATTTGATAGGGTCATAAAAAGAAACGTATCAGATTTTGATCCACCGTTGATACCATCTGGTATTGTCTCTTATCTGCTATATTTCCATATTTGTTTACACATGTTCCAATAAATCACTGCATTTTCCAGGTAAAATATGATATCATAAAGAAATGAGGGGTGAGTTTTTACAGCACTGTAAATGAATACCCAAGATTGTGAGAATTGATCATATTTAGGTGGCAAGTTTTAAATGTTTTCTATTTATATTAAGTAGATATCATACTTGTTTTTTACTTAAATATATGTGGCATCACATAAAACAGTAATAAATGAATATCTTTGTTAATAGAAGAGAATAGAGGAGAATAGAATAGAATAATCACTTCTAGGATATAGAATGTATAAGTTATATACACTTAAGAATATAAGTGAAATTTGTCTATATTATTAGTAAGGAAAGTTTACAGAGTACTAGAATATAAATATATACTACAGTGTACAATCATCATTGCAGGCATTAAAATCCCACTGGCCTTAATATACAGTCATGGTTCATGAAGTGTAGCATGGAGGATCAAAACAGTATTAAAATAAAAAAACAATTTATTGTGTAAAAGTAGGTTAATACTCGAAATTTAACTGGAAATTCTGTAACTAAAAATCAAGCAAATTTTGCAAAAACAGTCAACATGTGATTTATTTCATTATTTATATCTTATTTCATCTGCCAGTTTTAGTTATGCAGTTATTCAGTGTAGTGACTTCATGCTCCCGCACTGAACAGATTGGATTTGAGAAAGTGGTGTGTACGTATGTGTGTGTGTCTGTCTGCAAATTCTCTTCACTTGGAAAGATAGAGAGAGAAAATAGAGACTCACTCTTTTTTTTATTACTGCACATGCTTTCTGGAAAACTTCCTGTTAGTAATGAGTGTTTTGTTTTTGATGTCATTGTCTTCCTGTAACAGTTGGCTGCAGTAGCTTATCTCCCTTTGCAGAAAGAGTATTAAATCTTGATCTTACTAAAGGTGAAGATGAAGTCACGAAGGATTGGTGAGCGGAAGGCCAAGTGTAAACAAGTCTGTTTGTTTTTCGGAAGAGGATGATTTCAAGGAAAATAGACATTGGTTGTTCCCCAGAGACATTTCGGGAAAGATCTGCTGCCTTGTCCTGAGCTGACACCACTGATGAAAATAACTCTGAAGTACAAAGTTGGCCCGAGGGTCCAATGTTGTAAACTCAGACTAACTTCATTAAAAGAAGGTAAGTTAGGTAGAGAGCGAACAGGGCGCTGATTGTACTTTGATTGTACATTTTATTTGTTGAGGATGCAGCACTAAAACCATCGGTACATAATCATCATCCTATGTGTGTCGTCTCTGTGTGACTGATGCATTTATATGATTACAATCTGATGGGTCATGATCGCAGTCATGCACAGTTTATATTATTGCAGCACCTCAAGAATAATTGGATAATAGGGTAAAATTTGATTTTTATTACATTAAAAGTTACCAAAACAATCGACTTGGACAGTTTACATCTTCTCACAGTATGTTTAACGTAATTCTGTTGTAGTTGCAAAGAGCCACAGGCACACTTTTACAAGCTCTGCCATATAAATACTTCCCATGTCCAACAATAAAAGTATGACAAATGCAAAACATAAACGTCACATTACAATACATATGCATTGTTGTATTGCATTTGATTATCAAAGGTAACCACCAGTATTTCATTTTATCCAATCAGTTTAGCCCAGATTTGATGAGATGAGACCCACTAAGCATATTTCCAAGGGACTTGTGACCAAGTAGGCAGCAGTAAAAGCTGTAGACAGTATAATATATTATACAGTATAATATAAAAGATACAAAAGCAGATAATGCTAAAACAAACATGAGGGTAAGTTAGATTACAGATGTAATATATTTCTTATATGTTCAGGTTTTGTACATAAAAATACACGCTGAAACATAAAAGCATCCCACGGCTGCTTGTAATCCTATTTTACGTCCGATGGAGACTGCAGGAAATTGAAGATTTAAGCCAAAACAGCAAGATTACAATTACATCCAGATGATACGCAGTCACGAGCCAAAATGCGAAGATCTAAATTGTCACATGTCAACATCAAACTGTAAAAAAGCTAAATAAATAGGAGAGCTTTAGTGTTTCTCTGATGCCCTTATTTGGCCTGGAGAATCAGTTGTTTTAGTGCAGCTGCCAAACACTTCTAAGCAGAACGCCTTAATGTACTGTGACTGCAGTTATAATGAAGGATTATCGGCTCAATTTCTGCGAATGATTCTGTATATTAACTGTGACCTGATGAAAACCTGCAGTCTGGGTGTCAGCCTGCTTCTTTTCTCGGGGCTTATTGAGCGGGATCATCGAGGGTTTGCTTATATCACCAGTTCTCAAAGTGGGGTCTGGAGACCATGACGAAAAAGATAATTTTGTAGGAATGGTAACAGAAAGGGACCATGTACCAAAAAAACCATCACTTACCTCTGAAGTGTTTCAACCTTTAGGTTGAAAGGTTTTAGAATGCAAAAAGGTTAAATGGCATGTAGGAATACAAAAGTAGTAAGCGTTTAGAAAACAGATGTCAGGATTATGAGGGGATTTGTACATTTTACCCTCCTTGTAAGAGTCCCCATGTCCCCTTAAGTGCAATCACTGATCAATTTCTTAACCCTCTCAAGGCAGGCGTTGCCGATTTGCAACAGTTAAAAACTAACAACCTGATTACACCACATACATATTCACTCAGACGTACCACTGCAGGACTTGGTTGTGCATTAGCAACAAAAAGTTTAATTTGAGCCTGAGAGGGTTAAAGACAAAGATGTTTTACTGACGGTCCCCAACATTATATGCTAGAAAAACAATACATTTTATATGTCATCACATTTGGTTTCTCTGTTTATATTTCTAACTTGACCAACATTCCAGACTTGCCCATTGGGATTATAATCTTCTAGGTCCAGTCCTTGTACAGACTATGAATGCAGAAATTGAGTGAAAACCAAATTGAAATCAAAAAGCAGCAGAACACCTTCACAAAAGGAAAAGGCTGGAATACTGCTTTGTATTTTCAAGGAATTTAACATTGCACTAACTGATACTCTTGTTTGTAAAATGTATTGCAGGAATAAAGCCAATGCCAAAATTAATTCTTACTGATCCCGGTCCTCTGTCAAATCCCACAGCTTCTCCTGGGATTGTGTATCGCAGTGTGTTTTCCTGCCAAGTTGTCCTCACCTGCCCCTACCTTACTCACAGGTGGCTCGGAGCCAAGCCTAACAGACTGCTGGAAGGGAAACTCGCCACCATCTGGAATATCACAGCCTGCCAGAAACAACCGAAGCCAGCTCAAAGACAAAAGTTACATTTACGTACTATTGTGTGTGGACCAGTATGCGTCTTTTTAAAGTAAAGCTATTTCTTTATTATTTTATCCACACGGAAGAAGTGATATTAAAATCCATTTGATGTAAGATAACGTGTTAAGTAAATGCCACATATATGTAGCATTTACTACATATATGTATGTATCATTTACTACATATATGTATGTAGCATTTACTACATATTTGTGGCATTTACACATATGGAAAAAATGCACATAGAGAAAAAATGCAAAGCTTAAAGGGAATACCGTACATTTAAACAAGCACATATTTCTAATACCTTATGACAGAAAACACACTGTAGGGGATCTGTAGTGCTGGTTATGATTTCTTTCTCAAACCACAAGTTGCCATGCGCATATTTTGTGCCTCGTTAGTATGTATAATTTTCTTTTTCAGTCCCTTTCTTGTTTGCCAGGAACTCCAGGCTTACAGTTTAAGCTATTATGCATGCTTTTTTGGCGTAAACAACACTTTTTTCTAATATAGAATATCTACTGTATAGGAGCCACCCACAGAGTGTCATATCCACGGATCTTCTTCTGCTTGTCTCTTGGGAATGAGACACTTTTTTCTTTTTACTTAAATTAGCATGTTCAAGCTATTACAATTCATATGCACTCTTTTATGTTTGCTTGTTTCAAAGGTGAAAGGAAGACATAAAAGCTATTATGCAGATGACATGTTTGCATGTGTGAGGCTGCGTATCGGGATTAGTCCTAAAATCTCCAAATATCAGTGAAGCTGAAATGTTTTACAGGAGCGAGAAAGGGTTCAAAAACAAGGTACAGTGCTGTGGGGGTGAATAAACAAATATTAAAACAATGCCATCAGTCCATCCATTTATTCTCTTCTGGGAGAGCTGGAGCCTATCCCAGCTACCATAGGGGGAGAAACAGGGGACACCCTGTACATGTTGCCAGGCTATCGGTGGGGCTTACAATAATGCACTGTACCATAATCTGGTGCTCTACATTTCTCTGAACATGTGTAATGCAAAGCAATACAATACTGTACACACACAGACACACATGATACCAGTAGTTTTTTTTTTTATTCTGTTTCGATTTTTCTTGCTTTGAGCTGATGTAACCAGTACATTTCCCCAGCGTGGGATCAATAACATCTCATCTACATGTCATTATGTTTTGAGTTGACATAGATCTTTCACATTTGATGACCCACATAAGTATGAGACAGCTTGCATAAATAAAAACAAACAAACAAAAACAAAGAAAAAATAAAACGTATGAATGAAGCAGAGAGAAGAAAAATTATGCTCATGTCGAATTTTGACTTGATTAGAAATGCAGGATTTCAAGTGGATAGGAAAACCTTGAAATTATTTGAATGTCATGTCACAAATAAGCTGTAATATTGGAATGTTTACTCATCAATAACCTTTAAAATACCATCATGATAACTTAATTCGTGACAAATGAAAGAAAATTGAATACTAATCCAGGGAAAACATGCACGGCAGCATTTTACTTACCTCAAAAGCCTCAGTGAAGCTTCGATGAACTGCAGCCAGTAATTGCAGATAGCTCAGAGATTTTCCTGGCTTAATCCTACAGGGGGAGTTGTTACTCTGCAGGTACTCGAGCACCTGGATGAAGGGAGGAAGAGAAAGACGAGAGAGGGAGGAGAGTGCAGCTGAGGTGAATGGTGAGATGGAAGCCACAGCCCGAAGCCTCAACACAGTCTGGAAGGGTAATCTAATCAGGTGTTTCCGAGACTCTCTTATCCCCATCTCTCACACACTTTCTGGGAAATAAGATGAGCTTATTCTTCATTTTTTAAGTGATCTTTTCCATTTCATTATCTTCAAATACTTATGTAAAGGTATGAAAACAAGAGATAAACATGCCTGGGTATCCCCTGCAGGAAGTCTAGAAATCTAGACAGGTTTCAGGATATTTACCTGCACGAAAATCACAGAATTAAGGTAATTTAATTTAATGCTGATAGCGAGTCAGGACAACACTGTGTGTTTTAGTGTACATGTAATGATTTTGGGTTGGAGAATGGCTCATATACAAGCTTCTACCAAATAATATATCAGAGTATCTAAAGAGACAGCATTTGCCACAAAGGATTCAACATTTTCTCCACACTGTGTCAACATTATCTACTATTTTACACCAGAAATGCCATATGGGCTACTGAAGAGTGCGGCTGTTAAAGCTGTCATAGTTACTTCCCAGCAATAAACCACTTTACTGTTCATCTAAAAGCAGTTAAAGAGTATAACACCAAAGCAGACCTCTTCATACATTTCTAAGACCCACATTTCAGTGCTAGTTGCAGAATTTGGCAGCTGCCAAATTGCTGCTGACATGTGCACTGAATTTATATGACTGACATCTTCTTACATCCTTTTTTTCTGCAGCTGTTAAAAGGTGGAAAGGTTTTATTATAAGTTGTGTAAAAACACAAGATTATCCAGATAATAAAGATTAAGAAAACTAGTTGTAAGTGTTAACAGTTAAAATTTTCTGCTATTATTTTAGCATTGCAAACAATATTACAAAAGTATAATACTGTGTTTATTATGTGTTCTTGACAAAACATAGACTGGATCCTTCTTAACTTATACATACAATCTTGCCCTTGTTTAATACTTTTTCTTATATAAAAACCGAACATTAAAAGAAATTTAAAAAAAAAAAACTGTGATTAGTGTTTAATTGTGATATATCACCACAGCTGAAATCATTGGATTTTCTTGAGAAATGAACAGAAAATTCTTCAGAATTCACATTTCGGTGTTTTTTTCCTCGCTACCTAGCCTGACCTGTCTCCCCAATGTGATGTTTGTGTATTGTATGTACGGTCGGCAAGGTCTGTCATCTCGGTTGTGGGCAAAAGACCTGCAACTGACAAATAAAGGCTATCTCTCTCATCAGAAGCCAATTTCTATAATTGCTTTGTTTTCAGATCTAACTGAATAAGCGCGTTGTACTTATTTTATAGCAAAGCTGTCATGGCTGCCGGGGCAAGCCGTGTGGTTTAGGAGGAAAAGGACCCAAAATGCAGGCAGTTGACTGGTGATGAGAGTGACGTTTATTTACAGAAGTGGCCGTGACAAAAACAGGCAAAGAAGGGTGGGGAGCTAACCGAGACCTAAACTGGAGGAAACTAAAGAACAGACCTGAACATGGGACAGAGAACAGAGGATGCAGAGAGACGTAGAACACACTGACTTACGCGGAGTTACACAGAGAAACGACGAGCAGAGGCAAACACACACTATAAATACACAATAATGAGGAGATGACATGCAGGGGTGGACACAGCTGAAACTAATGGACATAACGAGAAGCAGACCTACAAAGTAAAACAGGAAACACGCAGTTTTACAACACAAACTCAGGGACACAAACAGAGCACAGAGGGAAGACACAGGTAGGGATGATAAACACGACAACCAAACCCAAAGAACTAATACAAAATCAGAATAAACACCAAACCCAAGATGAAGCCAAAAGGAAACACAAAAAGCTGGGTCAACGACCCAGGACCATGACAAAAGCACATAAAAAGAAAACATTTCAGTTAACAGTTACGCAAACAAACAGTCACCAGTTAAAAGAATCCGCATTTAAAACTTGTATATTGTTGTGCACTGACAAACAATTTTCTCTGATAAACACATCTCAAAGCCGTATTGAGTTGATGGCTTGTTGTTTACAACATTTTTGGGGGAGCCACAACACTCATAGTACATTCACAGTGGTGTAGATTAAGCATAGTTTGGCCAACGCTAACTAGATTTTATTTAGCTTACACGTCTCCCGTTTTTATTTATGAGCTATATATCTGATTTGTTGCCCTGGAGAATCTACTGTCGAGGCCGGTAGATCCACACCTGTGTATTTTAAATGGCTCAACAGTTACATTAGTGTTTGTCCTTAAACTTGTTCAGCTGAACATAGTTAAAAGTTAGCTAAGTTTATGTTCAAAGACTTTGAACACGGCAGATTTGATTCTATAATTCTATATATTCTTTATAAATAAACTATTGCCATTTTTAAGATAACATCTCTAAATGCAGAGGATGTCCAAAAGCAGGTGGGGTTGAGCAACAGAAGAAAACAAAAATGTAACATTACAAATTTTACTTGGTCTAATTTATGCTGTGGCACTCAGATGATAGGGTCAGAATTTGATGCAAACCTTGGCTTAACCAGCAGCTGCTGGTGTTGTAATAGAGTGCAAAGCTTTTGTGACACACTGTGAGATCTTTAGTGGCACTTGTATATTATCCAAATACCAGAACGTGAGCATAGTAGTTAACAATGACCATTCCTTTAAGTTAACTCCATCCAAATAAGTGAGTTCTGACGGAAAACTGAGATTTGCTATTATAGTGTGTTTAACAAAGTGATTACGTCCAACAGTGGCTTTACTGTATAATCTGTTGTAATAGTGACAATGTATTATGTCCTTGTATGATCCTGGGATCATGTAGCATAACATAAGCTGAAAGAACAGGCCCCTGGGAAAAGAAATGCATTTTTTGTATCTTTTGTTTGTTTGTTTTTTAATCAAAAAAAGTCTCATAGTGGACAGCCTAACAAATATTGTCACTTTTTTACAACTTCAGCAACAGATTCAGTAATCCAGAATCCTGTACAGGCATGTTAAAGCCAAAGTATTGATCTTATCTATTTACATTACATACAATTTCCTAATGACTGTTCTGTTGACTCATTTAAGGAGACAGAACATGAAAGTCCCGAAGTCTCAAGCAGCCACAGAACAACTTGTTAAGACAACTATAGCCTAACAACATAACCCAAAGAAACAAATGAAAATACGACAGCTTAGCTCTCTATCTAACACAAACAGGTGAAAAACAACTCAAATAAATGGCAGCTCGCCCCGCCATACTCCTTCAGACTGACAAGCAAAGAACCACAGGTGTGGCCTGCTGATATGAGAGAACTGGAAACACTGTTAAAATCAAATTATTTCCATTATAAAGTTACAGTCATTCTAAAATCACAGGTTGCTGAATCCCTGGGAAATTTAGCTCTACTGTAGCCTCGTGTTACCTTCAAATGCCTTCTATATTGTCAGCGACTCGGGTTTCATTCCCATTCAACAAATTCTGAGTTAAATAATTACAATAATGTTGCATCACAACAGATTTTTTTCTTTCAAATATAAAAGCTGAATGCAGCAGTGATGGAGGAAAAAAACAGTGTCTGTCTATAACACACTCCTCCTGTGCGTAAGCTGCCTTTCTGACATTTTCTTCTTCTTCTGCATTTTTGTCTCCCGCTGATTCGTCCATATGGTTGACATGTTGGACTTACTGCACATGTTCTGTTCTCATCCCATGTCTCGCACATCTCCTCTATCACTTTCCAGTCAGAGATGAAACAGAATGGTAATGGACAACATATTTTAAAGCTACTGATCAAGCCTGCTTCAATCTGTAATCATATGAAAGCTCGCAAATTTTACGAGGCATCTGTGGAGAACATCTGAAGACATACAATGTAAATGCATACTGCTTCATGTATATGTCTTGATTACGGGAGGTTAATGGGCTGAGCTATAATTATCACGTTGATGAAAAGGTAAGCAGTTCATACTGACATTTCAGTAATGACCATGTTTGTAGAATTATATACATCCACATCCTACATGACGTGACATACGGATAATTTAGGTTTGGCTGGGGAAGCTGAAGTGAACGTCGGAGTCATTCAGTTATTTAGATGCCCTTCCATAACCTGAGGATGTGTGTTCATTTATGTCTTTTATTAGGTGAGAAAGGGTACTATTTTCTTTTATGAGCCAAATATCCTGGAGATTTGAGTCAGATTCAAGGCACCTGGTGATGGGAAGGATGAAAACTTTATTCATCTTTAACTATCTTTAGTCTTGTGTATAGTTATTAGATGTCTATATTCCTCTTTGAAGAGGCGGGGGTTTAAAGGGAAAACAGCACAGATCAGTAATTGCTAGAAAGTTGGCAATAATCTCCCATATCCATAATGACAGAGAACGTATATTTCCAGTGTTTTAAAAGTTGAAATCTTGCAGCAACACAAACATCAACGTACAGAAACCTATTATGACCACTTAACTATCACTGGAAGTTCTTTAGAAAAGAAAAAAAAGCAACATTTAACAGACAAACAAGCCTCTTGGGTGGTATACAGACTCTGAGAACACATGACAGAACACCTGCTAAAACATAATGTGTAGTCATTGGTGTTTTGTATGTTTATGTCAAATTAATGAGCACA
Source organism: Neolamprologus multifasciatus (assembly GCF_963576455.1). Classification (NCBI taxonomy): domain Eukaryota; kingdom Metazoa; phylum Chordata; class Actinopteri; order Cichliformes; family Cichlidae; genus Neolamprologus; species Neolamprologus multifasciatus. The sequence goes on along the minus strand of NC_140457.1, from coordinate 16,391,940 downwards.
ACTGCCAGTAAAGTCCCAATAAAATTCGGCTTTCTCTTCTTAGACAGATGTTGAAGATGACGGTGCAAGCCAATACCTGCATACTTATAAAGTGTCTCCTGGTGTGCTCATTTAATATCCACGCCATCATCTGGTGCAAATATTGATACCTTATGTATAAACTGCAGGAAGCTGATAACAACATCAGCATTTGTTCATTATCTTAGCAGTCTTGAAGATACATATATGCAGCAGCTTAGAATAAGAAAATGTGAAGAAATTGTAGGTTTCTTGTCACACATGCCACACACCAACATAGTCAGACCAGACATTAGCCAGTAACTTAACCTGCTACTCACTAGTATAAAGTCTCTGTGATGGAGGATTGTGCCGTGTAAGAACAGATCATCTGATTTTCTGTGCACTGACCATTAACTAGCAGGCTTCCTGTTTGCTGCCTCCTGCATGCTCCAGGCAGCTCCCACACCTAACCCACACAAAGTATTCCCAGTAGTGTGAACATGTCTAAAACAGACTATTTCCTGCTGTGTGCTACATGTGAGAAAGGACAACTGTGCAAAACAACATCCTTGTTAGCTGAATCTTTATGTCCAGTGGCTTTTCCATTGTAGCGTCTCTCATTATTAAACAGAGGTGGCACACCGAGTCAGAAGTTCACAGTGAGCTTGAATTTTGTGGCCAGATCATGTATTTCCGTGCTCATCTTCATGTGTGGGGGTTCAATGGCTCCACTTAACTTAATGCTAAACACTTGCTGGTTAACTCTACTGATAAGTCGTCATCAATATGATTGAATTCAGAATTTACTTAAAGATCTGTTGATTCAACATTAGACAAGAAGACTGTGTGAGTGATTCTAATGACTATTTTCGAGACATTTTGTTCTGACTTTAAAAACAAATTAAGGTTTTACATTTTGACACTAGTCATAGATAAGAGTTGCCTCACAAACTTTGTTTTAACTGTCCCACTTTTAAGTATTTTGAGTAACTTGCACATCTTTTCAACGATCACTTAAATACATTTTCCTCTTATTTTCATTATACTCAACCATATGGTGTCCTTTTGCTGTATCCTTATGATTTCTAAAACTCTGGCTTATTTGAGTTTTTGTAACACCAATCTGAGGTTATATCTTAGTGTCTGTTTTTATTGATCCCATGACTGTCATAACCAAGACAGGACACCCAAAAGTCAAAGCCTTAGACATGCAAGACTATCCATAAATGCTGGGTGATGTTTGGTGCTTCAGAATTTAAATCAAGTTCACAGGAGCCAAGCTGCCTCTCTACGCAGCCGCGCCATCACCCAAACAGCAGGGGTATCGAGCCGACATTCACTCTAATTATAAATCAACCTCCTGCTTAGTCTCCTCAGATTGCTCACACTGTTCTCGCTCTCTTCCTCTCTGACACTCACTCTTTTTTTCCTCTCAGTCTCTCTCCTACACTCTGTCTCTCTTTCTCTCTCTCCCTCTCGCCCACGTCTATCTGCAGCCAAATGCCGGTTCATCCGAGGTAAATCTGCACCGGATGAACAATCACCACCACAGTGGATGCAGTTTAGACCAGATTCTGAAAACTTCTTTTGAACAAACAGGTGTTCTGTCTGCAGATGGACCCCTCAAACGTGTTTCTAGCTGTCAGTGACATTCATACAGCTGGTTGTATGAATGTCACTGACAAGTAAAGGTCGACATCTTTACATGGTAGCTTCGCAACCTGTAATTCTCATGCCTTCATTACCCCGCCTGACAGTAACACGCAGAACTGGAGATGTACCCTGTCATTATTAGGAAATTGATGACACACTGAACCTTCCATTAGTGGGGTAACACATTGTAAAGTGTGACCTTAGGATGGCGCCAGATGAGAGGACATTTCAGATTTGACTCATTCCACGCATACCTGTCTAACTGCCATAAGTTTATGAGTCCTTAGCCTCACAAGCGTCACAATATTGTGGTTAACATATCATCACATAACTTCACAGCAATCCTTTTGTGGTAATTCTCTCTGGACAAAGTTGTTTGATCAAAAAGCACAACTGGTTGATAATCCCATCCTTGCCCAATCCCAGATGATTTCAACATTAATGTAACGTTCAAGTTAAAAGTTATTTATCAACCATACCACTGAATGTTTCTATTTCATTTCCTGCTGTTGTGAAGGTAATAATGGGGAACTATGTCATGTTGTTAAGGGATTCCCTGGATGCCTAGTCCACTGACCTGATCTGTAACCAGGTCCCAATCCTCCTGACCCTGGTGATTTGGCCTGTAATGCCTAGTGTCGCAGTGGAATAAAATCTGCATCTCACGTTAATCTGTCCTTAATTACGGCAAACGTGAGCTTTGCAATGTGGCACAGGGTGTCACTTTTTAAGGACAAACATCTGATGATTCAGTGTTGATACTTGCATGAGGGTTGTTCATTTGAATGCGTGCATACTTCTTATTATGATAATAAAGACCATGCAAATCTCAACCGTTTTAAGGGAAAAGAAGATCCAGAAGGGTGGTGATGAGAGTCCTACCAGTTATTAGTGACAATCACTGCATAGATAAGTCACATGAGCCAATGATACTATACAGCACTTAAGCCCCAAGAGTGTGCGTATAACCCGAGATGACCCTTCCAAACTGAAGCTCTATTAAACAAGCTTGACTAAACAATTAAGTCAAAACCAGTGCACCAAAACCAAACCAACCACACTTACTGGTTTTGGGACATGTGAGAAATATCTGTCTACAAATCCGGGAGGAAATAACTGACTTGCATATCTGTTTTTCCATAGCTGTCCCCTTTGCCTCTCCATTTGTCTAAACCACACCCTGAGGTGAAACAAGTCCAGAAGAGTGTGGGGGGCCCTGCATTGTGGTGGCTGAGCTTAGGAAGGATTTAAACACTACTACTTAGCAGCTCTTAACCCCACTGACCCTTTTCGAACTAATACAAATCCTGTTGTGCGAGAGAATTACATTAAGCCCTTGCTTTGAACCCAGGCTTCAGTAAGCACATGGACAGGAACATTTATGCTAGAATGTTAGCTCTTAGCATAACTTGGTAGGTTAACTATGAGTTTTCTATTTTGATGTGTGCCGCTGATGTTGCTGTGCTAGACTGCAATGAATTGGTGGAGAGATGGACCACACTGAGTTTTGTTTCTTTGAGGTTTGGATGATGGTAACTTTTGATGTTTACTGCTGGCCCCTGATCACTGAAAAAGTGATATGAAAATGCAAGTGTGCATCAGTGGCTTACTCAAGTTGTCTGATGGTCTGTCATTTTGTTTATAACTGTATTTCTCCCTTTTACACACAATCTAAACAGAGAAGCTCAGCATCATGAAGTCATCCCATAAATTTCCTGATCTCACCTCTTTTAGCCGGGGCTGAAACAAAGTGGAGCCTGTGCAACAGGTGCTGGAAGTGATTCTTTTTTCCCTTTTTCTCACTTCTGAAATGATCCAGAGCGCGTTTTGTGAACAGAATGCAGTTTTCATACACAGACAACTGGCAGATGTAGTGGTGGGGCCTTTAACAAGTTACATGACAGCAAATTAATTGTAAAATATAATAACAGCCCTGTAGACACACACATCTTTTTGTTCCATTTTAGTTACACACTGTAGGCCCTTGCAATACCCCTGTGACATCATCCTGCTTTGAAACCTGGAGTTCTATTATGTTAACATCTTTTGGGTTTTTTTTGTTTTGCTTTTTGGGATGTTGACAAGACTACATGATTATGTTTAGTTAGAAAAAGGCATTTCTTTCTTCAATCCTAGAGGTTGATGTGCATTTGATACATTATTTAGATTTGTCATCAAGGTGGATGCTTTCATTAATTTCGTTAAGCAGGCCTGGCTGACTTGTCAGCCCATATGGCATGCCCCAGGTGATTATGAATAGGATGTCTAATTTTTGTCTATGGTGCACTTCTGCATATGATACAACCACAACCCTTGACTTTCATTAATCTTCACATAAAGCGTGATCAAACAATTCTGGGGTGCGCCTCTTACAATGAAAAAACCTGGTCAGATTTAAATTTTGCTGATCTCCTACCATCCCATATACAGTGTGACTGCATTGTCTGTTATTTTTAGAAGTCCTGTTATGTCCCCTCATACTTGTAATGCTGGATCTTCTCCACTCTGCCACCACAGAAAACTTTAAGCTTGATTTTTGTTTTCGACAGACAATTTGGGCCAAATAGAGCAGGTGGCAACCAAAGATTGCAAACCAAAGATGGCATATGCAGTAGGCTCTGTGCCTACACACGTTAGCAATATACATGTTAGCATCTTGCTAAATTAGGACATTACAGGAAAAGTCCACATTGACAGTTTTACTGTTGTGTTTATGGTGCACATGGTGAATATCGAAAAAATGTTCCTGGTGAGTCTCTCCTTATGTGATGAAAAGTGACAAGTTGAGTGGAAATCGACTCAAAAATGATTTGGTTTAATGAGAAGCCAATGTTTCACGTTTAAGCCCTCTAGAAGTTAGCGCTCCATGTAGCCGAACTGGAAGCTGTCTGGACATAGCAGAGAAGATGGCCTTGAAGGGGAGATAGTCAGATTTAAATTAGAGGTTTTTTGTTGTTCTTGTAAATTTTTTATTCACACCTTGTATATGACATGTGTGGGCTGAGTCTCATAGTCAGATAAACACTTGATTGTTATGATCTTTGTTTCTTTCTTTGTTCTCTTTCCTTCTGCAAAATCAACAAATCCACAACCTCTTTTTTTCCACTTACAGCTGCCAAAATAAATTAAATAAATTTTGGAAGAATTTATGCAAATTCAATAACTTGGAGTCAAAGAAAACTAATACCAGGTTGACTCTTAAGCAACCACGGTGTTATACCGGAACCAGTGTTGTTATAGCTGAACTGAGTCACTGCATATGTTAACCACTTGCCGATTCTTCCAGTAACAGTATCTTTATATCACGTCTCTACTGGAAATGCATGACTTCAGTGTAAGTTGAGACAACTCTGATGCAACAGCACATCACAAAAGCATGCCTGTTTTCACGAAAACCTTATCCCAGACACTGAAAACAATTAGTCACGAGCCAGACATTTAAAAGAAATTTTCCTGTAAATCCTGATGAAAGAGTCTTATGTTGCACAAGTAAACACTAAAAATGAAAGAAAAAGGTCCATCCAGCTTTTTGTACCAAAAATGATCCCTGTGACTAAGTATCTCGAGGTATTTACTTGCTCTTCCTGTCTTTTACAGCAATTAAGTTGTACAAGACAGCTTTGAATTTGTGCAAGTAACTAGCTGTGCACACTGGCCGTCTTGTTGTTTTTTAAACTCACCTCACAAACGCAAACCTGAACATTTTGGCTAATGTGTAAATCAACCATGGTCTCTCATTCACTCCATCTCTTCAAGGGCAAGCTGTTGGGCTGACATTCAAAAGTTCTTTTTTTCTGGCAAGGGAAAGCTGTTTTAGGTTAACAGCCCCCCAGATTCTTGGAAAGCTTCATATTGTAGACTATAGAAAGAGGGCCTCACTGCATAGTTTATGGAAACCTCAGGGAATAGTTCACAGTAAATGGAAGAAAAACAACAGAGTGCATAGGCCAGGACACAGAATGTGCAATTTTCTCTGTCAATTTGCATCAAACTCCAACATTTAAGACAACATTAATGAGAAAATTAAGTGCTCTTTGAGCATCATCTGATAAACACAAAGAAAACTGAGACACTAATCTGTGGGGAGAGAGCAAGGTCTAACATAAGCAAGTTAACAAATATGCTGGCTCTCACACATGCCGAGCACGTACCCTCCACATACGCTCTGCTTCTCATTAAGCTCACTTACATGCTTCTCATTATGTTCGGGCCATCCTTTCCCTAGGCCTATAGCCTTATAGCCATTTATGTGTCAACTGAATTACCACGGAGAAGCATCTCTGTCTCACATGAATGTCTACTTCCTCTTCAGCCCGGTCTGATGTGTAACTCAACATGTGATCCTCCCCTGATCCTCGATTAGCCTTAAATGTCCCCCTGTGCTGCCTATATACTCACCATGAACTGTTAATACATTGAGGGCTAAGATGGTCGAAAAAAACATGACCCGGATTAAATAGTTTGCTTGTGCATCGTCACATGAAAAGGGCAAAAAATGCCTAATTTTAGAGATAGGATTCATTTTACATGGTTGAAGTTCGGTTCTTTCTCATGACTGTTGCCCCCCCACCAAAAAAAAAAAACAAAAACTGGCTAATCTCAAGGCAGCGAGTGTACGAGTCTGTCCTCGTCTGAACTCTGGGGTGGATAAAACGGCGAACACACAGCTGAGTCCTGCTGCTGCGTAGCCTCTCTCTCACTCTCTCTTCCTTTCTTTCTCTCTTTCTGCTCAGCATTAGCTTTGCTTTGCTCCATTGCCACCCGCCTGCTCTCAGCATGTCAACAAGTTAGATCTGAGATGTGACTGTGTCAAGTTGGACTCATGTCAGGTCTAAATATATATAAGAAGAATGCTATTTGGAATTCAAAGGAAGAGATACTAAAAGCATTAATCAGGAGATAAGCGCACGTATGCAGATGCACACACAGACAAATAAGTACGTATGCATGCCCATGCATAAATGACATTCAAAGCTATCCAGTTATCTAATTCCTAATGAAAAGTGCAGCAATGACAAGGGCGTAGAAAAAAAAGGAGCTTCATTTCTGTGGCAACCAGGGAAACTGAAAGATGGAAATACAAAAAATACTGCATTGCGTCGCAGTGTAAAATCTGAGTGACTGGTTCTTGCATAGCTCCAGCTTTATTATATCTTCACACTCCTGCTGAATAAAGTCCACCACAAGAATAACAGTACAATAACAGGACTTTTTTCTTTTACCCCATGGCTTTTTAACCTACCAGCAAACTCAAAATAATCCTTTGCACCTATAGTTTCACAGAGGATGTGTATATTTCTCATCGGTGGTTTGTAGCCTGGCTGTGTAAATATTTAGGAGTGACCTGAATGTGGTCCAGATGTTCTTCATGAACAGCATGGGATGGCAAGGAGAGTGTTTCTCCACCATCTGTCCATAAACTAAAGACTTTGATCAGAGAAGTTCTTGGATTTATCAACAAAAGGCTCAGCTGTACTGTGTAAGAATCGAAATGGCAATGTTATATAGACTGCTTTTGCCCTATGAATAAATATGTCTGTGTCTCAGTACCAGTAATAACTACCATCGTCCTTTAGTGACTTTATGATATAAAGTGATCTGTTACCCCAGCTGTCTCATTGCTCCTTTTTTGTTTTGTTTTTTGCATACTCCAATTTAGTGCATTGTTCCATTTGTCACTATGTCTGTTTATATATGCTGGAATTTGTATTGTGTTCATTTTATTGTCTGGTCTGACCACTCTTAATGATGTTAGTGCAATTGTGCCCTAAGAAGGAAATCATGTGTTTTGTTGAAATAAAATTGCAAATGGTCTGCCTTTACTGCCTGTATCTCCTTTTACAATTAGCAATCACCCGCCATAAGTGACATATTGGAGTCTGCAACCCCTGCAACTTGGTGGGCAGCTGTCTTCATCACCACAGCCATCAGAACCACAAAAAGCAATGCTTTTGCTATTGTTATTTAATGAAGGTTGTAACTGTGACGTATCATAGCAAGATTAGCATGGTGTGCTACATTGTTCACTTGAGAAAAATTTGACAATTAAAGCAAATATTTAAAGCCATTTTCCAGACAATGTCAGCAGAGTGCCTAAAGTTACACAATGGGAAGTAGCCTAGTATTCGCACTATTGCATTTGGTCTTGATGACTGGAAAAAATCTGCAGTCTAAATATAAGAAGAAAAATTGAAGATCCAGACTATAATCAAGTGAAATAATCTGCCACCGTAGTAAGATGATAACACAGGGTAAAATTTCTTAAAATAAGAAATTTTTTTTAGATGTTTCATTCCAACTTTTTTAAGCAAAATAAACTCAAAACTAGCTCATAAATGCTTCTTTCAGTGACGCTTCTTTCTCACTTTGAGCATACATGAACCAGGACCGTGTTAGTTCATCAACCATGAAGTATATCCTGCGCTGTTTTCACACTGGTGTAATCGTACATCCCACAAACTTTGCTTTAGGAAAGCTAGCGGCCATGTGCCAGGCTTGCCAGGCCTGTCTAGGAAAGGTCAGGGTTCCAGTGCGAGTGGGAAAACACAGAGTTACTTAGCCAAGACTCAGAGTGATAAACTTCACACCCAGGACAGTGCTCGAAATCACTTTGAGGTTGACAGCTTTGCTAATTGAGCTATCGTTTTACTGCGACACATCTTTATCAAGCTAGGACGAGTGCTACATTCGCCAGTGACAAAAACACAGATGAGTATCTTATGAAAAACAGCTTTTTGAGTGCTCATCAGTTATCTTGTAAGCCAAGTGTTGCTTACAAGATGTAAAACACATTAGATAGTGGAATAAACAGCGATTAATAGCGCTCTCATTACGCGTCTCAGTTTTTACCACAAAGTGCGGCACGAGTTTTTCACATCCAGCAATTCAAGAAAATGGTGCTGAGATAGCATACTAAACTGAACTAAGACTGGATTAAGAGGCAAGTGTTTTGTTTTTACATTTGTACTTTGTGTATAAAGATCTTAAACCGCAGCTGCTGCTTTTCATTTGTTTGTGGTTTGTTACAAGCAAACTGCTTCTCAAAGAATCGTCTCATTTGTGTCAGCGTTCAGTTTGAAGTGCCAGAAATGTCTTTAATCTGCCATTTACTGTTCACTGCGCAAGTTGTCACAGAAATTCCTACATATTCCAAAAAACAATCTCTTAATGAAAAGATGCCACAAAACCCCCAAAAACTTGTAAAATGTGTCAGTGACAATGCCCAGAGCAGAGGGGGTAAATGTGGGCCGTGCTAGTCCCTATAGTTGACATTGTATAGCCTGTATTTTCTTTCAGTTTGAGGCATTAGATCTCAGGTTTAATGACTCTTTTGCAAAAGAAAAAAACAATGAAAAGTAATTTGTTGCCACAGCTGTGTCACCATCACTATGGGGAAAAAAATTATGGTATGTGGGGATTTTATTTTAAACACACATGAGAGAGTTATGACCGATCTACTTACTTACTGGGTTAAAAATGTAAGAAACACACTGAATTGCATTGCATTAAATTACACCTGGCAGACAGATCTGATCACACTGTGAGCCAAACCACCTCTGGAGGTCTGGCTGGCCTAACCACTCACCAATCACTCTTAGATGTAGACTCAAATAGTTCTTTAATACCAGGCGTGAATGTGGTCAAATCTGTTTCTTCTATTATCTTGTTCTCATCAGAAGTTTGCCAGGGCACATTTTGTGTTAATGACCTTATATTACCCACTCTGTTATTCTTTAAAACCGCATTTGAAAAGAATAGCTGTTTTGTTTTACACATATAGTCAGTGTGCTTGGGGCAAAAATACTTGTAGAGCAGATGTGCTGAAATGGGATAGTGAGATCGAGGCACCGGAACACAACAGCAACTCACGGTCTACTATAGAAATATACCACGAGTGGGAATGTCTCCGACACGGATGTGCAATCAATTTTCCCAATAAGGGGCCGCATGTTGTGGAGGGCCAGACCTGATTTAAGCTTACACATTATTTTTAAATAACTGAGCGATAAGTTCACACTGCAGGTCAGTGTAAGTAAATGTGACACGCGTCCTACCGTTGAGCCAAAGCAGCTTCTTTTTGCCGAATCTGACCTAAGCTGTTTAAATGTTAAAAACTCTGTTTGATTGTCAATAGAGATGAATTTGCAGAGTCTAAATTGTTCAGTAGTTTCGTTTGTTTAAAACGTCTGAGTTTGCATGTTTCCTTATGGCCTTTTCCCTCCTTCCAGACGGCTCTAACACATTGGGTGCTACGTAGGTAGGTGTTTACTCCTTGAAAAACCTCTCACTTCCCCCACAAACACATTAAATATGGAACCATAAATTGAAAGTGGACTCTTTGCGGGCTTCTTATGTAATGCCACCGTATGATGGGTATGGTGATTTGAACAAAAAGTTTCTCAGCCCCGTGTAGGAGGAAAAGGACATTAACAACAGCTTTTTCTAGACAGAAACTCATGTTTGCAAAAGTTTTTTTTTCTCTCGTGAAGTCTTGCTGCAGAAATAATTGCTATGAATTTATATACAGTTGATAAAATACTGAATTTTCTTTCATTTCCCTTTGGGTGTATCTTTAAAAACATGGGCTGGACAAGGGTTAGGGAGAATCTACCTACTGTATACACTGTACAGTATATTGTAGCAGCATTAGATATATTGGGGATGTAAGGCTGCTTGCTTACAGTGAAATCAAATCCTTCTGCTTAAAAGATTAAATTCACTGTTTGAGAGAGTGGCAATCATGGCAAGGAGAAAGCACACAGATTTAATGTCACTGGAACGGAGAAGACAACTTAGCCTTACTTCAACTTGTGCATCTTCACTGTAAACAGTCTCTACCAGCACTGAAAACTTGGAAAAAGCACAAGAATGCCAAGCTCTGTGTGTGTGTGTGTGTGTGTGTGTGTGTATGTGTGTGTGTGTGTGTGTGTGAGAGAGAGAGAGAGAGAGAGAGAGAGAGAGAGAGAGAGAGAGCGTAACCCAGACTTATGCACTGTAGCTTACTGATGTACTGATGTGCTGTAGCTGATTGATGGACACCTGGTGCACATCAGCTACGCGCATGTGAAGTTTCTTAGAAATCCCTTTTAGAATGACCTAAATCTACATTTTTGAAAGGGCTGGTTATTTCAACAATGAAAGTTCGTGCTCAGGAGAAAAACAGTCTCAAAGAATCAGACTGTGGCAAGTTTTTATTTATTCTATTGTGGTTGCTTTTAATGGTAAAGGTTTTTCAGAGCCTCTCTAATCTGATGCATGATGGTATTTAAAATGCACCTAAGTAGCGTGTCTATCTTTGACTCTTCATTGTATGCGACTGAACAGCATACAGGCACAGTCTTAATTAACTGTGTATAATGACACTTTCTTTGCCATGCTAATTTTCTCCGGGCTTTTTAAGCACTGTTGGCTACGTTCCCTTCAGCCTATACAGGCATTTTTTTGTGCACTCTTTGCTTGTTTCTTTCCCAGTTATCTCTCCTTTCAAATCTCTTTAACCTCCACTTTATTGCTCCAAAGCCCTTATCCAAAACACCTCGCCCTTTGCATGATTACAATACATAATGCGAAACAAAATGATCTCCCATGTTGCCCAGAGTCTTAAACTGCATTGCTCTATTTATTTTGCATTTTATATTTTGGCTGATACAGGCGCTGGTTCTTATTCATTCTGCCCTTTTAAATATTTAGGGAGCTACCAAAGATTAGCTGAGGGCACCCTTATTCGTATCCACTCTTTCATTGAGTTAGAGAAAAGTTTATTGTCTTGGTGTAATACAAAAAATTTTTAAAAAATGCAGTGACGCAATCAGCATTTACCTACAAGTACAATCTTTTCCTGAGCTTAAGTAAAAGTGCATCGTTCCCTAAAACCAAACACAGGCAGAGCTCGGGATAGAAATCCTAGAAAACTGTGTCAAACAGGCCTGAACTTTCTACTCCCTCTGTGTTATTTTTCCTGTATGTTATGCATGAATGCTTGGATGTCCCTTGCCTGTTCTTTTCTCAAGTGGTGAGTCACATACACCTGATTATGGCACAGAGTGTCCTGTGAAAACAAGGCCACTAAAGCAACAAATGCACTGCAAACACAGTGACCTCAAAAAAATCACTGGCGTCACTTGCGGTTTCTCGGTCACTACCTTGTCTTTCATGCTCGCTCCAACTTAATCGCTCAGTCTCTTTCTGCAGTCTGAAACGGGACCTGAAATGACCAGCACACGTTCCCACTGGGGGGTTCAGACTGATTCATGTGGGAGCTGCTGCAGAGCTTCGCACTTCTTGTCTTAATATGTCCAGGCAGATGAAAGGGGGAGCAGAGCAAACCGATGGCACAGACCAGTGCTGCATTTTCATTCCTTTGAAATGGGAGTGTGATGCCAGGATCCACCAGGGGGTCTTACAAAGCCAAGGCAATAATAAAGAGGAGAGGAGGGTTACGGGGAAGGGAGGAGGTGTAGTTGCAGATTGGTGAGAGAGAAGGGAAAATAAGGAAAACGAGACAGATGGAAGGGAGATGGTGTGAAAAAAGAGGAAGGGGAAAAAAAGCAGTTCAGAGCTGCGGATGACGGCGAATGAAGTAATGTGCAACAACAGTCTGTAATGTGAAAATCCTTTAAAAGACTGGCTTTATTTTATAGCCTTTAAGAGCATGAAATCTTTTGAAATAAGTGGGGGAAACAGTTTCTCTCGGTCCACACCGCACATAAATACATATGAATGAAACACCTGCGATCTGACAATTCAAACACAGCTGGACTCAGTAAATTATCCCATTTTGTTGTTGGGTTGTTGAACACACTTATTTTGATCAACTTCAGAAGAAAACCAGAGAACAGAGTCTGACAGAGAATTCCAAATATTTGTAAGACTTTAATCACCTGTCAAACATTTGAAGCACACCTCCCCCCGATGACACACGGGCATTATATAGCATTCTGCATTTCTGATGAAATATTATTTTTGGAACGACTGCCGACAATTCACGCAGGGCACAAAAACAATCAGGGGCATATTTCACTAAAAATTGTTTTGCAGAGAAGATGTTCAGAAAGTAAATACACATGTTTTATTTATTTATTCAATTGTATTTTGCTTACGCTTGAACTAAGATGTGCTTTTGACATCGTATTAGTCATACAGACGTGTGCTTTAGCCTCTGTTTAAATTTTTTAGCAGTGTATTTTCACACCGTAAAAAAAAAGTCAGCTGTGAAAATCACAGATTTTTTATGACTCGATTTCTTTTCTTAGTACAGTTGGAGAATGTAAAGCAGCAGAACATATTATTCTACTGTGAATGAAAGAAATTCATCTAAATATTGACAGTAATCTTTTAGCTCACTTATTTTCTCATATAACTCACATTTATTGTTCTTAAATTATGTTTAATTTAAACAATTTGTATTGTACAACTGGATCAATTCAGTTGTTTCATTTCTACGTATACAGCCACACAATCTCTCCCCGACGTTGCCACAGATCGTTTTGACAAAAAGCCGACGTAGTTAAAATAGTTTCACATATTTAGTTTTTCTGCTTAATTTAGGCAAGGCAAGTTTATTTATATAGCACAACTCAACAACAAGGTGATTCAAAGTGCTTTACAGAGACATTAAAAAACAAAAACAAATAAAAAGCATGATTTAAAATTGATTAAAAAAACAGTAGATAAAATCAGTAGTTAAAATGTAAGTTTTGAAATTTAAGCTTAAACGTGTGGATTTGGTGTTTTATTCAAATGCAGCTGAGAACAGGTGAGTCTTCAACCTGGATTTAAATAAACTGAGTGTTTCAGCTGATCTGAGGCTTTCTGGGAGTTTGTTCCAGATATATGGACCATATAATATTCACAGCCAGTCGAAAATGGCCAGCCTACAAGCTGAGACAGCAGTAAATGTGAAGCTACACAGCATTTCATCATTAACTGAAGTCTGCTGAATTGTATCGTGTCCACAAACTAACAAAGGGAAGTCAAAGTCTAATAATAAAAGATGCCCAGTTCCACTGAATGCAAGGACAACATCAAGTTAGGAAAAAAAGTTTAGCTCAGTGCTGAAAGCACTGTTTTTGGTTTCAAAGAGGCCCATTAGGAGCAAAAGAATACATGACAATGAAGCGCTTACTTAATAAATTCAGAAACATTTGAAAAAAATAACAAAAAAACTCAAAATCTTCAATAAAGTCCTCACAGCAGGTCCTCCAGAGTGCAAAAACGCCATGGCTCTGGGACATAAAATAGCGGTATGTGTCTGGACGTGCACAAAAGAGACAAACAGAGCCCTTTGTGGTTTTATGTAGCTTTGCTAGTTACATGTAACCAGTGATGGGAATAACGGCGTTACAAGTAACGGTTTTACTTTTTTCAGTAACGAGTAATCTGACTAATTACTATTTCTATCGTTACATCGACGTTACTAACAGGAAAATGCGGTCGCGTTACTATTTTTCAACAAACAGACGGTTGAAGCTGTGTTCAGCTTACCGCCGACGGTAATCACTTTCTGGCAGACATCACTTTTTGGCACAACACCTGTAGCTAAGGGGGCAAAACAATCGCATGAGTGCGGCTGTTTGACTGAGGAAGAATAAAGTAGTCGGTAAGCCAATTACATGGCCACTTCAAGATGACAAAGCAACAAGGTGATATATACCAGTTTTTAAATTGTGCTGATAGACCACGTAAAACCAGAGTCACAATAAACAATATATACATGTGTTTTTTCCTCAATAGTTTCGTTACTGTCTAAGGACAGCGCTAGCAAGCACTCTCTGCTTGTGACCAAACCCCCCCAAAACAGCCCTTTCGTGTTGGTGGAAAAATGCATCATGTCGACCAATCAAAAAATGATATAGTAACATGACATGTGGTTGTTTAGGAAGAGGGGGAAGTTTTAGGAGTGACTGCGAGAGAGAAAGAGCAGAAAAAGAGAGAGAGCGAGTTTTGAAATGTGAGAGATTTGTGACGTTTAGCGTGTTTGGAGTGTGTAGTTAATGTGTTGTCTTGTGTAGTTAGTGTGTAGTGTTGTGGATAGTTTTGTGTTGTGTGTCAGAACAATGAGGCCACTGCTGTCTCCAGAAACCTGCTGCTGTCAGACCTGCAGGTATCAGGCTGTGATGTTCTCCTTTATAGTGGACAGAAATTGTTTGGTTTTTTTGGAGTGCCACAAATAATTTGTGTGGCATCTTATTGAATGCAGAACAGCTGATGGTTATGTAAATAGTTTGAAGTGGTTATTTATAAAAGGGTCAAAGGTAAATGGCTGCAAATAACTTTGTTGTTTGCAAAACTTGTGCTTATGATTTTAAAATTGACAATTTATATTTGCATTTAAAGTTATGAATGAACATGTTTGTGGTTGTTACAGTAAAAAATGTAACTTTTTCTACTCGGATTTTATGTTTTTTGTCTGATTTTTAGATCCATTGTGTTAATACAGTATGTCAAAATGAAAGCATGACTGTAATTTCAGACACGTGAGGTTGTGCCGAAAAGAATGATACCAACCAAGGCAAATAAATAGTTTTTAAAGGTGAAATGTGGAGGAAACATCAAAAGTAGCTAAAAATGGCCAATTATAGCCTGGACCCCAGAGGGTTAAACATTTTTTTTTTAAAGTAATGCAATAGTTACTTGTCAAGTAATTAATTACTTTTAGAATCTTGTAACTCAGTTACTAAGTTACTTTCTTGAAGAAGTAACTAGTAACTGTAATTAATTACTTTTTCAAAGTAACTTGCCCAACACTGCATTTAACTGACTAAAATTAACTTGTTTCACACTGGGGGAGAAATCTGTGAAATAATAGTTATAATAGTGATTTAAACATGACTGCCTTTAAAAGAGGGAGGAATTGTTGGTGCAGGGTTTTCATGCATACGAAGAGATTAGTAAGTTTGTGGTTTGAGCTATAAAATCAAAAGGTGAACATTTCCTAAAGTCTACAGAAAACTGATCCTGATTTGATGGAGATGAGTGAGAAAATGAAAGACTTATATTTCAGATTCAACTGGATCATTAAATGACAGAATTTTAACTACTAAAAATAATGTAAGAAAAGCAATTTGACAACAGGATTTGGCAACAGGATAATGTTGAGAAAACGATTTTAAACTGTTTAAATTACCTGGGGCGGGGGGGGGGGGGGGGGGGGGGGGGGGGGGGGGGGGGAATAATTAAGTAAATAGGTAAAACCTCCATGCACAATCACGTTTCACAGGTCATCCCAGTTAATGTCTGCGCCTCAGTTCGTTAACCTAGTCTGCCCTCAGCTTGCCTGAAAATCAGCCATCAGTGTTTTGCTTCACCTTCCTGTCCAGCATCACAAATGCTGCCAGTTGATGTTTGTCCCACTGCTTTAGCGGTATCCCGCAGAGACAACTCAGGGCAGAAAACACATCCTATTAAACACTGTTGAGTGCACAATGACCTTATGAGGACAGCAGTGCTTTGATTCTCCAGGGATTTGGTTTTTGGTAAACACATAAACCTCGCATTAACCTTTTTCACTCTTCAAACGCAGCTAATTCTGGCTTATTTAAAACTGAAAGGACACATCGTTTCTGGATGGATCACTGAAAACCAGGATTCACCGTTCTTTCCCAAACACTAAATGCTTTGTGCTGCACCAAAATGTCGTACAAGGCTGATTTTCAAAAAAAAGAAACATCTGATCCCATTTCATCAAAAATAACAATTCATAAATGGACCAACATCACACAAGAGAACATAAAGAAAATTGTTTACAGCAGCTGTGAGTGCACCTCAGGGGGCGAGAGACATCGAGACAGAGAAAGACAGACAGAGAGAGAGAGCGGGAGTGTATGTCAGAGGTTTTCTCACTCACCCTGTCTTGCCACCATCTGTCCTGAGGACTGGCATCAGTGTTATAGTGCACAGACGGGAACTCACTAATAAGCTCACACAGCAGTGAAAGAAGCCACATGAGGACATCGTGCGACATGCACACCATCATCATTACTCGGAGAGTGCAAATAAGGCCAGGGAACACTAAAGACTCTAGCCTGTGTGGAGACCTGCCAGAAACCCCTCAGACTACAGATAAAATATCTGTGAGAAACAAGCAAAGTTGCTCTCGAGGTTTTTTGTAAATACCTTTGAAACTATATTAACACACAGTAAAAGGATTTTGCTACAAATGAAAAGTAAATTGTAACAAAACCTTTGTTAAGTAGGTCAATCAGAAGCACTTTTTTCACCCCTCCCCCCAAGAAATATTACAGAAGATAAACATACATTTAGGCTTACTTTTTAAATGTTGTGCTGAAAGCGGACTGTTACGAGGATATGAAAATAAGTGTAGACTTGTGATGCTGCAACACAGACGGGCAGAGGTAGTGACGTAAACTGGCCAAATCTAGGCCAAGTATAGACTCATTCAACTGCAGCCGCAACTGCAGAACTACGCGAGCTACACATGAAAAGAAAATGAAATTGGCTTTAAAATTGCAGGACTGCACCATTCAGACATGCACCATCTATTGGTGGACAAAGCGAAAGTTCCTGCACTTCTGGCACTTGTGCCACCTGCAGGCAGTGCGCGTTATGGTGCGTTCAGACAAGCACGGAGCGCGTTTTCACCTTGTTTCAGTCGAGAAGATTTGCATGCTGAACGCGCCATGCAGTCTGGCCATTTTTGCCCTGAGCAGTAAATGTATGAAATGTAAATGACTGTATGTCTAGAGTGTGTTCAGCACAGGCTCCGACACTGCTGTTCTTTCTGCTGTTTTGCTTCTTTATTCTTTCATCTCTGGAGCTTTAACTGCCCCCCAGTGAGCAAAAAGCTGAAAAATAGTTCCAAATATTGTCTTAGCCTCAGCTCGCACCACTCTGAGCAACTATGCATCAGTAAGTTCTCACCTTCTCATTGACTTTCTACTGCATTTAAATTTACGACGTCAACACAGCAGCCCTAACGGCTCCTTCTTTTGTGCCGCTTCTTATATATATTTTTGTCTTTTTTTCCTCCTCGCAGTTTAAATCCACAAGTCCAATTTCATTTTCTCAAACTAGCTGCGTCCTAATGGAGTTATCAAATTGTTTACCTGATGAAATCTTGTCCTCTATCCACAGACAATGCCCACAGCAGCTCAGATGTCAGCACTTCTCTTGAGATCTGGCGTGGAAATGCGTTGTTTTGTTTAACGCCAGACAAAGAGAGACAGAAACTAATATCATCTAAACCATCTAAACTTCAACAGGTTGTATTTTTGAAACACTAGCACAGACCCTAAAGGTATACTGCAGAGACATCACAATGCCATCAAAGTTAAAGACTGTATAGAGTGACAGTATCGGTGACACCTTGACAGTCTCACAGAAGACGAGGATTTCAAAAACATCAAGCATTTCTTATTCTTTCAGAAAAGGTAAAAGTAGGTTTAGAAAAAAGAAAGAAAGAAAGAAAGTAAATTGTTAAAACGCTGTTTCTTCAAAGACTTCTTTTCTGGCGTGCTTAAACTGAAGGACTACTTGAATCGTCTCGTGAGCGATGTGACCAGCAAGATGAAACGGATTATTATAACACGTTGGTTCACTCCTCATTGGCTCGCCAGTTGCTGAGATACAAACAGCCCATGGGACAAGCAACAGCAGTTCATTCAAGTTGAGCATGAACACTAGTTCTCTTTGATTTAGACGGGGTCAGGGAAGGTGAAGCAGAGGATGGGGAAGAGGTAGATTTTTTATCCTCTATTCAATTCAGTGCAATGAGAGAGATATCAGTGACTTGAAAGAGAAGGAGCAAGCATTGAAACTTATCATAAATCTGTTTTGTGGGTTAGTCTTTATGATATTCCATCAGTTGTGGTTTCTGGAGTTTCGCCATCTCAACAAGTAAGCAGCAGAAAAAGGGCTGTTTTCCCAGATCTGCATTGTCCTCAGATGAACCTGGAGCCACTGCCAAGAATCCAGCAAAGTTTATAGGAGGTAAAAGTAAGTAGGTTAGAGTACATCTCTGGTTTTCAGCAGCAAGAACAAAAGAGTAATTCCTCAAAGCAAATTTAGGCACAGTAGGTGAGCCTTTTTTCCACTAGCACACTTCTGTTTTCGCTCTGTGAGAAAGTAAAGGTTTAGATAATAGAGTGTTAATACAGTTTCAGCGTGGGGAGGAAGCAAAGGGGGAAGGAGTAGGAAGGTTGGCGGAGGGAGAAAACGGCTCCGAAGTGAAAGAGCTGGAGGATTAAACGACGGCAGATATGTTAAAATGTCTCCCAAAAAAGAGAACGGCAGATTGAGGAATGGTGAGTCAGCTGCTGAATTCATTACAGTCATGTTTCTGCTTCCCAGTCTAAATGAGACGCCCAATAAAGAAACAGCCTGTCATCACACGCATCTCTTGTAGCAGTGAAACATACCAGGCACATTATAAGCAAACGTCCCATTTATTCTCTTTAAGTCAAACATCAGGTCTGTGCAATATGAAGTCTGATCAGATGCCGCTCTCCACGCATATTTGAACACTTTTAAGCACATCTAACAGGGTTTAATTTGTAGGTACAACATGCTATCGATAATGTTACGATTACATTAACAACGCCGATGTTTGCTGTTATTAATTTTTAGAAATGTCTACCTTTGTTCAGGTCATTGAATTGGTTGTTTTTGCTCAGCCTATAATCAAACAAATTAAGATGCCAAAAATTAAGCTGGTTATACTTAAGCTTAAGAAAAATTCAGTTTTAGGTGTTAGATCAAGTGGTGTTTAATATTTAAGGAAAAAGCATGATGCAGAAAATATGTAGATACAGTAAAACATACTAGTATTTAGTGAGTTTAAAATTTCCAAAGAAACAAAGTCAGATAGAAAAAGGAAAAAGGCCAAAATAAGACAGCATGCCAAATAAAATAAAATTAGTCTAATACTACAGCCTGACAATAAATCCTGTATTCATAAAGGTTAAAATGTTTGATGTTAAAATATATTAAGATGGTATTTATTGTATCTTCAACATTAAAACAGCCTGTCTAATATTGTGTGGTTCCCACACATGTCTCAGAAACAACTCGGACCCATTTACGTATCAGAATGAATCTGCAGGGACTCTTGTGGCATTTGGCACTGAGACATTGGCAGTGAAGCTTTTGAATCCTGCGGACTGTCGCAAGGCTTCTCTGGGGTTTAGGCTCTTCTAGTGCATCCTGCAGGTGCTCAATCGATAATAATAATAAAATTTTGTGACCTGATGTGGGGTCAGGTCATGCTTCTTGCTTTTTTGTTGAGTACCTCAAACCACTCTTGGGAAGTTTTAGTATTGCGGTGGGACATGTTGCTCTGCTGCTGGTGGTCCCTGCTGTCAGGGGTTGCCATTGCCTTGGGGGTGCGCATTTGATTCGCAACAATATTTAGGTGGGTGGTACCAGTAAATAACGTCCACACGGATCCCAGGATCCAAATATTCCCAGCTGAGTATAGCATTTACAAGATGCAACATGATGATCAATGTTATTTACTTCTGCTGTCGGTGGTTTTAATTTTGTGGCTGATTGGTGTAAATAGCATCATGAAACCTCACCATCAACACCTGCCTGAAACAGTTTGAACAAAGCTAAACATTGTAATTGTCATGATAAAGTGATGACTGACTGTGGAGTCAAAACACAGATACACAATCTTAGCAAAATGGTTTGAGGATTTCTGAAAAACGCATACGTGTCTCTGTCGGATTACATAATAACTGATATATGATCTTGAGAAAAATCCTTTTGTTAAGCTGATGAACCGCACACACACACACAAAAATTGGACAGCGATATCAACTTACAGTTTCTCTTCCCTCCATCTGCTGTCTGACTCATCAGAATGACTGTGACCCACAGACAAATGACATCTTTCCTTGTGTGGTTTACAGACGTCTTGCAGTCATATATGACATGGATTTACCGTAACAGGAGATTAGGGCTTAACCGATATACCACGTGATCACTAGACCAGGAATGCTTTTGTTAAATAAGCACACCAGACCGGTAAATGGCATTTTAGTCCATAATGGCTAATATGTATGACCAGATGTTAAATCCCTGTGGAGCACAAAAAGATTTTAAACAGAACACCCGTCGAAAAGCACGGTCGGTTACTGAGTCATTAACATTGATCCCACGGATTAATGGACATGGATCTGATGAGGATATATGTGCTTCCTATGTCTAATCATCTCATGTGTAATAATATCTGCTCTGCATCAGAGGGGGTGGGAATCTCTGGCTTAAAATGATGTAATTCAGTTGCTTTTATTAAGGTGTAAGTTGGGTTAAAATCATTTTTCTTTGTCTGTCATTCTATAAAAAAATCCAATGTGATTAGCAGCATACATACAAGAAGAAATGAAAGTTACTGCTTTCCTTCCAGAGTTGCTTAATTTGCACATTTGCTTTAGCGTTGATGCAACAAATGAAGCATTACTTCCCGTGAGAAGATATTTTTATTTTATTCCCAGTTGTCCCATAACACATGCAAAATATTGCTACACCTTCACCTGGGATGCTTCAAATTACGGAGGAAATAAAACATGCACATGTCTTCTTCTTCTCGTGGTGATTCTGTTCCTACTCATACCTTACGAAATTTTAAATAAGAATTTGAAAACACATTCAACACATACATGGTACAAAACATATAGCAACTACTGTAAAGAAAATTCAGTTTTTTATTGCCAGAATGTGAAAGAAGTTTGTACAAACTTATGAACTGATTATATTATTTGACAATGTTATGCTGCAGTGTTTCCTGATAATCAAACTAGACAGGATCTAAAGGAAAATATGACACTTCTAAAACAATCTAACCAACTTGTATTTTCATAACCGTTAACTGTTTGCTTGTGTTTTTGACAGAAGCTACACATCTAGTGTCTGTTAACTGTCCGATGTGTCAGCTCTGCTTTAGCTTAATCCACAGGCTGTTTGGGTTTTTAAAAAAATCCATAACATGAAACATTACTCCGAGAACCTGCCTTTAGTCGTAGTATCATCCTTCCCTCTGGAAACAAGTTGGTGTCTTTTTTTATATACGTGTTGCACATGTGGCTGTTTATTTTGATGGGCGAAATCTCACTGGTGTTTTATTGTCCTTCCCCGGTGAGAATGCCACTTTATTAAAAGTCTTTTAAAAGTTTCCGATACCTCCTTTAACTTGTGTTCTTTATAATTTGTCTCTCAATTTCTAAGGCTTCTTCTAAAGGTTTATTTTTGTGAAAGTCTCTAACAGCTGTGGTGAGAAGGTTTGGAAGGATTTTGGATGTATTGTTGAAGAAATCACCCAAAGTCTTGTTCCAGTGTTTGCTTTAATGGGGTGTTTATTGATATTCCGGTATACAGCTTAGAGACACAGTCAGTGGGTCTGTGCAACATGTTGTAAGGTTGATGAGATCGCGATATCTGGCAGACAGATGACAGCAACAACAGGGTGATGAAATCAAGGAGTCAAAGCACTCAAGTGTAGGAAACTGTCTCCACTGCAGTGTTAGAAACAGGATAGGTTGCAGGTTAGTAGATGATGTAGAGAAGTAGTCACAGTACATTTTTCTGTGCTGAAATTCAGTAATCACATTACAGTTACTGAAATTACTTATTTAATTTCCATTAGTCTTTCAACTACTTGCATGATGTGTGGATAACAAAAAGAGGGGCCCTTTCCCTGCATCGTTGTGCTACTGGCAGTGTAGCAAAGTTAGCATTTCACTAGTAAAAATATGAACATGACTTTCAGTTATATTAAAGAAAAGGATATAAACGTGAAGGCAACTTGCAAATTACACAAAGGCCAGAGACAAGTCTGCATTGCTGCTAACATGACATCAACTTTTTCCAAGCATTTGCAAAGACAATGTGCTAACACTAAGCTAGCAGCAAAGAACCTGAAGCTGAGTGCATACTGAGTTCATTCAAGCAGCCAAAGGTTGATTTTCAGCAGGTAACAAACACAGTAATCAGCAGGTGAGCTTGTAGCTTTGTAGCCTCAGTTTCTACCTGCAGCTGTTTTTTAATTTGTTTTGTGCATGTGTGGCAGACGTAAGCTGTTTAGTGCAATGATTTGATAATCAGACAAGATGAGGTGTGAATTCCAACACCATAACTATTCATTATTTGAACCTTTATTGTCATATAAATTGAGTCTGTATAGACAAAAAAATAGCTAACTGGCGCCTAGATAAACTCTAGGCGGGACAGAAACCCTAAACCAAAGTCTGATGAGCACCTCTTCAGTAAAACAACATCTGTGATTGTTCTTCTTGGGAACAGGCATTGCAAAATCAGTACACTGATTAGAATAAAACCTCTGAAACAAAATAAGACGTAATAGGCTGTAACTGTATCTTGCCTGTTCACAATGCTACACCAATGACCAGTGTAGACCTACAACATTTTATCTTTCAGTCTGTGCATAGATTCAGTAGATAACTCCAGCATGGTCTCCCTATCTTAACATGCTATTGTTGGAAGCACATGAAGAAACTAAACACAGCCTAGCCCTAAAACGACATCAGCTGGTTGTAGAGGCCACAATCTAAGCTGTGTAAAGATTCAATAGAGTACAAATGAAGCTTAAACCATCCTTTCCTCTGTGTTGCGCTCAGTGGTTTTCCCCTCTTGATGGTTTCCTACCAGCTTTGCTCAACCATGTGGTCTGACAATACAACAGGATAAATGGAATATCAATGAAATTTAGAAGTGGTTGGTATAAAGCATACATGGTAAGAGGGTGTTGCAGGCAAAGCAGTGAATCGGTGAGTTTAATTTTCTGTATCGATGGCATTTCATTTTTTTGAGTTCAGTCAGCCAAGCCCATCCGATTATCTCGGGCTCAAAAAAAGTGTATTTTCTTTTTCAGAAATGATGTCAGTGTATGTTATCTATTTAACTAAATGACTTTTTCCCCCTAAAATGTTGTTATCTGATTATGAGTATTATAAATTGTGATGTAGTTTAGACAGTCTGAAGTCTACATTGAACTAGGCCATTATTGGCTGTCTGCGTTTAACAGACAGTGTGCACATGGCCTGCCTAATCTTGTTTTGTGGTACAGTCCGCCCGACAATGCCGCACAGTCTTTTTACATGTGGTAGATATTTTTGTTTTTTGTATCAGACAACTGGCACAAAAACAGTGGAGACCCCAGTCCTTACACCAGGAAAGAAAAAATCAAAACAAAAACCAACAAAAAGAAATCAAAACAAACCAAAGGTGTTTCACATTTTTGGAGACGTCTGAGTGAGGCGAGGAGCACTGGCACCCTTTTACTCAACAAACAGATGTGTCCACTTGTGTTGTGATGGAGGACAGAAGAAAAGGATTTGGGACGCATGAAAACATTTTTTGGCTGAGACTGATTTGAAATGTAAGACCTCACAATTCACAGCAGGAATGTGTTACTAGTTTGACTTTCTGTTTCTGAGTTTAAGTTAAGAATTATGGGAAATAAAAGCTTTTTTTTTGTTTTTAAAAAAAAGCGTTTGTTTTTGTTGTTTTTTTTAAAAAAAACATTTGTTTTTTTTGGTTTCCCAGAGTCAGACTTTTAAGCTCAGATTTTTATGATAAAAATTTCCTCAAATGTAACTGCTCCCCCCCCCCCCCCCCATGTCACATTAATGAGTTTCCATATCCTTATATTTCTCCCACAGTTGTACCTAACTTCATGCAGCCAGACTTGCTTTTAACATCTCTTTTGACATTGTGATGATTAAAAACAAATTATATATGAGAGACTGCCCATAACGCAGCGCTTTGGTGCACCCTATCCAGCACCGTTGGCTTTTGGCTGTGACTACAAGCTGCGGAATTGACAGAAGGTAATCCCCGCCATGTGAGGCCTCGACCCCGGTTTGGAGGCGGGGTGTGATTCATTCAAATCTGCCAGTGCTATAAAAAGAGGGGAAGTTGCAAGTAACCCAACTTCAACCCACAAGATCGTGGCATAACGCTAGACAAATCGGGTTGTTATTAGAGGTGATAATGAATACTCTTAAAACTATTAAAAATGCAATAGTTTGTTTAGTCCTGTTGCCTCGTTTTTTGGTGGCAGCTGTCATGTTTTGGCTGCTTGACTTTTTATGCATAAGAAAAAGAGTGTTCTTCAGGATGAAGCAGCAGGAGGGCGATGCCATTGATCCTCCTCTGTGCATATCGGACTCCAATCGGCTCTTCAGCCTTGAGTCCCTTAAGGCAGTCTGGCACGGACACAAGCTGGACTTCCTGAAAGCAGCGCATCTTGGACAGGTAGCGCCCAACACCGAAGTTGTCCAGCTGGAGGATCGGCGGCGCAGCCGTATCCTCGACTACGCACAGGACAAGAGACCGCTTATCCTCAACTTTGGCAGCTGCACCTGACCACCGTTCATGGCACGTCTGAAGGCTTTCCAGGAGGTTGTGAGGGAGAATGCAGACATAGCAGACTCTTTAGTTGTATACATCGAGGAAGCACACCCCTCCGACGGCTGGATGAGCACCGACGCGCCATATCAGATCCCCAAACACCGGTGTCTGGAGGACAGGCTGAACGCTGCGCAGCTGATGCATCTGGAAGTGCCCGGCAGCCTGGTCGTGGTTGACAGCATGGAAAACTCCTCCAACGCTGCATACGGAGCTTATTTTGACAGACTTTATATCCTGAAGGAGGGAAAGATAGTTTACCAGGGTGGTAGAGGACCTGAGGGGTATCGGATCTCAGAGCTCAGAGACTGGCTGAATCGATATAGAGACGGGCTGGACAGATCCAATAACCAAGTTATACACGTGTAGATTAATTTTCACACTTTTAGAGCTGCTACTTAAAAATAAAACAACATATGCTGCATTTTTTCAGTATTGTAACTACCCTTAGATAGATTTTCATTAATGGTTTAAGTGTATTTATTTTTTCATAAGGGACTGAATTAAAGAAAGGTGCTGTATAGGGTGTCCTCCTTCCTTTAATACTGGACATCTATACATCCTCTTAGGACCCACCTACAAAAGGTTAGTTTGTTTGGACTTTGGTGCCGAACACATGCACTTTGTATATGTCTGTATACGTTCTCTTTTCTCCTCGTGGAAATGCGCCTCTATGATTTTTTTCCCCCCACTCGGGACTTAGAGATGTGCGCATCACTTTGCTCACCAGTATTGTTATGAAGTTCGGTTTTTAAATGGGTTAAATCCAGAGAACCGATATTGATGTTTTCCATACTAGTGAGCAGAGTGAAGATGGTTCTCTCTGCCTTGCGTGGCGCAAAAAGACTTTGTAAATGTTCCGTTTTATGGATGGTATTTTATTGTATCCAATAAATTCTTTGGTTTACTCCTTCTTTTGGCCTTTTTTGTTTATTTATTTGTTGTAAGCACAATACTTAAAGTGGACAAGTTAAATTATTGGTGCCTGCATGCAAGCCAGGGTTATGGCATGCGCGCGCGCGCGTGTGTGGCTTTATATTTTGTTTTTACAATGAAGCATGCTGTGTACAGATTTAACTGCCCTTCGGTCTCGTAGAAGTGAAAGACGATTGCTCATCTGAAAGATGTTTTAGATTAAATCTTTCTCAAGAGCATGACGGTAATTTTGTTTAAATTGAATCAATTTCAATATTTTTTTTCTCTAAAATCAGCCATTTGCTGCAAGCAAGTTTTCTCTTTGCAAAAACGGTGAAATATTGCATCTGTAATTAGTGGTCAACCACTTAAACTATATAGTTGGTTATGGTGGGATGGCTCTAGGAAAAAGAAAGAGAGAGAAAAAAAATCCATTGTTCTCCACACCCCCACCTTCCTAAACCTTTGACCTCTTACAATTAAATGAGGATCATCAGAGTTTATCCTATTATGCTAAGTGATACTTCCACCTGCAAGGGTCTAAATACACTAATGTTTTCAGGGTTAGCAAACCAATCCCACAGCAGAACACAGTGAATGAGTCCTTCAAAACGTCAGACGTCTGCAGCTAATACTGAATATCAATGCCGTGCCATCACCCGGTCTAAAAACATGCATAATGATTTGTAATGATCTAATGTGATTTAATTCAGCCATGCAGCGTAAAAAGTATAAAACGGAAGAAAGAGCTCTTCCGATGCTTCAGACACAGGTCACGACCCAATGAAGACACAACAGTGGGCAATGGCTTGGACACAGATGACTCAGGAAACCAGATAATAACTCTGACACAGCCCTTACATGGAGCAACATTTTGTCAGATGATTTGGTTCCCTGTGTGGTTATTATTCATAGTCAGCTGTGGGATATAGAGTCCTTACCTCCAGCAAGGAGGCAAAGTCACAACCAGGGCATAAATCACTGTAGACACAACACAACGAGCTTTTAGAAGTTTAAATGTATTGACGACACAAGGATGCTCTTTGTTGTCAAAGTGGGGTTTTTTTCCTTTGTCAGAAAACGGTTCTTACGAATCACGGCTTTGAAATGAATCAGAGTTTGCTCTAAATATCACTTGGTCTGTGAGATAAGTGGGTGGAGTTGATGGAAATGAAAGGAGGCTTTTGTTATGGTTCAGGAAAACTACATCGCTCTGATTTCTCTTATATCCAGCACACGGCAGTAAAACAGATAATGCCCTTGCAGTTTAAAGTATCTGGCCACCAGGCCTTTTTCAGTGTCTGTGGTCCCAGGATTAGACACTCAGCTTCTGCAGCCAATTGACGCGCTCACCCCACATTAGTCTCCCATAATAAAGAAATGTACTAAAAAAAAATGTTGTTGAACATCACAAGAGCATAAATATTGCACAGATAAAACGGAACCCACCTTGGTTGACCTGACAATAGTTTATAGCAGGCATCTTTTTGTTTTAGGAACTCACAAGCCCAAAACATTTGGCGCCAGAGTAACAGAGAGGAGAATTAAGTCCAGGACCGTTAAAGAACATGTTGCTGGTCTGACTACAGAGGCTTACCAGTGACCTGACTTTACAGCTCATCTGGAACACATTTAACACACAAACACACAGTATTTATGCGGAGCTGACAGCTGACAGAGGGGTACCTGCCTGAGTGAAATATAACTTTCAGTGTATCCAATGTGCACCCCTGAAAAGAGACCCCAACTGGAATGCTTTAGATTTGGATTCTTTCCATGTGTGATTTTCCATATGCTGAGTCTCATCTCTCTGCGGAGAGGCAGACGGGAACAAAGGGTTAAGGGTCTCAGGCTGAGTGGTGAGATTTAACTTTTGCTGCTCTGTTTTGTTTTATGACTTAAAGGGAGCAGACTGGGTCTGCTGAGGTGGTTTTTTTCTGCTTCCCTGGTCAGCTTTGAAGGTGAGGGCCCCTCTCTCCCCAGGGTCATAACTCCACAAATGAATGTCTGGTGGTGGGGAGCGAGGGGGGCCTCAGCACACACAAAAAGGTTTCAGGGAAACTAACGTGTTACTACTTAACCATCTTTTAAACCATCTAGTTTATAATGGTCAAAAAGAAATCCAAGTTCTGAAGTGAAACACACAAATAGAGGCACTATTTGGAAATAAGAAGTGTTGCATTATTAACATGAACTCGTTTCGTGTTTTATTTTTGCAGTACAGATGCTAAAAGATATTTCAATTTTCTGTTTAAGGATAGGTTTAGTGAGTGTGTGTGTTTGTGTGAGTGTGTGTGTCAGATGAGGGATATGCAGGAACACAGCAGGAGTCCCTGAAACATTTTCCAATGAAGCTCAGTCAGCAGTGAAAAATGGCTGGGTGTAACTTGGAAAAAACACTGATTGTCACCCCAATCGTGAACTGAAATGGCCTGGCAACAAAGTGGAAAATTATCTGTTATGTGGGACAGGCAGCACTCATCCCCGAGTCTTGTGATGGCTTGCATTATTGTGCAGAAGAAGAGCAGCAGATTGGAAGCTGGAAAACATAACCTACATATTTTTACAATCTTACCAAGTATGCAGTTTCCATACATTACAAATATATATTATATATAGGAAATATTAAAATACTAATCAAGCAAAACATTTAAAAAAATAATGGTTTTGTATAGATTTAAATGATATAGTGGCAGCTGTCTTGCTTCCAGATGTATAAAAACTGTGTATAGCTTATAAGTAACTGATGAAAGCAAAATGCAGCGTTCTCAGTGCATTGAAATGCTGCACTCGGTGTCCAGCTTGTGGCTACAGCCTTTCCTCTTTCTTTAGATGGATGACACCCTGTGGCCATACTTGGTGACTGCATAGCTTTTTTTTAGAGCTGCATCAGACTGAAGCACAGTGAGTGGAACACAGCTGAACTCTTATTTTGATGTTGGAGAGCCTTAATGGAAAACAGAAAGCCTTCGACTATATTGTTAAAGAAATGTCAGTCCTACTTGAAGAACTGACGATGTGTTTATCATTCTGATATTGCAATGAATAACGCTTTAATTGAATGTTTAGTGCTGGATTCTTTAGATGTTGTAATAAAGTTCTATGTGATGAGCTTTTAATGTTCAAAGGAAATTTGCCATGTCTCTGGCCCACGATGGCAGTTAGAGGAATCTGTTTTAAATATTTAGACGTTAGAGCCTGTGCACAATTATTCTCCACTTATACAAGTGTTTTCACTTACGCACCTCTTTGGGCCTTTCCTGGGGACAATTTAGGAATGTAGAAGTGCTCCATAAACATCGGCACACTCTCTGCTCTTGGTTTTGTTGCACCTGTCAAATTCACAATTTCTCCTCGCCTACAAAATCATGAGTAGTTGGGCCTCGTCACATCTTAATGACCTCATTGTTAGCATGTTATACTTAGTTATGCTGCAGTAAGCTTAGGTTTCTGTGGCTTCCCTTCATGCTAAGCCTTTCTTCTTCACTCTTCATATGTTTATACATCACTATTGTTCAATCTCTCCCCCCCCCCCCCCACCCACCCCCCAGTCAGTAGCTGCAGATGGCCGCTCCTCCCTCAGCCTGGTTCTGCTGGAGGTTTCTTCCTGTTAAAAATCAGTTTTTCCTTCCCACTGTCACAAAGTGCTTGCTCTAGGGAGTAGTCTGATTCTTGAGTATTCTAATATTATAGTCTCTTTATTTTATCATATAAATCTCCTTGATGAGTTTTGTTGTAAATGTATGTTATATGAATAAAACTGGATTGAATTGCAGACATTAGATTAGGAAAACTTTATCCGGTTATACGCTGTTTATAGTTTTATACACTGTTTGTAGTTTACAGTCTGAAATGTACACATGGTGGATCAAACAGCAAGTTTGAGAGGTTGTAACTTGGAACAAGCTTCTAGTCACTACAATCACTTCAGCCTGGCACTTTCCTGCTATCTGTTCTGCTTCTATTCTTTAAAATGGTAATAAATGCAAATTGAGACTTACACTATTATATCAAAATTAAGTCAAAATGAACTCGACATGAAACAAGAGAGGCAGGATCTACTACTCTACTACTAACTATTGAGAACAGTAGTGTTTTATCATTCTCATTAACACACAGTTTAAAGTAACTGTAATTTCACCTTAACCTAACCGGGCACATAAACACACAATTTGACTGAAACAATTTGAAACTGTCTTTGTCCTGTTTACTGTCCTTCGCTACAGTCTCCAACATACACTGCACTTGCTATCTTTTCCAACCATGGTTGATAGTATAAAAAATAGCAAACACATGATCGAATCCAAAGATCTAACAGAGAAACAATGTATCATAAAAAAGAACTTATAAAAACATCTTTATTACAATTTGTAGAACATTTTAGGCTTTTACGAGGGGTTGGCCTGCCAGATTTGACATGGCTGTCTGGAATGGTGCCGTAGAGGAGTAATGTATAACTGTACCAGAAGATGGAGACACAGACTGTTATCTGAAACCTTTACAGCCAGTGGAGGCGGGTGGACAGAGCCTTTATTATCACTCTGCTGAGAACCATCGAGACGGCCTTGGGGAAAAATTTATGAAGGAGATCAGAGCAGGAGAGCAGATGTTTGCATGATTTTAGAACAGGTGGTGGTGGTGCACTCGCAGCATGTGTATCAGTTGGACTTTGCACTGTTAAACAGCTGATGCACTGTATGAGCCTTGGGGAGGATCTGATCTTGTCTCCTACTGTCTGTTGTGTGAAGAAAACAGCAGCTAAATCAATAAAATCAGGACCAATGACCAACTAAGGTGGAAATCAAGTCAAATACAAGACTAAAGTCAGCTTTGTGTACAAATATGTGACACTGCAAGCATTTTAGTTAGGCGGACACATTGTGGCTTATTTTATTAAAAGCGATAGACAACCAAACGTTTTCAAAGTACAACAGTGAATTATCTCAGAATAATACAAGTCCTAAATGACTGTAATTGCAACCTCCTGCTAGATAAACCACTTGTACATCATTATGTTTTACTTCTGCATGTCAGAAAATGAAATGTAGATAACCAGCCAATTAGAGAGTTATGATAAACAATAAGGAGGCTGAAGGGGACTTACTGAGAAAGCGACAGAATCTTTAACCTTGAAATCCCAGCAATCCTCATATCAGGAGTTAATGGATTTGATGCTTTACACACAACACTATTCACATCAGTCTGCATATTTCCTCTGTAACAGACGTGTATTTTCCATATTTTGACATATATTAGGTTTTCATGGCAATCACATTTCCTCCATTCAGAGGGGGTGGCCATCTCATGCGTGAAGCAAACTAATAACACTTAAACAGGTGTTGCAGTATCAATTTCAGGGCTCACTGATGCATAATAACAGCGACAGTAAGACGCACTAGTGGAAAATCTTATAAAAGCTCATGGAACACGGGTTTTAGAACGACCAGGGATTAATCATTGATATAAATAGGTGAAAACGAGTTAGCAAAACAAATAATGTCATTATATCAGACTCGACATCTATACTTACCTTTCAAATCAATGTCTGATATGATGCAGTGGGTAGCAGTGTGTTATATGAAAAAGTAAACTACCTTTTTAGACATCTGAAATACATTTATTACATTAAAAACAACATTTTCTGTAGAGTTCATCCCTGCAGGATTTGCACAGCTGTTTGGGTGCCATGTAACATGATCTATAGCCACGTGTTATTTGCACTGAAAACACTCACAATATGTATTTTTGCATTTATAAAGAATCTGGAAATTCACAACATGCTGTATGAAGGAGGTTTGGGCTACGATAAACGATGACGTCTTATTTGCTTATCTTTGAAATGAGAGATTGCAGCTCTGATGGTGCTCATGAAAGTACAAACTAAAAGTCAGCAGCTCAGTCACTTTGTACTGACTATTATGAATTCAAATATATTTTTCATTTTCTTAATTAACCCCTCTTTCTAATTAGATCAACTCATGAGAAATAAGTAAATAGAAAGAGGCCACGCAATGACATATTTTTAACAACATGCTATGTGAGAGAACATGTTTCACATAATTATACATTTTAATGGTAATTTTGGATTAAAAATACATTTACAAACCAGCGTCATGTATATCCATTTGGTCCAGCAGACGTTACATTCAAACATGTACCGGGATATCCCACCAGCTCTCGGTTATACACACTTTAAACACAACTGCACGACAGTCATAGCTTTTTAATCGCTGCTATTTTTACACATTCACATTTGACTTCTTCCAGGGGGAGTGTGGGTGAGGACGAGATGATTTTATCAGATGGAGGTGTAGTGCCTCCCAAAGCTGGTGAGTCTAATCTTCTCTGGCAGGATGATGTTTACCGAGTGTTCCGCCTCTTCCTGGCTTGTGCTGCCAGCTTCTCTCAGCAGGTGCTCCCTTTGCTGCCGGACAAGCTGGCTGTACTTGGCATTCGCCAGCCACGTCTCACAGCGGCCAAAAAACACAATGCCTGTAGTGCCCAAGATGACCAGGCAGGTGAGCAGTGCTAGCAAGCTGAAGCAGACAAGCTGACCATGCGTAACAAGGACACTGGACGAGTGAACCGTCTCCTTCAGGGTGATCTTGAGCAGATCTCTCTCAGGTGGTCTCAGCAATTTGTGGAAGGCATGAGCGGGGAGGGAGTAGTGCTGTGGAGTCAGAGCAAACACTCTGTCCACAGGCTTGGCAGCAATCGGCTTGGATCTGTTTCTTGGTCTGTGCTGCAGGGAGCATGTGGGACCTGTAAACCATTTCTGGCAAATGCACCGGAAGGTTCCATCAGGTTGACCAACACAGGTGCCCTCATTGGCACAGGGCCGCCCGGCGCAGGGAGAGAGGCTGGTGGTGTCATTACAAGTGAAACCAGTGAAGCCGTGTGGACAGACACATGTGAAAGTCAGGCCATGGTTTGTACAGTTGCCACCGTTGAGGCAAGGGTTAGGCTGGCAGCTGTCAATGCCGATCTCACAGAAGTCTCCAGAAAATCCAGGGGGACATAAGCAGGAAGAAAAGGCTGCTGAGCCCTCGGCATTCATACATGTGCCTCCGTTCTGGCAAGGAGAGCTGGAGGACAGGACATAAGAGACATAAAGGAAAACTGAGTGTCCTGTGATTTACATAAATTTAGAGCAGTACAGTGCATGCTTTAGCCTGTGGTTATAAAACAGCAATAAGCAGGGGGAAATTGGTTTAATCATACGTGTCGATTTCAAGGTAGAGATGTTAATGGCAAATTTACAGGAATAATAAAGGAATCAATATTCCTCAACAGGGGAGAAAATTCCTCTAATCTTAAAGCTACAAAAAAATCTCACTGAATTAGCAGAAATATGAGTTTTCACAAAGCTGGAATAAACATTTATTGTACACACATGGTTGTCCTTTCATTTAAGGAAAAAAATAGGCAACTTTAGTTGATTATTAGTGTTACTTTACTGGGCATCAGGCTGTAAGACAATAATATGAAGGTAGTTTTTGTACTAGCCTGTTAACACAGCAAAGCTGGGCATTTGAGTTTAGGGAGATTGACATGCTCGATTTAGCAATCGATGCAAAAATTACACCAGGACAATGCATTTGATGTTACATAAAATGTAAAAGTTCAAGTAAAGTGTAATTAACAGTGAACAAAATTAGTGTTATTGTTAAACACAACAGCAGCTTCCGACAAACATGAAATTCAAAGTAAGGAAAATGCTGTTGTCTGCTGTGTTGCGCTTTATGAGTTAACTACATTTCTAACAATACAGTTCCTTATCAAACATTTCCTTGCTTCCGTCCTACTCTGTCATGCACAATTGCACAACAATTGCCTGACTTCAGTTTGTGCAGGATGAAAATGATAGAGTCGATCACAGCATTTCCAGATATGCACATTTCTGTGGATTTAAGACAAATATGGCAGATAAATACAGACGTAATAAACTAGTAGTCAAGCTAATTACTTTCTAGAGAGTAGGAAAGTTTTATAACTTGTTTTTGAAGAAGTGAGAAATGTATAATACATTACTTTTTTAGAAAGTCATTGTTAGAGTAATGACTCTAAGACTGTGATGAATATGAACTGCTACTAGCGATTATTTATTTATTAATCTGGGGATTACACTCATGATTATTTTCTTGTTCTTCAGGAAAATAAAAGGGCAAAGATGAGGCTGTATTGATAAATACCCAATACACCTTTTGAAACTGCTTATTTTGACCAAGCTCCTGTCTTTTTACAAAAACACACAGTTTATTAGATAATTTAAACAAAAAAGCATCAGACCTTCACAAACAAAAGGCTGAAACTGAGTAACAACTGTAAAATTATTGAATCAATCGAAGTCAAAACTTGTAATTGCTACTGCACGTAATGCTTATTAATACTGTGATATTGATTTCGTTCATTTCTCTCAGCACTAATGGCTTATTTTGTGCAAATTAAAAATCTGTACAAGTATCATGATGACGCCTCAGCGCTGCATCTGCTAATCTTCTCGCAGCCGTATAAGCAGCAGATCTGATCGATGTAACCATGCTTCACAAAGTGCATGATGAGAACTTGGGATAAAAAGTAATCAATATCTGTAGGAGTATTTCATGTAATTACACAAGTCTCTAACACTGTGCCTCAGTGAGTCAAAAGAATAATAGCGCCATACTTTTTTAGAAGCCTCTGGTGCCTCGCAGAGGAGCTGATTAATGAAACCTCGTGCAGGGTTTCTAATTGAGATTAATTTCCCCAGAATACAAGTCAAGGTTCTTTTGTCTCACTGTTGGAACTGGGATTAAATGATTTATTTATTTTTTAACCAGAAACAAAGCCAAAAAAATAATCCTGGATATAGCATTATTAACCACTGAGAGAAGTCCAAGCAATGCACTTAGCTGTATGACATAAGATGTGGAGATGGATTTGCTGCTGAGGGCAGCACAGTGATGCCTCCCAACCTGCGAGGAGCTTATCCAAGGCTGGATTGGATAAGCGATTAAGAAAATGAATGGATGGGTAATTATTTTTGAAAATAAGAGGAGAGCTGACAATTCTCTATCGATGTTATGTAAGCTATGGAATTTTAGGTGTATTTCAAGTCAACAACAAGGCTGCCTGACAGAGGAAAATACATGCTG
The DNA here is from genome assembly GCF_963576455.1 of Neolamprologus multifasciatus. NCBI lineage: Eukaryota > Metazoa > Chordata > Actinopteri > Cichliformes > Cichlidae > Neolamprologus > Neolamprologus multifasciatus. The sequence continues at coordinate 16,356,853 of NC_140457.1, read as the reverse complement.
TGGTTCAGAGTGTGGAGGGCTGTGTCAGACAACCGAATCCCCAGAGAGTCTCTTATATTCATTTGACAGGCAGGAGGAAGATTCCTTCAGGGACCAATTCTGTCTGCAACCCATCTGTGTGCAGGCACGGGATGCAAGGCTGTTTTTGTTGGAGATATTATCTCAGATGTCCAGGCAGGGTTTATGTTTAAAAGCATCACCTACCATTGAACGGATGACCAGATTAATACTCAAATGTTGCTCATAAGCCAGTAAAAGTGGAACATTTTTAGGAATGTGACTCTAACGGCTTAAGTAGTGGTAAAAGCAAATAGATGTGATTAACCTGGGAAACTTATCTCTAAGTTCAAATTTAAGTTCTGTGTTAACATGGCAGGGGTCTTTGCAGCCTATTTTCCAATCAGAAGTTGCTGGGTAGACTAGTATGAATCTTATATATCGATAATATTGGATATTACATTAAAAACGACAAAACTCTGATTTTGAGTCGGTTTACAACAGTTACTATTTTTTGCAGGTAATGAGGCCCCCGACAGACATGAGTAGATGCTCTAAAATTTTCCCGGCGATGCTCTCCCAGGGCTTCGGTACAGCCAGCTGTCATGAAAGCAGTCGCGGATTTCATCATTATGCAAATGATTTGCATAATCACAATGATGTGCATTTTCGTGCACACCTGTTGTTATCCAACTGATTTTGGAGAACCACTGATACCTCTATGATAGAAGCCTGCTTTGTTGCTGTCATCGCTTTGACCCCCGCCTCTTCGCTTTGTATATTGACATTCAACTCCACCTAAATCTAAAAGTCAACTCGCAATCAGCTGGGAGCCACGCGTGAGCTCTGTTGTGCTTGGACTAACACTGAGACAACACACACTCACAGACAGTGAAATAAATCCACTGAAATGAAAGCTCAGACTTAAGAGATTAATGAATCAGATCAGTTGTTTTATTTTAAATTTATGGTGCTGAAGAGTGCACAACAAATCATCAAAATGTAACTGTCCAAATATTTAGGCTTTTGGAACAATCATATCAACGAGTGATGACCCTTGTGCTATGGTAATATGATATTTCTGAACAATCTGCCAAAGGCCTTGAAATTCATCTTTGATACAGATGTTAAGTGCGCATCAGTTGTGTTCTCCAGCTGCCAAAGGACGAGCGGATTACTGGTCACATTCTCAGTGATGGAGTATCTGAAATGTGACAAGCAATTATGGTGTATTTGATCTTGAAAGTTTGACTTTAAAGGATGAAGCCTCTGAACTGGGATGCAGCTTATGATGCTGCCCTGGTACACGCAGTCAGCTACTATAGGGAGGAGCACAATAAACATGCAGCTGCAGGGCTACAAATTTACTGAAATTCTTTCTTTATACAACCGAGCTGTCTTGGATTTGACATGAAGGGGAATTGTTTGCCCAAAGCCATATTTTGTGTTTGTTTTGGCTAAGTGAGCCTCATCATCTTACACATTGCAGTGTTTTACAATTGCTGGTTAAAAGTAAAGTGTGACTCCATCATGCAAAAAAACAACAAAGATCAAATGAGTACAAAGCATGGTTTGAATGTGACACTGGGGTATTTGGCTGCAATTTACTTCATGGCTTACCGTGTTAGTGACCAACACAGTTTAAAGTTAGTGGACAAGGACATTTGATACAAAATATGGGCATAGCATCTAGATCTTAAACTTAAGCCAACACAATATGCATTATCTCTAATCTTCAAGAGGGCCAGTTGCTCTGATTGGAAGAAGTGCTCTGATTGCATATAAGTCAAGGACTGACTTTATTCATGGCCCTGAGTAAATACTTTTCTTATGGATTCATAGTGTTAATCAATATTTTCAAGTGTTATTTAGTCCAGCATAAACTTTAAGTTGTACATTATGTTCCCATTTAAAGTGGAACTGATGATAAATCAGTGCAAGCTTTAGTCTGTGGCTCTCTTTTGATTGGCAAGTCATTTAATGTATGAGTGTACAGTTTGTTCCACCTCTTGCTCATCACATCTGGTTTAAAAAAACAAGCTGGCAATAGCCGAAAGCTAAAGGCAAGGCTTCAAAAAGGTTATGATGATCTATTATATACAGCCAGTGTTTGCAAATAAGCCACTTTTTGTCACGGTTCCTGGGTTTTGGACCAGAGCTTTTAAGTTTGGGGATTTTTAGGTTTCTCTATTTTTCCTTTCTGTTTTCCCAGTCGTGTCCCCGTGTCTCTCTGGTCCCTCAGTGTTTTGTCTCCATTGTTGTCTGGTTTCCCTGTTTGTTCTGTCAAGTTAGTCCTGGTCTCTCTGTTTATCACTTCCTGTTTTATCTTGACAGTCCTTCATCTCATCCGTGTCATGTTTTGCATCCCCCGTCTCGTCAGTTAGATTCTATTCAGCTGTGTTCCTCCAGGTGTTTCCACTCACTGCCTCCCTCATGGTGTGTGACTCGTTGTCTGCCTGTGTAGCCTCAAGTCAGTTTATTCCTGCTTAGCTTAGTTTGTGTTTTTTGTTTCTTTTGGCCCTTTGTCAGCGTTAAAATGAAGCTGTGATTTTGAGTTACGACAATCTGCTGAGTCCTGCATCTAGAGCCACACTCTGTTCACCGCACACCCGTTCCCATGACACTTCTGACAGATATAAAAATACTGGCGGACGGCGGTGCTTCCCCTCAGGCTCCTGCTAGATGCACTTGTGGTACAAATTTGAAAATCCTACGTCACCTCGTTCTAGAGTTGACATGTTCACCTACCCAGCCAGTGTTGTGATAATAATATCCCATCACCCTTTTACAGCCGAGGAGGTAAAAGGTGTGACTGTTATGTTATGTTTACGATTTGTTGCTCTATTGTATAGTATTGTACATTGTATAGTCTGAGGGCTGATATACCTACCTGCACGCATACTAAATGGCAATAGAGCAATTAGGAAAAAATAACCATAAAATATTTGAGGGACCATAGGGGATAAGACTGAAAATAAGTATTCCCCTGCTTATGAACTCAAAAGTTTTTTGTACCCATTTGTAAGACAAAGTCCTCTCCTCCGGTGGCAGTTTTCTCCAGAGAAGCCAGGGGGGCAGACACACAGGTAATGTCCCTCTCCGGTCTCTATGCAAGTGGCATTAATAGCACAAGGCCTGGATGAACACAAGCGAATATCTGTGGTAAAAAGAGAAAGGAAAAAAATTACTAATAAGTATGCTGTTTTTAGATCTGGTGGGTTCTCTCTCTCTCTCCCTGTGTCTCTGTGGCTGATTATTCTTCTCGTCTTTGTTTCCATTCTCACACTACACTCCCCTCCACAGCATCTTGTCACCAAGAACAAAACTGAGAACATAACCAACTGCGTTACACAGGCAAGTGGCTCATATGCTCCAACAGAATAAAAGATGCACTATGCGTGCTGATAAAGAGGTCACACTGAGCTGGAAGCCAGAAAAAAATCTCTCTTCTTCTTCCTTTGTTTCTTTGTTTCTTCCTTTGTTTCTTCCTTTGCTCCAAGTCCTTTTGTGTGATAATGGCCACTATAGATACTATGATTATAATCAAAATCCTTAAACTAAAATAGGGCATCTAATTAAATGTTAATGTGACTTTAACAATAACATTTTCATCGGGGTATTTTCATAAATTAATAATGCATGCGTTATTCAATGGCACAAGTGGAGGGGAAGGTAGTTTATCATGAGGATGCTGGCAGTTTTATTAGGGGTTTCAGCTTCCCTTGTTGGCAGATTTCCATAGTCAGATTATTTATGCTCTGACTATGTTCTTGGGAAAAAATACAGTTAACTATATTATAGAGACCAGCCTGATCTCTCTGGACCCATGTATCTCTAGAACTCTGAGACTCACCCTGACCTCTGGTATATCAGTATTGGGAGCAGATTGAGATAGGAGTGCCTGGGGAGCCTAATGACACTTACCTTGGTCACACAGGCTACCCACCCAGCCCTCCTCACAGATACACTGCCATGCCTTCTCACATGTGCCGTGCAGACAGCCAGGGAAGGGCACACAGTGGTCACAGTTGTCTCCTTGCCACCCTGGTTTGCACCTGAATGAGGTTAAATAAAGGCATTAAATCTAAACTATTAATACACCACCCAATGAGCTTCGCGGTCCTGCTCTTGGTCCGATATTATCTGCACATTTTTACAATTAAAGTGACATCAAATGCTGCGATTTACGATTGCTGTAATTGGTTAATCTTTCTAAATACCCACAGCAACAGGGTACAGTCATTTTGGCTAATGAGTAGATTCAAAAACATGAGGAAACCTTTTAAAGTATCTGTCGGGATAACAATGCTTTTTACTGTTTAAACAAAGAACAAACTTGGCAGCTGACTTACACATAATACAAGCGCCAAAAACAGAGATTCACTTGGCTGGATTGTTATTGTATTTCTCCAAAAGCCATTTGCTTCTCCTGAGGTAAAATAGAATCTACACAGAAATCTGTGGTTGTTCAGTACCTGCACTTCCCTGGCTTCTCACAAAACCCATTTTCTGTGCTGCACCCTGCGCTGCATTCCCAACCTTTGAGAAAGGAAGACATCAGCATGTTGGCATCACAAAATTAAAAAAAACACACGAAAGATTCACAACAATAAAATATTAATCCCTGGTACTTCTATTTCCACGCAGGGAGAAAATGAGTTGGGGTTGTTTCTTTTTTCTTTTTTCATGAACTGACTCAAATCTCTTTGTGTCGCTGTCAGCTGTCTCGGCTGATCGAAATCTAAGATTACCTTTGACGATGCTTGTCACGGAGAAAATTAAGACCACCGCTGTGAGATGCATCGTAATTTCGAGGAAGACCCCTTTTGTCCTGCAAAATACAAAGCAGCTGATATAAAGAGCTCTCGCTTCGTGGAGAAGCGACATCTTCAATCTAGAAAAAGGACACTAGTTAAAAGTTAATTTTTGATAAAAGAAAACCACGTTAAGATTCGTTCACAATTAAGAGGATCCTACACAAAAAGATCTACATAGCGCTGTTAGATTTTTAGTTTTAAAAATATATCTGTACGAGATTTTTTTTAAAATACACTGAGCTTGACTTTAAATATAAATATAAATGCGTATGCATATATTGATTTGGGGGTGATTTACTGTTTTCCTGTTTATTTTTGGAAACTGACGCACCTGAACCGTATGCGTCTTCTCCCAAAGGTATCCATTACGCACGAGCACGCAGAAAATGAGAAAAGACATTCATTTAAACACAATCGTCATCTTTTGTAAAAATAAAAATAAAAAACAAAAACCTCTGACTTAAATGAACTGCCTTACCTATGTCGCCCAGTCGTTCTGCTCCCAAGTGACTTCGACCATATTTCACAGGTTTGCTTTTTTCTGCTTTCTTTCCTTTAATCCAAGCAACGTGCTAATGAAAGTGATACCACAGGTGTACTCGTGGTCTGGCTGCTGAAGGTGGACCTGAAGGTTTTGACGGGACTGCTGCATCGTGCAGCGTCCCAGTGCTGCACGCTCCTCCCACCTTCTGAGGGAGAATGCGTGCACCAATCTGACCCCGTGGGAGAGAAGTGCAATAGTTGTACAGTAGTCACATTAGCTGGCTGACTTTAGTTTGCAAATGTCTAACTTTATGTCAAGCGATGAATGAGGTCTCTACGATTCATTTAAAACAAAGGAAGAAAACAAACAAACCGATGTCTACGGATATCTTGTTTGTTTGTTTTTCACGCGATAATAAATTATTCAAGGGTGATGGAGACAGATGATTCTTGTAGACATGATTCTTCATCTTTATTTTTGGAAATTGGACACATCTGAAATATATACGTCTTCTCTCAAAAGTATCCATTACGCACGAGCCCCACAGACAGGGAGAAAATGATAACAGTTAAGGCTTAGGTACATAACTAGGCCATGTATTTGAAATATTAAAAGTATGGGTATATCTGAAATGTCCAATTTTGGTGTTAATTATTATTTTTATTATAATAGACTGATTTAATATTAATACTCGTGTTAACCACAGATTTATTTTGCTAAATATAATAAAGCATTTATTGCAAGAGCTTTTATACAGAACTCCTTATGACATTTGGGCTGAACTTTACTTTTAGCCAAATAATATGAAGGAACAACACAATGTGAAATTTCTACTGCACAGAAGGGAAAAAAATGTAAGAACAAGAATAAATGTTGTTATTTTCATTTCACCAGGTCTGAAAATCAACCTCACATACAAAGAAAAACACACAATGCAAACGAGATAAAAAGCAAACAATAAGTCACAACGTATTTTGAAAGCAAGCCAGAGGACACTGATGGAAGAATATTGCACTATACCTTATCCAAACGTCAAAAAAAAAGCACTGTTGAAAGAACAGAAGTTCAATGTCATAAATTTTCACGTATCTTAAAGAAATATGGAAATAATATGGAAAAAAGATAGATAGGTAGGTAGGTAGGTGTGTGTGTGTGTGTGTGTGTGTGTGTGTGTGTGTGTGTGTGTGTGTGTGTGTGTGTAAATCATTATCCCTATAAGAACTTGGACTTGGGATATGCAGTAAAGCGTGATAAAAGAGAAATATCCACCAAAGTACTTCAAATTTGTAGTTAAGTGCAGTATTGAGAATATGTGCTTAGTTATTCTCCTCCTTTTATGCTGCCTAAGGGAGGAACCCTTTCACCATTTTCAAATTATATTGATTGACTTTCCATACACAGCGCCTACCTGTCATACATAATAATGTGCTGTTCTATTCTTAGTCCACTTATTGCTGTCCATAATCTTCCCTTATCCTTCCCAAGGGCAGGGAATGGTATTTTCCTTCCCATGCAGTATATGACTTAGACTGAGGGCCTAATTATGAGTTTCACCTCTCTCAGAGATTATTAGATAAGCAATAAAGGTCTTGAAAATGGTGGCCAAGGAAGCATCAGGGGTATTCGACAGCTCTGTCTTTCTAATTATATTCAGTGTTTATCTCTCTACATGCACAAGTAGGCTATGAGATGCAACCAGTATCCTGTTCAGGATAAAATGAAGAAAAAGAAACCAAAATTGACTAACAACAAGGGGAAAGCCATCTTTTTTTTTTAAAATAAAAATATAATCTTGAGCAGATGTTTCTGGTTTCAAATATGTGTGGGTTTGTGTCTAGATGATGAAAGCACAGGAGATACATACATGAATGCAAATAAGCAAGAAGTCCATGTTTCACAATTGGAAGATGGGAATCCGTCGTTTCTTCTTACACCCAATCAATCCTGAAACAAGTACATAATCATACTGCAAACAGCACTCTGACACAGGTAAGTGTGATGAAGAAATTGATAACTCTCCTCACATGTGATAGAATCTGTTAGAGGCCTCCAGTCTCATATCCCGCGCTTCAGTTCAGATGCGGTGTTTATTTTCAAACCTCCAAAGAGGCCAGGTTAACATTACAGCGGAGATGCGATTTCCTTCAAAACATCTGCCAACCAGATTCACATCAGTTGCAGCTTCTAATGAAATGTCTCGGGCTTGTACGTGCTTTATTAAAGTGAAGGACTTTTCCATTGATTTCGAGGAGGGTTTCCCCCCCAACCCTGATCTCATCTGGTATCTGATCTGCTGCTGGGTGCTCTAAGTTAAGATTGGACATTATGGATCTGAGGATCCGAATGTGTGCTCTGTGATTTAGACGTTTGCAGGATGGTGTTTTCTGTTTTATGCTAACATTATCATGCTACCTTGCTCGTACAAAAATATGTCAAAGGTATTTTAAAAAGCTTTATATTTTCTGGTTTCTATGGCTTTTTATAGCTCCCATCTTTAATAATTCATCTTGATATCCGAAATGTAGTCCTAGTCTGTGTTTGGACAGGGAAAGTTTGAATTTCACTGCAGTCAAGTCTTAATTCTAATAATTATGCATCTACAGGGAAAAGAGTATTTTTCATGAGCCACGTAATATGAGGGTCTTATTTCTAATCTCCGTGAAGTTTAGTCCCACACTGAGAGCTTTCCCGTCTCCAAACCACATAGATGAGGAATTATTACATGTCACAGCAGCGCAGTTTAGAGCGAGTGTAGATCATTTAATTTAAAATCCACTCAAGGCCGAAATGATTTAATCTGAATTCTCAGCACGCAGACACAAAATGAAGAAAAGTCCATCAACAGAGTCTAAAATCTGATTAAAGAAGTTCTCGTTCAGGTTTTGATACAGATCTTTTCATTCAAACTCTCAGATGGCACACTTTGAAAGAAATGAATGTTGAATTATAAACTCTAAACACAGTTGCCTGGGTAATAACACATGTTGTGGCTGCCCACTTCTTTCTTGTCTGATGTCTTTCAGGCGGCTCTTTTGACATAATGGATCATTAGGCTGGAGATCCAGAGTCAAGTGAGCTCAATTACAAACCTATTGCACTACAGTAGACCTGCCATTCTACATAATATATATTGATCTTTTACATATAGTATATAGTGCATACACATACATAGTTGTTCTTAACATGTAAATTATGTAATATTACTTCTTAATATAACATCTGGTCCCCTGTTGGATTACAGCCTGTAAGTGATGGTGTAAACATACAACAAGTAACAATGAAAACTGAGTGGAGGAAATGCGAGGGATGTACTTTTTACCTAGAAACTACAAATAAATGACACAATAATGGTGCTTTATGCTTGGTAATAGTGAGATAAAAATAATGAGGCAATAACTATGTAATAAAAATTAATTACTATATTATTAACAAACCAATAACCAAGTAATAGCCAACCTTGGTTTTTAGTTTGGTGCTATTAGACTAAAATTTACAAACCACTTAGTAGTATATGGTAACCCTTTAGCAATTAAATGGTCATTTCTGTGTGATATTTGGAAATAAACATTTCTAACCTAGTCTCACTGATGTGTTAATTCAATTCAATTCAATTCAATTCAATTTTATTTATATAGCGCCAAATCACAACAAATGTCGCCTCAAGGCGCTTCATAGATACAGAGAAAAGCCCAACAATCATATGACCCCCTATGAGCAAGCACTTTGGCGACAGTGGGAAGGAAAAACTCCCTTTTAACAGGAAGAAACCTCCGGCAGAACCAGGCTCAGGGAGGGGCGGCCATCTGCTGCGACCGGTTGGGGTGAGAGAAGGAAGACAGGATAAAAGACATGCTGTGGAAGAGAGACAGAGATTAATAACAGGTATGATTCAATACAGAGAGGTCTATTAACACATAGTGAGTGAGAAAGGTGACTGGAAAGGAAAAACTCAATGCATCATGGGTATCCCCCGGCAGCCTACATCTATTGCAGCATAACTAAGGGAGGATTCAGGGTCACCTGGTCAAGCCCTAACTATATGCTTTAGCAAAAAGGAAAGTTTTAAGCCTAATCTTAAAAGTAGAGATAGTGTCTGTCTCCCGAATCCAAACTGGAAGCTGGTTCCACAGAAGAGGGGCCTGAAAACTGAAGGCTCTCCCTCCCATTCTACTTTTAAATACTCTAGGAACAACAAGTAGGCCTGCATAGCGGGAGCGAAGTGCTCTAATAGGGTAATATGGTACTACAAGGTCATTAAGATAAGATGGGGCCTGATTATTTAAGACCTTGTATGTGAGGAGCAGGATTTTGAATTCAATTCTGGATTTAACAGGAAGCCAATGAAGGGAAGCCAAAACAGGAGAAATATGCTCTCTCTTTCTAGTCCCTGTCAGTACTCTTGCTGCAGCATTTTGGATTAACTGAAGGCTTTTCAGTGAGTTTTTTGGACATCCTGATAATAATGAATTGCAGTAGTCCAGCCTGGAAGTAATAAATGCATGAACTAGTTTTTCAGCGTCACTCTGAGACAGGATATTTCTAATTTTAGAGATGTTGCGCAAATGGAAGAACGCAGTCTTACATATTTGTTTAATATGTGCGTTGAAGGACATATCCTGGTCAAAAATGACTCCAAGGTTCCTCACAGTGTTACTGGAGGCCAAGGTAATGCCATCCAGAGTAAGAATCTGGTTAGATACCATATTTCTAAGCTTTTCAGCGCCGAGTACAATGACCTCAGTTTTATCTGAGTTAAGAAGCAGAAAGTTAGTGGCCATCCAAGTCTTTATGTCTTTAAGACATTCCTGCAGTTTAACTAATTGGTGTGTGTTATCTGGCTTCATGGACAGATAGAGCTGGGTGTCATCTGCATAGCAGTGAAAATGTATGCTATGTCTTCTAATGATACTGCTGAAGTCCCAGGCTTTTCTAAGCCCAAGTCAGCCAAGTGGAAGCTAAACTGGCTAGTCTTTTAGCATCAATTGATATGTAAATTAGGTTGTTACTTGAGAAGTGGGGGAGTGGGTGTGTGTGAATGATTGCTGATTTCTAACTGCCAACTGCCTCTTTGTTAGTGTGTGGGGGTGGGGAGCTGCTAAAAGCTGTGAACTTCCTTTCCTGTTGAGGTCAATGAAATTGTCATCTTGCGGGGTTTACTAGGCTGCTGCTCAGCAAACCTGTGAAACCCACAGTATAACCCTAACCCTGCAGTATATTGCAAGTAAACCTGACAAGTTTGGGATCAAGTTTTGGGTGGCTAACTGCCAACTGCCTCTTTGTTAGTGTGTGGGGGTGGGGAGCTGCTAAAAGCTGTGAACTTCCTTTCCTGTTGAGGTCAATGAAATTGTCATCTTGCGGGGTTTACTAGGCTGCTGCTCAGCAAACCTGTGAAACCCACAGTATAACCCTAACCCTGCAGTATATTGCAAGTAAACCTGACAAGTTTGGGATCAAGTTTTGGGTGGCTAACTGCCAACTGCCTCTTTGTTAGTGTGTGGGGGTGGGGAGCTGCTAAAAGCTGTGAACTTCCTTTCCTGTTGAGGTCAATGAAATTGTCATCTTGCGGGGTTTACTAGGCTGCTGCTCAGCAAACCTGTGAAACCCACAGTATAACCCTAACCCTGCAGTATATTGCAAGTAAACCTGACAAGTTTGGGATCAAGTTTTGGGTGGCTAACTGCCAACTGCCTCTTTGTTAGTGTGTGGGGGTGGGGAGCTGCTAAAAGCTGTGAACTTCCTTTCCTGTTGAGGTCAATGAAATTGTCATCTTGCGGGGTTTACTAGGCTGCTGCTCAGCAAACCTGTGAAACCCACAGTATAACCCTAACCCTGCAGTATATTGCAAGTAAACCTGACAAGTTTGGGATCAAGTTTTGGGTGGCTTGCGACCTAAAATCCAAGTACATTTGCAATGTCTTCCCATATCTTGGCAAGGGAAGTACATTTGCAAGAGAGTTGGCTCACTCTCATGTAGCTGGGAAGAAGGCAAGAAAAGAACAGTTGCTTTGGACACAACCCTCCCCTGCTACAGATACACATGTGGTAAATGCAGACTACAGATACCATGGCAGTGCCAGGATAGTGAGTGATTGCTGAAAATGTTGAAATGTACTCACTCACTTTTTATTATTATTTGTAAATATGTGTACAAATGGTTGTTTTTTGTTTGTTGTTTTTTTGTACTGTTTTTATCAATAAATCTCAGCAACAAAGGAAATACACCCATGTGTGTTGATTTCTCCCTAAGATGGCAAACAGAAACACAAGTTTCCTTGTGGGTTAGGGTTAGGCTAACCCTAACCCTAGGGTAAGGCTAACCCTAACCCCTAACCCTAACGGCTCAGCACCACCTTATTTACATAACAAAAGCAGCAGTTCACAGTTCAGTTCAGGATATTAGCTAAAAGCTTACCTGCCATTTGGCTGGTTGGCGGGTTTTAAACGTAGAAAAGCCAAATGGCTGCTCTCTGGGAGTTCCAGTGCTAGGGGAAGCATGTATAATGTAAACAGAATTGGTCCTAGCACTGAACCCTGTGGAACTCCATAATTAACCTCAGTGTGTGAAGAGGACTCTCCATTTACATGCACAAATTGGAGTCTATTAGATAGATATGATACAAACCACTGCAGTGCGATACCTGTAATACCTACAGCATGTTCTAATCGCTCTAATAGGATATTATGGTCAACAGTATCGAATGCTGCACTAAGGTCAAGAAGGACAAGCACAGAGATGAGTCCACTGTCAGAGGCCATAAGAAGATCATTTGTAACCTTCACTAAAGCTGTTTCTGTGCTGTGATGAGCTCTGAAACCTGACTGAAACTCTTCAAATAAACCATTCCTCTGCAGATGATCTGTTAGCTGTTTGACAACTACTCTTTCAAGGATTTTTGATATGAAAGGAAGGTTGGAGATTGGCCTATAATTAGCTAAGACTGCTGGGTCTAGAGATGGCTTTTTGAGTAAGGGTTTAACTGCAGCCACCTTGAACCTGTGGTACATAGCTGATTATTAGAGATAGGTTGATCATATTTAAGATCGAAGAATTAATCAATGGCAGGACTTCTTTGAGCAGTTTTGTAGGAATGGGGTCTAAAAGACACGTTGATGGTTTGGAGGAAGTAATTATTGAAGTTAACTCAGAAAGATCGATTGGAGAAAAAGAGTCTAACTTAACATCAATGGTACTAAGAGTAGCTGTAGATAATATTACATCTGTGGGATGATTATTTGTAATTTTTTCTCTAATGATAAAAATTTTATTTGTGAAGAAGTTCATGAAGTCATCACTAGTTAACGTTAAAGGGATGGTTGGCTCAAAAGAGCTCTGACTTTTTGTCAGCCTGGCTACAGTGCTGAAGAGAAACCTGGGGTTGTTCTTATTTTCTTCAATCAGTGATGAGTAGTAAGCTGTTCTGGCTTTGCGGAGGGCTTTCTTATAAAGCAACAAACTATTTCTCCAGGCTAAATGATGATCCTCTAAATTTGTGACACGCCATTTCCTCTCCAGATTACGAGTCATCTGCTTTAGGGTACGTGTTTGAGAATTATACCACAGGGTCAGGTACTTCTGATTAGAGACCTTAGTTTTCACTGGAGCTACAGTATCCAGAGTCGTACGTAGTGAGGAGGTAAAATTATTAACAAGATAATCGACCTCTGTTGGGGTAGCGTTCAGATAGCTGCTCTGCTCTGTGTTGGTACAGGGCATTGACGATGATAACAGTGGCTGGATTATATTCTTAAACTTAGTTACAGCGCTTTCAGAAAGACATCTACTTTGATAAAGTCCACTCTCCACTGCTGCGTAATCAATTATTGTAAATGTAAATGTTATCAAGAAATGATCAGACAGGAGAGGGTTTTCAGGAAACACTGTTAAATGTTCAGTTTCTATGCCATAAGTTAAAACAAGATCTAGAGTGTGATTAAAGTGGTGGGTGGGTTCTTTTACATTTTGAGAGAAACCAATTGAGTCTAACAACAGATTAAATGCCATGTTGAGGCTGTCATTTTTAGCATCTACATGGATGTTAAAATCCATAAAATGTTAGTAACATCGCAATAATAAGGTAATGTAAGTTTAGTTGTTTTTGCATATTAACACACTATTACCATAGTATAATGCTGAAATTAATCACAGCTTATATGCTAAAACATATCCTTTGTTTGAGTATAAAAATGCAGTATTCTGTGTTGGGAGCAGGAGCGTTAGCTAATCGGAAATATCTGTGCTTTTTTATATTTAATTTTCTAAATCAGGGCTCAAAAATGCAAAATTAAATTAAATTTAATTTTGTTTGTATTGATTAAACCAAATGCCTAAAGGTATAATGAACAGGTGCTATTCTGGTGTGGATATTGCTACAAAATGACAATTTTACTAATATTAGAGATGTTCTAATTAAATTTTCCTTATTATCATGCAGTAACTCTGTGCAAATGACTCTGTGTACACGATGAACCAATTGAACTGCCGATTATGCAGCACCTTGTCACATCAGGAAATTAGAGTCCAAGTATTTGATACATAATGTGTTTTCATTTCAAGTCGATTTGTCCCTGGTTGTCACTGTTATGTTTTTTGTGGGGTTTTTAATGCTCCATGTTTGCTGGACTCTGTCATTATGACAGCTTTGGCCAACTTGTCACTGTATGGCAGGCTGGCGGGGGAGTGATTTGATATGTGTGTGATAACTTGGCTAATTCTCTTCTCTGCCTTCCAAACTTCCCCATATACCACAGTAATGGCTCACAAAGGAGCGACCTGCATCTTGCCTCTGGGGATGAGTGGCTTATTTAATTGGATTGGCAAGGCAAAAGGTGAAAGATAAAAATCAGACGCTCACCTCAGTGGCTTGGCTCCTCATTTCTTTTCTTCTCTTTTCTGCATGAGTGCCGCTAGATAAACTTGGGAATCTTGTATCTCCCTCAATGAAGCCCTTAGGTAGCTCAGCAAGTGCTGCGGTACTCATGGGTTCAAAACACCGCTGCAAAAGGACCACCAGTGTGTCCTTTTGCATTTGCATGTTTTTAGACGTCATATATCATTTTCAGTAACCCAAATAAGACTCCAAGTTACTATTGCTTTTGTGCATTTTAAAGAAGGTAAATGCTGCCAACTACCTATGCAGGTGTGGCTTCAGCAGAATGAGATCCAATGTTTATTTTGTCACATAAATATCAAATCAATTTAAGGAGTCTTGTAGTTTTAGGATCAACAGTTGTATCTGAAAATGTCCTGGCAACCTGTGCAATTACTGTGGAGAAATAAAAAGCTATGATATATAGAGCAATGCATGGATTACCCCTTTGTACCTATGTATTATATTGTCAAAACTTGCATAAGCCTCACAACCTGCAAAACTGTACATTTTAATACACCATGATCCAGGTGTGCTTCATTGCTTTATTTTTCTCAGCGAACCAAGGAAAAAATATACTTTCTGCAGAGTGCCCCTGCAGGAATCTGAGGTAGCTGCTGGAAATGGAGAGTGCATTTCTCTTTTTCAAATATACCAATTACATGAAAGGTGGTGTAGAGACGATCTGTCTCCCGCTGACTGGCAGCACACCGTGCATTTTCCTGGCACTACACGGGCTAACTGCTCTATAGCCTTGCCCTTGGGAGTGTTGGCAGAACTTCAAACACTTTCAGTTTTTGCTTTTAAGCATGTGCAAAACCTACCCCAGAATTTCAAATAGGAAAAAGGTTACAGAAACCATCTAGCTTTAATAGGAGCTTCATAAATCAGATATTAAAGAGTCAAGTGATAGCAAACTGATAGAGTTGATGATATTGAAAACCATCCAAAAACTGTTTTCTGGCAAATCAATGGTTGTTTAAAGGCAGGGGGTCATTTACCTGTTATATATTAGTTGCAAGGATCCTACAGGATGGCTTAAAAGATATTCCTTCCTTCTTCCTGACTCCACTTTAAGCTAGACTCATTAATCGCCATCTTAATGGTTAGGCCGTCTCCCTCTTACTCAATCGTCCACTATTCCCGAGGGACATAATGTGCATTCTTCATACAACTGTCTTGCACCAGTGTTACATCAACTTTCCTCTCTGCAGAAAGAAGTGTGATTAGACTATTTTTGTACATATATATAAAGTGAAAGCTTTTCTCATTTCTCTTTCAGCCTCTCTCATCACACTGTTCATTCAACCCCAAGTGGAAAGCCAACTATCTTGAATTTTTTGCAATATTTCCCTTAGTCTCCAATCTTTTTCTTAAAGAACCCTCATACATTTCAGATATACCATGTACACTTAATTCAGTCCATCAACAGATTCCAATGAATGAGATGCAACAACGTAGCATGCTGCATTATTTAACTTTCAGCCACATAAGCCAGAACAAGAACCTTTAAACACTGGTAGTCTACGTATTTCTTGCATGTTAGAATTACGTAACAGCATCCCTGTATTGATGCATCGATGCAACAAATTGTTGTGGCTACATAAACAGCAGTTATCTGACATATTATAAACCCATAAACACCAACTGTGGTCTGCAGGAGGCCGAAACTTAGCGAGGATATTTTTGGAATTTGCCATCTGCTCAGACATGAGCCAGTGTGTAGAGATGTTAACTAAATTAATTAGTGTTACCATTATCACCATAGCAACAGAAGCCTCTCATTATCAATCATTAAGGCTATGGAAGATCCTGATGGACCAGAAGGATGAGTTTACAAGAACAGGGAGCAGCAGAGGACGACGATTGAGGCACTAGAGAGGAGCAAGAGAATGAAGGGAAAACAGCAATTGGAGAGGAATGACTTGTTGCCACCTGCTCCTGGTACTAGTTATTGCTGTCTTGTCACCATGGTAACGGGAGAATGATGCTGTCTTTCGAGGCGTGTCGCACCTTGCCGTGGCCTTGCATCATCGAGATATAACAAGTATAACACCTTTCTAGCCTGAAAGAAAACTAATGTGCGACAACCAAAAATGGCCCAGACACAGAGGGGTTATCTTTAATGAAGAAAGCTGCTTTTGTACTGCTCTGCTTGAGCTCTGAAGTAAAAAGTGAACGCACTGAGCCACAACACAAACCGATGTTCTGTTAGCAGTGATTTAATGCTTCACTGGCTCCAAGTTAACAAACTGATTCCCTGAGCATGCTCAAGCACAGACAGTCAGTTCTTTCATCACTTTCAGCTTTGCTGCTAATTGGTCCGTCTGGTTTAAATCCTCAGTAACTCTGCAATGAGTTTGCTACATGATGTGTTTAAAAAGCTATTCTGACAATTTTTAGACAGGTGAAAGCTCACATTTGCTCATTTATTTCTTAAGCCTGTGTTTCTAAAAGCCTAAAACTCACTCCATATCGAGGTGCTCGTCACAAGGTGATTGAAGGTTAAACATTGCCTGTTTGAATGTTTTGGAAGACCATTCTGTGACACGTGGCAGAAAGCAAAATTGTGCAGGTGCTAATGAGAGTTGATAGCCGCAGGCACCGGGATAAATAAATACCAAAACTGACAGACATAATAGTTAAATAGCCCACAATGCTCACTGACTGAAACCATAATTTCTATTTGCCACAGATGCAGGTGAAACCCAACTCTTCACTGCAAATATTCACTCATCCTCCATTTTGCTATTCCTGCATGGCGGCAGGTCAACATCGCTTTCTTTATTGGTGAATATATTAAAGCTTTTTATGCTTCTCGATGCAATAACTCAACTCCTTCTAGCTGGAAAGCCCCTAGTTGTGCTTTTGGTTTAGAAAAGTGAAGTCCATTCACGTGCCACATATAGAGATTAATTTGGTTGTTATAGTACACACACACACACACACACACACACACACACACCTCATCTCGTCTTCTGCTTCTATCCATTAGTAACCAGCATCCTTTTCTTTGGCACACATAGAGAGTGGAGTGGGAGGAAAGCAGGCAGACAGAGGAAAAGATCTGAGCTAACACAACAATAGTCTCCTATGATACCTAAAGAGCAGAATCTCTTCAGCCTTTCCCCTGTGTGACTCATCTCAAAAAATCTGACACATTTTCTAACACAGACTATTGAATAAAGATTTTCTTCCTGACAAAATCCATAACGCTGGCAGAAGAAGCCTCGGGCATGTGAAGCTATGTATATTTAAAGGCACAATGATTTATTGTAGTTCTTATTTTGCCTTGCAAAAAGACATGTACAGCAATGTGTTTGCATGGCACAACATAGAAGAGCCACCTCCACAGGACAAGACTCAGCAGTTCATCTGCATCTTAAGGATAAAGGACACTCTTTCGAGGATGCCAATGTTCACATTTTGGACAGAGAGGACAGATGGTTTGAAAGAGGATTGAAAGAAGACATCTATGTCCACTGTGAGCGACCATCTTTGAACAGAGGCAGTGGTTTACGACACCAACTGTCTGCCATCTATAATCCAGTTTTGAGTTCCCTCCCCAGACGCCTTAACGCCCACTCACATCCTGGGCCATCTGACCTCAGGAATACGCTGATTGGGACCCACACCCGTTTTCACACCTTGGCTCAGGCAGGGGGTCCTTTGTCCCTCTGTGGGGGGACACTCCCACTAGGTTTAAATCTGGAACTCCCCACCATTTGACCTTAGAACTAAAGAAGCTTCTCGGATGAGAGGTGAAACGTCTTCAAGCAACTTAAAGAAGTCCAGACGCTTTTCTTTGCAAGCTCCTTTGACTGTTTGCTGCATTGCTCAGTGTTACCTGATCAAGTTCAAGGCCAAGCAGCTGCCACTCATCCTGATCCCTCCTGGGTAACAG
Organism: Neolamprologus multifasciatus; assembly: GCF_963576455.1. Lineage (NCBI taxonomy): Eukaryota > Metazoa > Chordata > Actinopteri > Cichliformes > Cichlidae > Neolamprologus > Neolamprologus multifasciatus. The sequence continues at coordinate 16,338,784 of NC_140457.1, read as the reverse complement.
CCTCGATAAAGTCAGCAGGAGGGATGCTGAAGAAAAACCATAAAATAAAATGAAGGCAATCTGGAATAAGACGTTCATTCAGAGCTTTTCATGACTCTAAAATCACGAGCTGTTGCCAAAAACTAAGTTCAACCATTAAGACAAATTTCAAGATCCTTCTTATTTGTCTCATTAGGCCTGAAACAACTGAAAAAAGAAAATCTGAAAGACTGGTATCTGATCTGAGCAAATAGGACCCAAACCTTTCTACCTTAATACATACACAACAGAGGACACAAAACAACCCAGTCTTTTATGTCCCTTCAGTTTGAAGTCTAATTATGGGTGCCTTAAAGTGCAATCAGTAATCAGTAAGGTACCACGTTTTAGTTGCTCTTGGCACAAATTGATCATAATTGATCAGCAGGAGTCCAAAAGGGTTTCTCATCAATGCCTGTCACTTCTCTGTTACCCAAGTCTCTCCTGAGAGCTGAAGCTTTCCTCAGACTAAGTCTCACACTGTGGTTTTACTGGGAGAAAACTTCTAATTACTTTTCAGTCTGTAGTTTTATATTTTAACCTCTGAAAAGAAATGCTCAGTTTCTAATTCTAAAGGTGAATGGGGTATGTTACTTTTAGTAAGATGGCATATAACCACATCTCCCAAAATTATAAGAACAAATTAAAGAATATGAACAAGAACTGAATAAAGGAGATGAAAAATGTCCCGAGGTTGTCAAAATCCTTATTATTTATCGGACTGTTAAATTCATTCTGCCTTTTGAAACATTACAATTTTCAAAGTGCTGTGCAAAAGTCTTAAGCCAGGTAATTGATAACATACATTAAAAACATTATATAAGAAAAGGACTGTTTCTTCAATTTCAATAAGCTTGAAAGTCAATATTTAGTTCGACCACCTTTAGCCTTTTATTGTTCTCTGCCAAGATGATCCCACATTGTTTCAGTAATGTTAAGGTCCAGGCTCTGGGGAGGCCAATCCATGACTGCTGGTGTTCTATTGTGTGTTTTTCTAACCAATCACACTACATTGACAGTGTCTGGGATCACTGTCATGCTGAAAAATGAAGATGTTGCAGATTAGACTGTTTCCAGATGGTATTGAATATTGAATCAAAATCTTTTTTTTTACATTCCCAAGAAGAAATGCAGTCCCAAACATAACAGAGCCTCCACCATGTTTTATAAATGGCTGCACACACTCACTGTTCAACCTCTACCTCTACTGTTGTACCTCTCTTCTGACCTCCCCTGTACATATTAATGACAGTTTCAACCAAAGATATCACTTGAATTCATCATATAATTTGGATTCATTAGACCTGTTGCTACTGATATTCAGTCCAGTTCTTGTGTGATCTGGTATATCTCTGACTTTTCTCTCCATTTCCTTTTCTTAAAAATGGCTTGTTGACAGCCCGTCTTTCACTGAGACCATTTCTGATGATGCTTTACTGAATAGTAGGTGGATCAAACAAAGATCCATATGCATCTCTCAGCTCATGTATCAGGTCTATGAGACTGTCACTGTTCATCTGTGTAAATAGTTTGTGTAAACCAGCCACTTAATTTTTCATTCTCCATTTGTCAAGTTTCCTCAGATTTCTTAGTGGCACACTGCACATCATGTTTCCATGTGCCCAGGTGTTGGCTAATAGCTCTTTGGGAATCACCTTGTTGGTGCAAATGTTGGGGTATATTTTGCCTAGATAAACTGAAGAAATGGGAAATTATGTGTTTTTGCAACAGTGCCTAAATATAATTTAAAATTGGTTCTTTGCCAAGTTGTCTGTTATGTGTAGACAAATCACTGGTTCATCCCATGAATTTTTGTGCCTTTTTATGCTTGAATGATTTATACATTCAAAAATAAATGAATTCCTCTGAAAATAGTCAGGTAAACAGACTGGACTGAAAATGGAAAAGCAAGAAAAACTTTGAAAGACCTTCAGAAAGCAAAAAAAAAAAAGTGGTGCTCAAGACCACTTTTAAAAAATTATAAGAAGTTTTAAATCCTAAATTTGACCAAAATGTAATTTTGAAACAGTAATAATTTTGCCTGAGGCTAAGTACATTTTTTTCTTTCATTTTTCTTCTGCACTAATCATTGTATGGACGAATTCACATATTTCACTCTAGTCAGAATGATAATTAACACTATTTTTAATACTATAGCAAAGCCTGCGGTTAAATCAATCATACTGTAAATTATCTACACAAGTCCACATTTACATGTCACTTTTAATAATGTAATGATTTTCTAAACTTCCTCATTATATATTATCAAGCATTTGCGAGTTCTATGAACCTCTTTAGCTTTCTGTGCTCCAGCGAGCTGCAGTGAGGAGGAAATAAAGTGAAGGATAAGACACTACTCTCCTCGTCTATTGAATCTCACCTCAACAGAAACCTGTGGCTGCCAGCCCAAGGTTAAGACAGTGTTGATATTGCTTCTCTGCACGCTCTCACTCACTAGAGTCCCTCACTATGAATTATTCACAGGAACAGTCACTGCTGAAAAAGAGGCCAGGGCAAGGGGAGAAACTCAACCTCCCAGATCAAGCCACCATATATTAAAAAAAATTTTCAGAAAAGGACTTTTGCCTGAAGCATTTTGGCTTTTATTTGTTGTAGTTCATGTTTTAGGAGCTTAATCCACCAAAGCCACGACAGACATGTGAATTTTATAATTTCCTGTTCAGGCAGTTTTACACCAAAAAGGCTCCGGTTCACTGACGTCTAAAGATCGCTGTCATGACCTTACAGAAATTATCCCATCATTTTTCTTCTGTACACAGGCTGGACCAAGACAATGCACATGTCAGTGCTCCTCCAGCTGTGACCAACATGATGAGCCTAAAATTACTGGTTGATCTCCTGCAGCAGGAAAATATCTGTGCGAGATAAAGGAGGTGTTTTCTTTTAAAGGAAAAAAATAGAAAGTGCAAAAATGCAGGATTGCATGCAGCTTCAACGCCATTAATCACTATACAGAAAATAGCACATAACACACAGGAGCTAGAATGTTGTAATTAAGAAGGGTTTGTGCAGGTTTACACAAGAGGGGTAAAAAGCAGAGCGAATCTCAGGCTTATACATACATTTCAAACCCAGTGTTACTCAATTTCAAACTCAATGTACAAACAAGACTGAACTGAAAAAAACAGGTAAAGAAGATGAGATTCTTAACAGCAACGGTACAGTCTGACCTTGCTCAGCTTGTTCCGTTTTTGTTACTGGCTGTCTCTCTCTCTGGTTTTCTTTCACTCAACATTTTTTCCACTTCTGCTCAAAATAAAAGGAGCGATAGAAGGCCAAAAATGGACCTGATGAAAAGACGGAAACTGAAAGGGAGGTGAGAATTAGCTAGACGAGGACGCGGATGTTCCAAAAACACTGCAAAGGGAAGTGATGTTGATGGAGAGACGAGGGTGATGAAAAGAAAGGCATGAATTGGGACAGGCAGCGGCAGGGAAACAGAGCGGTTGCTGTTAAAGCATAAAGCTTGTTTAGTGCTGTTTGGTCAGACCCTATGAACTGATGTGACAAATCGCCTGGCTAAAACTCCACAATCGGGGGCAACAGTGCAGAGAAGGAAAACTAACTTTCAGTGTGGCAATACTGTGTGACAGGGAAAACAAGGTGTGAACAGAATAAACAAGTACACCTCTCCCTGTAAATGTGTTCTTTAAATTTTCCTGAACATTGCATGTAAAATTATAAACATGTATTGTATTAATTATTTATTCTTATAATGCTACTCCTCTTATGACAATACATGACATTTCTAAATCCACAGTAGGGCTGCAGCATGAGTCATTTTTCGTTCATGCATTCTGACAGTTATTTTATTAATAAAAAAGAAGACAAAGCCTCAAAAATCTTGAAGTTGTTATGAGACATGAATTGCACACCTTATTGTTGGATCAGTCAAGTCTCAGTTTACCTCTGTGACTGTCTAGACTTGTATAATAGATGTTATGATGACTTTAAAGTCTTCTTTTTGCTGCTCTCATTAGGGGTCGCCACCCCAAATCATCTGCCTCCATCCCACCCTATTCTTTACATCCTCTTCTGTAATATAAACCCCTTGATGTCCTCCTTCACTACATTATCTGTGGTTTTCCTTTTGTGCTGCTGACAGCAGCTTCAACATCCGTTATCAAATATATCCACCATGTCTCCAAAGTCATGTAATGAAAAGTATTATGTGTATTTATGTTTCACAAGTAACACTGTATCTTATCTGGCTGATTCATGTTTGCTGTAAGCAGGCAGAGATGTATAAAATCATTGCAGATTCAAGGTGGGCACCTGAGGTCAGTGCCAGGAATTTAGTATCCAACTAAATGGGAAATATGGCCACAATCTCCCCTTCTGTTCCTGAGGTAGGGTACTGAATAATCACTAGAAAGATAATTGTTTTGACCATTTTGATGCCACATGAAAGATGACCTTTGGCCTTGCATCTGAAATATAATCACTTCAGCCTTTTATCCTATCAGGCTTTCTTTTTTTACATAATTACCACATGAATAAGTAATGTCCAAAACTGTGTTTTGTGAGGATGGGGTTGTTGTTTCTGCCAGATGTAATGAAATTCCTTCCTCAATCCTTTCCTGACATGTCGAGTTCCAAGGACAGACAGTTAGAAAATAACAAATGAACAATTATCAGAGTAGCTGCGGATTACTTTTCTGATTATTTTTGATTATCTTTTGATAGTCAGCTGAAGATCTAAAATGAAACGATTTAAAGATATGTTGAGTTCCTTCCTCATTTAAATTAATGCCCATTTAGACCAGACTTTGAAAATTAAAAAATAGCTCATAATAAATATCTTGCTAGGCCTAAGTCGCAGGCCTAGAGTTCAATCAGCAACTTTGCGGTAACCTCCAGTTGTAGAGAAAAACCAGTGAGTGGTTGCTGGAGGTTTCTGGCTGTTGTTACGGATTCAAATATTGGGGATGGATACAAGAGGAAAAACCAAAAATAACCACACTAGTCCGGCCGGGTCAAATCAAACGATGATTTAATGAATACACGCGTGGGAGATGGACACCATACAGCAGACAGCATCAGATCTCAAAATGGTGGAGCCTTGATCAAACTCTTATAGCCTCTAGTGGCCCCCACCTAATCATAAAAGCCTAAACATTCACATTCTTTCTCACACAGCGCCTAAGCTACGACCTTGGCTCCCTGTTTATCTGCTCCTGCTGAGATGGGGCAGTATGCTCTGTTCTCTTCTAACCAGACAAATAAGGCGATGACTTTCTGCAAACAGTATTTCTTATAACTCAGCAGTATAATGCATCATAAAACAATATCATTCATTCACAATAAATCAGCAGTCTAATGTAATGCAAATCAGTTTACCAAATGTAATAGTGATCACCTTCTTCTAATTCAGGAGCATAATGCAAACTAAAACTACATAATAATTCACAATCTTTAATTAGGGGTCTAACATGGCATAAAATAATATTATAATCCGACAATTCCCCCTGATGAGCTCTTTAGACTTAAAGAGCTCACTTACACCCTGCAATCCAGTGTTGCCGGGTTCATTTCTCCTTACTCCTGAGGCCCTTTGTCCCCCTGTTGGGTGAACCATATGTGAGATGACCTCTGTGTTTGCGCAGTTCAGATGCAAGAAAAACCTTTATTACAACAACAACAGTAGGTGCAGATAATACTCCCATCACTCCCCAGTTCTCCCACAGCTTTATTTTGGTGCTACCTTATACCCTTCAAACGTACTCAGACTAGAACCTCTGTCCGAGGAGCTTCTAACCTTTATTTTCTGGCTGTAGGCACCAGTGTCTTCCAGTCGGGTGATCCTCTGCTCTTGTTTCCTTCAACCTCAGGGGTTAGACAACCCTTCAGTCGTTGCACAGATCAGGGGATTATTCTGCCCCGATTTCAGACAATGATCTGTGTATTCTGGGGTCACCACTGTGTTCCCCAGAAAAAGGAACAGGAACGTGTCCCCCTTTCGCCCAAGAGCCTCTCGAACCTCGTTGGTCTGGTGTTCCTGGATTTCCGCCAACCCCTTCATGGTTATTGCTGTGTTTATGGGATCCATCCTTTTGAGGTGACTAACTGGAGCCCAAAATGCCATGACACTTGAACCCAGTTGATGTTTCCGCAGTCACCGTGTCTGTCTCTGCTGCGAAGGATCCTCGTATATCTGTGACCTCATCTGGTGTCTGTTCCTTTCTCTGTAAGAGACAGAAAACCAAAACATCTCTCTTCCTAGCTCTAACAATCTAATGTTGCTGTCTACTGATCTTTTGGTGGTTCAGAATTGGTTTAGAACATTCAGAATGTCCCAAGGACTTATCCTAATTTAGTGTATGTGTGTGTAAGCGTGTTTGCATTTAGCCCGCTGCACTGGCATCTGACAGGGTGGTGCTGCATATTCTTCCTTTAATGTCACTATTTTCAATCTGCTAATTAGAGTGCTTAAACATGAAGTAGACTACATCCACAACAAGTCAATGCAGCTGTAAATATGGCCAATTATCAATCTATTACCAATCAATAACAAACGACAGCTTTTATTTTATACATGCTTTTAGTCAACCACTCACCCAGAGGATCTTCAATCCCAGAAAATTCCTTCTCCTCATTTAATAAGTCTGTCCTCCTTCCATGCCCTGGTAACTGGTCCATCCAGAGCCATATCATCTTGGAATATACACACAACAAGCCAAACCACACCTTGGTCACACCAACCCTTTTCCGCCCTGAAGATGTCCAACGCCATCTTAGTCTGGACTGTCAAAGGTGACTTTAACGCTGACTGTTCCGACAATCCATTTATAACATTTCCTGGTCAGATTAGCCAATCTCTGCACACTGGAATAAACATAATCAACATGATCAACATTTTTCCTGCGTGTTTTCTCACCATCTTATTGACTCCAACGCTCCATCCTTATGTGGTTTGCTACATTATGTTTATCTAGAACTCCACTCTGTCTCTAAATGTTTGAAGAATTTTTCATGTTAGGGGTCAAATTTTAAGAATTTGACCATACGTGAAATTAATGATGTTATCACCCCCATCGGGGCTTACCTTTCCCACTTCTGATGATATTCCTCCCTATTCTTTGCAAGTACCCCCTTTTGGTGGCGAGAAACTGTCGGTGTGGTCAAGTGGGTGCTGTAAAAACAAAAGCTCAGGACAGAACAGTTATCAGTCACGTACTTCATACAAAATTAGCATATATTGAATTTCATATTGATCCTCTGAGTGTAATGGTACATTTTAATTTTAATTTATCAAAACGAAACATAATAATTTTTCTTTATTTTGCTCTTGTTCTTGTGCAGCACCGCATCTCAGCACATGCCCCTGTCGGTTCTATCCTACTTTTCTAAATTATTGACTATTTCAATGGAGAACCTAAATGACATGGACCAGTATTTGTCATTACATATCTCTATTTTGAATGTGACAAGTCTATCATTCCCCTGTTATCCATAGACATCAATAGAGTTTTTTTTTTACTTTTTCTATCAAAATTAATCGGCTTTTTACAGTGGCCTGCTATGGTTAATAATAACATGTTCAGTCAGGAGTGAAATCAAAGCTTCTCTCCACTTTAGCATTTAACATTCCCAACAATATAATGTGATACATTAATCAAAACACAGCTAATAAAACACAATTTTCTTGATGGAAACATCAGTAGCTCAAAATTAGCAACCAAAGGGTTAAGTCTGCAGTTCACACTCATGTGAAGCTACAGCCTCCCCCTTTAGTCTCTGTCATCCTTCTGTTCCTTCAAAAACAAAACAAAGCAAGACAAAACATCCACCCTTCTTTTACAGGCTGGGTGAATTGTTTGTGGACATTTACTAATCCTAAAGTCGGTATCGTTCTTGTCTCAGTATCAAGTCAGTTAAAACTTTTAGTCGTCAGTCCATCACAGTCCAGTCACATGCATACATTCACACACATTCATACCAGATATTGCTGATAATGGAGTCTCTCACGCAACCTATTCGAGCCTCCATCACCAGCAAGATGACGTCATCATTTTAAAGGAAAACAGTTCCTTGTTTTTTGGACTGGATTGACTCGCTGCAATCCTTTTAGCCTCAGGACTTCTAATGTGATCAATGTCCCATATAAGTGAATTTCTCCCAAGCCCATTATAATCATGGAGAAAAATACTTTGCAACGGTTTTCATTAAGAATGTTTTATAGCGCTTTAAAGTTCAATCTCTCAGGCCTGGATTAAAGAGCTGATTTATTAAATCAAGAACTCACAAAATACCAAAATATCACCACCGGTGGATCACTCCTTTCAGATGTTCTTATTTCAGTGCACTGTAACAAAAGCAAAAACAAACGTAACCAATAAAATACTCATATAATAACAAATACTGGGGCCCATTGGAAACATGTCCAAGCATAAAACCATCTTTCTCTCTCTTAGAGAGAGAAACAATCCAAACCTCACTGATAAAATCAACCTAGTGTTCAGCAAAACCCAAAATCAACCAAAACTTCACCAGAAAGTTTTACTCCGTCCCGGGACAATATTGTGTAGGAATACAGGTACCGTAACTTCTTTTTGCACTGACAAAAACGTGTTGGACTTATTTGATTCAATAGTGGACACTAGTTACACACAAATGTTTTGCTTTGATAGAAACTTAAACAACTGAGTTAAATCAACACAACCTTTTCATTTTCAGTTAACCTGTGCATTTTGGGTTCATAAAACACGGTTAAAACATGTTCAGATTGGAGTAAGTTGAGCTCCTGGAATATTTTAATCCTTCACAATTCTGTCATTTTATTTCAACACTATTCAATAACTTTTATCCAAATTCTACTTGGTCCCTTAAATACTACATGTTGTCTTCATATTGCCTACGGTTCAACAAAGTCTAGATTCTGGTTACCATAAAACTTGAATGGGTCTACAACAACTACCATCCTCCTATCTTTATCCTGATTGCAGGAGGGCTGGGAAATAACCCTGGAGTGATAGGTTACGAGGCGGGGTGTCCCTACATGAAATCAGTTACAAAGACTGCACCAAAACCCTCATTAAGATTGCTTTAGTCATTAGCTGATTGCTGCAGTTGCCCGTACTTGTTGTTGTGCCTCACTGATGCAGCCATAAACAGTATAAAACATGTCCAAAGCTTCCAGGTCAGAAAAAATAAGCCAAGATTTCTGATCCTATAGAAGTCTGTAAACAAACAGCTTTCTTGACCACGGCAGATATTTTTCTGCTGAGTTTACGGGCTCAGTCATCCATTTTAGGGTCATATTGCATAAAAAAGTCAATTCAGTAAGTCTCGATCATAGCATGTTTTATACTTGAGTATTATCTTTAGCATGCTCAACAGCTATCAATAAGTCGTTACCCAAAGACTAAGCGGCTTAACATTCAGACCCACCCCTCTTTGCTGTCCCTACTGAATGCTGATCTCCAGGCTTCAAGACAGGACTTCAGAAACCCATGGATGACGTCGCAGTAGCTACATTCATTTTTTATACTGTGTAAGGCTCCAACGTTTGCTTTGAAGGTGAAAATTCTAATTCGAGTTTGTGACACACTTGTCATTGTTTCTCTACTGCTTGACAAGTGCGCAATTGTCTGCAGAAAAATGTATGTCTTCCATACAAACTAGAGGTGACCACGGCAATCTGTTGGCAAACAGTGCAGTTTTTTAGGGCTGCATACCTCTTTGCAACCAGTTTGACATTAGCGACAGCAACCGCCAGCAACCTTCAGCAACCACTCCCCAACCAGTTTCAGAATAAACACTTTCCCCTAGTGACTGTGGTTACCAAGGGGTCACTGACCAGTATCTAGGCCTTGTATGATTGGGGCTCTAGAAATCGACTTCACAGCGACTGCCAGCAATCTGGCAGGTTTCTTTGGGACACCTACATGTGTCACTAATCACACTTTATATCATCGTGTTTAACAAAAGACTTTGCAGTTGTTAATTCCTATATTTTTGTTGCCCATTATGTCATATGTCCACTTCAGTTTTCATGGCTTCTGTGCTCTACAGGCAAAAAAACTAAGATTGATTGATTGATAATGTGGGCAGTTGCTTCAGCTAGGTTTTATGTTCATGTCGGCAGTGATCTTGCAATGAAGAAGCCCTCTTTTCCAAATGTCTTACTTTGGAAAGCAAAAAAGGCACTTTTATAAACCCAAATGTTCTCTTCATTTTTTCATCATTACAGCAGCCACTCCAGCACGGTCTCATCGGTACTGAAGGAGCGGATTTGTGATTCACACAAATGCACAAAAAGAAAAAAAATGCATCAGGTGAACAATGACCTTGCTGATCTTTGTTTTTTACTCTGAAATCGTGTTTTCCTCACAGCAAGCGGTGCATATCTATGGCAGTACATCCCGCTGAGCGGCCTTTGAATGTTTCCTCAGTACTGGTATTATAAAGCAAGAGAATCACACACACTGTCGTATTTTTACAAAACTCTTGTAACACTGATAGATAGTTTTGATTTTAAAGCATTTCTTAATCCTTTACAGCAGGAGTTCTCAAGATTTTTATGTGCAAAGTCATTTAGGGCCACAAAATGCACATTTTTAACTAGTGTTAGTTATGTTTCCACTCAGAGGTTGGGGGTTATATTTATAATGATTCTTCTTGAATTGGTTTACAAGTTTTTTAATCATTAGTGAAGTTGTTGTTGCATTCTTTGAGACCAGATGTATTTGCCAGTAACGAGAAGTCTGCTTTGATAGATAGAAAAAAAATCTGAGAACAAATCATTGTGTAATTTTGTGCTGCTGCTAAATAGCATGACCTAAACAGTTTGACAACCAAGGCAACCAAGGCCGATGACTTGAATCAATCTTATTCTACTGTGGAAAAGTCTTTATTCAAATTCCTCATATTTTGCAAGAAAAATGGGATATACATAGAAATACAGTACATAAGGCAACAACAGTTTGTACAGCTCTAATGAGACTGAAAGTCATATTTAATTATTCTTCTTTTAATTTCTTTAATGAGTCTTCAGGAACAGTTTTCCAGGTATATTTCAGAGCTCTTCTTTGGATGTTGGCTGCCTTATATTCTGCTCTCTGCTGTTTTTCTGCTGTTTTTTCTGTCCAGGTATACGTTTAGTTCAATGTCAGTGTGTTTGGGATCCCACCATGCTAAGAAATAAAGGTGTTGCCAATCAGATGCTTTGAATGGTGGATCAAAATCTGACTTTTTTTTTTCTTTCATTTTTTTTCCATTCATAATTTCATTAATTTTAAGAAGACCCTCAACACCACTGGCTGAAATAAAGCCCCAAATCATAATAGACAGTTGTAGACACTTTACTGTTGTACCATAGATTCAACTAAAGAAACTGAACAAATTGTGTGTTTTGCACAAAATGCCTGGATATGATTTATTCTATTTTTATTGCGTTGCCTTGTGTGTAGACACAACACCGGTTCATCTCTTAGGTTCGGTGCCTTTTTATGCTTGATTCAGTGTTAAGTGGATTTCTGTTTAGACTCTGCAGTGCTAAGTGGCTTTAAAAACAACTAAAAATGAGAGAAAGCAACCAATATCCAAAGAAAAACTTAGACTTAGAATGCCTTGAGGACTATTACTCGAGACTAATTTTAAAATTACAAAAAAATCTGTTTCTTTGGAAGGAAAAATATAAAGAAATAAGAGATGGTTTAAGACTTGTGTTTATTACTATAAAATAAAAGCAGGAAAAACAGGTAACTTCCTGCCTGAAGCCCCATGCTACTTTAAACTGAAATCCTACAATCATGGCATAATTATATACTATACTACATGTGATGTGATTGTCTTTTTATGCATCACAATCAGAGATGAAAGATGGAGAGTTTAGTGCCAAAGTAGAAAATGATAATGATCTCCACTGAGCATGTAATTTCTTTGTCATCTTGACTGGTTGTGTTGTGACTAGACTGAAAAGATGGTTTGATTGACAGGGTATCTAATTATAATCCCTGTAAAGTTTAAACCGTTTCACTCTGTTGCTTAGAAACAGCCATCTTTATGTGCCAAGAACTCCTTGTCAACCCCAACAACTGTATACAGAACCAAAGATAATTAAGCCTGGTAAAGGGAGGAGGGCTAAAACTTTAGGGACCAAAATTACAACTCTTAGGTTTACATATACAATTGCTGTGTGATATCTTTCTAACTAAATAGTAACAGTCAAAACCAATCATAGATTAGTGAAATCATAAATATTCTTGGAGGTTAGCTACAAAATGTTTACTAAGCAGTTATACATCTGTCCAGTGGGATACAGTGTGATGACAAGGGATCTGAAGTTTTCTTGTTCATGAAAGAATTTGCTCATTATAACTTGCCTACACACAAGCCCTATCTCCTCAGGGCAAAAATGCCATTCTGTATGTCCTTGCTTCATTTACTCCATCCCCTAAAAGCCTCTGTGTTTGTACAATAAGCTGGTGATTGTGTGGAAACTACTGGAAGAAGCAATAAAGCAGAAGTAGGGATGGTGTCATGTTTCGGCTGTGTGCAGGCAAGAGAAGGACCCAAACGCAAAACTCACCGAGACAAAAGTGAACTCAAAACACTGCTTTATTGCAGGCTTGGAAAGGAAACAAAGAACAAAACTAAACTGGGAAAACTACAAATAAATCATACGTGAAAACACATGGCGAATCACACAGCTATGAGGGAGACTACAACACTGACAAAGAGAAACACAGGGCTTAAATATACTGAAGGGATAAGGAGGGAATGAGACACAGAAGGAGAGCACAGCTGGGGAGTAATCAGGCTGGACAAGCTAGCCAACAACACAGAGTGATGTTAAAGCTGAGTGAATGCTGACCACAGCTCAGCAGCCAGACCCTGAACGTTAACAGGCAACAAACTGATGAGCAGTCAGGCCCTGGTTTCTACTTGTTAAGGTCTCTAAAGTAGAATCACTGTGGTGGTTGCTTTGAAGTGTCTTTGTGCCAGTTTTCACCTTTGCTTTGTGTTGTCAGCTGTTTTTGTACCTAAATACTAATAGAAAGCTTATATATGTGTGTTCTCATTATGATAGGGATTTGTGTTGGTGTGTGGGACTGCAGCCAATAGGTTTGTAATGTTAAATGGTAATTATCAGACAATGCATTTTAGGTCATTGTACAGAGAAACTGTAATTAAGTACTGTACTGCATTACTCTTAAGTGTCCTATGTAATATATGTAATACATTACTTCTTTGGAGTAATGACCCCAACAGTGATCACAATAACAAAAATGGAATACCTGAAAATGCCTAAAAAAAATTTGACCACACAGCATACAATTAATTTACATTGATTTAATGTTTTTGAAATTTGCTAAAGTTTTATAAAATCACATCCCTGTAAGTAGAATCCTCGTGAATCATCTCATACCCAGTCTTTGATCATCCAAAAAAAGAGTGATTTGTTAGAGCAGACACATGTGATTTAGTTCTGAGTGCTAACTTGCCCTGGAAAGTCTAGAAATTGTTAAAATTAATTATTTTGCCATCAGTGAATACCTCTCTTAGATACCTTATTCAAGGACTTGAAAGCACTCCTGAAAGCAATGTGTTGCAAATATCTACAGTCACAGTCTAAATGTATTCATAGGTAACTTTTGCTAAAGTTGCATTTCCAGAACTCTTAGTCCCGAGAGCTTACCTCAAGGAACATAAAGCTTCCCTCCATCCACTGTGTGTCTGCATTCCCTCTGTAGTAAAGACCTGTGAAGATGAGACAAATTAGTCCACTAACCTGGAGAAAGCCAAGGCTGTCCTCACACAGCACGATCAACTGACTACATCTTTCTTCTCTTCTGACATGAAGGACTGTGTCTCTGTTTGACAAGCTGGGCTACAGTACAGACACACAAACACACAGAGAGCAGAGAAGCTACAGTGAAAAGGATGAAGCATGCAATTCTGTGCTGTTCACAGAAGATCCAACAATGCATTAGCTTTCTGCAATGTTGTATCTTTGGAAAAACAGTCACAAAAAAAAAAGCTTTTAGCTTTCAAGTAGCAAAAAACTACTTGTCTTACTGACTTTCTTCTCTCGCTCTCTTCTTTGCTTTCTGAATTGGTCCAGGTTTGCAGACATGGTGAAATAGAAAGACAGAACAAATAATATAGTGGAGAATCATCTCATCCTGAGATGACCTGACAGAAATGCTGTGAGTACCGATCCAACCACAAAAAATTCCCAATTCCTTCCCCTTTTTGAACTACCCCCCATCTGCAAAAACAGGTACGTTGCAGGAGATAAAAAGGGTTTTCTGGAATTCAGTTTTGACTCTGCAGTGGAAATTTACTGACTCCTTCCAAAGATTCCTACTCCCTGAGGAACCTTGCTGCAGCTGAAACACGGCTTCCAATTATTTCCACATGCAGCACCTCACTGCTGGTGTTTTATTTTGTGTGATTATCACTGAGACGACGTGATTGCTTTGCAGCTGTAGCACCTCATGCAAACTGTAATCCACAGGGAGTGCGGAGAAATATATGTCTTCAATCTTCACTGATGTTCCTCCCATTTCAGTGCTTTGATCTAGAATATGGCTATAAGATAGCTCATGACAGCTCTTCTCCAAAGAGTTCAAGCTTTAGTGAAGCAGTTTAGCTTTATCCATGCAGAAGGGAGGGTTGCATACTTATAAAGGCTGTGCTTAACACACCACTCCATTATTAAAGGCGATCCTATATTGCAGCAGATATTTCTACAAAGGGATGGGAGAAAAATTGGTAGAAAACTTCTTGGTCACTGTACACTTGACATTTTGCCACCTGTCCATTAAGGTGACAGCCTTTTTGTTGTTGTAGGAGAATGGCTGCTGCTATTCAACCTTTCTTTTTTGAGGTAGTATCATTGTTACCAGTTTCTGTGGCTATTGGCAAATGGCTCCCACCTCCTGCCTCTCTGTGCAGGATTTCCTACCTGTAAAAGGGGCCTTACAAATGTTCTTCCTTTCTTTACTCTTTAAAGCCTCAGTTTGTGTGATGGTAGGGTGTCTTAGTACCTTTTCAAACAAAGGTTAGAGTTCTCCATTTCATCAAAGTTAAGGGAAAGGTCTTCAAATGCAGTTAATTCCTGGTTTCACAAACTAGTCTTTGAGCAAGAAACAGTCCACTCCAGTGCATTAAGTCTGTTCTCTGTGTTTCTGTTAATATCAAATGCAGGGGAGAATCTGCAGGTGGTTAACCCAACTGCCATGAGCTGTGTCAGGGCTATGGTGCTTGTATTTATCTGGCACATCTAGCCCTGCACATGCCCTGTAATATAACAGCAAGAAAGGGTTTCCTGAGTTTCTCCATTGACTCCTAACAGACTCTCATCACTCCCATTGCTGCTGTCAAAAAGAAGGCAGGGTGGGGGCTGTGGAGGGAAATCATGGCAGCTTCTTCCGCTGGCTTTCAGAAAGGCTTGACAGCAGCTCAGCCAAGTGAGGCTGCACCGTCTCTATCAACGCATCCTTAAGCTCAACCATCAAAGCTCAGCTGGGGGCCGCGGTCTGATGAGCTCATATGCAGTGTTTCCCACCTTTTAATCCTCTGATGTTGACCTGTTCCACATCATACATCTAGGCTGTCAGTTTCACAGCAGGAGATGCAGTTATCGGCCGTTACAAACCAAGCCTGAACACACAAATGTGGAAAGTGTGGAAACATTGAAGATTTGCCATGAAATGAAATTGCTTCACCTTCCATTTAAAACGTAAATGCCAAAAGCAAGACGGACTAAACTTAATGGGGCGAAGTGAAATTAAATGATTTAGATGTTGGTTAACATTTAGATGCTGTTTAGCTTTTATTTTGGTGTATTTCATGGCTGTTATATGATCCAGTTTGAAATCTTTCACACACATTCATTTATTCTCCTGAGGTAGATTTTTAATTTGAACTTCTGTGATCTCCTGAGTCCTTTTTTTTTTTTTTTACAACCACCATGACTTTGACATTTTTATCTTTTTCTAAAGTGTCTCAATAACTATAGAAGCAGTTGTTTCATATGCGTTCATGTCTGCTTCAGGTCACAGATTTCATTTATTCTGCACTCTGGCTTATGCAAGCACATGAACTGAGGAAATTGCCGTCAGCCTGGTCGCTCAGATCAACAAAGGTCAAAGTGATGGTCAACAGGCTGTTTTTGCCCTGTTTTCTATTATTGCATCAAAACTATTATTAGATTAATACTAACACTACCAAAAACCATCCTGCCTTCTTCATGTTAACATTTCTGAATATAACTGACACATGCAATACAGACGTGCGTGGGTGTGAGGGTGCACACAGGATGAAGCTCACACGTTTTCACTCTTTAAATTTAATGTGTGCGGCTGATCCATCACCCTTGAAATGTGAGAAAGCAGAAGGATGGAGTTTTTGTCTGCGGGTCTGATTTTAAAATGAAGCTTAAAATAAATGTATCCCCTTTCCTTTATGCCCACTGGATGTGTGTGATTTTTGGTTTCATATTTTTTGGTGTACAGTGGGGAGACAGGTGAGATACTTTCACACATATACAGTACTGTGCAGAAATCTTTCTTTATATTTTTGTTCTGAAGAGCCAGACTTTCCTGTAATTTTATAAAAGTGGTCTTGGGCAATAGTTTTTTAGACTTTTCAATGTCCAAAGAAGACAGAGAAAGTTCTTCTATTCACATCGGCTGCTTTTTCCACTTAATTTTCATTCTAGTCCTAGTCTAGCAGTTTAAATAATAGCTATCTACCACATATGTACAGCAGTATCTGAAAGCCATGTCCTTAAGAAACAGGGATAATCTAGCAAAGACCTGACATATGACCTGAGAGATGTGTCTGGCCCTTCAGTTAATCCATCTACTGTCTGCCAAAGCTTCTTGAACAAATGGTCTTAATAAAGAAGTCATTTTTAAGGGAAACAGGGCGAAAGGGCTGGACTCTAACTAGACTGAAAATCTGTGGCAACACGTCTTATGTAGTTATGAATCTAAAGTTGAAATATTTGTTTCGAGTTGTTTTGCACTGTGGTGAGTTTCTACAGCCGTCTGTAAAACTCAGTGGAGGCTCTCTCGTGGTTTGGAGCTGCATTTCCACCAGTGGTGTTAAAGTTGATGGAAATACGAACACAGAAAAGCATCATCAGATTTTGATCTACGAAAGCTTTGATTGGGAAACAACTTCATTGTTCAGCATGACAAGACAAGCCTGTCAAGATAGAAAAACACACAGTGGCACACTACTACTCGTGGACTGACCTCCCCAGAGCTCAAAAATCAACATTATGAAAGCAA
Source organism: Neolamprologus multifasciatus (assembly GCF_963576455.1). Lineage (NCBI taxonomy): Eukaryota > Metazoa > Chordata > Actinopteri > Cichliformes > Cichlidae > Neolamprologus > Neolamprologus multifasciatus. The sequence goes on along the minus strand of NC_140457.1, from coordinate 16,321,496 downwards.
TGTGAGATCATCTTGACAGTGAAGTCAATAAAAAGCAGCCAAGAGCCAAAGAAAAGCTTTGAATGTCCTTCAAGATGCAACCTTCAAGAAATAGTGATGGATTTAACATCCTGGGAAGTTTTTCCACGTCTGATTTTTCTCTGTTTTTGGTCATATATGAGAATATTTTTTTATTTTTTTATTTATTCATGCAAATTCACATGAATAAACTTAACTGTAGGCCGAAAAAAAGATTTAGAAAGCAGCTAGAGATAGGCAATGACTTGCTGTTCAGCTGATATCCATCGATTTCTTTATTACTAACTATAATAGACTGAATCATTTTTTCTCCTCATGCCGGGCGTGGGAAATACACTCCATTGTGTGTTTTGGTTTTTGTGCCTTGGCCACACAGCATGAATGAGTGCACGCTAACCCTTAAGATGATGATATCAGTTATTAGTGATTTTATAGAAGAACGATTGGACTATTTTACTCTAAATGGGTAAAATCATAATTTATAAAATGAACATTATGTCGTTTTGAAGAAGACTTGAAAAAGCAATTTTGCTCATAAACTCAAGAGAAAAAATGCTTACCGAGGCAATAAATCAAGTAAGAAACTGGGTAATTTTCTTCCCCTAGCACAGACGTCTGTACAGTCCAATATAGTCTCTTTTTGGAGCCAGTCAAGCTGGCACTACTAACCATAATAAGGGATGCAAGTTTGAGGCAATTTTACATTGGATTCTATTTTCAGACCTTCACCTTCACTTCTCTTATGCAGTCTTTGCATGTTACATTAGCATTCAGCTCAAAGTACAGTTGTCCTCTGAGGATGATCCTTGCAATGCATCTTTACTGCTCAGACTGAAAACTGCAAAGATTTCTGGCTTTGCTTACAGTCAATTAAAAAAAAACTATGCATATACAGTCACAATTCTCTTGGAGCTCATTTTAATTGAATTTTGTAAAGATTTGCTTTTATTATTTCTACAGCAGTTTAATTGTTAATAAAGGAACCAAGTTTCTCAGCATCATACACTGAGCAACGGAAAAGAAGAGCAACTGAACTAAAGCTGCATGCTTTTTTCGTTTTCAGATATTCTAGCAGTTCTTTTCTTGACCTAAGGGGTACAAACATGCAGGCAAATGTCCAAGATCTGTGGAAATTTTCCTGAAAGAGACACTGAAGCCGCTCTTCTAAATTAGCCTCATGGTTCCAGCTGCTTTTTATAGCCCAGCTGCCTCAACAAGACATGTAATTTCAATAAAATGCCCATTGAGATAATTACACAGACATCCCTATGACTCCTTCAGTTTGTTCTGCATTATGTTGCACCACCCAGTGTTTAAAAAGCATTGACGAAGGGTGATTTTCTCAATAGGAACTTTGTTCTGTGTTGTAAAGAGCAGTGATGTGAACAGATAACACAATCTTACTATAGTGAAACCATAGTAAGATGGTTCTCTTTAATGTTTTTTTGACCTACCTTACAAAATGATTGCATAACTGGTATGGTATAGTCCGGTACATAACAATTAGCATAATGTGTGTGGTTTAGCATAAGTTGAAACATTGATAATGAAATGAGTTCATGACTTTAACCCTTAAATACCATTTTGTGTCAAATTTGACCTATTTTGACATTCAATGGCAGTAAAATAAAAATACGCTAAATTCTTTTTGGGTATTATTTGATAACTTGACAAAAGGTGACACAAAATACAAAACAAAAAACAAAAAACAAAATCTGAGTTTTTAAAAAATACTATATTGTTGTACAGGTGCTACAATTTTTGGAGTTCAAGGTGAACTCCAAAAAAAGTGATCTAGACAATGTAATGTGAACTGTCTGTGGCCCGACCATGTTTACCCAGGTTACTCTAGAGCAGGGCTGTCGAATTCCAGGCCTCGAGGGCCGGTGTCCTGCAGGTTTTAGATATCACCCTGGGTTAACACACCTGAATCACATCATTAGTTCATTACCAGGCCTCTGGAGAACTTCAAGACATGTTGAGGAGGTAATTTAGCAATTTGTATCAGCTGTGTTGGATCAAGGACACATCTAAAAGCTGCAGGACACCGGCCATCGAGGCCTGGAGTTCGACACCTGTGCTATAGAGACACAGACCTATAGAGGTCTTTAAAGGACCATGGGGGAATCTCCAAAGAGTGAAGTAATGATAAGGCATGGATGCATGCTTAATTTGTGGCTAGTTAAAAGTATTCACAGTGGTCAGTAAGATTAGAAAAGCTTTACATAAATGCAAGTACATGACACTTGCAACATTTCCAATCATTGCTATGAGTGCACAGATTAGATTGATTGGTAGTTATGATCATTTTTATGATGAAGCAGTGTTGTCCTAATTTAAACTATTATTAAACTATGGTTTAATAATCCATTTATTCATGTCAGCTTTGCTAATTATCAATTCTAAGTAGTTCTGTATTTCATAGTTTGGCTTTCTTGGCCTGGACCATATTGTGAGGGCATGAAATGTCAACAGTATGTATGGGTTAAGATATATTTCATGTTATAAACAATTTTCCAAGAAGTTATGTAAATGAAAATCCAGAACAACTTGACCGATAATGAGTTCCTCACATATTTAACCTCATCAGACAAACTTTAATAATAACAGGAACAATTAACATACTATTCAAGCTGTAATGAGGGACAGTGACTCAAACCTTCTTTCTCAAATTATTATCCTCCATGTATTATTCCTGGCATTATCATTCCAGAAATGTTCTCCTAATCTGGACAATTACAACTTAGGAACTTCAATTTAGGTGTATCCCCCCGTACGCACTTAGGAGAGCATTCAGGGTTCGCTAATTCAGACAGACATAATTGGTCCCTCCGTGGCTGCACATCAGTCACCATTCTTTATATGAACAGAGAGGCTCTGCTGTAGTCATGGTAACTGAGAGATGCATTGATACCCCAATTGTAGTTGCAAAAACATACACTACCTCAGAAAAACCATAAAGCCATCAGATTCATCCATCTCCCTCTGTCTGCCTGCCCCCCACCCCCCAACACCCACCCACCTGCTCCCTTCAAAGCTTGCCTGCTCATTAAGTCCATCTGCTTTCTTCTCTTCCATCTGTGAAACTTACTCCCGTACATAGTAACAGATTCACGCGTGAATAACGATGGCTTCCAAGCTTCCAGACACAATTTCAACATGTAGGCTTAAGGCTAATAATTGGTTATTAATTGGTTATTTGAATGGAACTGCTCAGACTGAGCTGAAGGTCACTGCTGAGGAAAAATTCTCTGCTGAAGTCCATTTGACCTCAGTGCGATGTGTTTGAAGGTACTGCACGCCATATTTTTAAGAAAATATGGAGTCAGAATACCAATGTACTTCTTAATGGTGATAAGGATGTGCAAATAATAACAATGGAAATAAAACAATATTTTAGTTTGTTTCACATCAGTCTAACATACTGTTTCTGTTTGTAATTAAAGCTGTTAAATCTATTACAATACATATTTTATTGCCTCCCTTATTTTGAGATCAGCTAAATAAATGTAGTTCACCTAACATACATTTCCTTCTAAAATGTATTGATATACCTATACAAGGTAGTCCAAAGCATAACATCATTGACCAGTTGTTACCAAACCATCCCATACTATAATATTGTATATATTTTTAGGCCCCTTTATGTGTCATCAGGATTGCGTCCTTAAATATTTTACTTATATCTCATAATCTTTCACTTCAGAAAATTGCTTTTCATCACCATGTACCACAGGGTAACTTAAACCAGATCAAAAAACCATTAAAAACCACAACAAAAGCAGCAAAGAGCAAAATAACAACATTTCATCAGATATGATGCAAGAAGATTCTTGTATCTTTGTAAAGAAGAAAAAGCTTTGAGACCTTCTGAACTTCCACTTTTACACTGTTATTCTTTTAATAAATAAATATCTGTGAAGCCATGGCCCAAAAAGTGTAAGATTTGTGGTAATATTTATTTATTTGTTTATCTAAGGAGTATTTCATTACATTGATTAGGTTAAAGTAGAAATGATAGTTCTTTATTATATTTTTAGAATGTAGTAACTCTCAGGTTCATTACAGCACCAAAACTAACTTTACAGCATTTTGTTTTTTCTTACTAACTAGCAGCAGATCATTTGTAGCAGCAACTATCTTACAACTAGCTGCTTCTTTATACATATATTGAAGAAAGTCATTTTTGATTTGGCTACGTCCTAAAAAATCTGCTGTAAATATCCAAAGAGGAATGTGGTTTGTGGTATTGTTAGTTTGTCTGTAAGTATCAATAATTTTTAAATTCAATTTCCTTGAGTTCATTGCCAACTATCATGTTCTAAGTGAATTGCAGCATGTTTCGGTTCACTAAAAATAACTGTCAGTGAAGGCTATGCTAGCTCAGAATTGGCAGTCACTTTCAATAAAGACTTGCCAAGATGGACCATTTTATGTTTCATTCCAAAGTAAAATAGACTCTGTGTTGGATCGTCATTGGCCAGGAGCTCATCATAGAATCAGGACTGGTTCAAAACGGTGGTTTGACTATATACACGTATAGCTTGAGTGCTAGCCATTATGCTAGCATGTTTGCTTATTCTCCTCATTTTATCAAATTTAAGCTCCAAAGATAGAAAATACAAGAGGTATGCAAGACACATAATCAGAAGATAACTATAATGCCAGTTATTAATTACTTTAATTACTTGGCAAAGGCATTTCTAAATTTAGCATCACCCATGTTCTTCCAGAAACCTTCTGCCTTCTTGTTTTCTTGAGGTGCAAGTAACAGATTGGAAGATACTCCAGGATGGCAGATGGGTAATGATTTCCAGGTGCTGGGAATAGAGAGGTAGGGAAAAATCGTAGAGGTCACCATAATGAAAACGACTCCTTAAAACCTGAATCTGCATATCTCGAGAGAAGGAAATTGTATCTTTGCAAACATATTCATGCTGAACATTACATACAGGTATTCATCCTTAAAATTTTTAGTAGATTTTTAAAAGTTTAAAGGTTATATCTTTTTATTATTTGTTTTAATAATACATTTCTAATTGGTTCAAATCAAATAATTTCAATTTCTAATCTGTTTTATATTTATTTATATTTTTATATATAGGAAAATGGTCTTATCTGTAGGATGACCCAGGAAACTAAATGTGGGGCAAACACTGTGTTTGTGTGGGACTAAGTGGGACACATCAACAATGCTGAGAGGTAGTTTGAAATTTTCATACCAAACTTAAAAATACAATAAATAGTTCATATTACTGGATTGTCATTTAGCATGTACATACCAAATGCATTATGTGTCCAATTCTCTTACAAAGTGAATACAATAGGGATAAAGAGAAGCTTAAGACTGTTTTCATGGCCTCATCAATAGGCTTTGATTTCAGCTGCTCTCCTATTTTAATTTGGATGTATCTCTAGGTTAGCATTATCACATCTCACAGTTCTAATCGTTTTTATCCAATCATGACAGACACATACTGTGTCACTTCACACCACATTTTGTCCCTGTGCAAAACTGAAAAATAACTAGCAAATAAGACAAAAACTGTGAATATATGTTTCTTTCTCATACGTCTACAAATCATATTCAGTAAAATTTGTAAAACTTCCCTGATGAGCATGACATTAGACAGGCTTTCTTTTGTCAGACTAATAAAAAAAAACATCTCTTTGTACACAATGAGTAAAATTCAGACTTTAGAAAGTGCTTGTCCTGTAAAACCAGACAAAATGGGAGGCCTGGGGAATGGAAATGCTGTAGACCCACATAAAGAGGGACATCTGGTCACCTGTGTCAAACAAGCTCAGTTTACATTGGCTGTGATGAACCATTCTTCCCTGGTGGAAGACTTCCAATACGACACATTGAAAACAGTAAAAGTCACAGCTGCTTTACTATTATTTATCCATTTTTTCTCTCTATTTCATATAAAATAAAACAGTCCCTTGGAGGTGGCCATTGCATTTTAATAGTTACTTGGAGATAAACACTGTCTAGCGTTTGTTTTCCTCTGTGTGTATTTCACTCTTTGTAGTTGTGCCAGATGATTCCAGATTCCTTGGGGCCAGTTTTACAAAATGGGCTTTGTGTTGCATTTAAATCCACCAAACTGTCATCTCAAACTGTGAGATTTACTGATAAAATATTTAATCTATCTTTGGAGTATTACAGTTAATCTTCTGATCTTCAAACACTGAAAAATATTGCCTTCGGACACCTGTTGAATATGGTTTGATTTACCTGATATGTACAGAAAGTATACAGTATATTTACTACACAGTATGTTCATGAGAAACATACTGCATGTGCTTCTGTTAGTTTTATTTTTGTTTGTACACTGTGTTCAAGGGAAAAACCAAAACTCCTGGTATTGTGTATGCATGCACAGGTTTGTGCACTCAAAGTTTTGTTTTGTTTTTCTTTCTTTCTTTTTTTTTTATAAACGAGGTCTCTGTGCACTTGATAGTTTGTGTAGACTAATGCAAAAATCCTAATGTCAGTGCTTCCATATGGATTTGTGCTGAACGCTGTTGCTGTGCAAAAAGAAACAATCTGTCTTATTTATATTCTCACCACAGCATTTTCATTTCCATCACTGTCACTCTTATTTCCCTCGTGTGAATATGCTGCATGTGATTTCCTTCCTGATAATCATAAATCCTGCACAGACTTATAAATTGACCATTACCAGCTGCACAAGGCAGTACTAGAAACTGATGGCAGCCCTATTCCCCCATTTATACATTCATCTCACAGGTTGCATTAGTTAGTAGATCATTTTAGTGTTTTTCATGGTTTGACACTTGGCATAAAATTACCATGGATCTGCTTAATTTCAGCTGAATGTATTTTATTATTATCATGCATGCTGCAAACCACTAATTAACACGGAAGGGATAAAGGACTCTGAGACCATAAATGAAGTGAAAGACACAGGTGTCTGTGCACTCACGCACTCACACACGTGTGCTTTCACTGTATAAGAATAAATGTATATTTACATAATTTAAGCCTGTACTGTGCTGCTTTCTACAATAGCTGCAATACACAGAGCATGTGTGTGTCATTGTTCCAGGCAACCAAATACAGAATAACGTCAAATAAATAAAGAGACTTGTTGTTATCACTGGAAATACTGCACAATGTCATAAAATAGGCCAAAAACACTTTTTTAAAATTCCCACAAACTCAAAAACAACAACACTGACTGTGTCTTGAAAAGAGATAGAGGGGGAGACAGCAGTAACATTTCACAACTGAGTTCAGTACAACATCATTATCAACACCCAGTTTCATTTTGTAACCCTCTCGAGCTCACACATGAGTATATGATCAAACAGCAGTTGTCCATGTCAACAAGCGGTTTTATATGGGTGAACAAGCAGACGCTTCAATCTGGGAAAAAAATATATATAACCAAAATGTAGCTTTTACTAGAAGTGACCACTGGAGAGCGCTGTTGCATACATAAACAATAGAAGCGATGCAAATCGGCGAGGGTACAGTGCACGTGCACACAGAGTGCTAGTGCGGGCACGTGAGTGTGCATGTGTCTGGGCACATGTCACTGAGCGTGCGCATTTATACAAATGTGTCCAAGAGCTGGTGAGTTTCAATTATGTTAATTTGACCTGTAGCCTCAAATCCAAAGCTTTCATTTACAGCAGTAACATTCATTTCAATTTGCTGCTCTTTAATGGCGTTTTTTCTCCTCTCAAAAGAAAAGGATGCACCATGGCTGTGCTCCCCTTGACAGGAAAATGAGAAATATTGCTTGTCTTGGCTGTCAGATTTCATTGGTCAGGCTGTGCCACTGACATTTCCTATAGGTGTCTTTTATTGCCTTGGCATTTAGAGTGAAAGCTATAGCGGATTGCTGTAGCACAAAGCTGGGGAAAGAGAGCGAGAGCGAGAGAGATTGATTCAGATCACTGTTTCCATGACAACGTTGATGTTGACAACAGGGAAATGGGGGGGTGGGGTCTGACATTTGTTTGAGTGCTCATTAATAAAATGGGAAAAGATAACATCATGTGGCTACTGAATGGAAGTGGCTGAAATTATGTTAAAGTTGAATGACTGAGTGCTGGTTTTCTCGCTGCTGGCTTTGGTTTTCTTCAGTAGCAAATGGGAAACTGGCTCACGCTGAGTTTAACCGTGTAATAATATGTACAGGCTTAAATGTGCTTGCCAACAGGAGTGCTTACTGTGGGTCCTAATGCACAGTGAAACCACAGTAAATATCCATCCCGTGATTTTAGCTGAAAAATACACAGCCTTGTCTGTATTGAGAACAAACAGCTCCTGCTAGAAGCGCTTTACCAAACATGTATATCGGTTACATGTTTATTTTAGTACGGCTGAGTGATTGGTCAAAAATACCCTGAAGGTAATTTGTCAATGCGTTGATGATAGTGCTGTCAACGAGGCTCAAGTTTGGAGAAAAATGCCAAATACAGAGCAACACTTCTCTATTTGTGTAAACTTAGAAAGATGTCAAAGCATCTCTCTGAAGAGTTCATCAGGCAGATGCTTGAAGGGATTAAATGAGGCATCTGATCTTTTTGTTTCAGTTATGGAAGCTTTGGGGAATCATGATGTGCTCAGTGGATATGATGAGTCGGCAGAGATCTTATTAGTAAAACCGTTGTGTATTATTCAAAGAGCTAGGGGGTGCTTCTGTTGCTGCATCTGATTAAATTATTATTATCCTTTTGAGTTTTGACAGGCAGAGCTTCTCTTCAAAAACTGGTGCTAAAAACAAGACACAATGAAATAGCTGAATTACAACCTTTTTGGTACATGTCTCTCAGCACACTAGTTTACCCACAAAGGTCCTGCTGAAAATAGTGCTATAAAGGATTTCCCCATTTCAATTTATTTGGAAAACTTTTGGGGTGCCCTAGAAAGATCGGGATAGCTTTACAACAGTAAAGACATGTAGAAAAACAAGAGTCTGGAGTGCTACCAACTATCTTTTTGATGTAAAAAGTTCCTTGTTTCATCCTGGATTGTGAACCTGACAATCTTTAATCCTTGACCCCTGACCTTCTTGCATCTTTATCTTGGTTCCTGTTATTTTGTGTGATACCCAGGTGCTTGTGGCTGTGCAGTATGCCCACTGTCTTGCCTTCTGCCAGCTACTTCGGTCAAGATAACCTGTCCTCTTTTTGCAACCACTGAGCCACATTTATTTCGTCTGAATTACTATGATGTTCTGGTGAGGTGGATCAGTGAGTTTATCTCTGACTTGCTCCTGGTGTACAGCTTGATGTCGTCCATGTACAGGAAGTGGCTGATTGCTACTTCATTCCTGAATCTCTATCCATATGTCCTCTTTGGTGTGGTAGCAGAGGCTGGTGAGGCCTATGCAGAATAGGGACAGTACATTACATTGGTATAATCCACACATGATACTGACTTGTGCTTTTGAGGTTGTCTTTAGTTTTGTCTTGCACAGTCCTATTGGTGTTATCACTGCACCATTAGCCTTGTATATGCCAAGCACTTCAGTATCCCTATGTGGGGTATTGAGTTCTACGCTTTCTTGTAGTCAGTCCTGGGCGACTCAGGTTGTTATGCCTGGTTTTGGAGTCGTGGTGTACTGCTACATCAACCCCAGTTAGTGCTTTGACCCTCTGGTGTTGTTTCCAATGCCCTTCTGAGCTGCACTCATGTGTTGACTTATGTTCATACTCAGATTGGTTGCTATGATGCCTGTGAGGAGTTTACAGGAAATCACCCTGTCATGACCATAATTGTTCTGTCCTGTGTTATCTAGTCTGGATGAGTAACTGTTAGCAGCCCACTTATTGTGCTGTCAGAGTCCTGATGCTGTTGAATGTCTACTTTAGTGATGTCAACTGGATCTCGTTCTGGGATGTTTAGGTCCACTGGCCACTTGGTATTGGTGTTGTGTGATTCCTGTTTCTCCCCAATGTTCCTATAATATTTATCAGTCTCAGCTTTTGGTGGGTCTAATGGTGTGTCAGGTGGTCTTTATCCGATTGATCCCTTGCAGCTAGGAGCACACCCTCTCAGCTAACACCCTTCCTTGATTTAACTCCATAGGGATTTGTCTCTGCACATATTCTGGATCTCATGTTCAGGTGTTTCCAAGTTAAGTTCTGCGAGTGTTACTGTGACAGTGTTGTATACAAGCTTATTGATTCCTTTTACCACAGTTGCCACAATTATCATTCACAGCTCAGTGGATTCATTTGTCATGTGTCAGGTGTCTGGACATCATTTTGTTCTTTAACACTGTTCTCTGCTACCAAGTTTGGTAATTATTTCAAATTAAGTAATTATTTCATTCAAATTTTACAAATTTGTCATGTTTAAATGTTTCAAATCATTAAACAAATATTAATGTTTGTCAGAATAGTGTGAGTAAATACAAAATGTAGGGAAATGTAAGGGAATGTGTGAAAGAGTAATTTTTACCTAAACCTCATAACTGGTTATACCATCCTTGGAAGCAAAAACTGTAATCAAGCTTTTGTAATGACTGACAGTCAGTGTTTTACTGCTGAGAAATTTTGGCCCCCACTTGGGCCACACTTATTCTGCTGATCAACCTAAATATGCTTGTGGACATGAGATTATCGCCAGACATTTGCTTTTTCTGGATTTCTGGATTTTCTGAGCAGAATCCATGGTTACATCAATTACAGCAAGTCGTCCCAGTCCTGAAGCAGTAAAAGCCCATGACATTACCACCACCATGTTTGACTATTGGTTAGATGTTCTTTTTATATGCTATTGAGAAACAGTGTGGTGGTGGAAACTGTGTTACTGTCAGCTGAAGACAATGAAGAGAAGAAGGAGAAAGTGTAAAAGGGGCAACAAGAGAGAAGGAAAGTAGAAGTCTGGAGGTGAGAGTAGGGACTCTAAATGTAGGGACTATGACTGGTAAAGGGAGAGTTGGCTGTTATGATAGAGGGAAGTAAGTTACATATATTGTGTGCGCAGAAGACCAGGTGCAAAGCAAGCAAAGCCAGGAGCAATGGGAGTGGATTCAAGCTATTTTAGGTCATTCAAGTTTCTTAAATGGAAAAATATGCAGATTCTTTTTATACTAAATTTGCACAGGCTTTAAATTTTTTACCTTAGGTATATTACCTTAATTTATGGCAAAGTACGACTGTCTCAGCAAAGCTGCAGCAGCAATTTTAGTTTTATATAAGGTGTGAGGATGAATAAAGATAAGTTGTATCACAGAAGAGCTGCTATGCATGCTGGGGATGATCCTCTTGGTCTTTAAACAAATTAATTATACCTGTCAGAAAAATTTTAAATCGAATTACTGTCAAACATGTAAAACCCCCTCAGCAGTAGGGAGCCTTATAAAAACAAAGGTATCCTTTGGATTTCCATTATTTGGTGTTCTCTATGCTACTTCCTCTATCAAGTACCCTTATTTTTAACATTTTATTAGAGAGGGTACAGCTGTTGGAAGGGATGTTTATTTTCAATAGTTTCATCATCTGCCTCTTTAGCTTCACACTCTTCATTCACAGTGAGGCAGTCCTTTTCCTGCTTGGTTGAGCACCCTGTGTGCCATAATAATTCATGCACAGGAGGAAAAACATACCAAGGGGCACTTAAAAACAATATAAAGCAGAAGAGAAAAAATAAGGCAATGTTTTTTTTACTAGTGTTGTCCTCTTGGACTTTTAGGAAGAGATATGTTTTGATCAAGATTCAAACTATGTATCAGCGCACCAGTAACAAGGCTCTAGGATACCGATATGTTAATGTTCATCTTGGGAATTCATGGTTGAGACCAAACAACAAGTTATGTGAATGAATTAGAATTGAACTGATGTGAATCAATGAAATTGATTTAGTGTTGCAAGGTTTTGCTTCTAATGTTACATTAATGTCTGATTTATTTGTTTGTTTGTAAAGCCATCACTTTCAGTAGTTTTATTCTATATAACAAAAGGCTTTTCTATTCAGAGAGCTCTTGCCTAAAGTCTCAGAATCACTTGTCTAAACTTAAACTTACTTTTGATTGACCTACATGGCTTCTGATGAATTTACCATAGATTATTAGGTTGGATCTTAATGCTGAATTCTCTTTCATGTGTCAGTTTATAGGGGCAAGGTTTCACTTGTGCACCAACAGCTCTTACTATCCCAATCAACACGTAGGATAATACGGATGTTCTACATCACATCATGGTCCCTGGTTTTCTTCCTTGTTTTGAATTCTTAGTTAATGTTACTGGGTTTTCTATTCTAGTGTTTGAAGTTTTGAAGTTAGTTTTCATAGTTTTAGTTTCTCTTTATGCTGTACTGCTTTTGTTATCAGCTTAAAATAAAGCTTGCTTTTCATTACACTCCGTCTGCATTTAGGTCCAGCTTACACGTCAATCCTGCATGTGGTCACATTATACAGATTTTATCAGAGTCATATAGATCAGAGACCAAGAGTTTCTTTCTATTTGCTATTGTATGTATTTAGTTCTGTCTCCTTTCTTTCCTGTCTTGCCCATATGTGGTCATACTGGTTTGCAGATTTAGGTCCAACACAAGATCTGTCAAATTATTTGTACAATTTTTCTGTGTTCCAAGATTTTTTGTACAAGATAAATATACACTAAAGACATCCACTCTTTGTTTGAATGTCTGAAACCAGGCAAAATGAAACTGGAGTAGAAGAATAGAAGTAGTACTTTTAAGTCATTCTAACTAGGGTTTGCTTTCAGCAGGACAACTGATGCTGCTGATCACAACTTTAAAAGCCTAATTTCTGACAGGACAGGTTCCCTCTAATCAAACCTGGAGGCAACAGATGTTCTGACAGAATTAATCATTTCAAGTGTGTCTTTAGTAATATGTAACAGTCAATGAATCATGAACTTGTACATTCATCTGTACATCACACCATAACAAACACAACAACAATGTGTGACAAATTGATCTGTGTCTCCTTTCCTTTCCTGCTGCACAGAAAGCAGATTTCACATGGTCGCTGTGGTCAATATCACTGACCTGGATATCCAGCTGCTTTCCAACATCATCCATGTCAATACACAAATTCATTATACATGCCCACATACAAACCACTGGTTGCCTGTTGATCTATAATGCTATTTTAAAAAGGAAAAAAATAGAATTGATGGAGTTACCATATGGTAATGATTTGGTTGGCATCCAAATGACTATCAGGCCTCTTTGGGATCTCGTTGAATACTGAGCTGGATCAGTGTAAAGTGTGTCACACTGCAACAGCTTGGGTGCACTGTTGGAAGTCAGGACAACTAGGGCAGACGATTGAAACTGGGCAAAGCCAGAGGACAGAAACCAATAGGACTGACTGAGCCTGACATGGTTCATTTATGCGTTTCCATTTCAGATGATGGTCCCAGACTTGAGTCTGTACAGAAAGGATTACCAGAATCTGTGCAAATTAGAGGAAGGAAGGCAATTTACATGGCTACTTTACGGCGACAGCGTTCCAGAGCAACCTCAACTCGGCAAGATCGTGGCTCCTGCTCTTCTACGGCATCTTGCCCCGTCTTCTCTGGACCCTACAGTGACCATGAAGAAGTGCCTCAGCTGCGTCGCCAATCCTCTCCTTTACTCAAAGGTTCCTTTTCCAGCCTGCAGGGGTCTGTTCCATGCATGCAAGGATCTTTGTCAAGTCTTGACGAACATTTGTCTAACTTTCCGAACTCTTTACCCAATCTCAGAGGTTCAGTCTCTCGGATAAAGAGGAGATCACTTGGAAGCCTGGACAACTCTATCTCCAATCTTATTGAGAGAAGTAAAAGCCCTAGTCTACAGAGTGGCAACGGCAGCTCTAGTGATGATGATGGAAGTTGGGATACAAATAGCTGGAGCTCAGTGGCCACCTGCTTACTACGGACTCCTATTAAGCAAGACAGCAATGAACAGTCTTGCAACACTGATCAGGTGTCCTCTGCTGCTGAGGGTGAGGATGAAATCATTTACCAAAATCTTATCATTTCACGTCCTCCTGCTAAATCTGAAAGCAAAAGAGACCATGATCATGAGAATACTTGCACAACACAAAGGAAAGATGCCGGACTCCAAAATATGTCATCATCAAGCAGAAATGCTTCTTCGGTCTTATTCCATCAGTGTGATGAGAAATCAGAAGACAGGCGCAAGTTCTCACAGTTTCTAAATGAAGTGACTTGCAGGGTCTTAAAATCAAATGGTGGTCCACTTCAGCAACCGTTCATTTTACGACATTGCGATCTAACTCCTCCACCACCTCCACCAACTCCATCTCACACACCACTACATTCTGCCTTAACAAATCCACCGCCACCATCGACATCAACAACAAACTTGTGGTACAGTCCAACCAGTTCAAACCTTCAGCCAATTAAGGAATGTGACTCCAAAGATATCACAAGTTCCATCCACCAGTGGAGCAAGACATTACCAAGCTGTAGGATCGTAGAGCCGATGGAAGTCCTAAGGAAAGTAAAAGAGGAGACTCACTCACACCCAGAGCCCAACCAAGAGCTATGTCCAAAGATCCAAGCACAAGCCCCTACTGGGAGACATTATCTAGAGACAGACATTGACAGAGTGAGGCAGCTGGATGAACTGGTAGCTAATGGCACCCTTGGGAAAGAGAAAACTGAAAAAGTGCTTCAAGAAGGTATAGGGAGAGTAAAGAAAAGGGAAAACAGGACTCTGTGGGAGAGAAATGGAGGCTTGGGGATGGAAAAAGAGAAGGAGAGGGAAAAGAGAAAAGAAGCCTCCTGGGAGAGAGACAGAGGAGGTGAGAAAAGGAGGGAAAGGGACGGAAAAAGAGAAAAGCTTTGCTGGGAAAAAGTTAGATGGTCAGAAAGAGGGCGGGAGAAGGAGAAAAAAGTTATTCCTACCTGTTATGAGTCACCTTATCCTCATCTGGCTGCCAGTGGACGGAACAACCCCTGCCCTGTCTTCAGCTGGCCAGAGCAGCAGTTTCCGAGAATGTCCTACAGGTCTACCTCATTGCCCAGACCTCTAAATGTTGCTGTGAGTACATTACACTACACTTAATTGTTCGTTTGGTGGTTTGGTTTAAAAATACATATACATAGAACAGAGATCATCTAATGTATGTGTTGGAGTTGAAGTTATTTCCTGAATTAATCAGATTTGATTTCCAACATGTGAGGTGTCCCTCAACACCTCCGTTGGCCATGTCTGCAAACCACCATCTGCTTTTATTAACATGCAGTAATGTTCCAGCTGCTGTTTTTGACATGGTATTGAACAGGGTTGCTTTAGCCAAGAATTTATCACCATTTCAAGAGGTATAGTCCAGCAGGAAGTAATTCGCACTATGTCAGTTATGAATAACTACTTCCTGGAAAGCCTGTGTTCTTTAAACTGTGAACAGCTTATGTGAAAACTGCAGAGGATTTTTGCAGTTTGATTCAACACAATCAAACAACACAGCGGATCAAAATGAGGACTGCAGATACACATCCCACATACTTTGAATTTTATTATATGATAGACAGTTATTACATCATGCACAGTAACTTTATTTTGCGCTATTGTGAAGATAATTGTCGTGATCATTCTAAGAAATGATCAGTTTGTGTCATGTTTCCTCCTGCAGTAAGAGTAAATGCAGATTGCTGGAAATGAGAAGCCAAATGAAAAAGATTACACAAGCCTCTGATGAATTCACTCAGTCTTTATTCAAGGCTTTGATATAGTGTGTTGCATCACATTCGTCTTTGTTAGCTGAATATTACTCTTCTCAGACTTATTATGTAGATGTGACTCATTTATGTTTGCTGTTTTGCTTAATTGCATCTGACACATGACCCACTTGCCATACAAAACTAAATCTGAAAACATGATTATTCATTAGCGAGAATCTGAATTATTCTGTGCTGTACATGCACAGGAATGCATGCACATAACATACAGATAGCTCCATAAGTATTTGGACATTTGCTATCCATCTTTTGAATGTTTGGAGGGCAAAAAGATGTTGATGCATTTAAATGAAAAGTAATATAGACCACAGCAATGCTTTGAGAATACCCTGGCCATTGAAAATGTGCATTTACCAAGAAAAGATTTGTTCAAACTGCAGCTCATGTTGTGATTTTTAGTCTATGATTGAAAAGAATAGGTATAAGCTTTTGAACAATTACACAAATTCTGTAGTTTTTGCCTCCATACTCCATCACAGGGGATTTAAAGTCACTGGGGATATGAAGAGCTTTATCAAAAGTATTGCATCAACAGTCTATGAGTTACAGTGCCCTATTTTCAGAGGCTTAAAAATAATTGGTCAGTTGAGAAGGTAGTTTAAAGGCCTATTTTCTTGTTGTTCTATGACACATTAAGCAGACAAAATATCTGGAATCAATTTCAAGTGTTGAACTTATATTTTTCAGCTTTTTACTGAAATTCTCAAAATGAGGTCCAAAAAGTTGATACAAGTGAAGGAGGCCATCATTAGACTGGGGGAAAAATAAAGTAAACCTATCAGAAAGATAGCAAAAACGTCAGGTGTAATCAAACAAACAGCAATTGGCAACACCAAAAGGCCAGAAAGACCACAGAAAACAACTAAAGTGGATGAAAAAGTCCAGTCAAGAACATTTTAAACAGATAGGCATATTTGTTGTGGTATAAGCTAAACATGTAGTATACCTCCTTCTTTGCTATACTATGGGTTTTACTTGGATGTGTCTACTTTTTCTGGTCCCTAAAGTCTACATGAAGAGATTTCTTCATGAACGGAAGGTGCAAACCACTGGTTACACACAAGAGCAAGCAGGTCAGATTACACTTTGGCAGAAAAAACATCTGATACGGCCTCAACAGTCCTAAAAAAATAATTTGGAACAGATGAAACCAAGATGAAACTGTACTAAAATGATGAGAAGAAAAAAGAACGGAAAAGAAGAGAAACAGCTTGTGATTCGAAGCATACACCATCATCTGCAAAAGGCAATGTTATAGCATGGGCATGTAGGGCACCAAAATTACCAAAAGTGTGTAACTGTTCAAATACTAATGGACCCAACTGTATTCTTGCTCATGCTACTTTCAAATATAGACTCAAAATTACAGCGCGACCTACTAGATGAGCATTTTCAGTGGCCGGGATGTTCTCAGAGTGCTGTGCTGTGTCTGTATTACTTTTTATTTAAATGCATTAGCATCTTCCTGCCCTCCAAACATTCAACAGAGGGCTAGCAATGGGAACTTCTGGTCCCTTTGGAATATCATATTAAGAAATACATCTGCCTTATTTGCTGCTTTTTTACTAAAATAGAGAAAGACTGCTTGAATCTAAAACAAATTTCACTATCCTGCTTGTATGCCTGTGTGAAGGTACCTGATACATAAAATATTTAAACGCGTTCCCTCCTTCTGTTTTTGTTGTGCTTTTGAGCCTCAGGCATAGTAATGCCATCCAGTAATATTGCCTCTCACAACCCGATGCACTGTTGTACTAATACCCTGCTGCTAAATGGGTGAACTTTGACCAACGTCCAACAGTAAGGAGGAAGATAAATGTTTGGGATGTCGCTTCCTGACTAGAACTTATTCACTGGATGTCAGCTCCCTAGCAACTGTTCAGCCGATGAGTGGGTGTATGTATTAAAAGGAATACATTTGGCAAAAAGAGAGAAAACTGCTGTATGGCAGCTTTTCACAGTTAGTGGCTTGCAAGTGCAGAGATGAGATGGGCGCTTCTTTCAAGGTAGAAGAAAAAGAAGGAGAAGTGTCCTCTGCAGTCTGGGGGGCAAGGCTGAAATACATCTATTACAAAATATGTGATGAGCTGAGATAAACTGAGACTTGTAATTGAGACATAGTGAAGTTATAAATGATCAGTCAGTAGCGGAACGCATCCTAACAATACCAGAGTATACCTGTGAAATACAGCAGTAATTAAACATGAAGCAAGTATGTGGGCTAATGTGTGTGTTTCAATAAAATCATCACCTAGTAAATGCAAGCATGGCTTCCTGTGAATGACCTTTATATTGGGATGAGAATAGCAGATTTACTGTTAAATGCTGTAGGAGCAGTGATTCAAAAAAATGTAATGAAAATAATGCTGAAAAATATCCACAATGGTATCACAAATCATTCAAAGAAGAAATCCTAACAATTACAACGTTTTTAAAAATACTAATTAATATTTTTTATGATAAAAGTTTTATCAAATGGTAATGTGAAATGCAAGATGGCTTCAAATCCAGGGGGCCTTCTGTGTGGAGTCTGCATATTCCCCCTGTGTCTGGATACTCAGACATCCTCCTACAGTCCAAAGACATGCATGGAGTTGGGTTAGGTTAACTGGTAATTCTAAATTGCCCATAGGTGTAAATGTAGGAGTGAATGCCTGTTTGCCTCTGTGTGTGAGCCCTGGCGGCATGTCCAGTGTGTACCTGTCTCTCACACTATGACAATTGGGATAAGCTCCAGACCCCCCATGACGATGAATTGGAAATCAGAAGAAAATGGATATTTATCTGCCCAAGCTATGTACAAAATAAATGACAAATAGTGTTTGTCAAGTCAGTATTTTTTAATAAATGTCTGCTTATTGTCTCCATTCTATCATCATTTAGCAAAAGCGAGTTAAAGGTTAATATTTTACCTTTTTCACTGAATGAAAGTAAATCCATGTGAGCTGATTATCATTCAGTGATGCCTTGCAGGAATGCCAATTCTATCCTCCTCCCCCTCTCTCTAGGCTTGCCCTCTCCACACAGAGGGATGCTGGGATAGAAGGATGGACGTGGAGGTGGGGGGGGGGGGGGGGGGATTACTGAGCGTTGTCTCATTCAGTAGCTGTATGAGTCATCCTGCTGTATCATTCGCACTGTTTGTAACACCCACGCAACTGCGTGAAGCCCGGCTTCCACACACTCACCAATACACACTGCAATCTTGTAGTCCGTATGTTGAAGCTGTGCAACTGTGGCATTTAATATACCTTGCTAAATCCTCACCAATGAGACTGACGTGAGTTGCGTGCAACATGCAAACACACAAACACCTGAAAACATACCAACCTACTACAGTGCCAAAACAATGCGTGACTTTGTGGCCACTGTAAAGTTCATGAAGAAGACGGTGAAATTGGGAGTTTTTTATGGCCATGCATGTAACTTGTAACTGCATTAAAATACTTCAATGTAAATTCTTGTGAATTCCTTATTATTTACGATCTATATGCAAGCTATGACCAGTCTATTTATTTGCATTCATGTGTAGATATGACAGAGCAGCACTGAGTATGCTCCGAGTACTGAGTATAATGTAGCTAGCCATCAGTTAGCTTATGTTATAAACACTAAACAGCGTTAGCAACCTGAAGCGACTAACTTCCACATAACTTTTGCAAAGTGTGGTCCTTTTTTTCCACAGATTGTTGCATATCGATATAAAATACCAAGCGCTCAGCAGTGAGCTTCATGTTAGGCAGATTTTTGTGTTCCCTAAGGTAGCAATATCTTCATTCTTCAAAACAAGAGAGCGGTATCAAGAAAGAAATCTAAGAAGAGTACTTTATTCTTTTAGACTTAATTTGCAACATTTTTAGTTTTGTTTACCATTTTACTTTTTTGTACTTTCCTCGTAACAACTACAGTCTGCAAGTCTGCCTCTCACCCTTGGGCACTTTCTCTCCCTTTCTGCAGCACACAGCATTTTTCTTTTGCGCTGTTAATCTGTCATTTCTTGCTCTGCCTCCCTCCTCCTTTCACTTAATGTTCTCAGAACTGATACAGTGTGTGTTTTGTGAGTGAGGAAATAATGGATATATTTGTTTGCCGAGACACAGCCACTCTGAGAGCTCGTTAAACACCAGATAAGAGGTATTCCACGGCGTGCAGTGGCAGCAGCGGCGCCAGATAAATTTGCTTGATAAATATATCTAATCATTTCACCCGCTTCTCTTCTCTTCCTACCAGGAATCTGATGGCGAGACGCGGCATAACACAAGGTTGGCTACTTTCACTTTTACTTCCTCTCCTCCCAGCAGTTACACCTTCAGCCACACCTCTCCTCTCTCTTTCTCTCTTCCCTCTTCTCTCCATCACTCCCCTAACCCCTCCTCTTCCAGAACACCTCCTCCTGCTCCATTCAGTTCTCGGCTCCCTCTCTCATTTTCTCTCTCTCCCCTCTCTCTCTCTCTGCCTACCAGCCCTGTCTCCAGTCAGAATTAGGGGAGTCTTTTTCTAAATGCATGCAGCTCTGAGGGGATGCACAGGCACATGAATGTAGTGATTTTATCTGCTGAAAATGAGGCAAATGGCATATAAACGGTAAGGCAAGGAAGCGAAGAAGTGCATGCCTGGTTTCATTAGTGGCACTGAGATAAGTGTGTGTAGTTGCTTTGCTGCACTTGTGAAAGTAATGATTGTTGTGAGGGCTCTTCTGTAGCTGTTGTGCCTCTCTGTTCATGTGTTGCATATTCTGAGCGCTTTGAGAAAAAGCGCTGGGTAGACTGCTCTACATTCAACAGTGCACTATGTTTGGAGAATGTGACTACATGTTGTGCAGCATACTGGAGTAAAATCCGAAGGGTTTTTTACTGGAAGTCACTGCATGTAAGTTAGGTTGGTCATGATCGTTTGGTGAAGTTGAACTAGTGTTGTTGCTTAGGGGTTATTATTGTCGTCTGGATTTTAGTGGTATGAGAATAATGAGTTACCACGTTTTTTTTTTCACAGCCCTCAATTTACTCTCATAATATTTCACTGGGCAAGAAGATACCACAGAGAGGCTATTACAGCCCAACAAGCCTATCATGAGAAAGAAAGTTGCTCTCATTAAGCCAAACTCCTCACCTTGTACAGATCAAGAGTAAGAGAGACAACACAAGATGGAAGACTCCATAATTGCATTTGATGAGTTGAGAAAAGACGTGATAGATGGGTGTGATCACTTTGAATTTCAGTGAGGAAATCCTAAAGCCTTTGGTGATGCATTGCCTTTAGGTGGCTCTATAATCAGCATGTCAGCATAACATGATCATAACATCTAGAAGTTAATTGCTTTCACCTCCGGTCTTAACCTCCAGCTAGTGAGGAACCATTGATTTTGGAGATGATCCCTGCTTCCTGTTACATAATTAAAGCAAACAGAACCTCGGATAAAGTGCAGTCTAGAGGGAAACTTTGAGTCTTTGAAGTGAGTTTCAAACCTCCTGTACAGTGGAGAGAGCTTTAATTAATCTGGTGGAAAAACAAAGGAAGAGTGAACAATGTGCGCTAACCTTCTGCCACTTTAAGCTATATTAACTCGTAATTAGTTGGAAGATGGCACTTTGTATTTGCAAATGGTATGGCCGTGGAATGGTGCTGCACATTTATCCAATATTCCTTGTCAATATGCAATCTATGTCAATCACAGTGATGTAATTTACACACTTTTGCATATCCTAAATGTCTTTTTTGATTGTGTTTAATACTGAATGTGTACGCGCCATTTAACTTCAATATTTACTGTAAAATATTCTCAAAATGCAGTAACATAGTATGCTGGCAGACAAATAAATGAATAATTAACCAGGCAGCTAGGTATCTTTCTACTTGGAAAACTGAGGAAACAAGTCTGGTTTCCCCTTTTCCAAGGATCCTATAAAATATCATAATATGCTTCTTTCAATCCTTTTCACTGTATTTAACTAACTGTAGTTTTTGCACACAGATACCCTGTTGGTGCGTTGGGACCAAAATTATTTCACTGCATTTCTTTTAAATTATTATTATTATTATTATTATTATTATTATTATTATTATTAATCATCATCTCAGTTGGATTTAGAAAAAAGATCATTCAATAGCTGATACTTTTTTTCAGAGCTCAGTTATCTTGGTTGCCAGGATGGTGTGTCCCCCTCTGTGTGCTCCAGGCATAAAATATCCTCGCTAATATACTTACCACTAATTTTCAAAGTCGTGCTTACTGTGACATAAATGTGCGAATTTGTGTCCAGGAAAAATGAACATTAATAGATTTTCTTTGCTATTTTACCATGTGATAGGCTGGTATGACCAGAGATGGGGAAATGTCCCTTGTCCATGCAAGCAAATTATGCTAATCATAATATATATGGCCAGAGGTTTCAAATAATAATGTATGGATATGTGCAGGTAATCCCTGTTAATCAAAACCTCAGGCTTCAGACTGTTCCAAGAGCTCAGTTTCCAACTATTGATTTTCTACTCTTGGCTCTGAATACTGTGGAAAAAGAGATGAAATCTTGAATATGGTCATCTCAGGCTGATGCTCTGACTGTGAATAAACAGTCCCATACACGTGCTGTTGAAAATTTCCAGTAGTGAGGGTCAGTCAGTAGAAAGTTAAATGGAGAGAATATAAAAATGATTGGTTCAAATATAGTATGAACTAATGGGCTCGGTGTAAGATAAATATGTTTTGGTTTTTAACTTCCAATCATGCAAAGCTACTCTAAATCTTGTGCAGTACAAGAATAAAAATATGCAATTGGAAATTAACATAATAGGTCCACTTTAAATGAGTCCAAAGATGAAAATTAATAAGTGCTGAAGTCTGTCCAAACAAACCATCAGCTCCACCAACCCCCTGCAGCACAGCGAGCTCTGCTCCTCCTCAGTTTTCTGAAATGATTCTTGTCATAGATAATAAGCCAAAGCTTATCACCAAAGGCTATTTTGCACTTCACATGTAAGCTGAGTTAAATCAATGCCAATAAAATTTAGATCATTGTGCACCGACAAACCCTTTCAAGGTTACGGTCTTCATATGAAAGAGCGCACTAAGAGTCTACTAGCCAAATAAAAGCCAGTTTTTATGAGATTTACGAGTTTTGGATTAAAGTAGATAATTGAAACCTTGTGAAAAGTCTTGTATTTTGCATGTTGTGTACGTGCATAGTTGATTGCAAGCACTGCTATTATCTGATTTTAAGATTCATAAGCTCTTTACAAAGTGATTTGAAGAAGAAATCTGAATTTTCCTACTTTCTGCCTGTAATACAAATATCACTATCAAACTAAAATTGAAAGCTGAAAATAGTGAAGCTCAATAGAGCACATTGCATACTGTAAAAGAGACTATGTGCCAGTTAAGTCAAAAAATAACTGCTTACTGACAGATGAAAAGGTTACAGCTTTATAACTTTTTTCCTCTCTTTTCTGGTCTCAAAATAACAAAATTCTTGTCCCCGTTCAATCTTTCAAAGAATTCAGTGAGTTTTCATTAATCCGAGGGTAACGGAAGTATCTTTGTGAACTTAAAATTGCAGTCAGAGCTTGCTGAGATTGGATAAAGCAAGGACAGGAAAGGGATTGAAAAGCAACCAAAGAATAGAGGGCAACTGCTGCATTAGTCCAACTCCCACTCTATTTTTCCACTAATGTTTCATCTTCCCTTTATCAGATGCATCAATCCATGATCCACTTTTCCACCAGCATCAGCTTCTCAGCGACATCAGTCGCCTGCTCTGCTTCACTTAGACTTTAAGGAATATGCCTGAAGAAGCTTTGTTTGTTCATCTCTCATCTCTTCCTAAGCACGTAGCTTCCAAAAGCAGATGCTATACAAAGTCTCCCTTCAGGTTAGCCTGGAGCAGTTTACCACCTCTCTGCTGTCTCATTCTTCTGTCTAATTATTTCCAAGACCATGAGCTCTGGGAATCATGCAGGAGCCGTTTGTTAGGGTGCACTACTGTAGCGTGTGGAGCTGGGCGATGTGGAATCTACTTTGGATCGTTCTCAAGGGGTTGGCTCTGTCTTCGAGCGTGCACATGTACCCATATTCTCTGATTTAGACCGCTGTGCATCACATGTCTAAGTCTTAAGATGCCTTCTCCCTTTGACGTCCCACCTCACCACCCTCATCGCCCCCTGGACATCTGGAGATATGCCTGTCTGCTGCTGGCGTTTATACAGCTCCGTAAAAGCCAACAGGACAGGGTCAGCTGAGCAACATAAGCCTCTGGTGCACATACACATAGAGTAGACCTCAAGTCTCTCAAAAGCACAAAGTCCATGTACTGTATGTCAAAAGAGTGGGATGCATGGCATTTTAATGTGACCGATAAAATACAGAAGATAAAGGTCTTCAACTCAGAGGTTTTAACTCAAGCTTACTGCCCCTACTTGCTTGCGTGTTCTCATTAATGCATTAGCTTCAGTCCTGATCTTTCTGGTTCAGTGTTGTGGTTCTGACACTCTTGCTGTATAAACAATCATTTGTTGACACGTTCTTGGCAGTGTGTTGAGCTTAATAATAGAAGCGGCTTTTTCCTCTTAAGAGAGGCTTTTTGTCAAACGAATATACAGCTCTGTTTCTAGCTACACGTTGAACAAACCGCGCACCTATTGCACCCATTACACCTCAGTAAATACTTCATTGCACCCTGGAGGGCTGTGCACATGCTGCTGTATGTTCGGCCCACATGCGCATAATCACTCTGAGCCCCGGTGGCCTCCTGTGGTTTAATGCATGGTGGATTTCCAGATGTCCAATCTGGACGGTGATGATAAAAAAGAAAAGGCTTTAAGGTGAAAAGAACAGGATTCTTTTTTCAAAGACAAAATGTGCCCGTCGTGGCCCTTGTAGAGCTTTGTGGTCTGCAGCGCTGAGCTGTCCTACAGTACGACGTTACGCTGTACTCTACAGAAGGGAGAGTTAGACCTATAAAGTCAGTTATCACTGGATTTATATCAGTAAGTTTGGTAAATCTGATGTCTGTGGAAAAAGAAATTAATGGTTTCCTCTATTAACTATATATATAGTTATAAATGTCAACAAAAAAACCTATATATGTGCTCTTAAAGTGGCTATAATTAATATTGCATTAACAATGTATGACATGACTCATATGTCAATGAACCTGCAGAGAATTGTGCACTTCGTCCTCTGTGCAGTTTTACTGTGTGCTTAAGTTTATTGTTTCCATTTTATGGCTTGTTTGTAGTTACAGCAGACAGTTTTTCAAATGAAAAAAATACATTAAGATGAGATAAAAGAACACATAAGAGGAGTGTTTAAAAGCTACAGTACACGGCAAAATATTACCATCAGCTGTCAGTTGGTAGAAACCAAAAACAGCAAAAAAGAGAGAGCGTCACATTTAAATTCAGTAGGTGTAAATTTATGCTAATGTCGCTAACACAGCAGTTTTAAATGCAATAATATGTCAGTGTGTTGAATGAATATTGAAGTCACACTGTATTTTGTATGAAGCCACATACGGGGAAAACACAAACAAGAGCAGAAGCTTAACAGAAGCAAACATTAACAGAAACTGTAGCAGCACAGCGAGGCTTCACTTAGGCACAGTGATGTCTTCAGTTAAAAGCTGCTAGTGTGCTAACATTCCCACGATGCCAAAATGCAGATGTTTTTCAGAAATAATGTTTACAACTTGGTGCATTAGCATTCTGTTGTATATTTTACTAACTGCAGGAAGCTCAACATTAGTGAAGAGGAAGATGGCTGCACTTGCTGACATGACATATTTTCACCTATATATGACTGTTGCTAAGTTGCTTTAAGTCCTATGTTAAGTTAAAATGAAATATTCCGAGGAATGCTAGAAACAGAATAGACAAGGAGTTATAAAGTTTGACGGGTAGGAAGGAGTTTCTGTGATGTTCTTTGGTGGGTTTTTGCTAGCACAAGATGGAAAGGGTTTGAAGGATTGACCATTACTGATCGTGCATCGAGTACAAAACTTGGACGGCATCGGGCTTGTGATCCACGCTACCACATATCTACATATTCTCTAAATACCCTATTCTTCTCCATCTAGATAAGCTCTGTCACTCTTAGAATATTTTTACAAGGTCTGTTTGCCTATAATTTGGTAAAAGACGCTTCTCTCAGTCCTTGGGGCTTCTGCAGACACAGAATCATTACAGACTTGCAAGAAACTCAACTCTTAATTACCTTTGAGATATGAGGCCTAGTGGCAGGAGCCCTGCTTAAGACAGAAATATCTCTTGCAAGCGAGTTTGTGAAAGAGTAGTAGTAATGATAATAGTGGTATTTGTAAAACATTTTTTATTTGTTACTTAACGTCTTAAAGCCTAAAAGAACTTGACTTTCTATTGCACTAAAATACATAGTAAAGGGCTTCAGTGTATTAATTACAGCTCACCTGAGGAGAACAATGATGTTCATAATTTTGTGGGATTTGCTCTAATCCTGGTTGAGATGTTATAGTCTTCATTTAACTATTACATTTGACTAATTAACTACTACAGTTTAATCATTTACAAAAAATAAAATGAGGCATGAAAAAACAAAAAATATAAATTCCCAAGTAGTGAAGAAAGCACAAATATTACAGTATATATTAGAGCTTTAAAATGCTTCTTATTATACTTCTTGTCCTCTGCCAGGCTGGGAGCACAGGTATGTCACGACTGGGTTGTTGTGGCAACCTCAGCAAAGACTGAACTCCTCTTTCACATAATTTTAACAATGGAGATCAATTGAATTGGTCTATATGCGAAACACACAAACATAGCATATGGATTGTATTAATCTTCCTCTTATTATACTACTCTCTCACTCGCTATCTTCCCCCCTCTCTCCTCCTGACTCTTGTTGCTTGCTTTAAGGGTTATGAAGGGGTGAAGAGCACAATGAGCTATTGGCCTACAGCAATGTGTAGTTGTAGAGCTTTGTATTGTATATTTATTGCAGGAAACACAGAAACAGAGACAGAGGGGAGACTTTGTAGATACATACAGATAAAACAATATAAATCATTGAATGTTCATGAACTAGATTCATGTCACCACTATTTTTTGTCCTATTTTTCCTATTGTTTTTTTTTCTGTCAGACAGTTACTGAAAAAAAACATTTTAAAGAGCTCTCACAATTCTGCTGGAGGCTTGAAAGGAAATTAAATTTAGAAGAGCTCGAGTTGTTGTTCCCGATGAGAGTAAACATCATTGGAATTATAGGTGACTTGAACTTCATTTGACCTGATGGATCTGGATGCTATTACTTTGTCCAGGTTGCTGCCCAGAAGCTTTTGTAGCAAATAGGTTTTTTGTTGGTTTTGCTATATTCTTTGGTCAAGTTCTATATTAATGTCTCATTAATCTTGAGCAGACATTGAAAATCTTTTCATCCTTTGCCCAGAAGAAAAACCTCACACACCTTGAAAGTATTCTTTTAAGTGCAGTGTGTTATACTGTGCTTACCTCTGTGTTACTGCAAGTGCCTCTGCTCTACCTTTTGCACATTGTCCAGGCTTCAAATCCTCTCTGTTGTATGTAAATCTATTCTCATTTTCAGTCTTCACAGATTAAACCAGGATTTAAGTAGCACTCAGATGAATTCATGAAAGCCGGTGAATAGAGGAGGAATTTTGATTTAAAGTCTCCCTAGGGCATGCAGTCTTTCCAGAAAACCTACAAACCATGCAAATAACATTCATGCCCAAAATTTCTATATGCCAAAATTCTAACAAGATATCACAGTCACCAGCCTAATGCAAATGAAATAAGACGCTGCAGAAATCAACTTTGACACTCAGTAGGAATATTTATAGGGGTTATTTTTGTAAGGCTCCTAAAAAAAAGTCTGACAGCTCTGAATCATTTTAATTTATATTTTATTTAGTTAGACTTCGTTTCCATATTGAAATAGCTGCAGTATAATGCAGTGGCATTCCATCAGGGCAAGTAAGGGAAGCAGTGCTTGCCTGGAGAACTGAAACTGAAAGTGATTTCTCTCCCTTCATCTCAAACAGTATTCTATCATAAAGACTCTCTCATCCCTGCTTACATCCATCCTTTACATCAATGCTGTTTTTAGGCCGCAGTCAATTATTGTCTCTGGAAGCAGGATTAACCCCCACTTTACAACAGTATCGTTGAAATCCCTACAGGTCAGTGTTTTGAAGCTGTGTCCATGTGCCATTAACAATGGCTTGAGCTTGTCAAACTGGGACCTCTGTAGCTTTTTCTGTTTGTTTAAACATGCGCATGGTGAAAAACCTCTGGTCTTGGTTGGAAATCTGACGGGGGACAACAGTGCTAGATTAGCTGCCACTTCCTCAGCTTTCACTGCTTTGAGATCAGTTAGATGGAAATAGAGCTAGCATTAACAAGTAAACAAGCTTCTGTCATTAGGTGAAATCTGATAACCATCTTCTTACTAACCACCTCGGCCAACCTGTATAATCTAAAGGAGCTGGAGTGTATTGTTAAATTTTTTTAATAACTTCTTTAGTACATCAGCCTTGATGATAATGGAGAGTGGATGTCATTTTCTGCCATGTCCAGTTTATTAAAACAGGCAATGTGAACAGGTGCAGACTCCAACAGAATAACATCTCGAATGACCAAACAATGTTTAAACAATGTTGCTAAGAGATCATCTTTATTTTTCATTCATCTTTTTATCGTCTGTGTACATGTTGACAGGTAAATATGTCACACAGTGCACAAGCTTTTTATTTCAGCTGTAATTTTATTTATACAATATTATTTAATATCTAATATAGTTTTTTTTTTAATTAAGGTATAAGCCTGCTTTTCTAAACTCAGTTAACAGCTGTTTTTTCAGGAATGGGGTCCTCACTCCTCACATTTTTTTAGAATATGTCATATTACTTTAAATTAGAGAGATTACAAAGTATTTAAAATGATCCCAACTTAAATATCTACAGCAGTATTTTTAATCCCTTCAACACTGATGGGGAACATTTTTCTGCAGAATAAGTACTCTTAAGTACCCTATTCATCATTGTCAGCTAATAGTAAATATACTGATGATGTACAAATAATGACATTAAACAATTCTTCAGGAAGGAGTGCAGAAAGATGCACGAGACTGTATCTGTGTTTTATTATGGCCTAATTTGACCATTATCGTCTCTACTCGCCTTTCTGTAAAAGTCACTACATGCCACTCGTGGTGACACAAGACAAAGCCGAAAAATAATCCCTCTCAAAATTCTGTTGTCACAGGAGTGAAAGTCAGTTTCTAATTTTACTGTTGTTAGACTATATCAAGATATTAAACTGAAAGTCAGAAGGGAGATATATTTTTATCACCACCCTAACCCTAACCCACTCAACCTTTTTCTTACCATAACCTTCAGTGAAGACACTCCCCAGCTTACATAGTTTTTTATCAATCATCTTGGGGTCAAATAGCAAAAAGAAACAATTAGAGAAGCAATTTAATATCACCACAAACTTATATGAGCTGCAGGAGATCCCAGTGAAACTCTAGCTGTACTGTCTCTTTAACCTTATAATATCAAATTTTGCTGTCTGTAAACTGACCCTAACCTGCTGCTTAGCTTTGCTCAGGTTACAGCAGTCATGCTTTCCTGTGTGCCAGGTGGTGGTTCAGGTAATAAAAAGTTATATTGCACAATAACAAAGTAAATGTAGATTGGATTATGAGGAGTGTAGTTTGGCAGGAGCAAATTAAAAGTGGGGTTGTAAATAACTCTTTGTACATCACCTTGAAATCTCTCTGATGCGTGATGATCCTACACTGAGGCAAAATGACTTTTATGCCACTTGGTTTAAAGACACTGATTGGTTCAGTGAGTTGGTATTGACATATTTATTGGGAAACTGAGAAAATGAAAGCACTAATCATGTGACGATAATTGAACGATCATTCATGTAATCTTAACCACAAATGCACTAAAGAACAGTTTCCCACACCAGCACTGAACTACACAACACACACAAACACACCAGTTATGTGCGAATGAATGTCTCCAGTTACTCATGCTGTGGCCCCCTGATGTGATCAGATCAGGGATAATGTGAAATCTCCCTTCAAATAGTCAGAATCGAAAGCTTGCTTCCTCTGAAGCTCGTTAGGTGTACATTCACAAACTTTGACTCCCGACAATAAAACTTTATTGGTATGACTGATGTACCATTTAAAGGACCAAGGAGCTGTAAAGGAGCTTGAGAAAATTTGATGAGTCATAACACAGCAAGGGAACCTATTTGTTATCAGTTAATTTATCCTCAGGAGCTTGTTCTGTAGAAAAAAGGTATTAGCTCTGCAGCCTTGAACTATGCTTGACATTACTTCCAACTGCAATATCAGGTGTTTGTACTTTTAACAGGTCCTAGATTATATGGAGTCAAAAGTGCAATTAATTAGTGTGCTCCCATCAACATTTCTGTATAATTTAGTTCACCTCTTAGATTTTAGTTGCCTAAATGAAACTGCAACTGGAAGCTTTTATCAAAGTTGTTACCCACTTAAGGTTAAGTCCCTTTTGATATGTAGATAGAAATTAAGAGGCAATAAACAGTATGTGGATTACTCCTCAGTTGCAGTTCTTGTCTTCAGGCAGCAAATTATGTTGACTAGTCATCATCAACATTGCTCCGGTGGCTTAATCCACAGAGCTGTTTTTCTGGCCGCTGGTAGTGGAGCATGCACAAGAGACTGCCATATTTCTGGAGTCTTGCATCAGAGGAAATGCACAACTCGCGCTTGTCGAGTTAAGCCTCAACCGATGTGGTACGTAATACCAGTGGGAAAAAATACTTGAAGAAAGGTTTCTAATTATCAACACTTCATCTTCTGTTTGGTCTGTTTGAATCTAATACATCTGAGCGGAGCAGTTGTTGGTTAGACAATTTTTTATTTTTTACAGCTTGTGTTTTATTGTTGGAAGCTTCCTACCAGAATTATTAACCATATATTTATGTAAGGCATTTTTAAGCAAAAAAGGCAATATTAATAAAATTATTATCCATAAGAATGTTGTGCAGTTGTAACCACTGGAAAAAATAGCAGCACAGTTAACAGCATACACCATTTATCTAACACTGGCCTGTGGAGCACAGACATGGAACCTCTTGGGGAGAGCTGTTGTGTCCTGTGGCAATGGATCCCTTGGGGGCTCATGTGCATCCAGCAAAAGCTGAGATAAATTGCCGTCTCAGTAATTTGAGGCCATTCCTGACCAGTTTTGTGTTGCATTTTCCATAAAACTGAACGGGGGAATCTCCAGTGCAATGGGAACATCCTTGATTTGCAACAGTATTTCCATTTCAGTAAATTCTTATCCATACATTATGTACTATACAATCATTCTTCCAATATGTTGTCCCCAAGCATGACTAGCAAATTAATGAAGAAAAATATAGACAGTCTTTCTTTTTTTTTTAACCAGTATGAGATAATAAACAATTATTTCTGCAGCTGTTAATAAAGCGGTGACATTTTTTCTGATTCTAGAAAGCAGTGACAAAAACTGTTCTGTTATTAGGAGGACTTCATTAAAAGGTTTAATATAGCTAAGCTGTTTGCCTGGTGTCATCACTGAGCAACAAAATTAACAACAAAGACACATTTCAAGCTATAAAATGAAGGGTTAGATTTAACATTAGACTTCAGGAGAGATGGCACTGTGACCATGAAAGTTTAATGCCTTCATTTGCTCCCTGCGAATAGTATATGTGGCAGGCAGTAGCTCTACCTCACTCAACTCCTGTGGCTCATTACAAGTAAATCAACCCGCAAGCATTATTAGGCCTCTCTGTTGTGAATCCAAGATGGATGCTGGCTGGTTGTGACCTTTTACTGGTTTTGCATTAGGTTGTTTTTCTGGATTAAACTGCTAGCCGAGCCATTCTCATTAAGGAGAAAAAGTAGAGAGTCAGAGTAGGTGGAAGATGTCTGCCTGAAGTAGGTTATAGTCTGCAGCATTACAACAACCATTTGTTGTACTCCCTGTAGTGTGCATTGTCTGATGATTGTGACACGTTGCAGCAGTCTGGGAAAGTATTTCAGGTAAACAGGGTTTACTTGTGTTTCCATCCACACTATAGAGCTCACTTAATACTTATGTGGCAAGGCTGGAAAAAAGTAGACTGTGTTTGATTTACATATCAGTGCTTTTTGGAGTTGTGAAAGTGTGAAAACAGCAGTAAGCCTATGACAAGGTACTCTGAGGACTTAGATTTGTTTCTTCATGTGGATAGTGTTTACCTTACCAAACAACACCAGAGGCACCAAGATCTGCTGCTTATCCCCATGGGGGACGTGATACGATACAGTAAGGCTACAGTACCTTGTACACACTTCAGGGAGGAGCATGTGTAGGTGCATTTGTGTATGTCAGGACAGATTTTATACAGCCACACTTACTTACAAATTCAGCAACTATTTCTGTCTTCTGTCTTGCTCTCTCCCTCTGTGCATTGCAGATAAGAAAATGGCTGTAGCAGCCGTATTAAAAGTGTTTCCAGAAACCGCCATTGTTTCCTGAGCCAATGCTAAACAGAGATTAAAATTAATAGCTTAAGTCATGGTGCCATTAGAATTGGTGACAAAACATTCAATCCAGTTTGTTGTAAGAGTGCTACCTTACCATTTTGTGTGTACTGAAATAAGTTGTGCTGGTGTCATTATTTATGTCTTTATTCATGCATGGCTCTTAGGTATGGGACATTTTTGGTTTAAAAGGGATATATGGACTCACTGAGAGGTTGGCACTCTGGTTACAAATGGTGATATTAATTATATAAATCATTATAATTATGGTAGGGCATCGTTAAGGGGCTATAAGTCATTCAAACATAACAAAGGGCTCAAAAACAAGAGAAGAATCAAGGTTGTGTCACATGAAAGAACCCATTTCAAATTATATCTTAAAGCACTTTGTTCACAGCAGTCTGTTGCAGAAACACATAATGTGTTCCAAATTTCTTCAGTTGAATCTAGATTAAGATCACTAGAACACCAATTTGATAGAACAGTACGAGGTATTGTATTTTTGCACTCACAAAGTGCTTCAAAGGCCTATTAGCTGAAATATTGCCATATCTCAGCATGGTGTGCACTCTGTCCTTAAAAAAATGTGAGGAAACTACAGGAAACATGTTGCATAAAAGAAGTGCCAGGCCTAAAAACTACCTGCCCTGATCAGACAAGGACCTGAAAAATGCATCTGGTCCTTCAGCTGATCCTCGTACTGTTCGTTGAATTCAGAAATTGTCCTTTATTTAAAAAAGCCATTATTAAAAAATGGAAAACAGTGAAGAAAGGCCGAGTTATGCAAAATTACTGAAGAACTGGACGGAAATCAGTCAATCCAAATTATTGTCTGAATGTTTGGAGGAGTTGGCATTTCAGCCAGTGGTGTTTGCCACTCTGCACACGTTTCAGTAAATTCCTGCACCCATTTCCTTAGCAAAATATAAAGAAATGATGCGTGGCTCAAGACTTTTGCACAGTGCTGTGTGATAGGTAAGAAAAGCTACAGTTAAATGCCAGTTTGTTTGTTTATTAAATTCATTTTAGAATTTAAAAATGGCTTGTAGGTCACTGCAGGTGTTATGGGCAAAAAGAGACGTCAGCATCATAATGTTACTGTGCATTGCATAGTAATGGGATTAGTGTTAAATCTGATTATATTTTAGGCTCCCAGTTATTTCTACTACATTTTCTTTTTCAAACATTTCTTTTGTAAAATCACAAGAATAAATGTAATAAAAAATGAAGAAATTTAAAGATGTGGACTAAGTGATGTGTTGAATCTTGAAAAGCAAGCAGGGTTGCTGTTGCTGTTGCTGAACAGAGCACCGAAAGATATGCATATCTAATAATCGACTTTAGAAAATAGCCTGTAGTTTACTTTTAATGGAGCTTCCTTTAGTAGCAGCATTTTTATATTTTGTTATTGTGTATGTGCAGCTGGAGTAATATCAGCAGGTCTCACCAAACACAGCTGCATAAAGAGAGATATGCTCACACCTTGAAAGGTTTATTTTGACATTTCATGCTTGCCAGTGGCATGTTATTAAGTTCTTACAGCGCAGCAGACTTGAGTTCAAGCCCCAGCAACGCAGAGCGATGATGAGCGATGGAAGTAGAAACACACACGCATTCATCATAACCCTGATTTATTGGGGAATAACCTTTTGCGTTCAGCTAGTCAATAACTTAGCGTCTCTTTGTATTGGCTGCATTTAATTGTTGACAACAAGAGCGAGAAGGAAGCAAAGGACAAACATGCAGCTAAAATGATGTAATTCAGTGTTGCAGTTTTCTTTAACTAGTGTTGGTTTTAGTATTATTTTTAGAAATTCACATGGTGCATATATGTTTTTTGGCTTGTGAAATGATAGAATACATCACAAAGAGCTTTGTGCGCTGATTGTGTAATGAAAGTTAAACTGGAGGTGCAATAAATCACACTTCTCAATATTTTTCAAGTTTCCTTGCTATTGAACTTATCGCATCTCAGAGCTCTGCTGTCTCTCTCGTACCAAACAAGCTCATTTTCTGAACACGCATAAAATCTCTGTTTCTCTCTGGAGTTAACGCAACTAAATGTGCTGCTAAATCTGTGGGACTTCAAAGCTGTTTTTCTCTGCTCTTTTGCCAGGGTCATCACAGATAGCCAACTCCTATCTGCCTCCCCAGGCAAGACTTAAAGCTTTGACTGTCGGTTTGCGGTTATAGTTCAAACTTGGCTTCAGCATTCAGACGACCAGGAGCAGCAGAAGCAGCACCAACTACACACACATGAGAGCCGGAGCACAGAGAAAAATATGAAAAAGATATATATTGGCAAAACTGCTCTCAAAACCCAGAGAAACGGTTGCAAACATCAAAAAAGGAGGTAAGACGAGTCAGTCAGCAGAGTTATTCAGAATCTAAACATCGACCACATCATTGATGAATCCATTTCATTCATTTTAACTCGTGGAAATGGATTCTCATTGGGAGGTTATAAC
This sequence comes from Neolamprologus multifasciatus, assembly GCF_963576455.1. NCBI lineage: Eukaryota > Metazoa > Chordata > Actinopteri > Cichliformes > Cichlidae > Neolamprologus > Neolamprologus multifasciatus. Next base: position 16,286,761 of record NC_140457.1, on the reverse strand, counting down.
CATTAAAAAGCCATTAAAAACATCGTGTTGTATCTATTCATTGCCATCGCTCATCATCACATCCCTTCGTGTGTTGGCTGACATTTAAATCTAGTTTAATGGCGCTCTGCTTTGGACCAAAAACAGAGGACACCAGCAAAAGGTTTGGGGCTCCTTGCCATGTATTTTTTTTAACAACATTACTTGAAGCTGGTGTAAAGATTGTGTTGCAAAATCAGGAGGGCAAACCTGCATCGGGATATTGAACAGATAAAATAAATTATCCAGCGATCGTCTCTGTTTTTCTCTTTGTAAACAAGCAAGAAGTGTTGTGTTTAGCTGCTGGAGGTGCAGGCGAACTGTTTGACTGTTCCTCTAGTGTTTATAAGCTAAATACCTTCTGGCTCTGATTCCATACTTGGAGGGTAGCATCACATTTTGTATAATACACTTGTTTACGTCCCTACACAGAGTAAGCCTGCAGACACCGTGTCCGAGGATTAAAACTGCGAGGGGGGGGTGGACTAGAGCAGTTTTACGTCTCTATTCACTTTCGTCTACCACAGCATCAACAAAAGTGAGTGCTGACATGGTATTCAAAACCACACTGTCCCAGGTGAAAGTCTTGTATTTTGCCAAATGTGTCTACAGAAATTAAAGAGAAGTGTGATTGGCCTTTGTGATGGGCTCAATATCATGAAGACAAAGTACCCAGGAGGCCTTAGACCAGTTCCTTTAAAATGTGCTGAAAGATTTTAAACTGGTTTTAAACATGTTACTAACTCCAGCTCAAAATGCAATTCTCAGACCTTTGCTGACCTCGGTTTAGCATATGATATATATATATATATATATATATATATATATATATATATATATATATATATATATATATATATATATATAAACGTTCACAGTACCTAGCACGAGGTCCCATGCATATAAGATTACCTCTTATGACTTTATAAAGGCTTAATTAGTGCAGATTCTCAACTGAGGACACAGACGTGAAGGTTAGCCTATTGCACCACCCATTTACATGGCATAGCCTCTAAGTTACTATGGACACTCCAACTTTAGTGTCAGATTAGCTTGAGGCTTAGAACTGAGGTGAACTTGGAAGATGCTGTCATTGCGCCTGCTGGATGGTTAGGCCGAGCCATCAAACCTCTCCATGAGCCAAGTATCCATCAGTTTGGCACAATGCTAAATCCCCCAGAGCGCACATGGCTCCTGCTCCCAATCTTTATAGCCTTCCACTACCATATCCATTCCCACAGTCAGTCCTGTCAGTGTGTTTTCATTGTTAATGCGCAAAACTGCATCAAACACACAACCAAAGTATTTCTTCCTGCCTGGTGTTGTTGACAGGGATGGTGTTGAAACAGTGCTCCTTTGGCCTCTCATTCTCTCTCATGCCATCGTTCTTTTAAAGCCTTCTCGTACACAAAGTTGTGTTTCATTCTGTATTTTCGCCCCTTCTTCTATGAATCACCAGTGGTTCAAGTCCAGGGGCAAAAATCTTTTTCTATTCTTTCACACATTTTATGGTGAAGGGGGTGGAGGGTGTCATAAGAATTCACCATTACACCGATGGGAGCTCCTTTCCCAGTTCTACTCCTTTTTTGTGAATGGGAAATGATTAGTAGTCCTCCTCCATCCATCTACTCCTCCCCATCGGCCTCCCTGCTATCCCCCTGCCTGGGACCTCTCTGACCCCAAACTGAATTACACTCCAGCTACACTTCACCCTTTTCCCTCCCTCTCACACTAACACATAATGCCTTTTCAGCTTGTCTCTGTTTTCTCTAGCATTCTGTGCTTGGCTTGTTGAATCTGACAAACTGACAGAAATAAAAGTGCACCACTATTGTGTGACTTCTTCTTTCCTTTTCTCTAAACGCTCTCTCCTATCTGTTCAGCTCATTTCACGACCACAAGGATGACCTACGTAAGCGCCTGTCGTACACCACCCACAAACTAGAGATGGTGGAAACTGAGTTTGACTCCACTCGGCAGTACCTCGAGACAGAGCTGCGCCGGGCCCAGGAGGAACTGGAGAAATTTACAGAGAAGCTGCGCAGGTGTGTGTGCTCGTGTGCATGGCTTTATGAGATGGCTGCCTTTTTATTCATGCATTTTGTGGCACAACTTTCATTTCCTGGTTTTAGCTTAAGAAGGGCAATTTTTAGGACTTAGGAAGCATCCTAAGACAGAAGACTGAATTTAACGGTGTCTTTAAACAGTACTAAGTTTTATTGAGAAAATGAATACGGTTTAGATAAATCATATTGAGTCTACATATTTACAGTTTTCACTTTTATACATTTCTGTTGCTTTTTAATTCTTTGACAGTCAATTATCTGGGTCTTTTCCAGTATTTTAAAAGACTTCTCACAGGTGGTTTGAACACCACCCCGTCATCCTCTTCTGCTTTTTAGTTAGGTGGTAGCGGCAACAGGCTAAGCAGGGTATTCAGAACATCTGCAAGAAGTCTGAATGAAATGGCCAAATAGCTTTGAGCTGATAGGAAAGCAACAGTAACTCAAATAACCACTAGTAACAACCAAGGTATGAAGATAAGCAGCTCTGAATGCTAAAGACTGAAGCGGATTGGCTACAGCAGCATAAGACTACACTACTCAAGGCGCCATTCCTATCAGGCAACAACAGGAAACTGAGACTGCAATTCACCCTGCTCAACAAAACTGGACAAGAGAACACTGGAAAAGTGTTGCGGAGTCTGATGAGTCTTGAGTACTGCAACATTCAAAGAGTGGGTTTAGAATTTGGGATAAACAGCATAAACACATCGATCCATCCTACTTTGTGTCAACAGTTCATGCTGATGGTGGGGTAATGGTGTCTGGAATATTTTCCTGGCACACTTTGGGCCCCCACAGTATTCTCATAACCATTATTTAAACACCACAGCTTTATTACCACCACTTTATGACCACAGTGTATCCATCTTCTGATGGCTGCTTCCAGCAGGATAATATACAATTTCACAAAGCTCAGATTATCTCAAATTGGTTTCTTGAACATGACAGTGAGTTCATTGCATCTAAATGACTTGCACAGTCACCAGATCTCAGTCCAATAGAGTACCTTCGGGATGCTGTGGAATGGGAGTTCTTCAGCAGGTATGGGAGAACCTGGAAAACCTCCAAACAAATACCGTAACAACACGAATAGGGACTTAGTACTCCAGGATTATCCAGTTCCTTACCATATTGCTAAGACTGAACTCAGACACCATACAGAGGGAAAGCATTAGGGCTGGGTATCGTCACTGATTTCTAGAATCAATTCAATTCCGATTCACAAGGTCCCGAATCGATTCGATCCACAATTCGATTTAATTCAATTCGATTCGATTCAATTCGATTTGAATCTGGGAAATTTTGACAGTCAGAAATATTATAATTCAGATCAGTACATTTACATATTTTTGTATCTATAAAAAGGAAGCTGACACGTTCTAGACTTTATTACACTAAAGGTGTAAGCCTCACAGCAGATGCCTTTGTGTCAAAGTAGCTGAAGATAAAACAGAAAAACATGAAGGCGATTTTCCTGGCCTGGGATTTTATAAAAATATTCTGCAGTACATCAAAAACAAAAGAAAACCATTAATCAACACATGAACATTACCTCTGAAGTTACAGCGGTTTAGAGACACGGCTAAGCGGTTTGCATTTTGCATAATTTTAAAAAGTCTACATTTGTTCAGTATTGAACGGCAGAAATTAATTTTCGGAAGTATATAAAACAAGAAAAAAAAAAACGTCGGCCGACAGCGCTGTAAACAACGGTAGACTTGTGCGTAACAAGCAAGCGAATAATGCAAAAAACGGATTTTTAGACGGAGAGAGAGAGAGAGAGAGAGAGAGAGAGAGCTGTGCATCGTGGTCAAAGCAAAACAGTAAAAGTAAGAATGAATACATGACGATGTGTATGTGAAGCATAGTTTGGATCTTCTTTTGCTGCTGGTTCGGTCAATATTGTTTGGAGAGACATTAAACTAACAGCGTTAGAATCAGTGCATAAAGGGCGTGAACACAAAGCGCGGACCCGCCAACAGATCAGAATCAGCGAGCTGTCGGCTTTCAGCCCCGACTGTGAGAAAGGCTACATCTAACTGATTCTGATGCGCGGGTTGCGCTGTGTGTTTAAGTCTTTGTGCAGAATCAGTGTTGCTTCTCTCATTTACTGTCTTAGCTGTTTGGTGGTGGTTGAAATTTTGTGAGATTTCACCTGAGATTCTGGCATTTCGGGCAAAATAAATTTATATTAAAAAATCGATTCAGGATTTTAATGAATCGATTTTACGTTATCCAAGCCAGAATCGATTTTAATCGATAAATCGATTATAAAAACCCACCCCTAGAAAGCATCTTGACTTGCTTTATGATTGCATTCTTTTGGTTGTTACCAAGGGCTCATGACCATAGGTGAAGGTAAGCTCTCTCTTAACTACAGCAGTCCAGTACAATGCATCACAGTGCTGTTGATTGTGCAGCAATCTGCCAGTACATCCTCACTTATAAAACAGGTCCGCGGCTCCGAACCGTAGGAAAGGGACCTCTGGCTAATACGTCGGGTTTGTGTCGGGCTCGTACGCGAAAACTAGCTTTACTTTGTTGTCTGGGTCAATTTTGCTAGCGTGAGACAGAGAGAGGCGTTGAAAGACTGCTCCAACGGAACTTATTGTTTCGGAGGAAAACACAAACACAGTGTACAGTCCAGTCTTAATATAAACATATTTTGTATTTTAAATACGTAATGCCGGTACATATATTCCGTTACTCCCCAACACTGCCTATCCATCATTATAGTAATTAAGTCCATATTGGATGAGTCCAAACCTTCATGACATAGACACAGACTTTATTTAATGCCACACTGGGGAAATCCACTTGTTACAGCAGCACAAGGCACAGGAAGAAAAATGTGAAGTAGAGCTATATTAGAAAAGAATAAAAATAGAAAAAATACATTAGAAAATTAGTGTACAAAAGCCAGTATTGATTCAGAATGAGCCTTTTCTAAAGCATCTGATATAAGGTTATTGTATTTAATGGAAAGTAAACTAAAAACTAAAACTTGATATGTAAAAAAAATATTTTAATTAAATAACTAATTAAAATTTTAAATAAGACTTTTGAAAAAACTAGCAATTTTGTGAACTGGGAAAATTAACTCAAATTAAATAAAAAATGCAGAGGAAATAAAAACCTTAGTTTTAGTGTTTGTTAGTTTAATAAACATTTTATTGCAGTGTACCTGATGAGGTGTTGAACATGAACCTATAAAAGTGAGTAAAATGCAGCTGAAATATAAAAAAATCAAAAGGTTTACTTATTCAAATAGTGAATATTAATCATTAAAGTAAAGTGAATGTGTCATGATCTGAGGAGCTGGCATATCATACTGTATGTGTGTCGGGATTCAAGAAATGTGGAAACCCAAGTGCAGACATGCATAGGCAAATAGAAGTTAAGTAAAGATGAGCCATTTATTTAGGAAACAGGAAGAGAATTAAGTAAACAACGATAATATACACATGAATTGACTGAATTCAATGGAATTGACACATGAGGAAGGGGGCACAGCGTGTGTCAGACACTTAGCTCAAGAAATACAAGACAAGGGACCAACTACATACTGGGAACAGAGATAGTACTAAGACAGACTGGACATGAAAGAAAACTAATTAAACCAAAAAAAACAAGTGCTAAAAAGGCAAATAACTAAACTAGGAAGCACTGGGGAGAAATCATGTCCAGATGGAGAGATCAAAATAGACCAGAAAACATAGTCCCAAGGACAGGCCTGTCCACTGGGTACCAACAGATGCAACAGTTGGGGGCTAGCATGGGGGCTAGCTCCCCCACAACGCAAGCTCCAGGGCAGATGTCAACGTAGTCAAGTTATTTCTGGGAACCAGTCGCAGAGCCAGAGCTCTGGCAGCCAGCCATGGGGGAGCCCGTAGGCGACACTGACGACCCCTCCAGTGACTTAGGTGGTACTTTGATAAACTTAAATGTCTTGATAAACTGTGCCTAGGTGGCCTGAAGTCCTTCAACACTCCTGATACAATGCATGCCAGTCATATTTTGCAAGTTACACAATTTTACTTCATAACAAAGCTCAGTTTGTTCATGCACCTTCAATATGAGTAACAGTGCTCAGTGTTCCCTTATTATGGCAAGTTTTACTACAGTTATTTATTCACTATGGTGTGACCCACTCTCTGTCAGCTCTACTCAGTCATTCCCATTTATGCTCCCTCTTTAGCTTGTCAAATCTCTTTCAGACCTTTGTTTTATGATCTGTCTTTGCTTCTGATCTCTACTGCCCACAGTCTCCAAATCTGTCTGCTTAATGGAGCCATAAATGCTAGTTTATCAACACTCTCTTTGGCCTGAGAGCTAATGGGAAAATGTAATACAGAGCTGAGAGGTGACACGATAAAATAAGAGGAATAAGTTAACAAATATAAAGTCAGGGGCATGTTACATTAAGCATTAAGCCAATGCAATGGTCTACTTAAGAGCAAAACCGATAATAAATACTAATATTATCAGTAAGGGAAAAGAACAAAATGATAAAAACTACACAAAATTAAGAAACAGAATTTAAAAGGGAGGAAGAAACTTATGTGGTATTTAACTATAAAGTCATAGTCATGCTTCCTTATTCTTTTCATATAATATTTATAGATGTAAAAGTTTTTTGTGCCCACTTTTTATGTGTTAGATTCCCCTGGTGTTGCACTTAAACATATCATTAGCCCTTTTTGTGGTGTTTTAGTTCAGCAGATTTATAACCACAGTGATCCTTAAGTCTAAATAAGAACTTAAGATATCCTGCAAATCCCATCTGAGACTTTCTGTCATCGCACTGATGTTGTAAATTTTTTATTCCTCTAAATTTATGTGCAGATCGCCGTTGCTTATTTTGGTTTACGAACAGTAAAACACTCTTTACTCGTCATATTGTGCAGTGTGCATTTTTAAGTGCGTTAACTTCTCCGTTCGTTTTTTGCAGGATCCAGAGTAGCTATGCAGCTCTTCAGAGGATCAACCAGGATTTGGAGGACAAGATGCACAGGGCGGTAAGAATCCCCTGCTGAAGTTTGTGCAAGTTTTTTTTTAAAACCTTCCGTAACTGTATCTTTCACTGACACTGAAGCATCCAGTTACATAAGGTTACATATAGTACAAGCGCCACTAAAATTGTATTTTGTTTTGTAAATCATGGTGGAAGGTATTCTTTATTGTGTTGGAAAACATCACAGTGTTCTTGATGTTTTCCATATGGACATTAAAACCATGTCATTTCACAGTCTGTACAGTTATGAAAAGTTATTTGGTAAGCCGAACACATCAAATTAATTTTACATCATGGGCCACATACAGCTCGCTTTGATCTCAAGTGGGCCGAACAAGCGAAACTCCCCTTTCTGTCAGTGTAAAGATGTTTAACTGCACATTTAATTCCATTTGGTATGAGAAAAAGAAGTGCTGGTTCAGCAGTACGTCTCCGTTTTTTCTACATGATAAAGAAATGCTGCTGTAACGAAACACAAATAAAGTGCAAATAAATAAACGTTTAAAAAGAGAAACTGTATCCTAATAGAAAAACAGATAATAAATAGAAATTAACAATAAATCGTGAAAAAATGGGAAATGTTCTATATTTGGCTATGTCAGAGTTGCTTTGTAATACGCTTTATGCTTTCACCATAAACATATTCCTCTGGATTTCATATGGAACTGGACCGAGGCCATATCCTCCAAATGATCTCAGTTGTTCTGGTCTTGGCACCTGAGTGTGATTACCATGTTCACATGTACCCGTATATATATATATATATATATATATATATAAACACCCAGCACGCCCCTGTGGGCGGTTTATCCTTCAAGCTCGGGTCCTCTACCAGAGGCCTGGGAGCTTGAGGGTCCTGCGCAGTATCTTAGCTGTTCCCAGGACTGCGCTCTTCTGGACAGAGATCTCCGATGTTGTTCCCGGGATCTGCTGGAGCCACTCGCCTAGCTTGGGAGTCACCGCACCTAGTGCTCCGATTACCACGGGGACCACCGATACCTTCACCCTCCACATCCTCTCGAGCTCTTCTCTGAGCCCTTGGTATTTCTCCAGCTTCTCGTGTTCCTTCTTCCTGATGTTGCTGTCATTCGGAACCGCTACATCGATCACTACGGCCGTCTTCTTCTGTTTGTCTACCACCACTATGTTCAGTTGGTTAGCCACCACCATTTTGTCCGTCTGTATCTGGAAGTCCCACAGGAACTTAGCTCGGTCATTCTCCATCACCCTTGAGGGCATCTCCCATTTTGACCTCGGGACTTCCAGGTTATACTCGGCACAGATGTTCCTGTACACTATGCCGGCCACTTGGTTATGGCGTTCCATGTATGCCCTGCCTGCTAGCATCTTGCACCCTGCTGTTATGTGCTGGATTGTCTCAGGGGCATCTTTACACAGCCTGCACCTGGGGTCTTGCCTGGTGTGATAGACCCCAGCCTCTATGGATCTTGTACTCAGATCTTGTGCTGCCATAATTAGTGCCTCTGTGCTATCTTTCAGTCCAGCTTTGTCCAGCCACTGGTAGGATTTCTGGATATCAGCCACCTCCTCTATCTGCCGGTGGTACATACCGTGCAGGGGCCTGTCCTTCCATGATGGTTCCTCGTCTCCCTCCTCTTTCTTGGGTTTCTGCTGCCTGAGGTATTCACTGAGCACGCTGTGAGTTGGGGCCATCTTCCCAATGTATTCTTGGATGTTCGTTGTCTCATCCTGGACTGTGGTGCTGACACTCACCAGTCCCCGGCCTCCTTCCTTCCTCTTAGCGTACAGCCTCAGGGTGCTGGACTTGGGGTGAAACCCTCCATGCATGGTAAGGAGCTTTCTTGTCTTTATGTCAGTGGCTTCTATCTCCTCCTTTGGCCAGCCTATTACCCCAGCAGGGTACCTGATCATGGGCAGGGCGTACGTGTTGATGGCCCGGATCTTGTTCTTACCGTTCAGCTGACTCCCCAGGACTTGCCTGACCCTCTGCAGGTACTTGGTGGTTGCAGCTTTTCTAGTGGCCTCTTCATGGTTCCCATTCGCCTGCGGGATCCCCAGGTACTTGTAACTGTCCTCTATGTCTGCAATGTTGCCTTCTGGTAATTCAATCCCCTCAGTTCTGACTACCTTCCCTCTCTTTGTTATCATCCGACTACACTTCTCCAGCCCGAATGACATCCCGATGTCATTGCTGTATAGCCTGGTAGTGTGGATCAGTGAATCGATGTCTCGTTCACTCTTGGCATACAGCTTGATGTCATCCATGTACAGGAGGTGGCTGACAACTGCTCCGTTCCGTAGTCGGTATCCATAGCCAGTCTTGTTAATGATCTCACTGAGGGGGTTCAGGCCTATGCAGAACAGCAGTGGGGACAGAGCATCTCCTTGGTAGATCCCGCACTTGATGGTGACTTGTGCTATGGGCTTGAGGTTGGCCTCTAGTGTTGTACGCCACATCCCCATTGAGTTCCTGATGAAGGCTCTCAGGGTCCTGTTGATCTTGTACAATTCTAGGCATTCCAGGATCCAGCTGTGGGGCATTGAGTCATAGGCCTTCTTGTAATCAATCCAGGCACAGATTGGTCAGCCTGGTCTTGCAGTCTCGGCTGACTGTTCTGTCTACCATTAGCTGGTGTTTCCCTTTCTGTGCCCCGCTCATGTATTGACCCATGTGCCTGTTCATCTTAGCCAATATGATGCCTGACAGGAGCTTCCATGTAGTACTGAGGCGGTAGTTGGATGGGACCGGTCCCTTCTTGGGGTCCTGGGGTTCTTGGGGTCTTCAGCCAGTAGGCGTGAACCATGTCGGGGCTTGGTGCTGTCCAACTCTTCATACTACAGACCCTTGCAACATAGGTGTTGGGTCTGTGTTTCCACAAGCCCCGCTAGTTTAGAGACTTATTCATCATGAAGAAAACAAGACAGTCAGCGATCGATCGATTTACTTGCAAGGGAGGCCTCGTCGGTGTCTACCACAAAATGACCCCAACGACGGCCTCCGCTTGCTGCCTTTTATTGGGAAAACAGTTCACACAATACACATCACAGCACCTCCCTCCGTAAAACCCCCCTTGGTTACAAAGACAAGGCACTATGTGTGTGCACGTGTAGCTTTCCCCTATTTTTTTCTCCCCTTAGCTTTCCCCTTCCCTGCCTTTCACAACGCTTCTCACCCTAATATTTTCATGTTTTCAAAAACATATTTTGGTAATTCCAGTGTTTATGTAAAATATTTGCTCACCCATAAAAAAAGAAAGTTGGAGTAAAGGTTTAAATACGGTTATCCATTCATAAAATACGACACTCTGTTAAAGATCAAGAGTATTTTTGTTTTTTTCCATCAACTAGCAACATGTAAAGACCGCTGACACATTAATGCATCAGTAATTACTGTGTAATCCACCAAATGAAATGCAATAACAGAACATTAACTTGCAGCAGATAAATGTCCATTTTCTGGTATTTCTACTGTGACTTAAGTAAAGGATGTGCATTTTTTTTTTTTCGAGCTATAAATATAAATGGGCTTGTTTGACCTTCAGGCTGCATAACTACATTTTCAGCCTCTCTCTTTCTCTCCCTCTGAGCTTTCACATTTCCTGATCGCTGTGCCTGTTTGTATTGATATTAGCACGAAGTGCAGAATCCTAATGGTGTATGTAAGTACCACAGCGGTCTCCCTAAGACTCTCATAAAAGATGTATGACAGTGATGGGGATTTGTGAGCTCAACCACATACTTGTATACACACATGTACGCAGTAAGCAGGTTTTGACCCAAAGCTTGACCTCCTTGAGAGCATCAAGTCCTGTTACCAGGAGACCATTACTTATAGTTTGGGGTTTTTTCAGAATTTCCTCTTCCTGTCATAGATTAGAGTTGTAGAAAGACAGCAGAAGTGATGTGTTTACCAGTATCTGTTTCCTGAGGCTTCAGCTTTGTATCCTTAACAATTTCTTGTCTTTTCAGTTAGATCAGTCCAAATATTATAATGTTGTCTAACAACACACAAGGTCACAATTGGGCTGCTGGTTTGTTTGTTTGTTTTTTGTCTAGTGCAACTCCTGTTAGATGTGTTTCTTTTAATTTTATTATATTGTTCCCTGGTGTAGAAATGCCACAATATATTTGACAATATAACATTGTTGTTGCTTTATGATAATCCGTTTTATTTCTTCTTTATTTTATTTTTGGAGAAATTGTCTTTTTCATCAGTTTGGCAAATTAATTCAGCCTGAGAAAAACACACGCAGAGTCACAGTTCTGTGAAATATAGACCACGAGATTTAGTCATTAGATTCACAAGCCACATATAGTCCTGTTGTCTCACATTATCCAAATCAATTAAAGTATTTTTTAACTCAAAACTGTTCCCTTTCATTCAGTGTTAAGTGTACGTTCTGAAAACACACATATATTAAACCACCTAGCAAATAATAGCTTAAGAAAACAAGCAGAATGTCAACAACATGTCCCTGTTCTTTGACATTCAGTCAGTCAGTCTACTGTCATTACAAAGAAATGCAAATGGCTCAGTCAAAGGCACAGCTCCTTGACTTAACCATCTTACTTTTCTGTGACACGGCAGGCTGTGGGTGATGTCTTTGCTTTTGTCAGTTCAAGGGCTGTAAAACTGATGATGATATTTTAGGTCTGTCAAGCTGTGATGATCATAGACCAGTGATTTAACACACAAATAACTACTGTTTGAATATGGTCAGGTACAAGGACTGGACTGAAAATGAGTGATAACGTAGCCAATGTCTGAATAAAAATTCTAAAAGACCTTCAGAAATCCTGAAGAACGACTCCTCCACCACTGTAAAATCTTACAAAAAAGTCTGACATTTTGGAAGCCAAATGTAAAGAAATGAGGGGGTGGTTCAAAACTTTTGTTTCAGCTCCAAATACAATTTAAAGTTTCCAGGTGAATGTGTCAAGAAACTTGATAAAGCTATTGTCTGACGTTGTTTTTGATGTTTCCCGACTTCCAGTCAACAGAAAGTATGAATGCAAATGCAGATTTTTTTGTGTCTGTAGCTGTACAGTCTAAACTAAGTGTAATATTATCCACACCCATGTGTTCAAATGTCATGATCAGCAGCCTTTATAGAAATACAAGATGCAAGGACTTCAGATCTTCAAATGCAGTGATCATAATAAATAGCAACAATAAACTACAGTGTGATCTTATACAACCAGATAATTTATGAATGATGATGACATTTACGCTCGCCATTCTGTGTCTCTCGTCTAAGAAATGAGAAATCTGCTGTAATCGATTTCAACACACCTGTTCAGCAGCAGAGCCACTCTCATCTCGCTCAAAGCAATTACATGATCAAAGACAGGGAGAGCAATCAATGTCCAAAGTAATTGGTCTTAGCTGCCTTGCAACCCTGTTAGAAAACTATTACAGCTAACTGCTGTCCTAGTCACCTCAGCAGCAGCTGTCCAATCGCATCAGGTTGAGAGGTTTCCCAAGTATTTTCCCAGCCTCAGCTTTAGGACTTAAAAGCCAGAATCAGTGAAAAAGATGAGCCAGCTCTACAGCAAGGCCTGTCTTATGACAGACTTACAGTATCTTGATTAGCCTGGATTGTTATCTCATCAAAGGTTTGATCCATTTGGCTTGTCTGTGCAGCACACTCACTGATAGAAGAAGATTCTGTGAAATTATTAGAGAAGTAGCAACAAGGTTATCGAGCCTCGGCGGATGAAATAGGGAGATAAAAATGTCTATAGTCAGCTGCTTTTCATCATGCACTTAACTTGTCCATTTTCTTTCAGTTGTTATGAGGCTGTTGGAGTCTCATTGTAAGATCAACTTGCTTTGATGCTTTTGATCATGTAACAGATTCTTCAATTACATATGAAGCAATGTCATCCAGTTGTGTTGGATTTGGAAATGTTCAAATTTTCTGAGATTTTTAAAGAATTGGCATTCCTGACATGATGAGCTTGAAAGTTCATTTTATACACCTTGGAAACATCAGAAGAAAAAATATTCTAACTTACTTCAGTAGCTGGTTAACAACAAACAAACTGTCACTTTTTGCTGTCAGCATCTGGAAATGATTTCAGCTTGTTTTCATTCATCAAGAGGTCATTTCTTCCATGGCAATAAAGCACTTCATAAAAGCCACTAGAAAACCCCTGAGTCTATCCAGACTTCCTTGATCTAGCTAACTGTAAAAGACAGTGACTTGAAGAGACTCATTAGCTTAATTAGCTCTATAAAATCTCTGTGATCTATGTTTGACCAGGACTTTTTATGTTAAATGTCATTACATCTCACTTTCCTTCAAGTGAAGGGTAATGTGAAAGTTTTGAGCCACACCTCTCTTCTTTCTGTTTTGCTTCCAAGGAGCCAAAAGTGGTCTGCAGCACTAGTTTTCCAGGCTTTCTGAAGGGCATTCAAAGTTTTTCTGTGAATACTGGCTGCACATAAACACTGAATTTGTTCCTATTTTAATATTTGTCTCTACAAAAAGAAGACATCAATAAAATAATGCTTTTTCCACCAACAAGGTGATACCCAAACAGGCACACCAAAAACATGGTGTGCTGCGTACTTCATGGTGTACTTCAAAAATTTGAAGTAACTTTAGGAAACAGAAAGGACAAGAGAAGAAGCTGTCAAAATAACAATTATCTCCTACAGATGAAATCTGAAAATTATGAATCCTATTTTTTTTTTAATCAAATGATTCTCAATATGTATTTTCAAGTGTTTACAGCCAAACCATGAAATAGTCTCCACCTTGTTTTATAGATATAAAACAAGGTGGAGACTATTTCATGGTTTGGGTCTGCATTTCAGTCAGTGGTTCTTGGTGTGTCGTCAAAAGTGATGGAATTACGAGGCTGTATTTCAATGTTGTATTTCAATATGTTTCAATGAATCACTGCATTTATTTTCCATTTTCTCAGCAAACATTAAAGAAATGAGAGGTGGATCAAGACTTTTAGACAGTATTGTAATGTCCCCCCAAAAAAGGCATCTCGTGTTTACGCCTATTTAATATGTGGTCAGTGGTATGTTAGTAGATATGCAGAAATAGCCAAACAACAACACATTTGTTTTTAATGATTATAATAAGCAGAAGCTACAGTGAATGGTATTGGTTGTGGCAAATAATGGGGGTTTAGTCATGCGTGGTAGTGGGCAGTGAGATGTGAAAACTGTAATAAATCAGAGCAATCATGAAATACATTGCTGTATATTCAGTAGATAGCCACTTACACCAACATCTGTCCCACGTGATATGCAGTCTATTACTGCTGATGTTTGGATCTAATAGTTATTGCTTTGTCACACTTCTGCCATGAACAGCATAAATGCCTTCAGTGTGTTTCCATCATACAGTCACACACATCAATGCATTCTGCTCATGTGAAACTCTTTTCAAAGGGATTGTCTTTCAAGCAGAGGGCCTTGGTGTAGCAAATCGGTCTTCATGGCAGGAGACAGTATTGGGATTTTTTTTTCTGAGACAGGGCCTATTGGGATTGCTATTTCTTTTGATGTCATGTCATGCAATGGCATTTCAAGGGGGGAATATATTCCTTTGTAGAAGACAGACCAGGCAGGCAGTGACAAAAGCAGTTCCAGTCAAATCAGACACGTAATTAAAAGTTCTGAGAAGCCTGAAATGGCAAGGTCAACTGAATAACAATGACGACTAAAACTAATTCATAAAGAGCAAAGCAGGTGATTAACACCTGGAAGAAATGGCAAGATGTAGGCTGTGATGACATTGGTATAGCTGTGCTCAGTAGTTGTAGCCAGCATGGATCAAGAAGGACATTGCTGAAATATCGCTTTGACAGTCCTAGCGTTAGATGAGTTGTTAACAGGTGGCTGTTAGACTGTTTAGTAGGAATTCAAATTAATCTTTGAGGCTCACCCAGACAGTGCTGGTGCAAGCAGAAAATACATATTTGCATACAATTGCTAGTCAAGTAAGCTTTTGCCTGTGTTACCCAAAATATCCCTCAGACTTCAGAACACAGGAAAGTTTTAAAATTCAGACTAAATACTGAACAAACAATAACTACAAGAAATGTAAACTTCAAAAATACTGCCAGTACTTATAACTGGATAATAGGCTTTTATATAGGTTTTTATATGATATATATTATTTAAGTGGAGTACTTTTTCTTTTATTTATTTGGTTGGATGATCCTGCATTATAGTGCTGGAATTGTTAAGGGGCTGTCCATGGTGCTGAAAGTCTTGTTTCTCTTTTCTCCGTTGACAAACTGACAGGAAATTGAGGTCTTTCTCCTAACAGAGATTACATCTTCTTCATCTGTAACTGTCATCCCAAAACAAAAAGGTCTGTTGTAGTTTGACTTAAATAAATAATATTCACATTCTATTATGATCAGTTAACAACCAGAGCATTAAACCTTCAGTTTTACAGGAAGTAAAAGCAACTAAAATACTAAGTAATCTAAAGGTAAAAACATTAAACCATAATTGCTTTCTATCAGTGCATTGTTTATCACCTCAGTCTTGCACTGCACTGCAGATTGTAAATATTTCTACTTCATTACATCTCAGAGGCAAATATTGCAAAATCCACTTTATGACCACAGTGTACCTTTCATCTGATGCCTGCTTCCAAGAAGATAGCGTGCCATGTCACAAGGCTTGAATAATCTCAGACTGGTTTCTTGAACATGACAATGAGGTCACAGTCATCTGTCATCTGAACGGGATGCGGTGGAACGAGAAGTTCACATCACAGGTTATGATGCTGTCGTGTCACCGTGGACCAATATCTCTGATGAATGTTTCCATCACCTTGTTGACTCTATGCCATGAAGAAGAAAAAGCTCATCTGAAGGAAAACAGGGTCCAAGGTGTACTTAATAAAGGGACCAGTGGGGAACACAGTTTTATCAGTCTTGAGTTGAAAATGACCAGCTATTAAGACAATTATGGTATAACATTAAAACAAAATAGGTGGTAATGCTTATGGGTTCTTCTACTTTTGGTACTTAAAACAATATATTTTGATGCCACTAGTTTAATACTTATACTTCAGTATTTCTCTCACCACTCCACCTTTTCCAGCCCAGTTTATGTTACTCTGTATAGCACTTCACAATCTGCACCCCAACTTATTTGCTGACAAACGGTTTCTCGCTCTTTTGGGATCTCCACAGGCAGCACATTCTACTTTATCAGTACTGACTTTTAAATTACTCTCCTTGCAGTTTTTTTCCCTACAATAAAACTTTGTGCTACATGCCATAACTAATCAACATCATGACAAAGACGTTAGCAGAAATCTGCTGGAGGAAACATGACTGTGAGGTGTCACGTAGTTGATAGTCAGTCAGCTAACTATCACAGAGTTTTTAAGCTTGGTTATTTTCTGTGCTTCATGGTGTAAATTGAGTCACACTTTTCAAAAAGGTGTGTAGTGTGATCTCTTTTAAGTTCAGTGCATACAGATGCCTGATTTAGACAGATTTCTTTCTATTATTAATATTATTATTTTATTACATTTCACCATGTAAAAGGAAGCAGATGAATAATAGTCCTGGTGGTTGAGAAAGCCTGTCGATTCTGAGTGTTATACCTGTCTGTATGGGTTATTCTGTGCCCTTCAGGGAGCAGAGCCATACTCTATCTGCAGTGCACTAATTAGTGCCATTAACACTGCAGCCATTAATCATAACTCTTGAATAAAATGTGAAAATTACATGTAGGAGAGCAGCATCAAAGTGAAACCAGACCGTTTTGATGCATTTCACCATTTACTACTGATTCTGGAAGAGAAAAGCACAGAATGGACAGTAAAATAAACTGATAAGAATAAGACTCATTCATCTTAGCAAAGCTCCTGTGTTCTAAAACACATCTATTTTTCAGCAGACACAGTTTCAAGATACAGGTCCTGAATTTTTGAAGTATTTTCAGCACATTTTTATTACTTATTTGGTGGCACAGTGGTTTCTTCAGAGCAAGAATCTGCTGGGTTGGACTCCACCGGCTGGCTGGAGCCTTCTGTATTCCAAATTCAAATTCAAATTTTTGGAGTTTGGAGTATGGAGTTTTGTATGTTTTCTCCGGGTATTCCAGCTTTCTCCCACAGTCCAAAGACATGCACAATGCACATTAATTAATTGGTGATTCTAAATTGGCTGTAGGTACGAATGTGAGCATGATTGGTTGTCTCTGGGCTCCGGCCCCACGTAACCCTGAATTGGATAAGTGGAAGAAATTGCATGGAGGGATTTTTAGTTTTTCTATGTACACTGTATTTTCTTATAATAGGTAAGGTTTGATTTCCCAGCAGTGTAGCCCACAAATCCCCCTCCACATCACCTGGAACACTTCCAAAATATAGTCAAGTAAATTTGTATCATGATGGATTACCCACATACGCCAACCTAGGTGGTTTTTCAGTTCTACAGGAAATAATTTAAAAATAACTCCTTGTCTTTGAAATGCTGACTGAAACTGAGGCTTATTTCCTCCTATAAATATTGTTTGTTTCACATGGCAAGTTCATCTTAACATAATCAATTTGGATCATCCAGAGATTTACTTCTGCTTTAATTGTATCCATTGAACAACTTCTTAGATCTCCTTCTACCTATAAGTGTTTGCTACATACAGAATCTGCTTTTAGCAGGGTGGTGGTTATCTTTGGTGTCTTGATTTCAAAATCCTCTTTAATGAGGTTAGAAATCTACTTTGTTTCTTTCCTTTTCCCTCTTAAAATAAGGATGTATTTAAAATGGAGCAGAGTTTTCTGCTCTCCTCTGTGAACCGAAGTCCTCAGTAATTGCATCTCATGGGACTCAGGCTTCATTTGTTGCCCAGCGAAGAGACAGAATCTCCAGCAGAAAACATAAAACAAACCGGGGTGTCTTAGAAAAACACATTTTCCTCATTTTATACACTGTGCACTCAATTCACCTGATCAATAATTGAAGCGTGCCCTGTGAGTTTAGTTTTTGATTTGTTCCATTACGTATCCGACTGGGAGAGGAGATAACTTTGTTAAAGGAGTCATTTAAGATCACGTCTGAACAAACCCTTAAACTTGACCACTAATGGTCAACCATTCCTGTGAATGATTGGAAGAAACTTGAAAGACAAAAAGAGATGCTTTAATTCTGTGCAATGCATTAAGGTGGGAAACAATATCTTCCCTACTCCTCTGGGTCAATCAATAAGATAAGATTGTCAGAATATGCATATTAATTCTCCTTGATGCGGTTTCCTTGTTTGTGTGGTACCAACAGATAAGAACGCCATGTGTATCCAACAGAACATGACTGCTGGAGATAGCAAAAATCAGTGTGCACAGCTGAAATTCTGCTGGCTAGAACTCTGAAAATAAGACCCCATTTTCCTCTTCTCTCTAAAATACAGCACAAGATCAATGATGACTATATCAGCACAGTTAAGAATGCCCTCTGTCTCTTTTGTCTCTAAGCAGACTCTGTGCCCTGTTTTCCTATAATTTTCAGCAAAAATGCAATAGAAGACCCAAGGATCATTTAGAAGAATCGTAAATTAAAGATGCCTTTTAATGCCGATGATAGCGACTGTGTTCCTGTTCTATTGGGTAGTAAATGAAACAGGCTTGAATTCTAACTAACATTAAAGTTGCGCTGATTCATTTTTTCATACTCTTTATTACAACATTTATCACAGTGCAGATGCACTCGAGCCTCCGGTCGATCGATTAGACGGGTTTGAAAGATGCACTAATCAATATTTCTGTATTAACACTGAATCAAATTACTGATGTACAAGTGATAAACACACACACACAGAATTATCACTTAACTATACAGCTTCCCACAGTTTGGCTGCTGCCTTTTATCTCTACTTTGCCGCTCCAGTCGTCATAATTTACAAATGCATTAGGCAGCTGTATTCAATAAAAAGGCCTTCTGATAAACACCTATTCTACATGCCCAAAGCGCAACATTACAGGGAGCACAGATGAAGTCAGGCACTAGTAGCTGGTGGAGTCTAAACCAAACTTATAGCGCAGTAAATGCCAGAGCTTTCACTGGGGGTGCACAAACACAACTCCAGCTGATTACTAAAGTTGCTTGCAGCTTGTTGCACAGCTGGAAAACAGCAAAAAAAGTTGCATTAAAAAGTCACGTATTGCTAAATGAGGCCAATTGTGCAGTTTCTAAAGTCCAGAGTCACTCTTAAAAGAAAAAATAAAAAGCAGCCATGTGTAAAACCACAACACCAGTCATATTAACATCTGAGCTGGAGATTGTCTCTGAGCCAACAGAACATCACTTTAACAAAGAAAGGAAAGTGACAAATTAAATATCTGAGCTTAAAAATGTACCTAATGTGGTCATCCACATAGTGAGAACGAGCTGGAGGCAGGAGTAATGAGCTGGAGAAAGAACAGCGGGGAGTCGCTTGTCTCGACAGCTGATTAATGAGACCGTAACAGAATTGGATTTGAATATCAATGCTGCTCTATTGCTTAAACTGACATTAATTGCCACCTATTAGATTGGCGCCGCACCTCTGTATTTCAAAACAATCACCACCATTGGGAGATTAGAAGGAGGGAGGGAAAAAAGGGTGGGAGGCCAAGTGAGTGTATCATTTGACAGCTGGTGCTGTGTGACAGGTTTCACAGTTACAACTTTGTGTATGTGTGTATGCCAGTGTGACACATGTGAATAAGAAAAACAAAACATAATAATTTCTAAGCCAAAAGAACCCTATACTGCCCCCTGGAGGCTGAAGTGTTAACTGCATGCCAGAATCATTGTTCGTTATGAGATGCATTTAGTTACAGTTTGTGGAGCTAAAGAACCTGATCCCACGATACCCTCACACAGGTCATAATATTTATAAAAGATCATGGCGTTGTTACGACTGGCCTGTTGGCTCAGAATAATGACTGTCACACGCCAATTTAGCAAGAATGAATTATTTCCTATTTTTACATTTTAGACGTGCAAGTAAAGGAATTTCGATTATATTAGATGAGCGATCAGGCCACCAAAATCATTAGGGGGGATATCTGTGGCAAGCTGGTGGATTAAGTGGCCAACAGCTGCTGAGCTGACTGGACAGACACAGAGAGAGACATAGAAGCCATCATTAAACTCGGCTGTTAGTGTGGTTCAAATGTCACTACAGCAGGGTCATTTTGCACTTCTTTGACAGTAATCACTGGAAATGGAGTGTTTCATTTGTCTTTCTTGCACCCACTTTATTTTTCTCGTCTTTCGCTCGCTTCCCCTCCATGCTTCTTTCTCTTACTCCCAGAGTAATTGATATGATATGAGCTCTGGCAAGTGTAATCTTCTTTTAATTAAGTCCTGGTGCTAGCACCAGCTTCACGCTGATAGTGACTTATGACTTTCCCCCTTTCATTTTTCTTGTGCTCCTTTATAATCTTGTTTTACCTCTGTTGCTCCTCCAACTTTGGCTCTCTCATCTCTTTCGTTATCTCTTTTCTCTAACCCTCACTTCCTGCCCCTCATCTTATCATCCACTCTGTCATCCTTGGGGTTTTTTTTCCTTCTGTTTTTCTCCAGTTTCTCTTTTAACTTGTCCATTCTTTCTCTTACACTGTAGTCACAGCACCACGAGGAGGAAAAGAGAGCCCTCAGCCGGGAAATCATTGTTCTCAACAATCATCTCATGGAGGCGAAGATCACCATTAATAAACTCAGAGAGGACAATGTGAGTACTTAAAGCTGCTCCATCTATATAATGTAAGTTCCCCATAATACCTCTTGTCAGCACTGGGAATATACCTGAAGCAAGGTTATTTGGACAGTATCTGAACTTTTTGGCATGATTGCTTGCCCAAATTATATTTTGCCTGCAGGCACAGTAGCCCAGGAAATCCAGGGCACAGAGACTTGATGCCCTGGGGCAGCTGCCTTCCTTCCTTACTTACTTGGTGCCTTGTTAGCACCAAAACAACAGTTGGTTTTGGAAGCTAAAAATCAACTCTTTCTGAGGAGAGCACTTCCTCATGTCAAACTGGAAGTCACACTCACTGTATTTCTGCAACATCCTCAATATTTGTGCTTCAAGGTGTCACAGCAGATAGAGGAATTAACTCTAAGCCACTGGATGTTTTATAGTGATAGAACTGAAATCAATGGGCATCCTTGGGGCTGGCAGAGGTTGAATCCACAGCTGCATAGACCTGAGTTTAGTGCCTCGCTTTTCTTTGAAGTGATTTTACTGGTTTCCTTGTGGAGGGGCTCTAGGCTGAGTTAGATTTTCTCTTACCGCTCTATGGCAAATTTGTAGCACTTCTGAGCTATAGAGCCCTCTTACAATCCTCCCCTCCAACATCCAGCGGAGGTGATTAGAGACGAGGTTCATTTTGAGTAGGTTTCAGAATTTGTCCCAGCAGCGCCAGCCGTGAGGCAGACAATTTCCTCTGGAGATCAACCGTCAAATTTTCTGCTCAAAACACCAAGAAATAAAATAAAACCTCACAGTTGTGTCATGCCTGAGACCCACTGCCACAAAACACACTACAAATGAATTGTGTGTTCGCTTTACACTTAACTGATGAAGCCGTTTAATCTACAGCAGTTTGCAATTGTCCTGAATTACCCCTCATGTCTTGATATTTTGCAAGGAAAATGGGAAACAGGTCCAGCAATTTATTGAAAAATATGCAAACATACATGGAAATACAGTATAAGGCAAAAACTTGAGTTTTCACAATTCTAACAGGCTTTAACATAGTACATGGTACATACACGAGCATGGTAAATACATGGTATTTAAGGACATGATTCTGTTCATCTGCTGTGGATAGGGCTTTTGGTTGGTGGTTGGTGTAAAAATATCATTTATGTGTCAAGCTGTGTTATCTCTTGGCATTTTTGAAAGATCCAACTACAGAAATAGAAACAAATTATGTGTTTTTGCAACAGGCTGCTAGTAAAGTGTCCAAATACACCAAGTTGTCTGTTATGTGCAAACAATGCTGGTTTGTCCTTTTGAGTTAGAAATTAGGAATTGGGGAATTAGGCTTGTCTTAGGGTATTTTATGCTTGAATGCTTCATAGGTCAGTGTCAAGTGACTTAAAAAAACAAAAAATATTCTTCTAAAATTGAAAGACCTTTAGGAAACCTGGAGAAGTACACCTCAGGACCACTTTAAACATTACAAAAAGGTGTGTCTATTAAGAAGCAAAGCATAAAGAAATAAGGCAGGGCTCAAGACTTTTGCACAGTACTGTAGAACAAGTTGTTACATATCCTACATATTGACAGACAAAAGAAGGCATCAAGTTGTTGATGATCCCCAAAGACTGTTCAAATGTAATAAATTACCTACAAAGATAATGACTGTGAAAGTAAATGGCTCTAATTTCACAACAACTTGAAGGAAAGAATCTACTCAATTCACACATTCAGAGATTATTAATATAGTGTACATAAAGAATTGATCATAAGACATCACAAAGTCTGCCTCACAACCAGCTGGAGCAACAAAGCTGTCAGCTGGCACTCCCAGGAGAGACACACCACACAGTTCATATTAACTAAGACATCACCAAAGGTCTCAAAGGTCTATTTGAACTGTCCCGAAAAACTACAGGGACTTCAAATGTCTCTTTTCACCAAAACAGGGGGGAAAAAAAGATTCAAAAAGCAGTCACTGTTAACTGGTGGGGGAGTTGAGACTGTCAAAGAGAGGGCTTTGATGTTATGGGGGGAAAATGTCAGGGTTGCACTATTAAAGAGAAACAGGAAAGCTACAGTGCAGCATGAACTGACCTTTATAAGTGGACAGGTTTAACAGAGGAGGGAGAGGAAAAGAAAACCTTCTAAAACCAGTTAACCGCCCACACTAACACATGCACGCACAGTAAACGAAGAAAACAATGAAACCAGGCATCTGTTGTGCCAGTAGACCACCCTCACGGTGCTGTGAAATTTGAGCAAAAATCTAATAACCATTCTTTTCAGAAAGAAAGCATGGGTAAAGAGATGAATAATGCTGTACTTGCTTCCTTGGCTGGAAGGTGCAGATAAGTTAATGTGCTGTTTCAGACAACTCTAATAAAATCAGCACAGTCTGCACAGGGCAGATATGTCTAAAGAAAAGTTTGCTGGTATTGTAAAGATCCTGCGAGCTACCCAGTGAAATTATGTAACCAAGAACCATATATATGCTTCTTGGTTACATATATTTTTATGTTCAGCTGTATTGTTGCACACTCTCCTGATTCCCCCCTCAGACATCTCCTATAATTATAAAGCACAATTAGAAGGCTGTAATCGAACGTATTAAAGGTTTTACTCAGGGATGGTTTAAACTCATAACACTCCTCACTCACAGCATGCTTTAATTATCAAGATGCCAAAGAAAACCCAGTGTGTGTGTGTGTGTGTGTGTGTGTGTTTTTTAAGTGAATGGGAATAATCTTTTTGCTTTTTTTTCAGGACCTGTACAGGAAAGACTGCAATCTGGCAGCCCAGCTGCTGCAGTGCTCCAAGTCTCACTACAGAGCACATAAGATGTCTGAGGTGAGCTCACCAGCACTGCCTGCTGCAGCTACATCAGTGCGGGTTTAGGTTTGTGCTGCAGTAAAAAAATAAAATAAAATAAAAAGTTCAGCTTTAAAATTCAGCGCCGACCATTTGAGCAAAGATGTTTTGTTTATTAAATTACACTCCAAACAAGGTTAGTCTAGACGAGCGGCAGGAAATTGCAGTGTTTACATTTGAGAACTTTATAAAGTGTATTAATAAAATAACATAGTTGGGTCTTTACTATTTATTATTGAATGCGGTTTAAGATTAAATTTTTCATTCAAGCAGCATGTTGTACAAAATGCTTTGCTTGAATAAAGTCTTTTAGAAAGTGCTACATCTGAATTCAGTATACAAGGACACACTAGTCAAGCATTTGAAACGTACTGCTGATGCTGCTTTAGTGTATTCTACTTAACACTATGGGCACACTTTGGTAACTCCTGCCATGTCGGGATTTCTCGACCAAAATTTACTTTGGGGAATTCTTTCAAACAGCATTAGCTCCTTTCTTTCACAAATATTATTACCAAAATCTAATAATAAATAATATTCGTTTAAAGCATTAAAACATTTCCAAGCATTGTGTGAAACCTTAACTCATCAGCTTAAATCCAACATACAGCTCTGAGGCTAATGGGCATAACTACATCAGCCTAAGCTTGAGATGGTTTCATTTACTTGTACTAATAAAGAGGAAATTAAATGTATTTTTCTTCTAATCAAGCAAAGTTTATGATATTGTGTTGGTGTACCATTAAAAGCCTACTTGAGTGGTTTTTACAATAAGAAGGAGCCACAGCGCTCATGGCCTCTCCTCTCAGACTGATGAAGGTCTGCTGTCTGAAGTACCATCTGTGTGCATCTTAGCTGTGCATAATAAATGAATGAAAGGCTGGCTTGTGATGACACCTGAGGCACAAAAGAAAGGGAAAAAAATCTGTAGACCTGGGCTCATAATTAAGTGAAACACTACCTACAGACTACTTGCATCACTAAAAAACCCATTGATATAAATGAAATAGAGCAATAATGAATTCAGCTTGTTAAAACTCTGAAAAGGGGATGTTTTATGCTTTTCTTTAAACAAACACATTTAGGACTTTAGGGCAGGAAATTGAGGTAAAGTCCACTGGCTAATAGGGAGCTCATCTAATCTTTGCTGAACAGCAGCACTGTAGCCACAAAGCAATAACCCTAATTGCATATAGCTGCCAGAAACTGATTCAGATATGGCTGTTAAACTTAAATATGCATGCCAAGTATGTTTTTCTATAGAAAACATGAATCATCTAGGAATCTTTCACAGAAGTACATTAGTATTGCATGCATTAACACAGGCAATACTGTACTGCATTAGTGAGGGTAATTAGTGCTACACTTCAGCCCACAAACACTGCCTTCTCTTTCATTTGCACTCTTCTAAATGACATCAGCTGGAGAATATGTTTGTGACTGGAGCATGTAGTATTGGCCTCAGTTTTGAAGCACTATAGCTGCTGTGCATATTTAGAGTACCATTTAGACGTGTTTTTGATTTAAGCTGACTGGAAACAGTAAAAATTCTTCTTTGGGGGATTTTGTCAGCCAAGAGATTCTTCTAGAAATAAGAGACCTAAGGGCTAAGTTTGCAAAGTGAAACTGAAGAACTACTGTCCAATTACCTACTCCGCTGCTAAATATAAACAAAATAAATAATCAAATTGTTTTATCTTTTTTTCATTCTAATAGAGAAAGACAGAATATCCACTAAAGAACACATTTAAAATAATTTAAATGTACACTGACAAACTTAGGAAAGCTCTGTGCATGTGTTTCCTGAGCAGGCGGACCTTACAGGCGTGTACTTAAAATAGTGAAAATCCTGACTGCTTCAAATCATTAACAAACTGTCAGTCTGCTACTGACTTTTGTTTGGCATCACTTTATTGGATTGGAGGTTTGGCAATTTAACAATTTATTAATTTAATAAATAGGGGCCTCAGTAGCTTGTGGAAGAACCACACACATACACAACAGCTTGGAAAACCTTCTCTACTCATTACCAGAGTCGTCACACACTGCTGTGGGACGCCCACTTTGCAGCTGGTCTCTGACACTCCTTGGCTATGTCCCAATTAAGAGACCGCACGCTTGAAGTACGCGCACTACGCATACTACGTACGGTGCGTACTATAAGTACGAGAAGTGCAGAAGTGAGAGGCTTGTGAAATGGGACGGTCTAGCCCTTCGTTGCGCTGTTCAGGTTGCCTAGCAACCATGATACTAACCGCGAGAAACGTTACATACAGCTTTGTTTGACAGAAATGAAGGAGAAAAATGTTTTGTCATGACATCACTTTGATTAGTTGAGTATCTGAGGCTGAGGCCACGGGACTGTAAAACATGATTGTTGGGCTTCATTTCTGTACTGAACACTCATTTAAGATTAGTTAGTAAATAACAATTAGCTAATGTTGTTCATGAGACTAAAATCATTTCACTGTGGTAATGTAAATATAATATGGCCAATATTATATTATTGTCAGATTATTATGATATATATATATATATATATATATATATATATATATATATATATATATATATATATATATATGCTTTAAAAACCAAGTTAACGCTGTAAGTACAAACATCACTAATTTCACACAACTTTGCCGTCATGTGGCCAACAGCAATGTTTTAATGTTCTTTGTTATTAAACATTCGCACATAATTAAGTGACGTCATGTTCAGTACTTACTTTTGACAGTTCACTCTTGGCCGCTCCCTTCTGCCGTATTTTGCGGCAAAATTATCCACACCCACCGCTGCGCTATGAATTGTGGGATATATGGGACCACGAAGCGTGCACGCTTGATATTTGGGGAAATCGACGGCACATTTGGAGTATGCATTTGAAGTACACTTCGGATTGGGACAGCCGTCGTCGCGTGGCGGTGACGTAATCGCACTTGAAATGCGTACTTCAAGCGTGCATACCCTGAATTGGGACACAGCACTTGTTATATGGACCCTGACCTTCAATTTGGTGGTGGTACTAGGACCCACTTCTAATCTGAAAACAGCTGACCGCTGTAGTTCACAGATGACACTAATCAGGCACCTGATTGTCAGCAGCTGGGGTACCAGAAGCTCAAAAAAAGAGTCAATAGTAAAATAAGCTGTTGGCCGGACAAGCCCGTATACTTAAGTCTGCATTCTTCTCACATTTTTCTCGGCACCATTTAAGGGAAAATAAATAGGATTTCCAACAGTGTGAGATTTATTGCCAAGAAACATTGTTACAACAAAGAAATAATTGACCAAACACAAATGCACTTTTTTTGGTTTAACTATTTCCCCCAGTTTAGATACGTAACAGATTTACCAAGATTAACTAAAGAACTATGGAGTGTGTGTTATTGATAGTAAAGCTAACATTTCATTTGAAATTTTTTATCTCCATTGTGAAGCAGGAAATACGGAGTTTAGGAACAAGGGGTGAATTTCTAGTATTTTAAGTAACCAGCTCCACGATATGCTATTAATCCACTTCTTGTAATAAAAGAAGACCTGCAGATGTGTTTGCTGTCACGTTGCTTAACACTGCACAACTATGTGACTGTTAATTAAGATCTGCCTCAGATAGCAACTAATGCTGAGCTGACTTACTTGGAGCACACACTGTATATTATCATGCACTCTCCCCCCACAGCCTCACCTACTTTCCATCTCTATTCCCTCTGGGAGAGGCAACAGCAGCTAAAAATAGCCCCGACTTAAAAGATGCAGGTTATTTTATGCCGAGGCGAGCTTCTATTTCTTAACAAAGCCAAGTCAGAATTTTATCTATTTTTTTCCAATACCCAGCTGGAGACCCAGAGAACTGGTTTAATTTGAATCTAAGCCCTTCCCTGTGGAACCAATGTTGTTTGATGGTAGAAAGAGAAATAAAAAGACACACTAAAAGAAAAAAAAAGAGAGATGGGGGGAATGAGAGTCTTTTGGTTGAGAAGGCAGTGGTGCAAGAGGAGAAAGATGAAAGGATAAAGAAAGGGATGAGTAGAAAGAGAGCTCAGTGTGTCGGGAACAGTTCCTGCTGACCCTGACCAGCTTTAATAGGCACAAAGAGCCAGTCTGTAATTGACAGGAACATTTTTCTCAAACTGGAGCCAATCAAAGAGATTATGTGTCTGTCTGTGTGTGTGAGAGAGAGAGACACACAGCAGGAAAAGGAGAAAGATGACAGGCTGAGAAACAGATGGAAGAAAGCAAGAAGGAAAGAAGAAATATTTATGTCTGTATAATTAAGTTGTGGACTCTGTAACACATAACTAAATAAAGGTTGTTTAGAAAGTTATTAAAGGTAGCACAGTTTCTTTGCGTTATCAGGAGAGGATTTCAGGTCAGACGGGGCATCTACCTCCAACTCGACTTCTTTAGGTTCATGAAGACATTCACCTCTCATTTAAGAGGTTTCATTTATCAAATGGCTGGTGGAGAGTACCAGGTTTTACTTCATAAGCCTTTCTTCACACCTTATTTCATGTGATGACTTTTATGACTAATAGTTGGTCACCAACCCTCAGGGCCACTTCCAAGGGTACAGCCCCTGCTAGTGGTTAAATACCTTGGATCCTCCACTAGTTGTTATAGAACTGAAGAAGCCTCTTGGATGAGAGGCAAAAGTCTTCAGAAACCTAAAAAACGACCAGTTGCCCTCAATACTACCATGTATGGATGAATAAGAATGTAAACATTTCCCCCCTGAGACACATATACTGGTCTAAATCAAAGGAGAATTCTTGCACCTAGACCTACAGAAAAGTAAGAAATGGCATTTAAAAATACATTCAGTATTCAGCTTAAAAGGCTCTTGAAGAACTTATTCATTTTTAAAGAGCTTTGCTGAATACCAGCTCAGCAACTGTCACAACTTTTCAAAAACATTTGTTTTGCTGTTTTGGGTTGTAGTTTCCTGTCTTTATCTAGCTTCTTTTGTCTCTCTTTGTATTTCTCTTCCATGCCTCAGCTGCCAGTGGATTTCCAGGAACGCATCAGTTCCCTCATGGAAAAACATAATCAGAGTAGTGGCGTCACCATGGCAATGTGTCACTCAAATTATCCAGACGCTGTGCCCACAGCCATAATTGCCAAGGTCCTGGAAAAGCCTGAGCCTGGAAGCAGTTGCCCTGTAACGCGTTCACCCAGCCCGCAGGCACAGGATGGAGACTTTCTGACAGGAACAGGAAGCACTGATCATCTGAACCGGCGCCTTTCTTATAAGACATCTGACCTGTACTGCAGCGACACGGCACTCTACTGTCCTGAACGATGGCAGGACACCGAGCGCAGACAAAGTGTCGACCTTCATGGCACTGGCCTGCTTCAGCTTCATGCTCAGAACTCTGTTGACAGCAACCCCGATGAAGATGCTTTCCACTCTGGAAGTTTTTCCCACCATGAACCCCCATCCTCCTTCCGTCACCACGATGAGTTCGGCACTGGGAGTCTCCCAGTGTCCAGTTCCTACTCCAGTTTTAGTCTTGCATCAGATGAAAAGGGAGGAGTTAGTGGAGGATGTGGGCGCACTGGCAGCAGCACCTTATCTTCTTCCCACCAGGGTCTCTACATGGACTGGCGAGAAGGTAGTAGTGGAGACTATGAGCACAAAAGTATTTCCTCCTATGATAAAGACAGATCAAGCTTCCCCAAGTCCCACAGCATCCAGCACATGGCAACCCAAAGGAGCCCCCAGAAGGGCCCCTCACCAGCCTACACAAGGACAGCGTCATGTTTCAGTGAACCGTTCCACTCCAGCACTCCTCGTCTGGCCTCCTCTCACAGCATGGGGTCTACAATTGGACTGGGCCAGGCTCATGGAGGAACCCTGGACAGCCAGGGTGATGTCCAGGTCTCCGAGGATGACCTGAGCAGCCGCTGGAGACAGCTCAGCGTGGAAGACATCAACACCTTCTCATCTTCTTATCGCAACATTACAGGGCGGGTTTCTCCATACAGTTTCTCTGAACGCCACTTTGCCATGGGCCCCTCCAGTAAAGTCAAAGGGTCTCTCTACAGCAGCTTCCAAGAAGGAGATGACGTCTTCCACGGTCGGGTGCTGGAGCAGTGCTTTCCCATGAGTTCCTCCTCTCCCAGCCGCAGTCCCAAGCCAAAAGAGCATCGCAAGCAGGAGAAAACTTCTGTGCTGTATAGAGCCAAGGATGACAGTCAGGACTCTGAGAGCAGTTTGTTCCTCTCAGGGAGCTCTAAAGACAAGGAGAGCAGCGGGGGAGCGACAGCGGCAAGCAGCGCAAAGAAGGACTACGTGAATCTGAGCGCAGACAGCTCGGCTGATTCCTTACACCAAAGCTCACTTGAAGCCTCAAGTCTTCAACACTACCCCACCCCCAGGCCAAGCGTCCGGCCCCGCCCGAGCTCCAGCTCTGCTCTCAGCATCGGCCCCGCGCTCCCAAAGAAGACTTCTGCAAGATACCAAAAGTTTGGCAGTACAGGACTGACGAGAAAGGACAGTTTGACCAAGGCACAGCTATACGGTACGCTGCTGAACTGAGTGGAGAAAGCGATTTTTATTTTATGCATGATGATGACGATGATAACGAGTCCTAACTTTCTGTACTGTTCTGTATCTCTCCCTGCAGCAAACACATACTTGGTGTGATGGGGTGTTCCGATGTTGTTTTATGTATCTTAGCCACGGCACGTTTCACGCAGTCTGCAACCTTTTTCTCTATTGTACGTCAGTGTATTTATCGACCTGAGACATGCTACTCAGTATGTTTTTGTTTAAGTGATGGCGATATTTAGAGGCACCAGGATAAAACCACATTCTCTCTACAACACAAAGATACTGTGCTATTCACTCTTTTTTTAAGTACTGTTAGTAAAACCAGCAAAAGATCATTAATTCTTGCTCTAATATACAAGTACTGAAAATGAAGTGTGTTTAATGAGGTGACTTAATTCTGCATGTTTGCGAGAGGTTATCCATTACGTTTAGCAGGCCGCGCTGACTGCAAACTGTTAAAACGATTTACCCATCCTCTACTTTCACTTACACAAATGCATGTTGTGTAATGCATATGAATAAGGTGGAAAAAACATTTACAGCTAAACTGTTTTTCAAAGAGACATTATCTGTAGGCAACCCTTACCAGAAGGAAATATTCTCCAACTGGCTAAATAAGAGATTTAAATAATATATATTTATTTCAAGGCCATATGATATTTCATAGCAAGATTTATATAGCTAATAGAGTAATCCCACACTTCTTAATAAGAACCCTAAATTGCCTACATTTGTCAGCTATAAAATATACAAATATATTTTTAAATAATATAATTATTATGAGAGAAAATACACAAATATAACCAGGTACCCATTCAGTAAAACCTATTACACAGACATACAGTATTGTGCAAAAGTCTCCAGCCACCTTTTTTTTAATGTTTTGTCTCTTTCTTGTTATTTTTTTAAATGTTGTTTTGAGTAATAGTTTTCTAGGTTTTCTGAAGGTCTTCCAAAGATTTTCTTTGGACATTTAGTTGCTTTTTCATTCATTTTCAGTCCAGTTATTTTACCTCACCGAATCATTCAATGATAATAAAAAGCAATTTCTCAGAAAAGGGATGAAGCAGTGTTGTGTCGACACATAACAGACAACTTAGCACAGAACCAATTTTAAATTGTATTTTCAGGCACTCTGTTACTAGAGGCCTGTTGCAAAAAACAGATAATTTGTTCCCATTTTTTCAGGTAAGTCTATTAAAAATGCTAACGATAACACAGTCTGACAGATTAAAAAAAATAGTATTTTGGCATCAACAAAATGATTCTCATTGACAGCAATTGAACAAAGTTCGCAAAAAAAAAAATCCAAAGACCTTATATGGGACCTGGGAGATGCATCTGGGCTTTACGTTCCCATCCACCGGAAACTGACGCCTAATCAGAAATGGTGTCAGTAGAAGGGTGGCTCATGTCTTTTGCACAGTACTATAACTCAAACAAAGCAGCAGGTATAAATCATTCATTTTACCCAACTGGAATTTTTCATATATTTGTACAAAAATAAGATGATGATCAGCAGTCATACTGCACAGCCGTTACCGTAAAAACCAAGACACTTGTGAAATTGCCTTAATCCTGTCCAGTGGACAGAAAGGTCTCCTTTACAGCATCTAACAACTGTGTACATACTGTATATCTGCTGTATTGTCACTGTATGTATGCACTACTGTTACAGCGTATGCTCTTCCTGTCAGATAATATATATACATACACAGGTTTTAGGAGACAGATTAAGTCTGTTCCCATATGAGACACGTTTTTCAATGTTGATCATCACTGGAATTTGCTGACATGAAATTCTGTAAAATTTCTACTGATGTGCCAACTTTTAACACTTTTGGCACTATATACACAAAAGCAAAACAACACTGTTGGTTCTACTACTTTAAGGGGAGAATTAATTGGAAAATTGTCCAGGCCTTGGTGGAAGTTCTGCAACGTATGCACAAGAAAAGGTGGATGGGTAAGTGCACTGAAAAGGTAGTAAAGAGTGACTAAACACAAACATGTACAGTCAGTGTGTTGTTTTCAACCAGCATGCTCAGTAAACACTGTGAAATGGACAAAGCTTGTGTATATACAGACATAGAAAGTGTCAAAGACCTTATTATAAAATACTGCCTTATGTTAAATGAACAGCTGCAGAGAGATTGTCCTGCTGCCCAACAATCATACTACCATTTGCTATTCCAGTATAGAAGAGTACAAGATGACAATGTTCCAACATCTATGCACGCCAGGATTTCTTACTGTCTGTGTAGCTCTGCAGAGCCGAGAGGAACAGCGCTAGAGAAAAGGTAATTTACGGAAGCTCAACTTTGCCCTCAAATCATCACTGACAGATTTTATTTTCGAAAGCTATGCGTCTCTCCCTCCTGCACATCTGAGAACTGGCTCAAGGCTGTTTGAAATATTCTGACATTGTCATATTTGTGAAGCTAAAACTGCACCATACAGGTCACTGACATTTTTTTACTCTTATTTGGTAGACTGTTTAGGTCTTAGCAGTGAAAAAGGTTTGAAATTACATTTAACCACTGTACAGAGGAAATGAGAATATAAATGGTATTTTTGTTGTGGGCGCAATGTAGAAAAGGAGATACTTCATACACGGTTGTTACAATATAAATATTTTTATCTAGTTTAAGTTGTTGTTATATTTATAGAATGTTTTGACCTTGAATGACGAGGCTGAAGTGGTTCTGTCCTGTCCTACCTCCAGCCCTGTTCCAGGAATAACAGGCCTGTTGTTTAAATGTCACGTTTGTCTGTCTGATGCATGGTTCTATATTTTTTGCTGTATGTTTATTTACTTAATAAAGATGTGTGTTGGGAAATTGATTGCAGACTTCAAGGCATATTATTTTAGGTAATTTATTCTACCACCATTTGGTGGTTCACAGTAGGGGACCGTTTTAAATTTTTATAACAAATCCTTAACCGGCTTAATTATCACATTTAGTTGCAGAACCGCTTTAAGCACCAATAAGTTGAAATAACAGTTTTCTGTGCGACTTTATCAGTCTCTCACCTCATTGTTAGGGACTGATATATTAATACTGCTTCCGCTCATTAAGGTCTGCAGGCTTTTATTTAAGGACAGCTCTCTTAAGGTGCCACTGCAGCCTTTCAATCTTTGACTGGGCCATTGCAACACCTTGATTCTTTTCTTTTTCAGCCATTCTGGTGCTGGTATGCTTGGGATCATTGTTGCATGGCCTGTATGTCATCTGACAAAGATGGCTTCTTGTTTGACTCTAGGATACTGGTCGACTCATTGACTGTAAGCTCCTCAGGTTCAGTGGCTGCAAAGCGAGCCCAAAACATTACGCCTCCACCACCATGCTGATATGCTTTCTTTAGTTTTCACCAAACATGGTGAAACATCTGCATTATAGCCAAACTTCTCCACTTTGGTCCCATCTTTATAGAGGGCATTGTTCCAGACGTCATGCTGCCATGTCATTTTTAGTAGTAGCTCTTGGTCTTTTACTGAGGTGGTCGCACTTCCTGATCATTAACTCATCTGATTAACAGCACCTGGCTTCTACTTTATTTCCTATGGAAGTAGTAAGGGAACAGTATGTTTTTCCACAGGATGGCATTCTTCCTTCTTATTCTTACGGTGGACTATGTACAGTGGGGCAAAAAAGTATTTAGTCAGCCACCGATTGTGCAAGTTCCCCCACTTAAAATGATGACAGAGGTCAGTAATTTGCACCAGAGGTACACTTCAACTGTGAGAGACAGAATGTGAAAAAAAAAAATCCATGAATTCACATGGTAGGATTTGTAAAGAATTTATTCGTAAATCAGGGTGGAAAATAAGTATTTGGTCAATAACAAAAATACAACTCAATACTTTGTAACATAACCTTTGTTGGCAATAACAGAGGTCAAACGTTTACTATAGGTCTTTACCAGGTTTGCACACACAGTAGCTGGTATTTTGGCCCATTCCTCCATGCAGATCTTCTCAAGAGCAGTGATGTTTTGGGGCTGTCGCCGAGCAACACGGACTTTCAACTCCCGCCACAGATTTTCTATGGGGTTGAGGTCTGGAGACTGGCTAGGCCACTCCAGGACTTTCAAATGCTTCTTACGGAGCCACTCCTTTGTTGCCCGGGCGGTGTGTTTTGGATCATTGTCATGTTGGAAGACCCAGCCTCGTTTCATCTTCAAAGTTCTCACTGATGGAAGGAGGTTTTGGCTCAAAATCTTACGATACTTGACCCCATTCATTCTGTCCTTAACACGGATCAGTCGTCCTGTCCCCTTGTCCCCATGCTTCACAGTAGGTATGGTGTTCTTGGGATGCAACTCAGTATTCTTCTTCCTCCAAACACGACGAGTTGAGTTTATACCAAAAAGTTCTACTTTGGTTTCATCTGACCACATGACATTCTCCCAATCCTCTGCTGTATCATCCATGTGCTCTCTGGCAAACTTCAGACGGGCCTGGACATGCACTGGCTTCAGCAGCGGAACACGTCTGGCACTGCGGGATTTGATTCCCTGCCGTTGTAGTGTGTTACTGATGGTGACCTTTGTTACTTTGGTCCCAGCTCTCTGCAGGTCATTCACCAGGTCCCCCCGTGTGGTTCTGGGATCTTTGCTCACCGTTCTCATGATCATTTTGACCCCACGGGATGAGATCTTGCGTGGAGCCCCAGATCGAGGGAGATTATCAGTGGTCTTGTATGTCTTCCATTTTCTGATGATTGTTCCCACAGTTGATTTTTTCACACCAAGCTGCTTGCCTATTGTAGATTCACTCTTCCCAGTCTGGTGCAGGTCTACAATTCTTTTCCTGGTGTCCTTCGAAAGCTCTTTGGTCTTGGCCATGGCGGAGTTTGGAGTCTGACTGGTTGAGGCTGTGAACATGTCTTTTATACAGATGATGAGGTCAAACAGGTGCCATTCATACAGGTAACGAGTGGGGGACAGAAAAGCTTCTTACAGAAGACGTTACAGGTCTGTGAGAGCCAGGGATTTTCCTTGTTTGAGGTGACCAAATACTTATTTTCCACCCTGATTTACGAATAAATTCTTTACAAATCCTACCATGTGAATTCATGGATTTTTTTTTCACATTCTGTCTCTCACAGTTGAAGTGTACCTCTGGTGCAAATTACTGACCTCTGTCATCATTTTAAGTGGGGGAACTTGCACAATCGGTGGCTGACTAAATACTTTTTTGCCCCACTGTATGTAGATGCAGATTAATTAAAAAAACTGCTTTAAAAATCATTTAGGGGCCTTTTAAAGACAACTACAATGATGCTTTCTGTATCATTAACTGAGGTAAAATAAGCATAGGCGTTACAAAACAGGGGAAACTATTTACACATTCGATTTTTCCCTATAAACAAGGATAAGGATGTTTCTACTATATATACTGAAAAAAGATCACAAGCATCTGCACTTCAATGCTCTGCTGTTGACTGGCAGGACTCTGGGAGAACTTGGCAATGCTTTGACAGATGATGGTATATTTTTTTAGTTCTCTGGTTGTCTTTCTTTGATGCAGTGTGAAAGGAAATGTCATATCAGAGCCCGAGAGAAGAAAAGGGAATAAGAAAAGTGATGTGTATGCAGAATGTGGAATGAAAAACACTTCTGATTAAAAACCACCCAGAGAGATGTTTTTATTTTTATTTTGACAAAACCTTGAAGACTACGGTGATGATGAAATCCCTTGCTGTATTTGGGGTGAAAGGCAGGACTATAAAAGCACTGGGGTGTTTTTGTGGGCATATGTGCAGCTAGACTACTTTTCCACCGCCTACCACTTTAGATAAAACCCATAACAATAGTTCACTCTTTGAACTCTTAACTGTAAAGAAGCTTCCTTTGATCTCATACAGTGTAACTTCAACTGTTTTCATTTCATCCACCAAGATTACAGGATGTGAACAGATGGGACAAATATGAATAAAACGCTTAAAGTGAGATGACACCATAGCGACTGAAATCGAGTTAGTTTTTTTTTTATTATGATGTGAAAGCTTTGCAAGATCATACATCAGTGTAAAAAAATGTTTTCCAAAGGAATCAGTAGATAGTAGATTTGCTGACTTTCAGCATTTTTTGCCAAGTTCTTCTTATCTTTTGCCAAGAGATTATGAAAGCTATAGTCTTGAAGATAAATGTGCACATGATGTTTCTGTTTAATACAGTCTTCCATATCATGGCCAACCTGTACGTTTTAAGTTTATATTCTCTTTGTTCATAGCTGGTTGTCAGTGCCAGACCTTGATCTCACCGCCCCAGTCACAAGTAGCCACAGTCGTAGGTAAGACGGGATGCTGAGACACACAAAGGCAGGGCTGGCTATGGGCACGGAGGGTGTGAAGCATATGAGCTGTGTGATAGTCATAGAAGTGAGCGGAGCCAGTGGAGCTCCCTGAGGCCAGGATAGTTCCATCCAGAGAAAAGCCACACTTTATTGCATATCCCTCCACCTAGAACAAAAAATATGTTACAATCCATTTATAGCGGCTCAGAGGAGATTTTAGAGAACTAATCAGAATCGTGTTGGCTCAACCTTCAGAACAAAAAGCAATTGTTACAGGGAAATCAAAGAACAGCTCTCATCCTCCTTTACCTGCATACATTTAATGTCACAAATAACTGGGGAAAGTCCCAGGGGAGGAAAAATCTACAGACAGAGTGCAGGCACCTTGATGGTGTCTGCATACTGTTGATTTATACCTACAAACACTGCAGAGGCAACTCTTGATTTGTGTAGACAGTTTAAGTGTAGTCTTGTTTTTGATGGACTGAACACTGACAAAGGATTACAGAAGGAAGCAGAATAACACTCTAACCTTTTAACTTTAAGTTGGGCTCATCTTCTTACTTAGTGATTTTCTTGGTTAAATTTTGAATGAAGTGCGAGTCTGTATCCACACCAACCCACTTTAGGTCGTCACTTTGCATAACGAACCCCCAGAAACATAAATCTCGTCAGGTGCTGTGGAATAAACAGAAAGCATTCGCAGCGCTAGACGTGTTTTTTCATGTTAAACCCTAAATCCGACGAACAATACCCCACAGTAACAATCAATTGACTTTACCATAGGTGGACTCCAGTGAAGTTGTAGAAAAATCTGACAGATAATCAGTGGACACGGAACCCACCTGAGCTCAATTTTTGTTTTCATGTACATGTTATATTTATATTTTTTAAAATATGCAATAATTTCAAGCAATTATTTTTCACTTTGACATTATGGGGTAATTGTAGAATTTTGAGGTGAATATGAATTTAATCCAATCTGGAATTAGGCTAAATGTTGAAGAACTAAAGCACTGTAAATACTTTAAAATGCTTTCTGGAAGCACCATATTCTGCTAAGTTGCCTTAGTTTTCAGTCATTATACTTTATTTAGCTTGAGTCCCTACTTCTAGTTTATTGTCCTTCCTTCCTTTGTCCTATCTTTCTTTCTTTATGCTTATGTCCTACAGTGTTCCCTTGTATAGTTTGAATCCTGTATCCATGTTCAGCAGACATTTTAGGGCTGTTGATTTGCTGCGATAGCTCCGTTTCTTTCGTGTCACTTTTTGGACTTTACTTCCACTCTGTCCGATTGGCTTGATTACTTTCACCTGTCTATCATTTCCCTCCTGTTTCCAATCCCCAAATAGTCCTTGTTCTATAAATAGTCCCGTGTTTTTGTGTTGTTTTGTGTATTAGATGATTCCTAGACCCCTGCTTTGTGTATTTTTTTGTCAATTTTGGACTTTGTGTTTTAAGCTGAATAAAAGCTCATTACTTCTTCATCTAAACTTTACTGTAATACAACTGGTTATTTCTTATGGCACAAAGCCCAGACTCAAGTGTGCATATTTTTACATAACAAGTGGTTTCAAGTTATAGACTGCACCTGTGGAAAATAATGGGTTACTACAGTTCATGCTCATTGTATTAAACTTCTTGTTAGAGTATGTAATGCTTCTGTTAAGACTGGATTAAAACCTTGTCATCAATGATGTAGTAGCGCAACTGGCTCACAATCCATCATAATTCACAGGCTATTGGCTGTAAAACAACAAATGTGAGCTTAACCTTGTGCACCATTTGGGTGAATACCCATTAAGTGATCATTGTGTCCTACCAATATGGTAGGAGGAGCAGAAAAATTATGGATATGTCTGTGTTTTAGTCATCATAGCAACTAATTACCAATGCTTTCAGTAATATAATCACAATAACGCAAAGGTTATTATAAGGTAATTATAAGAAACATCTGTCTTATTGTAGTATATAGTAAATAAAATACAAAATGCTTGTGAAACAAAACTCTAAGTCTTTTCTGCCACGTTGTTTCTTTTTTGTTGATTTTTAGTGCTGTACCAAAAAGAGAAAAGCAAAAATGGACCTGGAATGTGCGAAACCCATTTGTTTCCTGTCAATTATTGTAAACAACAGTCCAAATGCCACACTAGCAGTGCTGCATTTTTCAGTGATATTTCAAATGTGCTGCCATATGCTGCTCCTGTTGCCTCCCTCAGTGGAACTGTTGTATTGTATTTGGTGGGTTTGTTTTTTTGGGAGGAAACACTGCTATGAATCTTGGTAAAGACAATGAAGCATGTAGGTTGCAATTAAAGCTGTGTGGGGTGGGATGTTGCGGAAGTTGTATTTCTGTGTGTGTGTGTCTGTGTACATCTGACTGCAGTGCTATTCAGTATGGATTACGCCTGCGTAACCCCCAGTCGATACTGACCTTGTGTCCTTCGAACCGCCGCCTTTTGTTCATTCTATACGGCTGCTGGGAGGAGAACACTGCTATGTAGTTCCCATTGGTCTGGGCAACAAAGGAGTCTTCCAGCGGGTGGAGAGCCAGGCTCGGGCACGTGTAACGCTCCTGGTGGCCAAATGAGAAGAAGAATGAGAAGGGAAATTAATTCACTATTTGACCTTTTCTTGTTATTACTTATGGTGAAGTCAGCTCCATGTTAACTAGTGTATTAATGATAAAAAAAAAAGGTTTGTACAATGGTATAAAGGTTTATGATCAATCCACTGTGTATATGTAGTAATATTTTTTATTTTGACCATCATTTTCAATCTATTCCAATGAGTAAAGAGAATATACACTCAAAACTGTTCAGAATGAGAAGTTATCCTGTATAAAAAAGCACAAAGGTTATTAAACCTTAAATGTTAAATTAAAAATGAGTCTCTTAAGATTATACATTTAATTTCATATACCAGCCAAACCTCATGTAATTAGACCTACTTTTTTTTTCTTTATCACATACACAGATATCTTACATGGTAGATTTGGTTGGAGACTTTGGCTGTGGTCTCATAGTCCCAGGCAATGAGGGTGCGGTCTGCAGAGTCTTTGCTCACGCAGTCAGAGCTTGTTATAAAAGTCACTCCGCCTCTCAGAAAGACTATGTCCAAGGTCTGCTGGATGCCGGCTTGGTAAACTTTCACCACCTGGTAACACACATACATATACACGGATGACCCGTAGAAGCACTCAGCCAAGAAGAGAAATAAACAGGGGAGAGGAACATCTAGACCTCTGTCATTAAGGGGGAAGGCAAGATAACAGCTCCACGTGTCCTTGTGGCTGTAAAGACTTGCTGTCAAATGATGACAGAGTGCACAGCAATGGAGAACATATATATTGTGGTTTCAATTCGCAATAAAGCACACCCTGAAGTATCAATTTATTGATGATTAATAAAATTTTTAAAAAGCTACACAGTGGATGGCTACCGGCTCCTCTGCACTGAGAATTTAACCTTTAACCCTTTACCTGCTGCTTAAAGCATCCTCTAACTTTATTTTTGGCAAAAAAAAAAAAAAAAAAAAAAAAAAAAATATATATATATATATATATATATATTATATGTGTCATATGATATCATATATATGACACATATAATATATACATATATCATATGTGTATGAGCTAGATAGGGATAGGAATTAATTAGCATTTGCTTCCTCCTGCTCATTTTTAAATGGAAAATAGTCAACTTTTTTTCCGATATGATATATTATTTGGCACTTTTATGTTCAAAATAAAGATTTAATTGGCTGATTGAGTGACCTGTAACATAATGTGGCAGATCAGTCTCACAAATCCTTTCTGCTTCTTGAATCCATTTGGATATCAGCAAAATTATGACATAGGTGGCTGACTTGAATTTTCTATCCAATATGGGTAATTTGATCCTGAATGGAACAGCTAACAGTCAAGAGTCACAGGCAGCCATAACCATCGGCCTTAACAACATATTTTCTAAGGATTGCTCTCTGTCCACAACTCATACTAACACCTGCTAGCAGAAACATCTTCAGTGCATTAAGTCTAAACATGCAGAGGAACGATTCAGTTCGCCAAGTGAACATTCATGTGAGCATTCACATTCTGAAGAAGTGAATAGGATTATCATATAAAACAGTCCATTAAGCTTAATAGCAATATTAGGTTGCAGCTTCACAGGAACAATTTATGCAGCCAGGATTAAATTAAAATTTGCTTTGAACAATTAGTGATATAACCTGCATTCTTCCTGTGCATGCTGAAGCATTATCTAGAGGGTCATTGCACAAAGTGAAATATAGACTTGTATGTTTGTACTCATGTGAAACCGAGCGTGTAGCAGTGTTGAACAAAGAGGATGTGTTTTAACTGTATTCATTTAGATTTCTGAAGGTAAAAAACCCCACAGAAAATTAAAATGATAAATCTACTGTAGGGAGGGTAATAAATATTTGACCTTGCAGCTGCGAGAGTCCCACGCCTTGACTGCTGAACTGTAACCTCCACACAGGAAAACCTCCGGGTTGCTGGGATGCACGGCCGCACACATCACCTTAAACTCGTTGTCCACTTTCACTGTTGGCTGCCCTACAAAAGAGAAAAAAAAACATGACAGAAATCTTGTGTTTGTGTATGTTTGTGTATGTTTACTATGAATAATTTACAACATCATGCTGATAATTTGTGAATGCAGAAGTGTCAGGTTTGTCAAGATTGATTATAAACTATATTTCTTTAACTGAATTAATCATTAGAGTTATTGTTATATTGTTATTGTTCTACTTTACTGTTCTTTACTGCGTCCACATTTATAAATGTCAAGATCAGCACTTCAACTAAAAACTGAAAATTGCTGAATTACTGCTAAATTGATTCATTATCATTAAAATGTCACAGACATAAAGATCCACTGATAAACTGAGAATATGGCTGGACGATTAATCACTAATCATTAATCTGGTATCAAAAACAC
The DNA here is from genome assembly GCF_963576455.1 of Neolamprologus multifasciatus. Taxonomy (NCBI): domain Eukaryota; kingdom Metazoa; phylum Chordata; class Actinopteri; order Cichliformes; family Cichlidae; genus Neolamprologus; species Neolamprologus multifasciatus. Next base: position 16,245,304 of record NC_140457.1, on the reverse strand, counting down.
ACAAAAATAAAGGCTCAACAATAAATCTGAGTAAATACAGACTATTTACTATATGCTTGATTGTCCCAAAACAAGCAAAAAAAAAAGAGACTATATGAATTAAGGTAAATGGCAGGAATTTTCTTTCTCAGCTGTCAAAGCCAAACTAAACACAGCATACATTTTAGCTGCATTACCCCACACATGCAACTTTTCCAGATACTTCTCTTTGGTTTATTAATTGAGCACATTTTGGGGATCCAGTTTCAGTTCCATTGACACATGCATTACATTTGTGAGCATTAAACTCTGCGTGTAATGTAGGGCCAGGGGAATGATGGAAGAGTAAAGGAAAGAAAAGATTTCCAGGCAGGGACAAGTTTAATACGAACTCACACAAAAGCGTGGAGAGTGTGTTCCAAAATGATTAACCCTGATTCTCCTTAACCAAGAATCTTCCTGTTGCCACTGCTTAACAGAAAATGTATTATGGTCAGAACTGCCCAATTATGATAATGCATTTTTAATAGTATAAGTATAGTATTAACAGAAACAACTGAGCGTTCAATAGGGTGGGGGCACCAAATGGCCCAAAGCTGTTCTGTGTGTGTAATCAAGCATGAGCCTAATAGTGAGCTACAACTGACTAACTTTCAATTCCATTTATTCAGCTTTTATTTTGGCATCTCTCAACTATGTCTGAACTGAAAGACAAATCATATCAGAAAATGTTTTCAATTTCTGTTACTTTATAATGGGATCCTAAAGATTTCAGTTGCTTTCATGATATAAATGTAACAATGTAAAAATAAATCAGAATCAGAATCAAAGACTGATTAAAGAAACATTCTAAATAAATGAGAATAAATGCAGAAACTGAAGATAAGCTTGGCAGTTGTGGAAATCCTATAAGCCTTCCTCATCACTTCACACTGTCAGAAATTACACATGCTATGTATGTACTTTAATTTTAGATATGCTTGCTGCTACATGTAAATGTAGATTTAAATTTAATTTAATTTAAATATGTAGATTTCTTATATTTTAAAATTAAAGATGGACTAAGCCAACAAGATGTCCCCCATTGATTAGTGGATTCCTGGTTTGAAGGCTCCAGATCTGGTTTTTGCATTGAAACCTAGTGTCACGACGATCTGGCTAAGAAACCGAGGACGCTTCACACTCAAACAGGAGCCTTTTTTCAATCACAGGGTAGGCATGCCTAAATTATACCCTGCTCTATAGTTTACTCTGAATTAGAACCTAACTTACAACATGAACATCATGTTGCATTAAGCAAGACTTAAAATTACCAATTGAGACCATAAACTCAAGTCTTTTACTAAGGTCATAAATCTAGTGAGCAGTGGGATCATTTTCAAGTCAGATTAATTCTATTAAGCCCCAAGGGGGTTTCTGAGCTTCCTGCTCGAAAATGTAGTGCCCAAATTTAATTGATTATTTCTCTGCAATTACAAACTCTGTCCTTACAATCTTGGTATCAAAATAAAGCTAACACTTGGGAAATTTCATCAGAGGTGTAAATATTGAAGCAGATATTACTGTGTCAAAGTTACTAAGACTGGAACACAGAAAAAGTAAGCAGATTTTCATCCTCGCCTATATATTTTTTTTAATTTTTAGCATATAACCCTTTTAAAAATATGACTCAGATCATATTTGGTTCCAGAAATACAGTTACCAACATATAAGCATCATCTGTGCAAAGATTTATGTTTCTAAAGTGAAACAGTGAAAAACTACAGCCCTGTCAATACATGAATATCCAGACGTTGTACAAAAATGTCCAATTTTGGCACACAATTGGACACCATGCCAGTTGATTTTTTTAGGTATTAAAGAGCAGAAATTAATAAATTTTATTAACAGGCCTCATAATGCTTTTTTTTAAAATATATTTATGAAGAATTAACCACACATTTACATGGTAACGGCCCTTTTCTGCAGTGCGCATAGAGCGTTTGATTGGCCTCTGGCCCTTTAAACTCCGAGGGGCTGTAACTTTGGTTTCTTTTGGTCAATTTGCGTGATTGACACCTCTTTTTAAGTTTGAGTTTTAGTTTGAGCCAATAGTTTCAAAGTAACCACGTTCACATCACTTCAACCAATCAGACGTTGTGATGCCAAAACCCACTTGGGCCCAAATTTACTGCAAGTGGCATCTGTCCAGTCACGTGTCTGTAGGTGGGTCTAAAATGGAGGTTGTTGACGGAAAACGGCTCTGATGTGGCTAGGTAGGCATGGTAACTACTGTTAATCACGTGGCTACCGGCTACTGGCTACCGGCGAAAATAACGGAGGAAATCAGGACGGTAAGCCAATTTCTGTCTTAGTGCATTTGCGCCGCTGTGTGTTTTTGTGGTCCTCTTTAGCGGCTCATTCAGTGAATTTTGGTCTAATCGTGGTGAAACTTCGTGTGTGGAGTCAGTGATAGCCCTGGAAGCTTATCTTATTAGCTTATCTTTAACCAGTTACGTGAAGTCTGAAGAATTTCTGGTTCGGTTTTGTTTGTTTAGCGGACTTCTGCGCATTTACGTAACTGCTCGTTTAATCACGGCTTGTTTTTGGTGTGTTTGTTGGTTGTAGAAATGGTTTGTATGACATTTTAGCTGAGATTCTGAGGTTTCTGTGGATACCACACATGTCTGGACTTATATTTCTCATCCCGTGTTATAACCGATTAAACGTGATCTCCTCCTTTTTGCCCCCGATACCGGGGACGTGGGGCTTAAGTGGTTAACTACTCACCATTAGAAAGAATCCACCTTCAAGGCTTTTCTATATTGTTTTCATCTAGACATGGAGACTTAGTCTGTCTTTTATATACAACCTGTTTATAAAGAAAGATTTGTTTACAGTGTATCCTTCCGCTGTGTCTAGACTCTGTCCATGTGACCTGAATATTGTGAATGTAGCATCATTTCTGTCTGCTGAAGAGCAGTGCTAATCCTCAGGATAGCACACTTTTTTGTTGTTGTAAATATCAAATGTAAATCAGTGTGCTGTACCATGCAAGCTGTTTATTTCTTGCAGCACTGTTTGCTCATTTTCAGTCAACCTGCACTCTTGTGTTCAGTACAAAATCTTGCTAGTTTCTACCGATCGAAAATATTGCAAAAGTGCACAACTTTCCTAAGTGATAGTTTTATCTCCCTATTTCCAGACAGCGGCATTGTACACATGAGTTTCTGAGAGGATTTAAGCATCACTCGAGACAAAAAGATAAAACTGACAAAGATGTGATGTGGAGAAAAGAAACCAGAGTATAAAGTACTGTTTTGGCTAGAGGCTGCTTTATCTCAGTCAATTAAAAAATGTCATACTTAAACATAAAACAAAAACACCGAAGGGCTAAAATATAATTAAGCCTGACAGGGTGCAACCAAAAATTAGTTTCCTGGGAAAACGATGAAACAAGACTATGAGCCAGCAACTCTGTCAAAGGCTATGCAAAGTGGAGCACCTCAGGGCTCAATGGCTTCTCATTAATTCATCGAACAAACAACAAAGGCCACATCTAAAACAGTCTTAGACAGTTAGCCCACAACAAAAACATACTTTATTATAGACTTGTTCCACAATATTCCCACCAAGACTTTTTAGAAGTGGGGAATGATTCACAGCTAATAAACTGCACCAAAAAGGGACCTTCTCTCCTTTTAATGGTGGACTAGTTCACTCACTCACGACTGCACTGGTCTGATCCAAAGTTTTAACAGGCAGTTTCATCAGGCTCATACTTCCTGCTTAATTGGCTTACCAACAGCGATATGCAGAAGATCTGTCATCGAGATTTAAACTCGTGTTTAGCAAGACAATGAGAAAACATTCACCTCATAATAAATAGGGCCTCATCATGTTTTAATTAAGCAAGATTAATTAGCTGGCATGCGAGAGGAGATACGGGAGGACAGCAGTGATCTGTCCCTCCCTCACAATAGTTTATTCTGTTGAAAGAATTGTGATTGTGCTGTAGTGCTGACAAACAGTGGATGACTTGGAGCAGAGGACATTAGGGATGACTGGGATAGCAGGGATGAGCCCTTCAGAGCAGAGAGAAGCAGCGAGTCTGCCTCATTATGGGTGCTGTCTTTGCACTTATGCAGAGGTTAGGAAACACATTATTCAGTCTGACACGCCACATCCGAAAAAATGCTTTGGATGTAGACTTAATAAGCGGTATTTTTGGCTGTTTTATTTTTATATTTTTCATTTCAACCATGCCCTTGGACTTGATAGAAAAGGTAGCAAAATCCTTAAATAACTGTACATGACTTATTAATTTAATCCTAATTTTAAAAAATTAATGTACTTCCTTCAACACTGCATAGTAGGTTTCATTAACCAAGACGGCTTTAAGCTAAAGTGAGCCACTGCTTAGTTAATCATTGTGACGTAGTACTGGAAGTAATGACAAAAACAAAACTTAAACCTAGTGTTTAAATGAAAATAGGAAAAACTGTTCTCACAAATTTCGTGTCATAGCTGACATACTATGCTTACTCTTTGCACCACGTTTTTTCTACCTACACTGCTTTTCAGGACAAAATAATCCTTATTTTTCTTAATGGGCCAACAGCTCATCAGCTCATCCTCTGAATCAAGCCAGTTGTTTTAAGCCAAGGTTGCAAAGACGAAGAATGAAGATGTTTCAACTTAAGCACTAAGCTCTAACTTCACTTACACGATGCACATATGAACAAAAGATTAAAATTTGGCAACAATTTGACAATCTTTCCCTTGATATTTTAACTCTGGATATGTTTCTGTGATCTTGTTTTTAATTAATACTATGTCTTTGCTTTATCCTCTCTTTTTTAGCTGTCAGGTTATGTTGGTGACAAGTTAAATGACTAAACGCTGTAGGTTAAAGCAGATCATCTCGAATGGCAGGAAAGAAGCTCAATAATAGAAAGAAATGAAGTATTGAGCAACTGCAAAATACTGCACACTGAATTGCTGGGAATGCTCCCCTCTCTGTGTTGGCTGCTTTTGAATGCCATCACCACGGAAGCTCATACAAAGCCTCCAAGTCCTTTACTTTTCTTAGTGCATGGGCGTTAATGTAAGTTAGAAATGCTGTCATGTGGGTTTTATCCTTTGTCTTTTGAAGGAAAGCTCTTTTGTTTTATTTTCTTTGGGGGGGGGGGGGACGACTATATAAAGCCTGTGTTGACCAAGTAGGTTGCTACTCTAAAATGAAGCTTTCAAAGTAGGTCAAAATACTGGTGGCATTTAGAGGAAATAATACTGCGGGTGTGTGCTTTTGCATTCGTTGCCTCTTCGTGTGCAACGCTTGAGGCTCCTGTGATTATACAGTAACACGGTGGTGGTTAATTCTTGGTACGTGCAAATGAAGTCTAATGAACTGAATATGTTGAAGAAAATATTCCAGTAGAATAAAAATGTGTGAAAGAATGCTGAAAGATGTTTTTTTTATACTGTAATATTGTAAAAGCCTCTCTATTTCTTTATATATGATGAAAGAAATAAGAGCACTGACTGCAAAATCTGACTTTTTGTTAACCTGTGTGCAAGCTACTACTTCTTCCCTTTCTTTCCTTATTTATAAAAATGTGCATTTATTCATTGATCTAACTTTTTCAAATGTACCCAGCGTGACAGTGTGGGTTACATGGATTGCATGGCTGGAGAAGAAATTTCAGCATCTAAGCTGTGTTTTGAAAACCAGAAAGATTTTCTGTTGCATGACCCCCAGACTCCAATCCCCAGTGTGACTCAATAATTTAGTTTTGCACTATTGGCCTTGTAATTCAGTCTGGAACAAAAAAAAAAAGCCTGCCCGTGGCACTAATGTGAAACTCAACCAACCAACCTTTTACTGAAGCTTTCACCTGGGTTTATCAAATAAGGTAATGCAAAACTAAACTGAGCTGGAAGACACTACAAGAGACAACTATTGTGTATTATTGCTTTTCTCTGATCTAATTTTGTTTCTTTTTTCTTGCATGAAATGACACATCAACCTGTGGGAGAATGTAAATAGGTGAACATATTTTACATCACCGTCATCAGACGATCGGCTTTTCTGAAGACGGTCGTTAGAGTGCGTACAAAAGCTGGGGCTTCACACTAATGCCATCCATACTTAATTAATTTATTCCACTATTCAGCCTCTCTGACTTTAAAAAGTCCTCTTTATCTTACATTCCTCTCCTCGGTTTCTCTTTTAGCATTATGCCACTTAACCTACTCGCCTTCCCTATATCGTTTTCACCCCAAGCTATTGCTATTCAGCTGTGACAGCTTGCCTTGGACCGCTGGGAGTGGGTATAAGGTTCTACAAATTAAACTGGACACAGAAACAACTGCAAAGGTTTGCAACGAAAATGGGTTCACATACTATTCTGAACACACAGGCATAGGAAATTACTTTTCTTTGCAAACATAATGATTAGTGCAGCACTGAGGGTAGATATGCAGTGGTGAAATGATGAGTCAGATGTCCATGAAGACTCTCGCTGTTTATTCAAGGACGAGTATACCTCTGCAAAGAGAGCTCAATTGAACACAAAGGCTCCAACTGCTTTTCCTGTTACAGCTAAGAGGATCTGCATTACCGTGAAGAGCATAAAGATTTTATTTTATAGACATTTATCATGATTAGAGTCTGCCATCACAAACACTCAAGCTTTCTGAGTATCCCATCATCCAGTCTAGTATTGATATATAGGCTGCATGAATGGCGAGGGGGGTGCTGGTAGAATAACTAAGCTAAAGCCTTGGTGAGTTGTGAGTGCCATATATTTCAGAAAAGCATTTGATGTGAAGAGAACTCAAACCCCATGCATGTTGGAATCTGTTTAACATATTATGAGGGAAATTATGCATGTAGCTTATTCCATGTGCTCTTTTCACTGCCAGAATATGATTTGCTTTAAAGTGTTCGTGACTTGGTCTGAGCTCCATCACATCTGTAGTGCAGAAACTGGTCTGGAATTCCCAACTCCCACATTAATATTCAGCTAAATTGAATTTTCTTCATCACACGCTGCAATAGAAATGCAGCCTTATTGCGCTCTCGTGCAGATCTTCATCCTTAAAATATCAATTTTAAGGATGAAAATCAATCAACCTATTGGCTGTATATGACCAAAAGCATTTGTTTGTTTATGGTTTGGTTAGAGACGATCCAGTATAAGGTCATGGTAGCTGCTCCTGTGGTGATGTATCCATTATTGATCCACTTCCTGGAGCTGTCTGTGTGTTTAATGGGCTACCCAAGCTATTATCCGTAGGCTTTATTGACAGTATTGACAGACAAGCTTAGAGGGGAAGTGAAAACGGCAGCAAGTCATCATTGCCATGTGTTGACCCTAGGGATGCAGATGCCATGGGGGCTTCAAAGAAATTTTCTCTCTCTCTCTGTTCAGATACAAGGAATTTGAGAACATTCATGGTAACTATTCTTATTGCTCAATAAGCAGTCTTCTGTGGCAGATTGTATATATGACTTACTATCATCTTTACTGCCATGCTTGTATTGATAGATAAAAAGATAGACAGATAGACTTTTATTTTAGATTTTCATTTGAGACATCTGCCTCCCACCTGAATGAAACAGTCTACAGGCATTCAATATACACTCACGTCTACTTTATTATGTCAACTTTGTTGAACTGCATTAATTCTTCATGGCATAGATTGAGCAAGGTGCTGGAAACAGTCCTCAGGGATTTTGGTTTATCCTGACAAGATAGTGTCAAACTGCTGACATATCCATGATGTGAATCTCCCATTCCACCACATAACAAAGATGCTCTGTTGGATTGAGATCAGGCAACCCCGGAGGCTATTTGAGTACAATGACCTTGCAGTTACGCTCAAGAAAAATAGTTTCCGATGATTTGAGCTTTGTGACATTGCACAATATCATTATCAGAAAATGGGCACACTGTGATCACAAGTACTCAGGCAGACTGTGGCGCCTAAATGATGTTCAATTACTACAAAGTGGCTCAAAGTGCAAAAAAATCACAAAGCAGTTTGGCCATTCTCATCTGAACAAAGCATTTTCAACCTGCGGCTTACTGGTTATTTTCTTTTTGGATCATTCTCTGTAACCTGTAGAGATGGCTGTGTGGGAGAATCTCAGTAGATCGGCCATTTCTAAAATGCTCAGAGCAGCATGATGTTCAGTTTAGATTTCAGCATATCATCTTGCTGTTTACATGCTTAAATGCACTGCAATGTAATTTGCTGATTATGTATTTTGTTAAAGGCCATTGAACAGGTATACCTAATGTAGTGGCCAGAGAATGTAGTCCCACTGTAGATTTGTAGGCTGATTTGCAGGAAAACTAACTAAAGTAATGTATTATTCTTGCAAATTATTCACAACTTTGTTAGTAATATGTATCACTTCTACTATACCATAGCACTCAAGTCCGATGGATGCATTGCAACTTAAGGGTTAGTGTCTTGCCCAAGGCATGCAGATGGCGCAGCCAGGGATCGAACCACCAACCACCAATGTTCCAACTAGTAGATGCTAGTAAGTGCCTGGGCTACAGCCAAATTCTGTGTTCAAGTTCCAAATGTGTAACTTAATGAACTGACATGAATTGAAGTGCCTAAATCCAAGTGGATTTTGGTACACCACAATAGTTATCAGCAGCACTAACCAACATGTAGCTGCATTTCTGAGGGTGTGCAGGTCAGGTTATGTTGTAGAGTTCAGAGGGGTTTGTGGTTACGTCTAAGTTATGACGTAGATTTCCCACTAAAGCATAAATTGGGCATTAAAACAAAATACCTGTTATTTTATTTTGATATTAAAAGGCAAGAAAGCAGCATTTCTTAGCTGTGCTTGGAGACATCTTTGCAGAGACATTTGCTAGAGGAATTCAGATTTCAAAGGTTGTCCCTGAAATGAGTCACGACTATAGAGAGAGAGAGTCAGAGACAGAGAGAGAAGTAGCTCTGCAATAACAGATTCTGGAGGCTCAAGGCAATTTAAATTTACGCCACACATAAATTACTACACTGACTTTAAATCAGAGTTTGAGAAACAATAAATGTGCATGAAGTGAAATTGCACAGGCGTTTTGTTGTCCCACAACATCAGCAACGTGGTTGGAGAAAAATATCTAATCAAACAAAGGCTCACACTTCAAGCCAATTAAGTAAATGTAATATACACACCACAGTCGTTCTGCCTGTGTATGGGAACATCCAAAACTATATCTCGTGTTGAGTTTGGTTCAGGGGAAAAATCACAGTGATATACTTGAAAAAGTAAAGCCAGTGGTTTGTTATTTGACATTTGGTTTTTCAGAACTACAGAAAGAAATGCTGCTGCTGCTCACCCGTCTCCACATCAGTGATCACAGCCGTGTTGTCAAATGAGCCGGTGAGAAAGTGTCGCCCGCAGGGGGTCCAACAGGCGTCGCGCACAGCTCCCGAATGGCAGGTGTAAACCCTGAGGCATCGCCCGCTCTCTGCTGCATCCCACACCTGCCAGACATGGGCACATGGATTCACGCCAAACTCACAAATTTATCCAGACTGCAGTCTTTTTTGTTGTTTTTTCACTGACTGTGCACAAGATTAAGACAGTTCAGGAATAAAGACTCAAAGGCCAAGAACTGACTGCATGAATTTCTAAGAGTTCAAAATCCATAATCAGTAGGTTGTGCTTGGTCTTAAGGGGTTGTTTTAAATGATCACATATATAGAGATACACAAAAGAACCCTGGATCTTTTACGCAATCTGATGACATAAAGAACAAGGAAATATATCAGAGGATTTGGCATGCAGTCATTTCCCTCCACATTAAGGAGATGGAAGCCTAGGTCATAGGATCCAATTGACATTCAAAGAAAAGTTTATACAAATATTCAGTTAACTTCCTGTCAATGTATCATTCTAGAGAGGTTTAGCTCAGTTATGAAATTCAGAACCAAGCTATGTATTATGTGACAATAAAATCTATTAGTTAAGTTTAATAGTAATAATAATGTGGAAGTCAAATACTTGAATGCCATCACTACCACGAAGGGGGAAATGTGCACATATACTGTAAAACTATAAAAAACTATTGAATATCAAATAAGTCAAATGCTTTGGACGTATCACTGCACTCTGGAAAAGGATATTCATACAGAAGATAACTTTATTTGTTTTCATTTTTTGGGCCCCTGAGTGAAGGTGAAAAATTTTATTACTGTTATTGAAAATGATAAAATAAGCCAAAAGTTGTTTTTTTACTTTTCTTTTTTATGTGTGTGTATATATAACAAATATTAAATAAGTATGGAACTGTGAGTGCATAACTACAAATGGATACATGGAATATATGTAGCATGGGTTTATGGTATATGTACATCAATGCTCAAGTGTTTTTTTCTTTTTTAACTGACTGCACTTGTTTGACTTTTGTCTGAATTGGACGAAGCTTTAAAGCAGCTTGCTGAAAATCAAAAGCAGCAGGTTTGGACAAATTTTACAAACCTAAAATATTCTGTGTGTGCCTGTGCTGTGTCCTTTGGAACTCAAACTCCTTTTCTGTGTGAAGTCTCCTCAAACCTGAGAAAGATTTAATATAGGCCACTTTCACCTCACTTCCATTGTAATGAAATGAAATGATGAGCTGGAAAAACTAGGAAAAACATCCATATAAATCGGGTCTGTCTGTAGGATTTTAAGGGAGAAACAGCCTTTCTAATGAATTAATCAAACTAATTACCTCTGAGTGGGCCCATAAATCAATTCCCACTGGGCTGTAATGGCTTTAATGCTTTGGTATTGTCAGAGTTTACTCTGATAAAAAACAGAGCAGGAGAGAAAAGCTCCCAGCTGCCTCCTGTTTGTCATGGCGGTCATGACTACACACCGTGACACCTTGCGGGTTTGAAATACGATATAATGGTGAAAATGTGGCGTGTAAATAAAGGAGGTGGTAATTACCCACAATGCTCAAGTGATGTCTTCAGTCAAAGTGATGGCTTTCAAAAAGTTCACTTGGCAAAATCATTATTATAAAATATCTTTCATAAAAGGTCCAGTAGGATTTTCTCCTAGACATGCTGAAAGAAAAAAGGTTCTCATTGAAACCCAGCTTGAAATCCAGTGGGTGGTCTGGACTGGTGCCCACTGAGGTGATTTTTTGGGCTCCCAAGCACTGCCAGGGCCACAGAGGAACTTTTAAGATCTACGGAGCACTGCAGATCTCTTTGTGCTTCTCTCTGTGTTTCATTATTAAATACGACTCTTCTATGCAGCACATGAAACACAGTAAAAAGTACTGTACCACAGCTCCCACAGGACACAAAGAAGACAGATGGACAGAGAAGAGCGACATCTGAATCCAGCAGACAGAAGTCTGACAAACAGAATGCTAGAGATGCCTCCAGGGTGGGGAAAAAGTAGCAGAGAGAGAAACAGAGGCATGTTTTAATTGAAATAAACTAAATATGGACATGATGCATCTGTTAGGAATTACTCCCATTCACTGTACAACACTATAAGCCTCTTCTCTGAATGATCTTCCGCTTAAGGAAACACTGCCATCTGAAGGTAGCATGGAAATCTAAGAGAAAAGCAACTGATAACAATATAAATTGACCAAAAAGCTGAAGAGTATTAAACCAAACATACTTCTACATAACAAGTCTGACAAAGGGCCACAGCTTCAGCTCTGTGAATGACAGCAGCGATGATACACAGCATAACAAAACAATTCATTGCACACAGTTGCATTAATCCAATACCGAGCGAGACTTGTGCATCACTGAAAACGAGTGCTTGTTTATTTGCATCCCCTTTAATTTCACCGGCCACTTAACAGACATGCAGAGCGGGATCCCTGCAATGACTCATTGGGGTAATCTGCTTCCTAAATGACTCTTGGTAATTAAAACTAAAATTGGTATTCGTGTTATCAACATAAAACGGCTGCTTTACACCTGCCGTAGCCATGGTGACATCAGCTCCAAGCCGGCTGGGATAACAATAATAATAGTCTGACAGACAGGACTGAACAACACAAGTCAGGAACCAAAAGCATGTCAGTGAAGGAACTTGAGTACAGAGAGGTGAATGTTAGGATTTCATTCATTATGTCCTTCCTCTCAATTAAACCAGACTAGTAAACAATAGCTGTGGTCAAAGTGCTGAAAGCCATAAAATACATTCAATTATGTCAATAAATAATAATGTGCAATAAGAAAATAGACGCCGCATGAACAACGTGTCATTTTCAACAGTTTTCCTGTTACTTTCAACACCAGGACACCCCAGGGAGCGTTACTGTTTCTCTGGCAGTTAACACTTCCCAAATAAAAAAAGCAGGTTCTTCTAATCTGAAGTTGTCTGTAGACAAAATACACCATTTTTTGTTTGGCAGTATGTACTGTGCCCTGTTGTGATCTGCTACTCCCCCGTCCCCTAATACGCTTGCACTACTTTATAGGTTGATTTGTTTCATATACTTGTGTTTTGTGCTGTGCTGTGTTGTTGGGTGTGTTTTGTGAGCATACCAACAAATTCCTATTAATTGTGTTGTAAAAGGTTTACAGTAAACTCTCACTCTGAGCTAACTTAGAATGAAATCTCAATATTATATCTTAAATACACATTTGATAATGTTGCCACTGATTGTGTAAACAGTGATTTCACTTGCATTTCGAGTTGAATTTGCCAAAAAAAAAAAAAAGACAACACACAGTGAACAAAGATACAGATTAATCACACTAATCGATTTTGTATAATTGTGATTACTTTTTTCTGTTTTTCTATATATGTCTTGATTAGATTTTTTTAATATGATAATCGTAAAGTGAAAATCTGGAAAGGTTACAGCCCTAAACCGAATGATTACCAGATCAGTCGAGGAACTCCTGACAACTACTTTCTTTACCGATCAATTGAAATCTTAAGTACAGAATATTCAATTAAATATGTAATAAGCGGTGAAATAATCAGTACCATCTTGTAGTTATCTCAAACCACAGATACTTTTACCGAATAAAAAACATTTCTTTGAAGATTCACTGATTCATAGATTTTTGCAGAACTTTGTGAAATTCAGATGCTTTGGTTTGATATGGAGCAGTGGAGCTCTGTACCATCACCACCACATCACACCAATTGCTTTGGAAAAGACCTGAATCCTAATCCATCAATCTGTATATTTCAGAAGTGGTTACACAGGATACAGTTAGATAGCCACAGAGTGGGATTACTATATTTTTATCAGTTGCATTGAAAAAATATAAAACATCTAAATAAAAAAATAACCCTATTTTTTAAATGGGAGTAATGGAAGCTTATTGTTGCTATGCAAAATTGAATTTCCCAAGTACAGTACAGATATTGACTTTTTTATTGATCATTCTTCTTTTCACTGAGTTTTTAAAATTATATTAAATTTAATTTAATTTAATTTAATATAATTCAAATATTTTTGGGAAAAAGATTTTTCTTCTCTACATAAAAAAATCAAATTACTATAAAAAAAATAGTTATCCTGGAAGTACCTGAATTTGTCAACAAATCTAAGGAAATATAATGAAATACTTATTTCACTTCATTGTCTGATGTTGAAATTCCACATTTCAAAATGCTGTCACAGTCCTCGACAATAAGTATGAGAACTTCTTCTATTTATTGGTTTCACAGAAAACGCCTGGTTAGACAGCCTGAGAGAAGAAGAGATAATCCATGCATACAAACAAACAGGTCTTCTCCTCCCCTCCTCTGCTAGTCTCCACCATCTGTTCCAAACAACCCTTTCCAGGTGCCAGACGAGGTGGCTACCATACCGCTGCACTTGTAAGATTATGCAAATATAGTCATTCATATTTAAATCGTTAATTATTCAAAATCCTCACAGGATATTGGGGCAGTATTTGATTTCATGATGGGACAGACATATTTAGTCGATAGCAGGCAGTTAGCTACATTGCTTGACCTTTACAACAGGGAAATGATGGAGTGTTTTCCTGGTGTGAACCAGAGAAAAGGAGAGGGAGGTAGAATACAAACAGTGAGATAAATCGGGAAGGAGAGACAGGAAGCCCCATGGGCCCTGACATATATTCAACACACAGTGACAGATATGATTCTAAAGAAAGTGGTACATTGTATATTTATAAATTGAGGCAGCAGGGCAGACACTGTATCTCTTCCAATTACACTACATGTCAGGTAAGCAAGTATCCTCTTAGCTCTCGCAGCTTCAGCTTGCATGCTGGGTACATTCTGCTGTAGAGGTATGGACACGATACCCTCGTGGCAGATTAAACAACTGTTTTTGGATGAGTGATATATATCCACATGAAAGCTGAAACCTGTCAACATAGCATTTTTCTCCACTGGGCCAACAGATCAGCAGATCAGACTTTTTATGGTGCCCACAAACAAAAGCCAATTATTGATTCACTTATATACTGCTGGCTGAATGTATAAGCATATCGCATAATGTATTAGTAGATTTGTGTTTTTAGATTATAAATTCATATCTAAAAAAATATATATAACCAAAGCCTGAATTAGCACTTGCATGCCGCAGGTTTTGTTGCTTCAAAGAGAGATGGTGGATGGCTGCCACTGCTCCCCTGACAAATTTAAATATCAGTTTATCTGCATACATTTTAGCTTCTTCTTAATGCAACTGTGGTTAGGAGCAGGTCACCTTTCTCACATGTAAGCTATCCGCACAGATTGCGATCTTTACTGCCTCTTTAATGTGATATATTGATGGTGAGAAAAAAAAAAACGCTCGTCAGTGAGGGTCCATTTCAGCCAGTTCACAGGTAAATCGATTGGTGGAAACAACATTATTGGTCCAAATGTGTCAGCAGCTAGCCAATCAACTTGACCGACATACTTTTTTAATGGCCCCAGGCTGCAGGGTTATTTGTTATGTTGAACCCTGCATAGTTTCTACGTTTCAATGTTTATGAAGCAGTTAGCTATAACTGGACCTGGAGCATCCCAAGAGTAAATAGCATATTTTATTCTATTTCTACTGAAATTCTATTCTGTTACAGACAGATAAGTGGGGAAATATAATGATTAATTTAATTGTATAAGACAGTTTAAATAAAAGAAAAACAACACATCAGGTCTACATTATTTAAAGCATAGCACTACTGAAGTATTTCCACAGCTTCACTATTGTACATCATTTATAAAACAAATGTAGCTTTCTTTACCTTGAAAGTCTTGTCTATGGAGGCAGACAGCAACAGATGGCTGACATGGGGCAAAGGACACCACTGCACTGTGTTGACTGGGCCCTGGTGGCCTCCCAGGCTCATCAGAAGCCTCCTGGGTATCCCTGTCATGCTGGGCGTTTGAGCAAGATATGGCTTCAGGCTTGCTGACACATCTGAGAGAATCTGACTTTCTCTGGCCTGATTCCCTAGGACTTGCTCTGCTGGGTGCTTTAGCTCCACTCCCTCTGAAGTGGCAAGTCTCTTCCTCTTAGGGATATACGGTCTGACACCAGATGGGACAGTTTGCTGTCTTTTTGCCGAGTTTGCAGCATTGCCTAAACTTTGTGGCATGCATGGAAGAGCCTGCGGGGATGCCATCTCCCTCTGACTATCAGGCAAATTCAAAGATGTTTCAGTATTTCTAAAATCTGCTGCACCTCCACATCTTCTTTTCGAGTTAGTAAAGCTCTGTGGCTGGGAGTGAGGATAGAGTGAAGACCTGCTTGTTTCTGCCATATTTTTATGATATTCCCACACTGTCTGGTCAGACACAAATCTTCCAGGGTAAGATATAACCTTGACAATATTAGTGTCTTGGTTTTCTTCTGTTTGAGCAGAATCTGTTGCTCCTTCTACTCTCTGATCCAGTGAGTCATCCTCTGACTCTGAATCTTCATAGTCCACTAATGAAGACATCTTCACATGAAAATCTGAAAACAGAGAGGCATGAGTTGTTTCATTAGAGGCCCGACGGTGACATCTAGTGGCTACATGTACTCCTGCAACTAAAGGTGGTAAACATGCTTGTCACTCTTTAAGGTTTAAACCTGCAACAGCAGCTTTTGGTTTTAAAATAATTTAACCTGGAATTTTAACAACAAATCTTAACATTTGTTTTGCTTTACCGACTATTTCTAAAATAATACCCCAGACACCAGCTAAAGATACTAGGGGGAAACTATTCAGGTAAACAAGTTGCTGACCATTTTATTAATAACAAAAACGGACATGAGGTGATGTTTTGGGAGATTCGGAATCATATGCGATGCTTTTTTAAAAGCTGGCTGTTAGCATTACGTGTTAATTACCGGTGATTACACACTTAGATTGTCCAAAACAGAGACAGCAAAAGGCAGGTTTGTCAACTTCCCACCTTAGGATAGCGTACAGTTACGGTCAATAATTAGCATGCATGCTAATTGGAGGTATTTGACGTAAGAATTTTGGATTAATAACATCTCTATGACAAGCACTGCTTCCACCAAGTATAGCAAAAGTAGCTAACTATGGTCGTTTGCCTCTATGTTTGGAAACTTAACAGAGACTATAAACACAGAAAGCTACCATTTAATTGTTGTTTGTATTCTTAATTATTGTACCTGTACTCTGCAGAAATAATCACATTATCCGGCACAGAGCACGAATACAGTCATGCTTTAGGTTCAGAATCCCGCAAAACAATTCGAGTAAACGTAGCATTTCAGCATAAAAGTACTGTTACCGTTTGCCAATTGAAATAACACGCCCACTTAAATTAAAAGCTCTTATTTTGAAAAGGCCGGATCTGAAGCGACTCCCTCTGTCTTCCGACGTATTATATTTCTGTACATTTAGTTAAACTCATGGGTTTCGTAGGAAATCAAACTGAAAATTATATATCAAAATTTATATGTGTAATATTCACGTAAGCGAATTCCCAAAGTAGTACATTTTTCTGGTGGGGTAATTCGCCGCGGAACCAATGAATAAGGTCGTTTGCCTGGGAAGACTTTCACCCAAACATTACATCACACAGGCTGATGCAAGTTGAATGAGTGAGCTGTCAACTGCGTGTGAAGAATACTGACGGTATACCGACTTGTCACTATATTTAATCAGAAATAAAATGAGCTGGATATATGATACATGACTATATAAATTATTAAACATGACAGCATGAGCTAAGTGTAGTTTGTGTTTAGTATAGGGCGATTAGCTAGCACTACCAGCTCTGCTGTTATTTTCGCATATGGCAGTTAACTCAGGTGCTGTTTAAGTATATACACACATTCTGTAGAAGATAATTGGATTAGGTATAAAACTGATCCTTGTCAGAACATGTAACATTCCTTTATGACATGTATATTTGGATATGAACTATTTTTCACTTCATATTTTGCTGTGAAGAAGATGACAGACTATCAAGGCGATGGCGAAGGAACCATGAGTCCCATGGAGCTTTTCGAGAAACTGAATGCTCAAGGAGAAAAAGTCAGATCCTTGAAATCAGCTAAAGCAGAGAAAGTGAGTGACACGTTTTTCCAGATTTACATTTCTATCACTGTGCAAATGCAAATTGTAATTTCAGGTTCACAGAAGGGGTAAACAGATGATTTTCCTGAACACTGTTTTCTATCACGACACACAGTGATCATCAACAACATTAAAGTTACTCGCCACACTGGTCATCATTGATCATTGTATTACTATGAAAATTTTGACTGGTATTCATGTGGAATGGATGTTACTTTGACATGTGCCACCATTACACCACCATGGCAATGGCACTATTTGACCACTCCAATGAGCATTGGGGGTCCATTCAAAAATATTATGATAGACTGCACATTAAATCCACAGAGGTCTGGTGTCCATGCCTGTTTTGGCAGCAAAGGGAGGACCTCCTCCTGATGGGTGTATTGTAATTACATGTACTGTAATTCTGACATTGCTCCTCATTTGCTAACAGTGGATATGTACAAATTTGTGCATAAATCATGCATATGAATGAACATTTCACAAACCAATCGGTGACATATCAATATTTTTATACCTGAAGTTGTCCACACTTACAGAAGAAATTAGAAGTCCCACTCACTTCACGAACACACAAATGGAAACCTGGTTTTTAAAATGACTACTGCCACTAATAATACTAATCATAGTAAATAATAATAATAATAATGTATTGTTATTGTTAATATTATTGTTGTTAGTGTTGTTGCCTGTCGACCATTGTTTACAGTTTTCCAAAGCAACATGAGCCACACAATACACAGAATTATTATTGCATTTTTTTAAATTCCATGTAAAGAAAACTAAATAGTTATGGAAAGCTGTAG
Source organism: Neolamprologus multifasciatus (assembly GCF_963576455.1). Lineage (NCBI taxonomy): Eukaryota > Metazoa > Chordata > Actinopteri > Cichliformes > Cichlidae > Neolamprologus > Neolamprologus multifasciatus. The sequence continues at coordinate 16,227,020 of NC_140457.1, read as the reverse complement.
GCTTTAACCTTTTAAACATTTCCATTTCCAAATAATTTTATCTTTCATTAAAAAAACAATTTATATCAATGCTGGATGTCATCAATTATATCCTAATTTCTTGGCATCATTCTTGGCTGAAAGATCACATGCTCCTTGTCCTCCACCTGTTTTCTTCTTTTTGTTGTAGTCTGTTTTCATATCAGTCCAGACTTTCTTTTTAACAACTTGAGCGTCTGGCTTTCTCCTCGGACTTCGTAAACCGTTTTTTACAGTCTGACTTTGTCCTTCTTTTTTGCTTTAGTAATGCAGACATCTTTCTCTCACTCTCTCCACTTGACCTTCAGGTATACATGCTTCCTCAGATAGAGAAATCAGGTGTTGCTGCATGCAGATTGCAGGCAGTAAACATGAGACAGTTAATTTAGAAGGAATCTTATTTACTGACTTACGCAGAGCAGTAAGAAAAAAAATTGCCCAGTGTGTACATGCTATGAATTCAACACTGATTTTGACGTCCAAGCAGAATAAGAAGGGGTCACACACATATTAATAAAAAAAGCCATTGTTTCTACAACAGTTTGTCACTGTGTCATTTCTATTGGATATCTATCATCTAATACGATTGTTTTGGTTCCCCAGGCTGAAATCGATGCTGCTGTCCAGCTGCTGCTAAAGTTGAAAGTGGACTATAAACAGATGACGGGCCAAGATTATAAGGTAGGATGTCCACCTTCAGAAACCTGATTGTGTCAAACAACGGGCCTGCAGCAGATGACTGTGATGGAGAAGACTTAGTTGACCCGTGGAATGTTTTCTGCTTCCAGCACCAAAGGAGTAGATTATGATAAACTCATAGGTGGGTTTTTCAATGAGCTTTAATTCTTCACTTCAAGAGCTGTACTTCACTAATACATTAATATGAGATAATTTAAGCTGAATAATTGGTGAATGTGTGATGTCACTCCCTAGTGAGGTTTGGCAGCAGTAAAATTGACAAGGAGCTGTTGGAAAGAATAGAAAAAGTCTCGGGACAGAGAGCCCATCACTTCCTAAGAAGAGGAATCTTCTTCTCACACAGGTCAGCTTTCCATGGGTTTTGTTGTTTCTAATTTACCAACTTTTGTTGAAAAGATGGTCTTGCAAATGATTATATGGCACGTTGTCAGTAATGTTGAATCAGGGTTAATGTTTACTTGCTATTCCAAATGAAAACATAAAGATAGGGAGTGATTGAGAACACACATTGATAATTCCTTCCTGTTACTGTTTCTGCCAGAGATATGCATCAGATCTTAGATGCGTATGAAAAGCACAAGTCCTTCTACCTTTACACCGGCAGAGGTCCGTCCTCAGAGGCCATGCACGTTGGTCACCTCATCCCTTTCATCTTTACCAAGTGAGTTCTACCTCTTAATTCTGTGATGTCAATGAAATGTAAAGCGTTAAGTGGCTCTGTGACATCTCTCAGCCTGATCTCAATATAGTGTTCAATATCTAAAATTATTGATTCCATGCTCAGTGAATTTTACGTTTAGACTTTTAGACTAAGTTAAAACTAAAGGTAGCGTCCTCATTCCAGATGGCTTCAGGATGTGTTTGACATCCCCCTCGTGGTCCAGATGACCGATGACGAGAAATACCTGTGGAAAGATCTCACACTTGAGGAATGCCATCGCTTCACTGTGGAAAATGCCAAGGACATCATCGCCTGTGGCTTTGATGTCAACAAGACCTTCATCTTCTCAGACCTTGACTACATGGGGTAAAATATGCCAAGAGACTATCTTTATATGTTTATCTGGTAGACTTTGGTGTTGACATTACTGTTTCAAAACAACTAAAAAAATAAAGAACTGTGTGTATATATCCATATTTTTTCCAATTCAGATGAATAGAAATGTTTTGATTGTCATTTCAATGTATTATATTCTGCAGTGCATCACCTCAGTTCTACAGAAATGTGGTAAAGGTCCAGAAGCATGTGACATTTAACCAGGTTAAAGGCATCTTTGGCTTCACAGACAGCGACTGCATTGGTAAAATGACTGAAATTATGTCATCTAATCATTTATTTTACTTATAAGTGTGATTGTGTGATAACTTCTTGGTATGTAATGGTATGTTTTTGTTTTGTTTTGGGGTTTTTTAATACGTCCAGGAAAGATCAGTTTTCCAGCCATCCAGGCAGCTCCATCCTTCAGTAGCTCATTCCCGCAGATATTCGGCGGCAAAAAAGATGTACCGTGTCTCATCCCCTGTGCCATAGACCAGGTCAAGACACCATTAAATCAATACGTAGCAACCCGAAATGTACAGTGGTGTTCACAGTATGCAGTTATTTATGTTCTTATCTGTCCTCTCACATTCTCAGGACCCCTACTTCAGGATGACCCGTGATGTCGCTCCAAGGATCGGCCTCCTCAAACCAGCCCTGCTGCACTCCACTTTCTTCCCTGCCCTGCAGGGGGCGCAGACTAAGATGAGCGCCAGCGACCCCAACTCATCTATCTTCCTCACTGACACACCCAAGCAGATCAAAAACAAGGTGCTGCTCTTTACTCCTATTGAGATTCAAAATATCTGTGTTTGCTGTCTGATTTACTCTGACCTGTAATAATTTCTCGCAGATCAACAAACACGCATTTTCGGGAGGAAAAGACACAGTGGAAGAGCACAGAAAGTATGGTGGGAACACAGAAGTAGATGTCTCTTTCTTGTATCTGACCTTCTTCCTGGATGATGATGAAAAGCTGGAGAAGATAAAAGAGGTGAGGAAGTAGAATCTGAACTGTTTGTCAGTCCCTCCTTCCCTCATCCTCTTATTTCCCCTCTGCACACCCCTCTCGTCTGCCTGTACTCATTCAATCCCTTCTTTTGCAGGACTACACAAGTGGGGCTCTATTAACAGGAGAACTGAAGAAGATTTTGATTGAGACTCTGCAGCCAATGATTGCCCAGCATCAAGAGAGGCGAAAACAAGTCACAGATGAGATGGTGCAGCAGTTCATGACACCCAGGCCTTTAAATTATAAGTTCTAGCTTGCTTGGGCATGAGCAGTCAGGGTTCACCATGTGGTTAAGATCAGTATAAGAACAAAAAAAGAATCCTGCTTTATTTCCATTTGAAGTCTTTTTAATGGGAAAGAAGGACAATTTCTCTTACAGTTTACAACCAAACTGGAGGTAAGAAAAACAAAAAAAGAAAGAAAAATCGTAAATAATAAATATAAATCACTGGAGTGATGAAATGCCTCTCTGTGTCAAACCAAGCATGGCATTGCCTGCACCTTCATGCTAATTCCCAGTTGATTATTGACTTCCAGCAGTACCAAATGTACCCATTTATTTTCACAATGTGTTACAGCTCTCTCAGGACTGGAAGACAATAAAAGCAGAGTACTAACACATCTCTCTAAAAACGGAACTAATATAATCAGTTAAGATATACATCCACTTTTTCTTTATTTACTTAAAAACAGCCTTCTGAATAATAATTGTAACTGTGTGATTATCAAAAGCAGTTGTGTTGAAACTTGTAATCAGGATCAGCCAGCATGTGAGGTGTATTATAAAAAGTCTGTCTTATAAATACACCTCAGTTTGAACATACATCACATGTAGGATGTCAGTGTCTCAGTCATGAGAACAAAAGCAAATGTTTGTTGTTATCAGCAAGAGGGACATCAGTCAAGGAAGGTAGAAAATCTTCATCCAGCTTATTCTCACACAAAAAAAATTAAACGTCTTAACAACAGCATCTTTTGAAATAATTTTTTATTTGAAAATGTTTTAATTAGAAGTAAAGCCATGATTTTTGCTTTTGTTTACTGAATTACGCTCACCGCCTACTTCATTAGGTACACATCTTTGCAATTTCCTATTAACATAAATACCCAATCAGCCAATCGCATGGCAGCAACTCAATTCATTTAGAAATGCATATATGGCCAAGAAGACCTGCTGAAGTTCAAACTAAGCATAACCAAGAGAGGGAAAGGTAATTCAAGTGACTTTGAACGTGACTTAGTTGTTGGTGCCAAGTGGGCTGATCTACGTATCTCAGCAACTGTTGATCTGTTGGTATTTTCCCCCACAACTATCCAAGGTTTACAGGGAATTATATCCTGTGTGCCAATGCCTTGTTGATGCAAGAGGTCAAAGGAGAATGGCCAGGCTGCTATGGGTTGATAGGAAGGCAACAGTAATTCAAATAATAACTAGCTACAATCAAGGGATGCAGAAGAATATCTCTGAATGCACCAAGCAGACAGGCTACAGCAGCTACAGCATTTGTGTTAAACCAGCAGGAACAGGAAACGGGAAACTGAGGCTACTATTCACACAGGCTTACCGGTATTGGACAATACAAGACCTGTAAAACATCTGTTTTGAATCTCGATTTCTGCTGTTTCACTCCGATGGGAGATTGAGAACTTGTGAAAGCATGGATTCACCCTGCCTTTATCAGTGGGTCTGGATGCTAGTTGTGGTGTAATGATGTGGGGGTTCTTTTAATGGCACATTTTGGGCCCCTTAGTACCAGCTAAGCCACAGCCTGTCCTTAAGGATAAAGTGTCCTTTATCCTTAAGATGCAGATGGACTGCTGAGTCTTGTCCTGTGGAGGTGGCTCTTCTATGTTTGTGCCATGCGCTTGTGAAGTGGCACAACACAGAAGAGCCACCTCCACAGGACAAGACTCAGCTGTCCATCTGCATCTTAAGGATAAAGGACACTCTTTCGAGGATGCCAATGTTCACATTTTGGACAGAGAGGACAGATGGTTTGAAAGAGGAGTGAAAGAAGCCATCTATGTCCACTGTGAGCGACCATCTTTGAACAGAGGCGGTGGTTTACGACACCAACTTTCTGCCATCTATAATCCAGTTTTGAGATCCCTTCCCAGACGCCTTAACGCCCACTCACATCCTGGGCCATCTGACCTCAGGAATTCACATGATAAGGTGGGGCCAGGTTTCACAATGAGCTCACCCGAAACTCTGGCTGACTGGGACCCACACCAAGTTTCACACCTTGGCTCAGGCGATTAGAGGACCTTAGAACTGAAGAAGCTTCTCGGATGAGAGGTGAAACGTCTTCAAGCAACTTAAAGAAGTCCAGATGCTTTTCTTTGCAAGCTCCTTTGACAATAATGTACAGTGCTGTGTTTTAAATGTTTCTGTGGTAACACAGACAAAGTCATTTTTTCCCCACAATGTCTTAAAACACAAGCATTTAGCATTTATTATTACTGACAGAACCACAGACTCATGTAACACGTTTACATACAACAGTAGGAAATACACGGAATGTTGTTTAAGACTATATGAACATAGGTTACCATAGATAATATAGAAAATAGTGCATTGTATGCAGTTAATTTAAAGATTTTGATCTAAATGTAATTCAGATTGATTGGTATTTTAGGATAAAATGATGAGTGACGGCCTCTTTTTAAATGTGCAGTGCTCAATGTTAAACGTGGGAATGTGCAAATTAAACTGTAACGGTAATAAAGATAACTAGTTTTCATAAAGATAGGCTTAAAAGTAGTAAGGAGAAATCATTACTGCTATCTACTGCCTGGCTTGAAAGCAAGAAAATATAAAATGTAGTTCTGTTGCTGTCTGCATTTATGTGGAGCTTTATGTATCTATGTAGTCTGGCCTGAAAGGAGACGCTACCGGTAGACTGCAGCGAGAGCTGCCAGCATCTGAGCCAGCCAGACTCTGTCTCTCTCATCATGGTCACCTAAATGCACAGTAATGGCAGGTTTTGTAATAAGGCAGATCGCGCTAACATAATATGCACTGTTAGTTGATTATTTATCTGCCGCATTAACGGGAGAGGACGTGCAAACGTTACCGCTGCTACTGGGTAGAGATTCACGAGTCCGGAGCGGAATTAAAAACACGACATTCATTTAAGGTTATCACGTGTTTTGTGAGCAAATGCTTTTGCATATTCGTAGTGTTTCCTCCCTTATATGAAATATCTACTTTGCAAGTATTGCAAGTTGCCCTGTTGTCTTCCGTTCTCGTGAAGTATAACCAAACTTTTGAGCGTTTGAGCCGCTTAGGCGCCGTGTTTCCTGCCAGGTAAATGACGCTCCGCAACGTGGTGACGTCATTCGGGGCGGCTGGAATCGATAAGGGAATCGTTTGCAAAATTGGCAAACAATTCCAAGGAATTGAAACAGTGGGAACCGGTTCTCAACAACAACCGGTTTTCGATACCCATCCCTAGTTATATTACTCATGTCAAGTCAAAGTCAAGCCCCTGTTGCTTATGCAACATTCTGAAAACAACACGGAAATACGTGAAGCATTTTCCAGACATGCACACTGGGCATAAAACACCTGTTTCCAAAAGTCACAAGGCCACACAACGTGACTAAGCAAAAATAAATAAAATCACACTGAAAAATACAATTATGATAAAGCCAAAAATGTTATAAACATAACTTTTAAGCTATAACCCATGACTGGATGATTCATTGTTACGTCAGTCTATGTATTCAAACTACATTATAACTACACAAATTGCCACACTGGAAATTCACAAGGCTGATGAGGACCACAGTTGATGTGACGGTAGAGGAAAGATAGCTTCAGACTTTTGGTGTAGGTGATGTGCCCCCTGCAGCAGCCAATGGGCGTGAGGGGCGGACAGTACCAACTAGAGGAGGGCTCTGGGGGAGTTGTCCGCTTCTAAATAATCCGATTGGGCCGTCTTAAAAAGGGCAAACGCTTCTTTTCTACTTTGAAAACCCGCCTTCTGCCGCGGTACAGAAATAGAAAGGTTTGCCTGGAAGAGGACCTCTACAGAGGGAGAGGAAGGGACACCAGTGAGAAGAAAACTACTTTATTCCAGTTTCGCGTCCGAGCGATTAGCCAGAGACGTTTATCTTCCGTTTGCTGAGCATCAGCAACGTAAAGGAGGCTATTTCCTAGCTTACCAGCCTGGCTGAACACCAAGCCGGGGGGTCGTAAATAGCCAAGTTTACACAGATACCGAGAAAGCATTTCCCACTTACGCCTCTTTAATTACGTTTATCAGCCCTTAAGTTAGTCTGACACCTTCCAGTCGTTGCATTTTTTGAGGGAATGGCACTGGACTTCGCTGCTGGATGTGTAGGAGGTGAGTAGCAGCTAGCCACGTTAACAGGTTGACTCTAGCATTAGCATTAGCCACCTTTCTGTTTTTTTCCATCGTCAAAAGCTCAAGCTGTTGTTGCGGTGTAATTTGTGCTGTGCCGTGATTTCTCGATTTACACCCAGCTAGTTTATCTGATAACATTGTAAACCCACATGAATGACAGGTTGAATACTAAAACACTGGAGCTGAGTGCTTTTTAACCCCCCAGCTCAACGTTATGTTTCAGTGCTAACGTGAAGTTATTCCCAAATCTGCAGCACCCACGTAGAGATTGCTGTTTATAGTCGACATTCATCATATATCTACGTATCAATTAAACTTGCACACGCCCAGGAAACCCCAGAAATATGAAATGATCGTGATCTCAGCTTTTCTTTAGTGATTATCGGGCAATTTCCCCCAAATATCTGCATTCCTTTCATCATTCCACTAACCCTTTCCAAAGTAGGGAGTTACCATGAGGAGAGGCGGCGGTCCGCAGAAAGTTAAGCTCATGCATTCATCTTTACCTCACACAAAAGCCCGGTGGGAATTTTGCAAGCTGTTTTGTCAGTGTTCAAGGACAGGACTTCCCAAAGTCTGTTGAATCCCAGGTAGAGTTACTGCACTGTAACTTAGTCTTAGATAACACCTTCATTGAGAGAGTCAGTAGTGCGGTGTAGAATGACTATACTACAGTACTACTAGTACTACTATCTCCCTTGAACGGCTTAACATGTAGCTGATTAATATAATAATTAAAATACAAAGGAATGGTACCAGATTTGGACCAACATTAAACTATTTATATAGAATAGTCTGAGAAATTATTTTTTTAAGGGAATAAAAAGTTCAGATATTGCTTTACCAGTGCATTTTAGTTATACATGCAGTATGTAAGTTACTGCAAGAGTAAAATAACGAAGTTTTTTTTTTAACTGATGTACTGATGTAAACCCCTAATGGCTTTACATCAGTTTCCCAACCTAGTTGACAACCTTGCATGAACACATGGCAGATTTAAATCACCCCAAGTGTTTTAAGCTGTATGATTTGTTTACAAAGAGGCTTTTTATTTGCATAACATATTTATCTTTAGAAATTCAGTGGTGTTATTTCTGGTGCATTATCCTCATGTTGGTGTGCAGTCTTTGAAAACATCTGATATGAAGACAGTGTTGTATAATGGTTTTCTGGCATATTGACACAAGTCAAGGACAGGCCAGTGTTGAGCTTTCGTCACTTCGTGCAGTGCAGTGACCAGCTGATGACGGCTCCATCTCATGATGGACAGGTATCTGTTGCAACTACTGGACCAAAAGCCATCTTCTTTTTCCAAACTCAACCCATCAGTGCATTTGTACCTTTATAACTCTATTATTATATTGTGGTTCTTTTCTTAAGAGAAGAAGTCCATGGGATATATGATGACCTTGTGTGCACTGAGATTACTTCTGTATGACATGTTTTCCACCCACTGTCTCTGCTCTAACACAACAACTTTTTGTGTGCTGTGGTCTGGTGATTATCTCTTGAGTTTTTAATAAGAATAGTTCAGTGAAATGGTCAGTTGTTCATTCCTGTCTTTTTTGTTTTTGTTTTTTAGGTGCTGCTGGTGTTTTGGTTGGGCATCCGTTTGATACTGTAAAGGTGGGTGTCTGCTGCTTCCTCTTTGATGTTTGCTCATTAGTCGCAAAAAATTAAAAAAAAATGCAGTACTTTGCTGACAGCCTTCATTTAAATCCAGATAAGCTGAGAGTACACGATGAGCCCAAGAGAGGAATGGGATGACTGAGCAAGAGGAATAAATCTCCTGATTAGTTAGAGTTCAGAACGGGACAGTACGTTCACTTCTTTAGAGATTTCAATGAAACAGTCATTTATCAAAGGATTTGTAGGGATTAATTAGCTGAATAACTTGTAGTCACATAGCCTATATAATCATCACTATGTACCTGCAGAGTCCCACACAATTTTATTTGCATTAAAGTTAGTTGTAATGTTAAGGTTGAAATCCAATTCATTTTTATCACAACTTTTACATGATCTGTGGTTGAGGCATAGGATTTATGTGAATGAACCTAAAAACAGTTTTTCTTTACTTGATGCCATTCGCATATTAATGTTGCATAGACTGGATTAAGCAGTGGTAAAGTGAGGACGTTTTGACGTGAGAGACTTGTGTGAATGTGGAGCATCCGCTTTAGAGGCAAGCAGTGAGAGAATGGTTTGGTTATAGTTCTTTTACACCCTTGCTTTCAATGTCATTTCTCCCTGAGCCGGTGTCTGCTTGGGGCTCGGAGGCTGTCTTTAACAGCAACAGTGTCACTGTGTTGTAGATGAGAGAGAGAAATAAACAACCTCTCCACGGAAATGTGACTTAGTAAGTATGGTCCAGGTCTTTCTTTCTCTCACCCACTGTTATGTCTTTGAGATATTAAAATAAAAAGCACCGAAGACATTTTGTTCTTTTTACAGCTTCATACTCGGTTAATGTTTTTCTTATTCTCCCACATGTTGCACCCCCCCCCCTTTATCATCCTTTGTTTTTCTTCCTGTTGACTGCTTGTTTCCCTGAAAACCTGTATTACACAGATCTTGGTTTGTAGTTACTGTGGTCCTCTTTGGCCTTTTTCCAGTTTTTACTCCAATGAGTTCTGTCACCCACAGGTGCGGCTTCAGGTTCAAAATGTGAATAAACCTATGTACCGTGGGACGTTCCACTGCTTCCAATCAATCATACGCCAGGAGTCGGTGAGTTTAAATTTGTTAGCACAGTGCTTGCTTTAAATTAAATAGGTTACATTTAAATATGTCCTTGGTGTTAAGCTGGAGTTGTTTATTATCTGGAGAATGTCCTGTGCACTGATTAAAGTGTTTAGTTGCTGTCCCGTCTCTCAGTAAAGGCATTAGGCAACGTGGGCGGGGTGGGGGGTCTCTGTTAGCTGGGGTCAATGAGGAGCTTATTCCTGGAGGAGCTAAATAAAGCTTTGGACATCATGCTATTTTTGCTAATAGGGGGCACGGCATGACCTCATGGCTGTTTCATATGGATGTCCTTTATTCCGCCCACAGTAATATTCAAATGTAAGGTGGTTTCTCAGCTGTTTATGTACTTGTAAAATAAATGATGAGGATGTATTTGAGAAGTAGCTTTATGGGCAAAAGGAGATTATTAGACGATATGCAACCCATAATTATTTGCTTTAGCCATATTAGTAATCCATTGCTGATAACATCTGGAAAAAAGTGCACTGCTTCCTATAGCCTCCTTACTTTCTTGTTTTTATAGTGTTGATCTGACTCAGTAACATCTGTGTTTGCAGATGCTGGGTCTGTACAAAGGTATTGGCTCTCCAATGATGGGTTTGACCTTCATCAATGCTATAGTTTTTGGTGTCCAGGGAAACACAATGCGCATGCTTGGCCGTGATACACCTCTCAACCAGTTCTTGGCTGGAGCCTCTGCTGGAGCTATCCAGTGTGTCATTTGCTGTCCAATGGAGCTGGCCAAGACACGTATGCAAATGCAAGGAACTGGAGAGAAGAAGTCTAAGAGGAAAATGTACAAGAACTCCCTCGACTGTCTGGTGAGAATCTACAATAAGGAGGGGATCAGAGGGATCAATCGGGGTATGGTTACCACCCTGGTGCGCGAGACACCGGGTTTTGGCGTGTACTTCCTTGCGTATGATGTGCTGACACGCTCACTGGGTTGTGAGCCAGAAGACCCCTACATGATCCCCAAGCTGCTGTTTGCTGGTGGCATGTCAGGCATAGCTTCCTGGCTGTCCACCTATCCCGTGGATGTGATCAAGTCACGCCTGCAAGCGGACGGGGTCGGCGGCGTTTACCAGTATAATGGTATCATGGACTGTGTCAGGCAGAGCATACAAAAGGAGGGGTGGAGAGTGTTCACCCGTGGACTTACGTCCACTTTGCTCCGTGCATTCCCAGTGAATGCAACCACATTTGCCACTGTGACTTTGTTCTTAATGTACATGCGTGAGGGTGGAGAGTGTAGCATTCCAGACTCTGAGCCGCCGTCTGTCCAGCTGCAGCCTCTGCAAACGCAGACACAGCCGACCAGCATGTAAGCTGGCGTGCAACAGTGAATGTTGTTAATTTTTAAGCAAACCTATCTGTAGACAGTTTGTACACAGGTCAAGGATCTGTTCATTAGTGTCCACAATCACAGAGGAGAGCTATGTTTTGGGTAAGCATCTGTCCATAAAGCTTAAACCAAGTGGTCTCACATAGTATTTAAATAATATATATTTTAAGAGAAAAGCTGCACTTGTAAATATGTTCTCTTTGCTTTTGTACATATTTAGCTTTTTTAAGCAAATTGAAATAAACTTGACAGTTACAAGAGTTACTGTAACATACAGTGACTGTTACAGATGTCCTGAAAATGTTGAACACTTTGATCCTAATGATGCCGTTTTCATCCTATAATATTACACAAGCCTAAACACACAGCACGGCGTTTGGTATATTTGTGAATCGGTGCTGTTTATACTGTTACTTTCTACCATTAGTTAAATGAAGATGATTTTTAGGGTGATTTTTAATAGTCAAAAATTATCCTGTTTAGCATCACGTGAACACTGTTTTGTAGCATCTTGTGTAAACTGTTACAAGCAAATTTTCATGTTCATTAATGCTTCATGTAGCTTGAACTGGATTAGACCGACATTTTAAAAGGTAAATTAAATAAAAAGTCACAACGCACTTTTTTTAACCTAAAGATCTCCCCTCTCTGCCCCAAGTTGCTAGACAAACATTGGCTTGCACACATGCCTTGAAATGTGCACATAGGACGAGCTGTAATTTCGCCTCTAGCTACTACGACTACTGAGCCACTGATAATCGCTAACAGAGAGTTAAACTGTCACTTGTACTGAATGACCATTGCTGTAATGTTCAGCCAAGAAAAATGTTAGGAAAACTAGGTTCAAAGGCCAGTCGCTTTTCTTTCTAGGAAAGAGGGTAAATGTTTAGAAGCGATTGTCTACATTGCTGCTGCGGATCAGACTTGTGACTTCTTAACATCCCCTTATACCCAGAAGTAGCCACCGCAATCATGTGTTGGAAGAGTAAAGGGAGGATCAGAACAAAATTCATCAGTCCTCCACTGGAATGGAAACTGGGGGAAAAAAGTGTCTTGATTGTCTTGACGTTTTTCATTTCAGTCAGGCTTTTCGCCATCATAATCTCAGCATCTCACTGAAAAGATGCAGTTGGCTAAAGTCTCTGACGCTAGATTTTGTTTTGTTTAGTTTTTTTTTTTTTTTTGGGCAGAAAATTCAAATTTTTGGACAATGGAGTGTTAAACCTTGTGGTGAAATTAAAAAAAAAAAAAACTGATTTGGCTGTATGATACACTTGGCTTAAAAAAACAACAAAAAAACCAAAACAAACTTTAACCCTTTAAAGTCCCATGATGCCAAAAAAATTCTGCCTACACCAGCTTTACCTTCCTTGTAGCTGAGTTAATTCTGGCTGCTGTATAAAGTTTCAAGTTTGCAGTTACCACAAACTTTTTATACCACGTCTTTGACTGTAATATCTGTACAGAGAGAAAGTTTGTAATGAAAAATATTGGAGGCTCTGATGGTGGTCTGTTGCAGTACGACATAAGAATTTTTGATGGTCAGAAAAAATAACAGTGTAATATTTTCTTTGTTTGAGGCGGTTATTGTAAAACCAAATCAGATGCAATATAATCATGTTGTGGACATTGTAGTGTGTCCAAAGAAAGCACCTTACGGTATGACATTAAGCATGTGTATGGTTAAAAATACATTTTGGCAATCACAATTCCTCCCAATGGATTTTACAATTTTACAAAGGGAAGATTCTCTTGCAGTTTGCCAAGACCAGTCAAGTACACTA